>NW_027331948.1:922321-2155877 GCF_048418815.1 Hemitrygon akajei
TAATTGACGGTGTTCCCTGGTTTTGTATTCTTACATCGAGCTACAAAAACTCTCCCTCATGGGCGGCATTTGAGATGATTCACCGCATTTTAACGCCCTGTGTCCCATTCTTTCTAATTTTACTGTTCAATATTCAGACTGTCAGGCGGATTCTAGGGGTCAGTCGAGGCCGCATGAGGCTCCGGGGACAGAAGAGTGGAGAGAATGACAAGGACCGGGAGATGGAGAACCGACGCAAATCTATCGTTTTGCTCTTCGGCATAACTGGTAGTTTCATAATGTTGTGGGGAACGCAGCTGGTATTTTATATCTATCAACGAGTTTCGATGAGTTTTGATTTTTCTGTCACAGATCCCCGTTACATAACAGAAAACACAGCAGGAATGTTGCAGGTTCTTAGTTCCTGCACCAACACGTGTATCTATGCCCTGACTCAGAACAAATTCCGAAAGGAACTCAAAAATGCAGTGAAGTACCCATTGGGTTGGATTTTGAAACTCATGAAATGTTAGAAATAAATTATGTAAAATTTTACAATTCAGCTGCCTTCCTGCTCCCTATTCCCTACACCTACTTGTGGGTAAATGTGAACAATGTGATAAGTAGAGTTACAAAACAAACACGAGAAAAGCTGCAGATGCTCGAAATACAAAACCACACACACAAAGTCAGACCTGGGCCCGAAACGTCGCCTGTCTTCTCTTTTCAATATCTGCTGCGTGGGGTGATGAATTCCTCTACCATTTTGAGTGAGTTTCTTTCGATTTACGAAACAGCTGTTTACTGCTGTTCCCGATGGCATCACTGGGCTTAGCTTTCCAGAGAAATCCCCGTTGCTCCTCGCCTTGTCTTCCGATCAAATTGAAGCTTGAGCTGTATCTGTGTGTACCTGCCGATCTGTGGGGGAGAGGTTGCGGAAGGGGGCAAAGGGAATATTGAACCAGGAGCTTGTATAGACTCAATCGGTTAAACGGACCCCGTCCCACAAAGTTCCTGTGCCCAATAATGGTAACAAATTTCCTCCAAATCTCCAGCAGACCTCTAATCCACCAAGGTGTACAAGGTCATTTTGAGTAATAGCGGCACATTTCTGTAAAGACACTCGTCCTGTTTTCTCAGCACAATGAGCTGCCAGAGCACAGCACCTCCCAGTGAGGGCACAGAACAATACAAAACTCTAGAACAACAGCAGGCTTTATTAAAGCACAACCCTGATGGCGCAGAGCTGGGCAATATCAGTATTGCACTATAACTCTGACATAAAACTTCGTCAGCACTGTATTGTAAGGTCACAGACCTTTATAATACCAAGCACCATTCTGTAGGGACACATACGTATATTTACAACAGCTGGCTCCTGAGTAAGGTCATAGGTCATTGCAATAGGCGGCACCATGGTGTAAGTAAATTTGATTTTGCAACAGCTTGTCACGTACTGCAAGCCTACAGACCGTTAGAACAGATGGCAAGGTGCTGTAAGGATACAGATCTTTACAACTGCAGGCCGCATGCTGTAAGGAAATAGACTTTTACAACAACCTGCATAGACCTGCAGTTGTATACAAAAAGACCTGCATAGCCACGGGAATACACTGGGAAGGCAGAGACCTACGCCGTCATCCATGGCTTCTGGTTAGCGCGTGCAGTGTTGATCTTGGCCACAATGACGTCGTTGATGCACTTGCTGATGTAGCTGGTCAGTGATGCCGTGTACTCCTCTAAGTTGGCAGAGTCACCATCGCTTGCATCCTCCTTGAGCATGTGCCAGTCAGTGTGCTCAAAGCAGTCTTGAAGAACAGAGATGGCTCCTGTTGGTCTGGTTTTCTCCTGCCTCTGAACTAGTCTAGAGCGCCTGACTAGCGGTCTGTATGCTGGTACTAGCATAACAGAGATGTGGTCTGAATAACCGATGTGGGATCGGTGCTCCGCCCGATACGCGTCGGGAATGTTAGTATAAATGATCTCCAACGCGTTCTCCCCTCTCGTTGCAAAGTCCACATATTGATATAATTTGGGGAGCACTGACGAGGTTGAATTTCCCACCCCCAGCTACGGGAAACCCGACTTGTGATTGGGTCCGTTTCGTCACCCACCGTTACGTCAGCACTGGTCCCCATTAAGGCTGATTTATACTGGTGCGTCATATCCACGCCGTAGTTAACGCGTACCCTACGCCTTACTTGTGCCGTACTCTATGCTGTATGGTGACGTGCAGAAAAGTTACTCACGCGTCACGGCGACGCAGACCGCAACAACTGTGATTGATCCGCTTAGTCGCATCGCATTTCCTCCTACGCATTTCCGGATGCTTCCAGTCCGCCATGCCTTTAGGCTGTGCGTACACCGTTGCGAGATAAATGAACCAAATTGTCAAATCTACCTGCCGACATGCGAAAATGTTTGAAATGCATTTCCTCGTCCTTGTCTCTCACGAAGAAACTCAACACAGCGGCATAGAAACCCCATCGCCAACTAGCATTTTGACGTACACCAACGTATGCTCGCTATGGCGTAGAGCGACGCAGAGGTGAAAATCAGGGTTATGGCGTAGGCTGTGGCATAGCCCGTACAGAGGAATCAGCCTAAACGACAGCTGGGGCGCGATTTTATTAAAACTCCGCCCACTATCGTAAGTTTAACAGGCAAATTAGCAATCCATTCGAAGTACAACTATCGACCCAACTAGTTCAATGCTCAGGGTTTTCACACGACATTGCCGAAATCAATCCAACAACGATATCCCCACAACTGGAACTGTCAGGTTCAGCTGGCGGCGTAATCTAGGGGAAGACTGCTAGCGGCCGGTCCAAACTTGAGTAATGGTGTTTGGATGCATGTTGCGTCATATGTCCGTTAAAAATCAGTGCCACGAAAGCAGAAACAGTGCACCATATGCAATTAAAGGACTGAGCTTTTTAATTCTTGATTTGGTTATAGGTTAGTAAAGATCCAAAGAACTAGAAAAAAATGTGTCCATTCATATAAAACTGTCTAATGCGCATGTTGGAGCTCAGATTTCCGTCAATGCATCCCCCATCGGTCTAACTCGAGTGTCGCGGACCCTCGCATCCTCGCTCCAAGTCCACTCCGTCCAGCAGTCTACCTCTTCCCACCACTCGCGCCTTCTGTCCGCATCTTTCCCCGACAAAAGACCCTGAAATTCATTCTCTCAGAGCCCCAAGGAAGCCTCTTATTGGAGGACGCACATTCCAAAGACGCGTACAAACATTGCCACTGCACAGACGTCATTGCATTAGCAGTCAGCCCTTACAGCGCGTTACATACAGGTCTTTCATCACAGCACAAAGCCAGTCAAGTGTCAGCGTGTGTCCTTCCATCTCATTTTCGTGCCTATAAAGGATTTAATATGCCCAGTTGTTGTGAAGGCCTGTCCCTTACAGCATGCGGACTATAGTCATAAACATCTGTATCCTAACAGTACGGTGCCATATTTTTATAGATCTGTACCCTTGCAGTACGTGGCCAGCTGTTGTAAAGTCCAATTTTCTTACAGTATAGTGCCGAATATTGCAAAGATCTCTATCCTTCATCTGGTGCCAAAAGCTGTAAAGGTCTGTGTTCTGACACTGCAGGGTTCGGTATCATAACGGCCTGAGCTGGTGATGATTTTTATGTCAGCCTTTCAGTGCGAAAGCCCAGCTTTGCCCAGCTCTCCGGCATCATGTTTTGATAAATCCTCTCCTTGGTTTAGAGTTTTGTGCTGCTCTAAGCCTTCATTGGAAAGTGCTGTTTTCTGTCATCTCATTGTGCTTGGAAAACAGTGGCAGTGACTTTATATAAGTGTGTCCTTATCGTGCAAACGAACCTTATATACACTATGGCAGAGAAAAAGTGTCGTGGAGACCAGACAGAGAGTTTGCTACCATTACTGGACATAGGATCATTGTGGGATGGGGTAGACCATTTAACCCATAAGGTCTGTGTAAGCTCCTGATTCAACATTTCCCAGTTTCCTTCCCCAATCTCTTCCCAGAGCTCGGCAGGTAAATTCTCCTGAAGGACCGGCCCCCGTCATCATTGAACACGCTGATTGATCGCTTACTCCACCAGTGGTCCAGCATGACAACCAGAAAAGGTATAGAAATAAGAATTCTGTCACATGCTCATTTGATACGTTGCTCACTGTTCCTCAAATCATTGAACAATAAACAGTGAAGAGTACAGCAAGAAACAGTCCTCTCAGCTGATTTTCTGTCTGATGACCCTGACGACAATTCACACTGCATCTTTGGCTGCCTATGGTCTGTCCCCGAAGGACAAAAGCATTTCCCGCCAGTGCCGTTTACTCAACACCACATCCTATTTAATGTTACCAAGCTGAGAATATCAGCATGCCCCATTCCTGATCTCGCATTTCTCCATCTCCTTCTCCTTAGTGAACACCAATGAATGTAAAGTAATTATCTTGTGCCTCGCATGCTGACTCTGGTTACAGGTATAAATCCCCTTCATTGTCCTTGAGTGGCCCTGTGCTCTCCACAGAAAAATGCTGCTTCAGTGTATACCTAAAATATTTTGGTATCCCCGATAATCGCACTCAATGAGATTATTTCCAGTCCATTGTTATTTCTTCTAATTCACAATGTGACTGTGTGACTTGGTTCTTGGATCATATATGCCCGTCCAAGACTCGGTCTAATTTTAACTTCCGAAATTTTGAACACGACTCATCTTACTTTTTGTTTAACTAAATACAAAGCCTATCACCATCCACAGTTCTTGAATGTCCCCTTCCTTCTCTAACTCCCTCAAAGGAACAGGAACATCCTGAATTTTGATCGGCTAAACTGCAAGCGACCCTCACATGTCAGATATGCACTAAGCCATTAACACAGGTATCCAGACGAATCCGTCCGATTCCTGCCCAGTTCTGCTTGAAATAGCCTTCCACAAATATGCATTTATCCACCAAAGGTCCAGTCTCATCCATGTTAGTGATGACCTGAAAACAGCCTGAATTTTAATACTTAAATATTTCCAGATGTAACTCCAATAATCTCGCTAGGCTCATTTTACAATATAAATTTAACTGTTACTCCCTCCCTGGTGGACACCTACATAACGTTTCGGGAAACCTTCCTGAACAAACCTAACAAATAATGTCATCCAAGGCTTAGGGTGTAGGCTATTCCCAGTGAATCTGTGGAGAATATTCATCCACTACAGTTGCTCTAATTGACATCAGCAGATAACCTGTCGACATATCTGTTCCTCTGTCCTAATGTCTACTGGGAGGCTAAGTATAGTAACTTCACAGCAATTTCACCATCCTCATTCTTGAGCTCAACCCATATATTATTACTGATTGATCCTCTGCGATTAAAGCGCCTCTATGACAACCTGCCTGATCAACAGTAGAAATCCACAAAATACTTCGACCTCCCTTTGGACTGTCCGAATCATCTGAAACCTGAAATGTTTGGCTGACGTTCCTGCCCTTCTCTCAGCCGGATCTCTAGAATGGACGATCCACCGTGGCACGTACTAGTACGGGATCCAAGAAGATCTGCCGTAACTGTTACACACCCTGCTTTAAAATAAACTCACTCCAACCACAAACTGCCGCTCTCTCGCATTTTCTATAGCGTGATGTATCTCTCTCTCTCTCGCTCGCTCTCTCTCTCTTTCTCTCTGTCAATATCAGGCAGTTTCGTAAGAACGGTGAATCATCGGTAATAGTTTCGCCTCAATCTTCAAATTAATCGGAGGGGAGCGTAAGAAACAAGGGGAATTTCTCTGGGATGCTAAGGCCAGTAATGCCGTCGGGATCAGGTGATCACGGTTGTTTTGTAACTCTATGGCAACAGACACAGAAGGCTGGAGAAACTCTTTTAAGAATCTCCTCTTTTAATAAACTCTTTTAAGAATTTGTTTGTTTCTTTTTGCGTCACCCTCTTTCAAGAATCTGATATATGTGTGATCTTAAGTATTTCGAGCCCCTGCAGAATTTCTCCTGTTTGTTTTGTAAGGCTGTTCATCACTTTGTTTCCATGTACCCAGAAATGGGGTGGGGGGAGAGAGAGGGGGAGTGTGGTGGATGAGACTGTTGAGCATGATGCAGCTGAAACTTCACACTATACAGTATTCATTTCTAACGATTAATGAATTTCAAAATCAGATTCAATGGGTATATCACCGCATTCGTGAGTTCCTCTCGGAATTTGCTCTGAGTCAGGGCGTAAATACAAGTGTTGGTGCAGGAACTGAGAACCTGCAGCATTCCCGATGTCTGTAGTATAATGTAACGGGGATCCCTGACAGAATTAACAAAACTCATTGAAATCCGTCTATAGATATAAAATACCACCTGAGTTACCCACAACAATGTGAAACTACCTGTTATGCTGAAGAGCAAAACGATGGATTTTCGTCGTTTCTCCGTCTCCCGGTCCTTGACATGCTCTCGACTCTTTGGTCCCCGGAGTCCCTTCCGGGCACGACTAGCCTCTAGAATCCGCCTGGCAGTCATTATATTAAACAGCAAAATCAGAAAGAATGGGACGCAGGGAGTAAAAATGCGGTGAAACATTTCAAATGCCGTCCATGAAGGAGAGTTTTTGTAGCTGGATGTAAGAGCACAAAACCAGGGAACACCGTCAATAATTTCTCTAGGCTCGTATACAAAGTTCCAGGGAACACACTCCAAACAGGCCAGCACACTCACTGTCCCAATAACCACAGCCGCCGTTCTCTCGGTGCAATATTTTGTCTTCAGTTTCTCACAGCAAATAGCCACAAATCGATCGATGGTGAAAGCGACAGTCAGCCAGACAGAGGTCGCAGTGCTGGCAAAAATCAACCACATATTGAGTCTGCACGCAGGAGTGATGTCCAGGAATGATCGGGGAAAATAAATCCAAGCAGTCCAGCTCAGCAGCGGATCCGAGATAACGACCAGGAGATCGGCCGCTGCCATTCCCACCAGGTAGCGAGTGACACATTTGGAGAGACCGCACTGTCCCCGGGACAGGATCACAATCGCCACCAAGTTCGCTGGAAGAGAGACAGGAACAGCAAGTTAAGAACACACTGAGCAAAAGTCAATGCCGCAGTTTGAGATACCATTTTATTTTTGCATTTAGCGTTGGAATGGTCAGGATAGGGCGGAGAGCTGGCGGAAACAGAGATGTTTAAACAACAAGGCAAAAATAATATTATCTGAATACGGGTGCGTAACTGATGAAAGGACTGTGAAGTGGGTAACGAAAGATAAAACTTGTTATCTGCCTCCTGAGAATCAATACTGGATGGAACATTTTCTACCGGCGCTTTCCTCATCTCCTTTCAATGAAATGAATACATCCAGATTCTTCCATCGGACAATCATCAACTTCCATGGCGATCGCTGTCAGCGACAGAACAGCCGAAGGACGGAATTAAAAAAAAAAAAGAAAATGCTGTAAGTGCATATTTAGGCAAAACAGAATATGTGGAAGAACTGCTCTAAGGGAGGCCCGTAACACGAGTGTTAACTGGTTTCTCTTTCTATATAAGCTTCATGGGGCTCAGTGCTCCCAGCATTCCACGTGCCTGTTTACAGTTGAAGCATTTGCCACCTCAGTGACTTTACAAGATAGCATTGACTGATTCCACAGGATACGGCGCGGAACAATGTCTACATGTGGCAGTACAACCAGCGACAGGAACAATCACAACATTGGAATTAAACCGCGATTCCCACCAACGGCATTAGACACTGTGGCTTACCGGGAATTCCAAAGACTGAAATAAAAGGATAGTAAACTTCTCGTATTCGCCAGATGACCGGATACACCATTTCAGTTAGAATCTGTCACTCCTACTGCTCCTGAATTTACTGCTCCAGCTGATACTGAACTGATGCATTCCAAACGACCGTGATTTATATAGAGTATCAGTCTCTGGAGACAGTTATACCCCTGACTAACTATCTTCGTTACAGTTACTTGAACAAACATTTAGTTCAATACCATTGTCTCTCATGTGAGTATGAGCCGATGGCAGACAATACATCAGAATTTTTGTGCAATACCTCAGCAATGATTCATCGGGTGGAATTAATTACAACGACCACGTTTTGTCACAGAGCACCCACGCCTACAGATTTCACGTTTTATATAGCTACTTATTCTTTGTAGAAGGACGTCAACCGAAACCGATCGACCACTAATATCTGTCCCCGCAGTTTCTCATTTTCAACTGTCCTTGAGTCCTTCAGATCCCTCTTGAACACACACACACACACACACACACACACACACACACACACACACACACACACACACACACACACACACACACACACACACACACACACACACACACACACACACACACATACACAATTCAGAGTGGTGACACTCCTTCTATATCTCCCAGTCTCTGAGGCCGTGAGCGAATGCGGGTTCATTTTGTACTTGTATGTCTATGATTCAATATTGGAGTGTGGGGTTCATTCTGCACCTGTCAATCTATGATAAAGTGTAAAAATGTAGCTTAATTTCTGTAAATTCCAGAAAAGTTAAAGACGAACTTAAAGTTGTCGGGGGTGGGGGGAGGAGGGGCAGAGTGGTTTCACAACCAATCATGGATACTATCAGATCTAAAGTCAAGGGAGACCATATTAGCAGGTTTAGTTACTGAGCTATTTAGTGAAACTCAAGTATACGAAGGGTCCAATCAAACTGATCAGATTGTACTACTGCTACCTGGTGTTGGGAATGTGAATTTCTGTGTGTGAGTAGCTGAGCAACAGTGACCACAAATCCATCAGAATTAGGATAACTAGAGGTATGATAATTCTGGGAGAGTCTTACATTGGAATAGGGCAAATTGTGATTGCACAAGGCAGGAATTTTTTAAAAAATCATTAATTGGGAAAAATGTTTTTTTCTGGCCAGTCTACATCAGAAACGTGGAGAGTGGTTAAAGATCATTCTACAGAATACAGATAGAAGGATTGACATAAATTGAAATATAAATGATCCTTGGATGTTCAGGGAGATGATTAATTCAGTCAAGAAGAAAAAAAAAGAAAGGCATGTCAAGCTTAGTAAGTTAGGATCAAATGAGCACAAGGATTATAAAGAAGCCACAAAGAACTAACGAAGGGATATATGAATGCTAAAATAGACTCTGGAAATCTCATGATATTGTGTACATACATCAAGAGCAAGGGGATAACTAGAGTGCAGGACTAAGGAAGAACAAAACGAGGATAATTCCCTTGGATATGGATAATATGAATGAGGTAGTCAATGTCCCGTGCTTCAGTAGTTCAATTTTAATGTTTATTGTAAAAATTTAAACTAACTTGTTTATAATTCTTTGTTTTTTTTTCGCTGTTGTTGTTCTTGAATACTGATTCACACATGTTATCTTCTGTTCATGTGGCACACCACACATCACACGTTCACTAGCCAGTGCACGCGTAATAATCTCTGGCATTGCCCCAGCTCTCTTCCTTGTTGTTTTGCACAGCAGCCCATGATACATCTCGTCGGGGCCCGAGGATTTACCCACCATCAACTATCTAAGATCAGTCATATCTTCTTCGGTAAATTTTATATGTTCAAACTAAGAAACTGAGGGAATGCTACCAAACATGCACATTTCTGAAACGGGCAGATGAGATAGAGACTGAAGTATAGTTTCCACTGGTAAGTAAGCTTTGAACCGAAGACATAACATCAAGATTCAGGGGAAGTGATTTACGGTGCCGATGATGAGAATCTGCCTCTCCCAGGTAGTAGTGAATCTGCGGATTATTATTTTTATAAGGAAATTGCAGGAAAGATTGATGAAGGAAAGGCAAACGATGATTTCTACATAAAAATTATTAAGTCAATTGACACAATCCCATATGGTAGGTTGATTAAAATTTTCTTTTTTTTCCCGCAAATGCATTGTCTTTACTGGATAAGCCGCAGACTGGCAGTAGAAGTTGCCTCTCCGACTGGAGGCCTGTGACTAGTGCTGTGATGCGGGAATCGATAATGGGGCTGCTGTTCTTTGGCATCCGTATCAATGCTTTGGATGACAATGCGGTAAATGCGATTAATATATTTACGGATGACACCAAGAATGAGAGTATGGTGGACAGGAAGAAAGGTTGTCAAAGCTTGCAATGGGATCTGGACCAGTTGTAAACATGCAGGTGGAATTTAATGCAAAAATGTGTGCGGTGTTTGGATAGAAAAACACGGATAGAACTTGCAGCGTGCACCGCAGGGAACTGAAAAGTGTGGAAGAACAGAGGTGATTTGGGAACACGATCTATAATGCCAATGGAGGAAGATGAGGATTGCTTTTGGTACTTACGACTTGGTCAATCAAATTATTGAGTGAGGGGCATGGGGAGTTTGTTTTGCTTTGACATTTTATGACACATTGGTGAGGACTAATTTAAAGTATGGTGACCACTTATAGTCACCTATCTATAGGAAATATATCAAGAAGATTGAAAGAGTGAAGACAAAATTTACAAGAATGATGCGAGGACTTGAGAACTTGATTTATTGGGCAGAGTTTAACGTGTTGTGAATAATCACTAGATCACAGGAGAACAAGAGGAGATTTGATGGAGCTACTCAAATTTACGAGTGGTGTACGTGGGGAAAATGCAATCCGGGATTTCCATTGAGGATGGGTGAGTCTAGAACTAGAGTTTGAGAGAGAAAGGTGAAACGTTTAAAGGGAACATGAGGGGTATATTCTTTAATCAGAGAGTGGCGAGATTGTGGAACAAGCTGCCAAAGGAAGTGGTGAAGGCTGGTATCATTCCAACATTTCAGAGATTGTTGGATCGGCTCCAGTTGATAGGAATTGACAGATTAATAGTTCGGGGGTCCTAGGTAGGATAAAGTGCATTGTTATATGCAGTAGTGTTTTATGACTCGACAACACTTGAGGCATTTGCACAGATATTTCAATGAGCAAGGCATTAATTAGTATAGATAGATCTGATAGTGGACACACACATATGATGGACCGATGGGCCTGTTTCTATGCTGTACAGTGTTTGATCCCATCCGTTCACCAATCTTTCAGACACCTCTCCAATATTATCCACAACGCCTCAACCCTTTCCCATGTAAAATGATGTTTCATTATTTTACCCTCGATCAATAGAAATTCATGACAATGGTTTTGAATGTTTCAGGTCAGTTCGGTTGAAGTTCTCTGTTGCAGATTCCCAGCGCAGAGTCAGAGCCCATCGTGTGAATGCTGATCATTTAAAGTCTGTCTCTTCCAATTCAGCATTCGGTCTGTTGCCAGCTATTTTGATGATTCAAGTGTTCAAGAAAATGGTCCATAAACACCTGCCTACATAATTCGCTCAGGCTCTGTGTTCCAGATTTTTACTTTGAGAAGAATTCATTCCTCCGATCCCCACTAAACCTCACACTCCTCTTCTTGTTCCCGGCAACAAAAGGCAGGTATGCCATTGGATGCCTTCATTCTGTCCACGTGTTTGTGCACCTTCAGTGACCTCTGTGCCTGTACGTCACTGTTGGAATTCCTGGGAGTATTGCAGAAGGCACAGGTTAGGTACGTCATTTAAAATTGGGGGCATATAAATTGCAAAAACAGTATATAGAGGGAAGCGATAAGATTGGCTTTTAATATTTAAAAAAAAACAATCGAATCAAATTTCAAATGTTCAAAGTAAATTTATTTTCAAAGTATATTTTCTATATGCAACCTTGAAATCCGTCTCCATACAGGCAGCCAGGAAACAAAGAACCGATTGAAGATACATTCCCATTCTCTCTCTCTCTCTCTCTCTCTCTCTCTCTCTCTCTCTCTCTCTCTCTCTCTCTCTCTCTCTCTCTCTCTCTCTCTCTCTCTCTCTCTCTCTCTCTCTCTCTCTCTCTCTCTCTCTCTCTCTCTCTCACTCGCTCTGACTTGTCACCCTGTCCGGCAGCTTCATACTCCTGCGCATAATATTAATTGTTAATTTCATATATTTTCAGGATTTGATTTCAATATTTCGGAATGGATATTTCACTTCTTCCGCTATTTGCTGTGGAAATTTAGCTGCTGCACGAATAGCCTTATTTACGTGGTGACTCAGTCGAAATTCAGGATTTTTCAGTTCATTAACAAGCCCCGACTTGAGCCTAAACCAAAGGCGGCAGCAGCATCGCCATTCCGGGCTGCAGCTCCTCCCATTCATCAACTGATCCCCCAGTTGTTATACTCGGTACTCGGACGTATTGTCCCAATTGGTCGGAAGGAGAGAGAGAGAGAGAGAGAGAGAGAGAGAGAGAGAGAGAGAGAGAGAGAGAGAGAGAGAGAGAGAGAGAGAGAGAGAGAGTGTGTGTGTGTGTGTGTGTGTGTGTGAGAGAGAGAGACAGAGAGAGAGGGAGAGAGAGAGAAGGGGGTGGGGTGAAGTTCCGTTCTGGCACCACAGTTCCTTATTAGCCCCGCGATATACCAGTCAGAAAACTTCGCCGGAAATCCGCCCACCAGTCAGACTTTGGATATGTCCGTCTGTTCGCATTCCAACCCCGGAACCTAATTGTCTGTCGTCGGAACTAGTCTTACGCTGGATAGGTAGTCTACTGTATGCACTCCAGTCTCCTCCTATCAAATGAACAATTGTCTAACCTGAAGAAGAGTGGTGGATTTTCAATCAATGGCGTTTGCCAGACCAACTTAATTGTGCATTCCCACCAGCAGCTGAGCTGACCTGTGGTGCCGAGAACTGTGGAGTAAATCCCTGACCACTTGTTTGTTTGTTTGTTTGTTTTTCTTTCCGTGAAGTAGAGCTAATTCACCCCAAAGTGAGCCCTATAGATTGTAATTAAAGTAAGAAGATAGTATGAATTAATTTAATTCACTCCCATAATTCAGCAATTTAAAAACATATAATCTATAAACCAGCAAAGAGTTAATGAAGCCTGAATTTGATTTATGTCAAACGTATGTTATTCAATTGTTACATATCGACAAAACGTAAGCAACCCAAAATGATGTTTACAAACAATACGTTAGACGGAAAAGAGCATGGTATAACCAATTGTAAGCTCCGTCCGCTGGAAATAGCGGGATCTCCAGTGTACATCAATTTTGATTCCACTTCCCATTCCCAACACGACATGTCTGTCCACGGCCTCCTCCATTGCCGCGATATGGCCACACTCAGGTTTGAGGAGCCACATCTGGAATTCCGTCTGAGTAGCCTCCAACATCGATTTCTCAAACGTCCAGTGAAGTCCACCCTTCCCTTCACCATCCCCCATTCCCAATAGCTTCTTTATCTTATGCCCTTACCTTCACATCACCACCGTCTGGTAGCTGCCCCGCCGCCGCCCGGCCGTTCCTCGATTCCCTTAGACAATAAGGCATGGGGGGGATAACTAGGCTATTCTGCCCATCGAGCCCGCTTCACCATTCCATTATGTTTGACCACGGTTTCGACTCAACCGCATACACCTGTCTATAGGGCCTATCTCCTCCCCAATCTCTATTACTGGGTTTCGGCCCTCTCCCCCCCACCCCCTTTCCTGATGAAGGATCTCGTCCCGAAACGTTGTCTACTCTTTTCTCACGGATGCTGCCTGACCTGCTGAGTTCTTCCAGCGTTGTGTACGTCAACTTTCAACTTTGAAGGTGAGGGCAGATATTTTGTGAACTGTTTGATACGACTGTTGCTTTTGGATAAACTAGTGTGCATGTGGGGTTGTTTATGTTTATGCGGTGTACTTTGAATTTGGGTTGATCGAATTTGGTGATGTGCGCAGATTTGGTGTTGCACAAGGACGTTAGCAGGTTTAGGATGTGTTCTCGAGTATCCGGGTGCATACGGATTTGCAGTTACACCCAGACATGGGAGACATGGGTGTGTCGGCCGATCCGGCGTTGCAATCGAAGCTTAGGCTGCTTACTGATTGTTAATGCCAAAACACCAATTTTCAGATCTTTTTGAAATGATTCTGCTTTGGGTTAAACTATAATGCATGTGGCGTTGGCAGTGTGTTTTTGGTGCGCACTGATTTACGGATTGCACAGATTCAGTGCAGTGTCCAGCAAATAAAGGTGCTCACCGATTTGGGAAAACGGAAAAGATTTGTGGTGTCACTGGATTTGCACTTGTGACGTATGTTAAGATTTCATTCACAGATACGTTCATAATCAATGCACATTGACATTTCATCGGTACTCTTGTGGTTTTATAATGGAGACAGCTATTTTGTGAACTGTGTGAAATGATTATTCCTTTGGGGTACTCCACTGTGCATGTCGGGGTATCAGCGGGCTTGGGGTGCGCACTTACTTGGGATATGAGCAACCCCTTGCATTTGGGGATTTGCACGAATTGGTAGATGACCACAGATTGGGGTGTCTCGGCGTATTTAGGGTTGCACACGAATTTGGGTGTGTATGTGCATTTGGGACTGTGGCTCTGTCACGTTTACACTCATGTACGGTATCTGCACATTCGGATGTATGACGTACCTCGATATTGTTTCATTGAGACAGCTATTTTATGAACTCACTGTAATGATTCTTGTTCAGCGGTAATCTCATGTGCATGGCTGGGTGTGGAGTGCAGGTGGTGTCAGCCGGTTTGGGGTGGACGTATTTGTGGTTGTTTGAGGATTTGGGGGAACACAGGTATTTGGGCTTCCTGTGGAGTTAAGTGTGCACGCTGATGTTGACTTTGTTTCCGGTTTGAGAAAAACACAGATTTGGGGGTGAACATGGATTTGGTGCACACGTGTTTGGGGATTCTCACAGAGTTAGGGATACGTCGGCAAATACGGGTGCATCGTACTTAGTGGATGCGAAAAGAGCTTGGGATCTGCATGCCAAATAGAAGTGCACGCGGTCTTGGGGTGTGCAGAGATTTTGGTGAATGTTTTCGAATAGTTTGTTGGATTCGGAATGGGAGTGGACAGTGATTCGGGTGCGTCGGCGGGTTTAGGAGTGCGCACGGATTACAGGCGATCTGCGGTGTGATGAATCTCAAGGCACTTTGAATTTTGAACTTTGTCCTTGATATTGCTTAAAGCAGAGACAGCTATCATAAGAATGTTTCTCGCTCTGGGATAATCTAATGCGCACGTGGCGGTGACAGTGGATTTGAGGATGTACTCAGATTTACCTCTGCTGGAGAAGTTGGGAGTGCACACAGATTTGGGGATGTCGGTGTGTTATGTGGTGCACACTGATTTCTGGGTTGCATGTTTGCTGGGTGCTGCAGATGGATTAGGGTCTGCGCACATGGTCTGAGGGTGCGTGCGGATTTGGGGATGTGCGCACATTTAGGGTTGTGTTGAAAATGGCTGCGAATGGAAAGGTGTACTTAGGTTGATTTAGAAATGTGACAAACTCAAGGATGTTTTATTTTATAGATACCCTCATGATAAACGAACTTTAAATATTGAACGCCATTCTTGCTCTATTTTTAAGGTGGAAAAAAACATTTTCTGCAGTGTTTGAAGGGAATCTTTATCTGGGATAATCAATTGTACTTGCGCAGCTGTCAGAGATTTTGGTGATGCGTATGCATTTTGATTTGCACTCGGACTTGGACAGTGCGTGCCGATTTGGGGATTTAGGGGTGTGTCCGCGCAGATATGCTCACAAGGATTAATGGATGCCGGTGGATTTTGGGTTTGACTAGTCTCAAATTTGTATCATTTACGGATACCTATGTTTGTTCTTGCAGTATATTTAAGGTGCAGACATTTACATTCTGATCCGTGTCAAATGATAGTTTTGGTGGGATGATCAAATGTGCATATCGGTGTTTCTGTAGATATGGTCACGGATTTGAGGTGTTCACGGATATAGGGACGTCCGCAGATTTTGGGGTGGGTCTGCGAATATTTGAATGCACACGGATTTGCAAGGTGTCAGTGCATTTGGAGGTGTGATGAACCTCAAGATTGTTTCATTTATAGATACTTTATTACATGTTTGTAATACATGTATAAAAGCATGTATAAACTGAACTTTGGCCTTGCTATTTCTGTAAGGTGGAGGCAGCTATTGTGTGAACTGTTTGAAATGATGTTTATTTTTCCTCTGGGATAACGAATATGGGGGTGTCAGCGTGATTGTCGATTAGAAACACAGAAACATAAACATAGAAAACCTACAGCACAATACAGGGCCTTCGGCCCATAAAGCTACGCCGATCATATCCTTAACTTAGACATTACCTAAGGTTACTTATAGCCCTCTATGTTTCTGAACTCCATGTACCTGTCCACGACTTTCTTAAAAGACCCTATCATATCCGCCTCCACTACCATCGCCGGCAGCCAATTCCACGCACTCACCACTCTCTGCGTAAAAAAAGTACCCCTGATATCTCCTGCACCTACTTCCAAGCACCTTAAAACTGTCCGTGGGGAAATAAATAGCCTCCGACTTTCACAGGATCAATTTCTCTCATCATCCTTTTCAACTCGATCAGATCACATCTCAACCTCCGGCGTTGCAAGGAAGAAAGGTCGAGCTTACTCAACCTATTCTCATTAGGCATGCTCCCCAATCCAGGCAACATACTTGTAAGTCTCCTCTGCACCCTTTCTATGGTTTCCATGACTTTCCTGTAGTGAGACGACCAAAAATGAGCACTGTATCCCAAGTGGAGTCTGAACAGGGTCCTATATAACTGCAACATTAAACTCGGCGTTAAGTTCCTAAACTCAGTCCTGCGATTGATGAAGGCCAATGCAACTGTATGCCTTCTTAACCACAGAGTCAATATGTGCAGCAGCTTTCAGTGTCCTACGGACGCGGACCCCTAAGATCCCTCTGATCTTCCACACTACCAAGAGTCTTACCGTTAATATCATATTCTGCCGTAATATTTGACCTACCAAAATGAACCTTCTCACACTTTGTGATGAACTGCATCTGCCACTTGCCAATCACGTTTAACATCCTATCAACGTCCCCTGTGACGTCTGACTGCCCTCCACACTATCCACAATACCTCCAACCTTGTCATCAGCTAATTTAGTAACCCATCTCCTCACATCTTCATCCAGGTCATTTAAAAAACTCACAAAGTGTGGGGGTCCCAGAGCAGATACCTGTGGCAGACCACTGGTGACCGACCTCTATGCAGAATATGACCCATCTGAAACTCAGTTTTTGCCTTCTGTGGGCAAGCCAGTTCTAAAGCCCCATGGATTCCATGCCTCCTTACTTTCTCAATAAGTGTTTGGTGGAGTCCCTCGTCAAATGCACGGCCACTGTTGCTTCCCCCAGGTAGGCCGTCCCCCAACAGTACTCAAGCTATACTTATTGTCAAGGTGAAAAGCAACAGGGGTGCTCTCTAGTCTCTGATCCTGCCGTTCCCTCTCCAGACGGTTACCCACTTATCTGATTCCCTAAGACTCGGTGTGTCTACCTGCACATAGCTCCTATCTATCACCTGCTCACTATACTGAACAGACCAACGTCATTGAGCTGCATCTGCAGTTCCCTAACACGGTCCCTAAGTACTTCCCACATGTGACACCGAGCACAGAATAACGGCCTCACGCCCTTTTTTCCTGTCTGTATTCTACACAGTCAATCTACCTCGCCGCAACCCGTTATCGCCGAAGACCCATTGAAGCAAAGCCTTCCTATTCCCTTTCTCTCCACTCTGTCGCCCGCTCCCCTGACGTCCGCTCTCTAAAGTTTACTCCTTTTAAACTCTACTCGCTCTTCTCCCTGGCTGACGTCCACGCGCTTGCTCAGTCGTGAAGAAGTAAACCGCTGAAGAAGTAAACGTCTTCTTTTAAACTCTTATCGCTGTTTTCGTTGGCTGACGTTGTTCGCCGATCAAAACTGCTGAAGAAATTTCAAAGGATTCAAAGGTTTCAAAGGTAAGAATAATGTCAGAGAAATGTGTATAATATAAATCCTGAAAATATTTTTCTTCGCAAACATCGACCAAAACAGAGGTCTGCACCAAAGCCTGAATGACAGCTGTAATGAATGTTAAAAACCTAATGCTCCCCGCCAGCCGCTTCCCCCCGTCCCACGCGCAAGCGGCAGCTGAGCAGCGATCCCCGTAGCCGTCAGCAAACAAAGAATCGGGGCCTCCCTCCGCGCACTCAAGCGTGCAGCAAAAATCAATAAGGACAGAGACTTGCTGCAGCTCAACGACTACTCGTTCATCGTGAAAGTTGACATTCCATCGGCTCTTTCTCCCTAATAAGGGAAAAATGTGCCTCCGTGTCACTGTGAGAGGGGAGACATAGCAAACAAATTCGAGTTTACGGATTTGCGAATGTGCACAGATTTCAGGATATGTCATCGAATATAGAGATTTTCATCGATATGGATGTGCACACTGATAACGGAGTGTCGGTGAGTGAGGTGTCCTGACGAGTTTGAAAATTGTTTTTAACAATGTTTTAAGCATTTCAATTTTGAACATCGTTCTTGTGGTATCTTTAAGGTGAAGTGTTTGAAATTATTCCTTCTCTGGGATAAGCAATTTTGCATATGGGTCAATTAGTGGGTTTGGGGTTGTACACAAATTTGGAGTGCACACGGATTAGGCGTTGTGGAAGGATTATGTTGCGTTTAGGGATTTATGGGTGTGCGCAGATTCAGGGGAACGACGGCGAATATAGGTGCACACGAACTTTTGTCTGTAAGTTTCGGGGATAGTGACAAATCTCAAAGATGTTTCATTTTCATTTATATAAAACTGTAATAATATTTGCACTTTGAGCACAGTTTTTTATTTTTGTTTTTGTTTGTTATTATTATTCTAATGTGAGCCAGATATTTTAGAATTATTTGAAATGATTCTTGCTCAAGGATAATCTGATATGCACTTAGGTGAACATGAGATGCATAGACAGAGCGGACAGCCGGTAGCCGGTATTCTGCCCTGAAGTTGAAGTGTCTAATATCAGAGGGCATTTATTCAATTTGGAAGGGGGAACAGTACCTGATAAGTCCTTTTTCACTCTGTTTATTTTTTTTTATTTACTTTGTAATTTCGTGTAATTCTGTATATTTTTTCCCTCACTGTTGCTGTAAGAATAATGAACCTAAAAAAGCCGTCGTTCTAAACTTGACTCGGAATGTTTTCATACACATAGTGGTGTGTATCTGGAATGAATGTCTGGGATTGTGCGTGAGGCAGATGCGATACCGGCTATTAGATACACATGAGTATGTGGAGAATGGAGGGATGTGGACCTTGTGTGGCAGAAGGGATTACTGTGACATGAAATGATCAGTTCATTTGGTTCTGATCAACATAGGGCCCAGGCTGTACTGTTCTATACTGGTAGGAAAACTGTTGGAATGCTGTGTGCATATCTGATCGACCGCTTCAGCAATTTTGTGAATAACCAAGAAAGGCGTTGCAAAGATTCATGGATTTTGAAGCAGGAACTGGAGGACTCGGCTCAGAAGGAGACTGTATAGTGTCTGGGCACGGATGCCAAAACTGAGGGTGATGGAACATTGGTTCTTTCCTCTGCCTCCGCAGACCCTCTGTCATGGTGCAATTGTGCGACAATGTAAGGGGTGACAAATGACACAAAATGTTCATAACAGAAAGTGTTGGGCATAACTCACAAACACGTTTTGAATCGCAACTACAACTGCCACTGTTCACTATGCAAGGTAGCCCTCAGCTTTAGTAGAACTAGCAATCTCAAGTTTGCTGCCTGAGCGACATTATAACGAACGCAAGAATAGCATGATCAGGTATATTAAATTAATCCTGGCTAAGGGACTGGTGTAGAGGGCAGGGCTTCAGGTTCCCAGATCATCGGGGCCTCTTCTGCGGAACATAAGACCTGCAGAAAAAGGATGGGTTCCACCTGAACACAAATGGGACCAATTTCCGAGAAGGCAGGTTTAATGGCGCTGTTCGGGATGGTTTAACCTAATTTGGCAGGGGGATGGGAAACGGACTGATAGGGCTGAAGAACGGGGAAACAGAAAGATATCGTACAGCGGAGATGACAGAAAAGACATCCAAGAGCTGAGGCATAATCACAGCCAGTGGGATGCGTTACAGGTCAATAGAAGCGTTGTGCACTTAAAACAGAAAGAAAGAAAAACTGCACCAGGATAGTTATATTTGAATACACACAGCTTGAAAGAAAATGGACGATCTGGAAATTCAGTTACAGATAGCCAAGTATGACGTTGTGGCCATCTCTGAAACTTGGCTAAAGGAAGGCCGCCATTGCGTGCTGAACGTTCAAAGATATACTCTGTATAGGAAAGTTAATTAATAGGCAGAGGGTGTGGTCTGGCAATTTGTATAAAAAATATTAATTCATTAGAAAGGGATGACATAGGTACAGGAAGTGTAGAGAACCCTATGGGTTGATTTAATAAAAGACAAGTGTAAAACGACCCCAATGGCAGTTGTCATCAGGCATCCAAACAACAGCTGGTGTGTGGAGTACAAATTATAGCGGAAGACCAAAGTGATGATAATTGTTAGGGACTTTAACATGAAACTGGATTGGGAAAACCAGGCTAGTACTGGACCTCAAGACGGAGAACTTGCAGGATGTCAGAGAGTGGCATTTTAGAACAGCTTGTTGTTAAGCCTACTCGGGGATCTGTTGTGGTAGGTAGGATGTTGTCCAACGATCCGGAGGTGATAAAGAGGTTAAGGTTAAGGAACATGTAACCCCTGGGTCGCCTCAGGCATCGCTCAAACTCGTTCTAGTCTAGGGGGAGCAGCCTTCGGCCCCGCCAAACTGGGTAATCAGCTGGTGTGGATGCTGTGTGATGTCCCCGCTTCGCCCAAAAAAACACACAGTACACCTTATGCGATTAAATGAGTACAATTTATAACGATTACTATAACTAAGCGATTACTAACGATACAGTATATATGAATAAGAGAAAAAAAGAAAAGGCGCCAAACTTATCAAAGTCCAAACCACTTCCTGCACAATCGTTGGAGCTCAATTACTGACGTCTTCTGGCCATTCGATCCCCTCCGACTTCCTCGACCCGCATCCTGGGACCCCCCACGGTGGTCGACCAGACGCTCCACACTCCTCTGTCTCCGTCTCCTCTCATCACCGAACACCTTGGGCCGGGGACCGTCGCCCAGCTTCCAGCATCCCGTCCTCTCTCTCTCACTCCATCGCACCGACTCCCCAAAAGCCCCGCCAACAATCAGTTTACAGTCCCAAACAAGCTTCCAGCACTTATCATAACAAAGACGCCAGCATTCCTACTTTTAACAAAACAAAGACGCCATTTTGATTACATACACAGTAACAAAGAAAAAGAAAAAAAAACCCCGTTACACTCTCCCCCCACCAAATAAAAGTCATGTCCTCATGACTATTAGATAACTCGTCACCTTTCCTGCCAACACACCGTAACCCAAGCACAAGCAGTGACATCTCCTCCCCACACAGTAAACCTCACGCCCTGTTCCTTAGGCGCTATATAGGCCAACTATCTGGGCGTTCCCTAACCCTTCTGAGACCTCCGTACCCCCCTCACCTAAACCCTTAGGCTAGGACACAGCTGGGGATACCTTGGGTCCACTACCAACTCCTCTTTCAACCTCTCACTCATACCCCACACTGCACACAGCTAACCCTCCCCACTACACCTGACTCAGTGGAAGAAGGGCCAAAGGTCTCTTCCTCAATCGAGGGAAAATCAGCAAAAGGGAGCATGTACCACACATCCAGCCATCAGCCTTTGAATCCGTATTCATCCTCATTTCTTTGATCGGTAGCTGCTGTTTGATCTTCTCCAAACGGAAACACGTGACCTGCACTGCTCCTGCAGTCTCTTCAGGCTCCTGCAATTGAGATTATCATCTTCTCTGGCCCCTGGCTCAGCAGTTCTGACTCCTGCATCCCGGCCATCTCAATCTGGAATGCAGTTACTCCAACAGCTTCTTCCACCCTGACCTGAAAAGCAGCAGTTAACGATTGGTCACCCTCCAGTTCAGTATTCACTGCACTTCTCTCCAGCTTCCTTTTTCTCCTCATGACTTCTTCCAGATCAACCTTCAGGTGTTGCACTTCATTTGAACTGTCGATGGTCATCTTCAGGTTCCCTTCAAGCTACCGCTTCCCCCTTCCGAGATTTGTCCGCAATTTCTTCACCTCCGCAAGCTCCCTTCTCCAGGCTCTCAGTTTGCTGTGGCCCTCAGTCAAACAACTTTCTTCGTTCTCTCCAACTTGTACGTCTTTCAAATGGTTCCAGATCACTCTCTCCGGTCTCTCAGTCTTCATTTCAAACTTGATTCCGTAAAGACAGACACTCAAGAGCTGCGACCTTCGCCAGCCCTGGCACGTGTCCAGAAAACACTTCAACTCTGTAGTTCTCAGCCGCTCCTGCAACGACCTCACTTCATATTCTCCTGAGGCAAATCCAAATACCAGGAGATCATCCACATACGTCAAAATTCCAAACGCCTCCACACCCCCATGATCTTCCACATGCCCTGCAGGAAGGTTGCAAGGGCTCCGGAGATACCCTGTGGTATCTTTTCGGACCGGAAAGACTCCTAGGAAACTTTTAACCGCCGTCTTCTCCTTGGCGGCCTCACTCATCGGGATCTGGCAACATCCACTCCTCAGATCCAGCACCTTAAACCTCTTCGCACCACTCAGATAGGCCATCGCCTCTATGGCCCAATATAATCCACACACACGCTGCCTACGTCTGCCACGCTGTAGGGGCCAGTCGCCGCAACCTCTGCCTCACCGAGGTGTCTTCAGCAGTCAACTCCCCTCCATGGTGGTATTTCGCAGCGTCCACTAAGAGGGTCTCCCCTTCAGATACTCCTCCAGGCCATACCACCACCGGCTCTTGTTTGAATTCGGTATCGGCCCAATGCTGCTACACACGTCCGCACAAGCAGCTCGAAACTCTGGGTGCATCGATAATGCCTCCAAACAGCTCTCACCCGCCTCCTCCGAAAAGGCCCCCAAGCGCGCCAACAGGATATTGGTTCTCTCCATAACCGAAACGCGGCCCGTCTCAACAGTGTCCGGACACATCAGCATCAACGATTCACGAACCTCAGTCACCTCCACATTTGCCTCTAAGAACTCTATTTTCACTGACCAACAACCGTCGTCTTTATAATCACCGGCACTGGTACCCCAAATCTCCAGTGCCGTCAATGTCATCAAGGGTAAAGGCTTCCAAAAGCGGTTATAAAACAAACTGTCCAGCAACTTAATCGGTGCCCCGGTGCCGAGGATGGCGTTAACTTGACCTCTATCCATCCGTAACAACACCTGAGTGCGTGGTCCCTCTAAGCCTTCAGGAATAGGGTCTGTTCCTTGCGGGAGTTCCTTGGTACATTGCTGGGAACGTGCTCCCCCAGAGACCCCAAGCCGTTCCCCCACTGGGCCTCCTCTAAGTTTCCCGACACCTCTCGGATCAACGGAACAACTGATCCCCTTGACAGATCCCCATGTCTCCGCAAGCAATTTATCTGCCCTCCTAACCAAAAGGGATACCCTAAAAACTTCCCACCAATCTCCTGCCACGGATATGATAAGCCCCCCAGCTGCGGCATTTGACTTCCAGTCGAACCACACGCATTTTCCCACACGTTCCCAGAACTGGCAGCTGTCACTTCGAGATAATTGCGCCCGACAGTTCTAACAACGCTACCAGCCCGCCTACTCAAACTTTCAACCAATCCCTGTCGCTTTCCCTCAGCCAAGCACTGCCACTCACCCAACAACTGAGAGGTCTGCTCCGCCCACGTCTCCGCCCCTTTAGGGCTGGACATTATTCCAACAACCGGGCGGAGCCTACCACTGCTGAGACATTCCAACCAGACCTTCCTCGCTCTCTTTACAGCATGGACAGCCCATGGCCCCACCACCTTTTCATCAGCGCTAGTCGGAACTCGAACAACGACCTCCGGGCTACCAACAGCAGCCACCCCACCCAACACACATGCAGAGATAACCGGCAATCGCACACCCACAAAGGCACACCAGCTCTTCGCCGCAGACATGATTTAAAGAGGCGATCACACAGCTTCCACAGAAATCAAACCCGGACGAACACCCCCACAATGTAACCCCTGGGTCGCCTCAGGCATCGCTCAAACTCGTTCTAGTCTAGGGGGAGCAGCCTTCGGCCCCGCCAAACTGGGTAATCAGCTGGTGTGGATGCTGTGTGATGTCCCCGCTTCGCCCAAAAAAACACACAGTACACCTTATGCGATTAAATGAGTACAATTTATAACGATTACTATAACTAAGCGATTACTAACGATACAGTATATATGAATAAGAGAAAAAAAGAAAAGGCGCCAAACTTATCAAAGTCCAAACCACTTCGTGCACAATCGTTGGAGCTCAATTACTGACGTCTTCTGTCCATTCGATCTCCTCCGACTTCCTCGACCCGCATCCTGGGACCCCCCACGGTGGTCGACCAGACGCTCCACACTCCTCTGTCTCCGTCTCCTC
Source organism: Hemitrygon akajei (assembly GCF_048418815.1). Taxonomy (NCBI): domain Eukaryota; kingdom Metazoa; phylum Chordata; class Chondrichthyes; order Myliobatiformes; family Dasyatidae; genus Hemitrygon; species Hemitrygon akajei. The sequence goes on from NW_027331948.1 coordinate 946,741, forward strand.
TCATCACCGAACACCTTGGGCCGGGGACCGTCGCCCAGCTTCCAGCATCCCGTCCTCTCTCTCTCACTCCATCGCACCGACTCCCCAAAAGCCCCGCCAACAATCAGTTTACAGTCCCAAACAAGCTTCCAGCACTTATCATAACAAAGACGCTAGCATTCCTACTATTAACACAGGCGCCAGCATTCCTACTTTTAACAAAACAAAGACGCCATTTTGATTACATACACAGTAACAAAGAAAAAGAAAAAAAACCATTACAAACACTTAAGTAGTATTCACAATATGATCTTATTCACTTTGAAATTTGAGTGGAAGAAGGAACTGAATTCCTATGTGTTGGTAATTCAGTGGAATAAGGGAAATTACAATATCATGAGAAGGGAACCGACCAAGGGTGACTGGGAAGAAAACTTAGCAGGAAGGACAGCAGAGCAGCAATGGCTTATTCCAAATAAGATGAGATTTTCGAACGGAAGAAGGACAATACCATGATTGACAAGTGAAGTCAGAAAGTGAAAGCAAAAGAGAGGGTTTACAAGCCCCTTTTCTTCCAGAACCAGGAACCAGGGATAACAGGTTTGCCTCAAAAATCAATTTAATCAATCCGGGAGGTGAGATGCAACGAAGATGGCTCTGGGATGCTGAGGCCAGTGAGTTGTGGGGAACAGCTATAAACAGCTGTTATGTTACTGTAAGAGAACAAACCCAAAATGCTGCAGGAACTCAGCAGACCAGGCAGCAACCAGGGAGAACACAATTCTGGCAGACACCATTCATCAGGCCTGATCTTGTATTTTCCCACAAGTAGGAGAATAGAAAATTTAACATGAAAGCAGCTGAAATGAAATACATCACAACATTTATTTATAACAATTACTGAGTTTCAAAATCCGATTCAGCGGGTATGTCACCCCTTTCTTCAGTTCCTCTCGGAACTTGCTCTGGGTCAGGGCGTAAATAGACGTGTTGGTGCAGGAGCTGAGAACCTGTAGCATCCCCGCTGTATGTTCTGTGATGTAACGGGGATCGGTGACAGAATACACAAAACTCATTGAAATCCGTTGATAGATATAAAATACACCTGAGTTATCCACAACAATATGAAACTACCGGTAATGCTGAAGAGTAGAACGATGGCCTTGCGTCGGTTCTCCACCTCCCTGTCCTTGTCATTCTCTCCGCTCCTTTGTCCCTTCAGCCCCCTGCGGGCTCGACTGGCCGTTAAAATCCTTCTGACAGTCAGAACATTGAACAGCAAAATCAGAAAGAATGCGACACAAGGGGTTAAAATCCGGTGTAACAACTCAAATGCCGCCCAGGAGGGAGAGTTAACGAAGCTCGGTTTGTAAGCACAATACCAGGGAAGACCATTAATTATTAGAACATGCTTCAATGTAAAGCTCCAGGGGACACTCTCCAAACAGGCCAGCACACTCACTGTCCCGATAACCACAGCCGCCGTTCTCTCGGTGCAATATTTTGTTTTCAGCTTCTCACAGCAAATAGCCACAAATCGATCGACGGTGAAAGCGACAGTCAGCCAGACAGAGGTCGCAGTGCTCGCAAAAATCAGCCAAAATCTGAGTTTGCACACGGGAGTGAAGAGCAGGAATGATCGGGGAAAATAAATCCGAGCAGTCCACCTCAGCAGCGGATCGGAAATAACGACCAGGAGATCGGCCGCTGCCATTCCCACCAGGTAGCGAGAGACACATTTGGAGAGACCGCACCTTCCCCGGGACAGGATCACAATCGCCACCAAGTTCACTGGAAGAGAGACAGGAACAGCAAGTTGAGAAATTTCTGAGCAGAAACTAATGTAGCAGCGTGAGGGGATTCAGTAATATTTCACAGTTTTGCTGCATTTAGTGGTGTTCAAGCGAGTGCTCAGAGCTGCTGGAGTCATGGACGGAGTTTACACGGTAAAACAGAGTCAATGTGATCTCAATACCGATTCATTACTGATTCCCGAAATCTGAAGTGTTAGCGGAAAGCTAAAGACTCCTCAGAATCAATACTAGATCATTTTCCACCGTTGCCTTCCACATCCCGTAAGGATGGAAAGAATACATGGAGGGATTCTTCCATTTGAGAATCATCAACATCCTTGGCTCTCCCTGTCAGCGACAGAACAGTCAAAGGGCGGAACAAAAAACAGGAAATGCTGAAAACACATCCAGGCCAAATGGAATAAGTGGAAAAAAAAAGTTCGTGTCTTTTCTGAGAAATATTCTCTGAGAATCCCCGAATATGAGAGTGTTACTCGCTTCTATTTACAAAACAAGTTGCTTCCAGCATTCTCCAAGTTTGTTTCCTATTGCTGCATTTGTCAGTTCACTCACATTACAACAGAATATTGACTGATTCCAGCAAATAAAGCGCATTCTAACACAACCTCACAGACAAACATGACATGCCCCACTAAATCCCTCACAGGGGGGCAAGGAAGTGGAATTCAACGTTCAGCACCAAGCTCATTGCCCTAATCTTATGCCTATAACAGTGTCAAAGATAGATATAATAGAATGTATTGCAGAATATAGATAACTATGAAGCAGCACGTCTGTCGTGCTAAATGGCGGAACAAAGACTGCATGGTGTTGTCCATGAACTGTCTCACATTCAGTTGTAGCGCACAGATTCAGTAAAAATCCACACGTTTTATGCTACAGCATGGAACTACTCACATTTGCTGAACTGTTGCTACCTGTCAATGGTTTGATTGAAAAACCTATTTCAGATAACCGCTCACATACAAATGTAGACAATCAATTGGTAAACACAGTGTGTGTAAATAGATAGTTAGATAGATAGATAGATAGATAGATAGATAGATAGATAGATAGATAGATAGATAGATAGATACTTTATTCATCCCCATGGGGAAATTCAACATTTTTTCCAATGTCCCATACACTTGTTGTAGCAAAAACTAATTACATACAATACTTAACTCAGTAATAATATGATATGCATCTAAATCACTAACTCAAAAAGCATTAATAATAGCTTTAAAAAAAAGTTCTTAAATCCTGGCAGTTGAATTGTAAAGCCTAATGGCATTGGGGAGTATTGACCTCTTCATCCTGTCTGAGGAGCATTGCATCGATAGTAACCTGTCGCTGAAACTGCTTCTCTGTCTCTGGATGGTGCTATGTAGAGGATGTTCAGGGTTTTCCATAATTGACCGTAGCCTACTCAGCGCCCTTCGCTCAGCTACCGATGTTAAACTCTCCAGTACTTTGCCCACGACAGAGCCCGCCTTCCTTACCAGCTTATTAGCTGCTTAGCTACTATAAGACCAAGAGTAAAGAAACTCTAACATCACATCATTGATGAGAAACAGCTAGACTCTTTGAATTGCGCTGATGGTTACCGATCCACTGCGGTTTGTTTCCAGATCCAAATCCCAGACTCCACAGTCCCAATCCTTCCAGTCCATTGCTGAAATGACGAATACTGAGACTGGACATGCGGCGGTGCACACCTGCGATAGAAACATTCACAACATTGGAATTAAATGTCAATTCCCACCTACGGCTCTGACACTGCAGCTTACCGGGAATTCCAAAGGCTGAAATGAAAGGATAGTAAACGTCCTCTATCCGCCAGATGACTGGATACTCCATTTCAGGGAGAATCTGTGACTCTATGTTTTCTGAATTCACAGCTCCGGCAGAAACTCTGATCTGATGCATTCAGAACGGCCCTATTTATACAGACGATCAGTCTCCAGAGATACGGTTATACCCCTGACTGAATTTATTTGGTAAAGATACATGAACAAACAATTTAATTCAATACCATTGTCACTCACGTAAATATTTGGCCGGTTGAAGACAAGCAGAGCAAATTTCCTGGCCATTACCTCAGCATTGCTCATCTGGTGAAAATGATGCCGAAGCTCTGATTACAAAGACTGAGCTTTGTCAGAGTGCAGCTGCATTTTCATATATCAGGTTTGTTGTTAGCTAATCACTTATCTGTAAACGGAGTTCACCGACAGCGCCCGACATTTAACTTCAGTCCCTGTAGTTACCCATTTCGTACTGTGCCTCAGTCCTTCAATACCCTGCTGGCTGCATACACACACACGCAGATACAGACACACACTCATAAACACACACACACACACACACAAACACACGCGCGCAGATACAGAAACTCACTCATAAACACACACACACACACACACACACACACACTCACACACACACGCGCACACGCACACACACTCATAAACACACACACACACAAACACACGCACGCAGATACAGACACTCACTCATAAACACACACACACACACACACACTTACACACACACGCGCACACGCACACACACACACACAAGCACACACACACACACACACACACACACACACACACACACACACACACACACACACACACACATACACAATAAAGTCGGATGGCAACGCTGAGATGTCCTTGTTGCTGTTGGACAAACATGAGAAATTCTGCAGACGCTGGAAATAGAAGGGAATACACACAAAGAGCTGAAAAATGTCTGCTGATATCTTCCAGCATTTTGTTATGTTGCTGAAATTATAGACTTTTAACAACATCTCAAATCTACCAGAAGTAAAACGAAATTTAATCTTCAAAAGAATGGGCAGACCGTTTAAAAATGAAAAAAATAAACAGAATTCTAAATTGGGAGATGCACAGATGCAGGTCGACTGGAAGTGAATGAAAGAAGGACAAGCGTCAGATACGGTGTTATTTATGTGTGTGCGTTAGTGAGTCTATGTGTGTTTATGCGCGTGTGGCTCGGTGACTGCGTCTGTGTGTGTGAGCCGGTGTGGGTGTGTGTGTGGGGGGGGGGAGTGGTGTGTGTTTGTGTCTGTGTGTGTGCGCGTGTGGGTCTGTGTGTGTGGGTGTGTGTATGTCTGTCTGAGTGTTTGAGAGAGTCTCGGAGTCTGAGTGTCTGACAGTCAATCAGTCTGAGATTCTGACAGTCAGATTGACTGACAAGTAAGCAGACAGACAGCCAAAGACAGAGAAGTAGAGTGTAGGATTGTAATTTTCCTCATGTACCCCTCGGCTCCTGTTTCACACGGATATCTGTGCAGGCCAGCTCGTTGGGTGTATTAATGGCAGAGCCTGATATATCCTTGATTGGCCACGGCATGCAAGATTGCGGAGAGAAGGTCGAGGAATGGGGCTGAGGACGGGAAATGAATCAGCCATGATTGAACGGCGGAATAGACCCGATGAGCCATGTGGCCTAAAGCTGCTCCTATGCCTTATCATATTGTTGTCTGTTGGACAGGAACATTGCAAATGCCACATCACACTTCAGTGTGGAACTGCTTCTTTTCACGTTATCGCTCAATGAAACGATGCTCTTGTCGCCAGGTTTGCCAATGACATGAAGATAGCCGGTGGAATAAGCAGTGCTATGCAAGATCAATAGACAGATTAGGTAATCGGTAAAGAAGTGGCAGATAGAAAAACCTGTTGGGATGTGGATGATTAGGTAGTTTAATAGAATGACTAAGGATACCGACAATATTTTAAATGGAGAGCAAATTAATAAATAATCGATGGAGCAGAGAGAATACTGAGTCCTCCTGTAGGATTTCCTAAAGTCGCTGGTGAGAAAGGCAAATGTACTCTTCACATTTACTTTGAGGTGAATCGAATATGAAAAAAAAATGATGCAGTGTTGGGCAAATATAAGGCAGTGATCCGTTCTCACTTGGAATATTGTGAGCAGTTTTGGGTTTCTTATATAAGAACAAATAAGATGGCACTGGAGAGCGTCCAGACGAGGCTCATGAGATTAATTCCCGGAAGGAAACTGTTAACATATGAGAAGTGTTCTCTGCCTCTGGGCATGTACTCGCTGGGGTTGGAAGAATGTGCTGCGTTCTCCTTTAAAAATTGCTTGAGGTTTTCAGCAGCCAGGGAGCATCTATGAGAAAGAGGAAAGTCAGCTTTTCGGTCGGAGACTCTTCATCAGGACTGGAGAAAAAAGATGAGAACAGACTATGAATATGGGGCAAGGTGCGGAAGAAATGCCAGGTAGTAATTGACAGTTGAAACCGGGAGGTGAGGGGAGTGAAGCAAATAGCTGGAAAGGCGAATTTTGAAAGATTCAAAATGCTGGAGAAGGGAGAAAGTGATAGGAGAGTGCAGAATTCCATGGAAGAAAGGGAAGGCGGAGCACGACAGAGAGATGTGCAGCAAATAAGAGGATAACTTGAGAGAGGGAAATAGGAATGGTAAATATTGAAAGAGCAGTGGGTACAGAATATTACCCTAACAGACTCTCAAATGAAGTGTCGCCTGACCAGGAAGGACTGTTTTGTGCTCTGAACGTTTGTGAGGGAGGAGGTGTTGGCGTAGGTGTAGCACGTATTCCACATGGAAGGATGAGTGCCAGGAGGGAGGTCAATAGGAATGGCTAAATGGAAAATGGCGTCGCAAAGGGGGTAATCCCAGTGTAATACAGAAAGAGGGAGAAAGGGAAATATATGCTACGTGGTGGGATTCCTTTGCAAATGGTGGAAGTTACGGAGCACTATGTGCAGGAGTTGGATCCTAGTGGGGTGGTAGGGAAGGTCAAGAGGATCGCTGTACGTGGTAGCGTGGTGAGATGCCGGAGTGAAGACAGATGTGCACAAAATGGAAGCGATGCGGTTAACGGCAGCGTTGATGGTGGAGGATAGGAAGTTCCTTTCTTTGAAGAAGGATGGCATCTCTGTAGTTCTGGAAGGAAAGGTCTCTTCAAGAAAGCAGATGCAGTGGAGACAGAAGAACTGAGAGAAGAGGGTGGTGATTTTGCAAGTGACAGATAAGGTAGAGGTGGGGTCCAGTTAGCTGTGAGAGTCAGTTGATTTATAAAAGACATCATTAGATAATCTGTCTCTAGCGATAAATTTAGAAAGGTTAAGGACCGTGTCTGAGGTGTGAAAATGGAGTAGGTAAATTTGAGGGCTATGTCGGCGTCAAAGTAGTTGAAGATTATACGAAGCATCACGTACGCAGTCGTCGATGTAGTGTAGGAATTGCCTGGAACTGATGCTAGTGTAGGCTTGAAACATAGACGGTTCCATTTAACTGACAAGAATGCATGCATAACTGGGATGTATGCAACGAATTTGAAATTCTAAACGGCGGTGACTGGTGATGGAGTGGATCGGATTGGCCCTGATGTTCAAAAACAAATACAGACAGTTTTGAAAGTTTTCTGCGGTGGCTGGATGTTTATTGGTACTGGATATCAAGGCGGTGGAACTGGAAATCACTGAAAAGATCAGGAATGTAGTAACTGCTAGCGAGTTAAATAGCAAAATCTTGAACAGTGATGTGAAAATGAGTCGTCGTATGCAGATATCAGTTCAGTGCGGCCGGAACAAACAAAGATAATGCGTCTACAGGGAAAACAGGTTTATGGATTACGGTTAGGGGGTAGAACGTGAGCTGTGAGGTGAGTGAACTATGATGTTGGTGGCAGTGGATGGGAGATCCCCAAAGCTAATAAGGTAAGTAAAGGTGTAGGGGGCAATGGCTTGAGATCCCTAGTGGGGTCCTGTTCAAGAGGTATGTAAGAGCAGGGGACTGAGAGGACTCGCTTGGCCTCAGCAACGTACAGGTAATACTCACAGAGTGGGGGGGGGGCGCAGGGCGCCAAAGGAGGCCGTTACAAAGGGCGGAACACTCAACGCACAATTCAAATGCAGAAGAATTGATTGATGTTAGGACATGATGTTGATACTGAAGAAGGCTATCATAGATCACAGGGAAATCCTGATCAGTTGGGGAAGAGGGCTACCGAGTGGCAAGTACATTCCAACGCAGGCAGTTGTGTACTTTCTAAGGAAGCTGAAGATAGCTGGACTATGCTTTCTATACTCAGATCATTTTGCAGATACGCAGTCGGCGGGAGATTATTATAAAATGAACTTCATTCACTTAAAAATTATAGGAATAAACCGTGCGAAGCCTTACAATTTCTTCCACACAAAGTCAATATTACACACCAATTATTAGCACTGCTACAACTTATGTGACGTCCTGTTGTGGTTTACTACTGCACCTACTGAGGGCTTTAAATTTCCAAACTGGCCCCTCATTCTGGATTTGCAGAACAACATGAAACTGTGGTCTGTTTCTACCGACCCTTTGCAGTGGCTGTCCCAAGTTGCAGGGCGTCCATCAGCAGGTACTCCTCCTCTCTTAAATGTAGGATATCAACATCAGGCGCGTAAACTGGGTTTGGTCCTACCCTGGATTTGTCATTGAGCACGAAATATTGTCGCTGGCTTAGCCTTCATCAGTAATTAGTGATTAATTAAACAAAACAGAAGATGAACCAGTGACTGAAGAGGAAATGAAAATCCGGTCACAAGAAGAGTACAATATACAAAGAGATCTGTTTTCCAACAGTCTACTACAGCGCAGCTAAAGGGTTTCAAGAAACACGAATACAAACTCGATCTGTTACGGACAGAGGCAGCAGGAGGATACTCAAAAGATTGATTTGAAATGCCAAAAAGAGTCCATGAAATGTTTTCGACGATCAGGATCAAGCATAATCACAATGCATTTTATAGTTTATTTAAGGACAGGGAGTTAAGCAAGGAGAGGACAGGTTAAGGGTAGAACGTCGTGGTCGGAGTCACTGCAAGTTGCCGAGATACTAAATGAGTATTTTTTGACGGTATCTACCGAGGTGAAGAAATCTGAGTGTGCAGAGATGTGTTGAGATTGACGAGGAAGGAATGCTGGATCTTCAGAAAACAGTAAGTCTGATGGCTTACATCCCACAATCGTAAAAGAAGCAAGTGAGAATAATGATGGGGATTTGACAAGGATCAGTATAGCCTCGGAAGCAACAACCCTGGAGTAATTTTGTAGTAATTTTGTGCCTTTGCTCAAGAATAGGCCAGTGAGCCAAACATCGCTGTAAGCTGTTGAAGAGGATAAAGACGGACAGGATTTATGCAAATTTGGAAAGGCAGTTGCTGCTTGGGAACAGGACAGCATAGCTTTGTCTGGGCAGTTCATGCCTCATTAACCTGAGTGAGGTTTTTTTTAAGGTAGTGAAATAGATATGTGATTATGTTAATACAGTTGATGTTATCTACGTGAACCGTATCAATGCTCTTAATAGCTATTTTCATGCCATCTTCATTGAGATGTACTGGATTCATTTAGATAATCCGTTTAGATAAGGGACTGGCTTACCCAGAGAAGGGTGAATAGGGGTGCAAAACTGACTGCATCATCAGTTGTGTTCCACAGTCATCGGTGGTGGATTCTCTTTTGTTTGTGATATCGAAAATTTGGATGAACATCTAGATGGGTAGATTGAGAAGTTTTCAGATGACTCTAAGAACCCACATTCAGGAATCCGAGGTGGAAATGGTCAGTAACATTAAATTAATTTGCATTATATCTGAGGACGTGTCCTGGGATCCGGACGAAATTGTCTTTAGAAAGAAGACAGAGCAACACTCCCTACTTTCACAGGCGATTATATGGATTCGGCGTATCATGTAACCCTTTGACAAAGTTCTATAGATGTACACTGTGGTGTGTCCTGAGTGGTTGGTAGTGAGCCTCGTGAAGAAACAGTGATGTCTAAGAATGGAAAAGCCGACAAACGTGGTGGATGTAGACCAGTCAGGTACATCATAGGAAAAGCCTTCCTCACCATTCAAAGCTTCCGGACTTGGTGCTACCACAAGAAATCAACATCATTCATCAAAGACTCAACGAACAAGGCTATGCTATCTTCCCGTAGCTACCATCAGAAACGAGGTGCAGGAGGCTTAGGCCCCACTCTACCAAATTGAAGGACATTTAAAATTCTGAAAACCTCAGCATCCGGAAGTACAACGAGTACCTTCACTCACCTCAACACTGAACTGCCTGCACAACCTCTAGCAGCAGGAAGGAAATTGTAAACAGTGGTCGGGAAGATATTGGAATCTAACGTTAAGGATGAGATTATGGAGAACTTGATGACACAGGACACGATAGGTCAAAATGAACACCTTTTCTGTAAGGGTAATCATGCCAAACCTGTTGCAGTTCTTGAGTAGATAACAAGTAGGATAGATAAAGAAGATGCAGTGGACGTTGTACATTTTGATTTCAAAATGCCTATGACAATATGCCATACATCAGGTTGCCTACCAAGTTAAGGGCCTATGGTTTTACAAGCAAGTTAGTAGTATGTTCAGCCCGTTGGCTAATTGGTAAGAGGAAGTCAGTGGGAAAGAAAGGATCCTTTTCCGTTTGGCAGCATGTTACTGGTGCTGCTCCACTGGGTTCTGTGTTGAGACTGCTTCATTTTATTCTGCATATCAATGACGTAGATGATTGATTATATGGTTTTGTTGCCAATTTTGCAGATGATACGAAGATTTGTGGAAGAGCTAATGGGGGTGGAGGAAAGAGGCAGGATACGGACGGACTTGGATAAGAGGAATGAGCAAGGAAGTGGCAAATGAAAGTGTTGGAATATTCATCGGCATTTTTTTAGGTAAAAGAAATAAATGTGCAGGCAATTTTCATAACAAGGAGAAACTCCAAAAATCTGAGATGCAAATGGAATTGGCAGTTCTCGTGCATAACACCCTAAATGTTAGCTTGTAATTGGAATCAATGGTAACTAAGGCAAATGCAATATCAGCATCCAATTCGAAAGCGCTGGAAGGTAAGAGGAGGGATGTGATGCTGAGGTTTTTAAGGTACTGGTCAGGCCTCATACTGAGTGGCGTGAACAGTTTGGGGCTTCTCATCTGAGAAAAATGTCCTGGCATTGGAAAGGGTTCAGAGTAGTCCGGAAAAATTCCGGGAATGAAAGTGTTATCATCTGAGGGTCGTTTGATGGCTCTGGGCCTGTACTCGCTGAGAGTTAGAAGAATGAAGGGGGATCTCAGTAAAACATTTCTAATGATGAAATACCTAGACTGAGCGAACGTGTAAAAGATGTTTCCCACGGTGGGGAGTGCAGTACAAGAGGGCACAGTATCAGGACAGAGCGGCGTCCATTGAAAATAGTGATACGGGGAATTAATTGAGCCAGAGACTGGGAAATCTGTTGAATTTGTTGCAAGATGTAGCTGTGGAGGCGAGATCGTTGGGTGTTTTTAAGGCGCAGATTTATATGATCTTTATGGAACGGCATCAAAGTTGAGGGCAAAACGGTTACGGGAAGTGGAGCTGAGGAGTGGTAAAAAGGGATGAGCAATGGTAGAATGCTGGAGGAGAGACGATTGGGCAAATGACCTAATTCTGCTGCTATGTCTATATAAACTTGGATGTTTACATGAATCTCGTCAAAACGTACATGGAAACGCATGGAAATCATGGAATGTTGGCATCTGAGGAAGCACATTAGGAGTACAGAGAAGTTAGAAAAGTGTTACAGAAGGGTATTCGGAAAGCCAGGAATGGCCACGAAAAGCCTTGGCAACTAAGATTAAGGTGAATCACAAAGTAGAAACAGGAACATTCCCCATATGGCAGAGGGAAGAACCTGTTCTTGAATCGCTGAGCGTGTTCCTCCAGGCTTTGGTACCTCTATCCTGACACTAGCAATGAGAAGGAGGAATGTCCTGGCTGATGGTTGTCTTTATTATTAGATGCCATCTTTCTGTGGCAACGCTGTCTATATATGTCTTGGGTACTACGGAAGCCGGTACCTAAGATAGGGGTGAATAATTTTACAACTTTCTGCAGTTTCTTTCGATCCTGTGCAGTAGCACCCCAATCCCGCAAACTAGACAGTGATGCAACCCTGTCAGAATACAATCTTGGAACATTTTCAGACGTACTCGAGCGTTGCACGTGATATTTCAAATCTCCCCCTACTCCGAAAGAACCATTACCAGTCCCTTGCCTTCTTTATAGCGACATAAATATGAGGCGACGAGGTTATGTCCTCAGAGATCTCAACAACAAGGAACCTGAAATTAGTTACTCTCTCCACCTCTGTTCCCACTATGAGAGTTGGTTTCTCTTCTGTTCTCTTGTGTTACCATTACTGATGTCCACAATCAGTTTTTGTTTCGCTTACTGACATTGAGTGGAAAGACGTTCCTGCGACACCACTCAGCTACCTGATGGATATCACTCCTGTACACATCTCCACCTGAGATTCTACTAACAATGGTTCTATCAGTAACAAATTTATAGATGACAGTAGAATTATACATAGCAACGGAATTAAGGGTATAAAGAGAGTAGAATAAAGGACAAAGCACGCATCGCTTGAGTGCAACAGTGTTGATCGCCTGTGTGGAGGCGATTCAGTTATCTATCCACACAGATTGAGGTCAGGAGGTCGAGGATCCAATTGCAGAGGAGGTACAGATGCCCAGATTTGGTAGCCTTTTCATCAGGACTTGAGGAATTAGCGTGTTAAACTTTGAGCTACAGTCAACGAACAGCATCCTGACATAGCTGTTTGTATTGGCCTGGTGATCTAAGATGCGAAGGACCATTGAGATTGCGTTTGCAGTAGACCTATTGTGGCGATAGGCAAATTGCAACGGGTCCAGGTTCTTGCAGAGGATGGAGCTGGTTGTAGCCATGACAAACCTTTCAAAGCATTTCATTCTAATGAGGACTAATGGTGATACTGGATGATAGGGATGAAGAGCGCTCACACCACTCTTCTTGGACATTAGTATAATTTAGGGGTGTCAAACTCATTTTAGGTCACGGGCCGGATTGAGCAAAATGCAGCTTCATGCTGTCCGGATCAGTCGGACGCGTGCGAACGCAGCTTTCGTTGCCTCCGTTTTTTTAGCCTGCTCTCATGCGTCTCAGTCTCTGCTATAACTACAAAGTGTTTCACTTTACAAATTCCGTTTCTTATGAAGAAGACTGCCGAATAAACACTAAAAACCCTGAAAACCTGGTACCTGAATAAACTCAGCATTAGCCATATCATACGCCATAGGCGCTTCGATTACTGGGGCCAGCTTTAATAGTAATTAGATATTATCTCGCGGGCCAAAGATAATTCCACCGCTGGCCGTATTTGACCCGCGGGCCTTGAGTTTGAAATATATGGTATAATTGTTGCCATTTTGAAGCAGATGGATACTTACTAGGTGTTGATATTTGCCTTGTATACACCCGGTAGTTGTACGGTGCAGGTTCTCAGAGGCTCACCAGGTACTCCGACAGGGCCTGTCACCTTGCGTGGTCAAGCTTCTGAATTGGTAGAAGTACATAAGTGAATGGGAGATATAGATCAGTCAGCAACATTTTACCCTCACGAGTAAATCATAAACATTAGAAAGCATCTTTTTCTTCCGAGAGGGGGAAAAAAATAGAGGCCATATCGATGGCATTTTCTCAGGCAGAACGGACTGCCCGAGGAGGAGGTCGAAATCGATACGGTCAGAAAGTGTAAGAGGAACTTCGGCAGATCAACCGGCGGTACTTGTGATATGGACCGTGCAAACTAACATGTAATAGTGGAAAATTAACACGGTGCTCTGCATAAATGTAGTGGGTCAAATACCCTGAACCTGTGCTGAAATATTCTCCTCCACCCTCTTCACCACAGCTAATCTCCAAATAATCTATGTTCTGTAAGTCGGAAGATCATTGCATAGGACCAAGATTGGGCCTGAAATTTGCGACATTTTTTCTAACGTGCATCAGTTATATTGAAGGGATTTGGAAAGACTGCTAAGTAGAGAGAAGGCGCTCTGAGTGCCAGATTTGTAGTCTGGAGTAACAGACCATTCCCGCCTTCTAAATCGATCGGTTCATAAAGGTAGCCACAAAGTTGGAAGGGACAGTCAATAACGTATATATTTTTTTTCTTTGCTCAGACCAGAGCAAGAACAAACAGGCGATTTCGAAATTTCAGATAAATAGAGGCACTGATTAAATAGAAGCTCACCTGACTGAGGGGAAAGGAAAGGAAGTGCTGTGAGAAAATGGTCGAGATTGTTTACCGGCGGCAACGGAAACTGATGTGCTCTAGACAAGAAAACCCATTGTGGGCCATCTGTTGCAGTGCGAACCCTTGTAGTGGTCACCCTGATTCACATGCGATCAGCGACTCCCCTCGGGTGGATTGTAGTGGGATTTGTTTGATTAATTGTTTTATTATGTAATTGGATTTGTTTATTATGATATATACGGTAAAGCAATGAATTGGATGTTCATGGAAAAGCTTGTGGTTCATAGTATTCATGGAGAATAACTTTTATACAGTGAATTGAAGTAAAGCATCAGCAGTGCAGTATAAGTTGTAACAGCTACAGGTGAACAATCATGTAGAATGCTACAAAAAGATACCTTGTGAGTTCAAGGGTCAATCATATCGGCTGTCCTCTAGCACCAGCAACAGGGACGACGTGAAGGGGTCAACTTGCTGTAAACACATTCGCGTCGTAAAACATGAAAACACAAACGCTTCCAGGCATCGCTCAGATTCGGCAACATTGAACCGAAGAAGAAATTTTAGCAGGAAAGTCAGCAAAAACGTATTTCATCTGCGAGAAACCAATTACTTCGTTACTCTCCAGGTGCCTAAACTGCCCTGCCGGAGCGGCAGTATTTCATATGCAAACCATTGGGCGTTAAGTGAAATCACCGGTGCTCCGATTGTGACAAATCCTCTGCAGTGTTAAGGTCTGACGTTGGCTCAATAACCACTTCATCTACCAGTCTGGATCTGTCTTTGCAGCTGTCTAGAGCCGCCGACACCACCACCCCCACCCCAACCCCAAAGTCATATTTATTCCCCTTCTTTTTCCCACACTGGCATATCTATTCTCGCGCTTGTCAGTCACCAAATTGATCCGCTATGACCAAACTTGAATAACTTAATTTTCCGCTTCTGCGCTCACAAATATCACGGTAAAAGCATCGATTACCCAAGATGGTGGAAATCTTAGACTGCACGGAGTTTCTTCAATATTTGTCATCGTTTCAGCGATAGCCAGCTCAGAATATTCTGTCCCGTCTGATTCTGGGAAGTGAGTTAATTGACCGCTGCAGATAGTGGAAATGATGAGCAAATCGAACAAATTGTAGGAGGAAGCCAGCATGGGCTGTCGCCGTTTCCTGCCGACACGCTCCTTTAGGTTTGGAAGGGATATCGACAGAAGCCCGGGAATAAACAAAAGTCCCGTTGAAGGGGTGCAGCTGAAACTAGAAGCTGATCTCTGAGTTCAGCTGAGCGGGAAAGCAGGTGGTTTGGAAAGGTGGCATGAAACAGAATCACAAGTGAAGCAGGGAGTTGATCAGTGGAAGACAAAAGAGCAGAGGAAGACGAAGAGGACTGTGAACCGTGGAATAAAGCACAGAGCCTGTGAACTAGAGGATGGTGATAGACAGGTCATGAGGGCGGGGTGGCCGAGAATGCGCGAGAAGCGCAACATACTGCTGGAAAACAAAGGGGTAAGCGGTGAGAAAAAAAAAAAGAATGTTCCCGGCGCTAAGAGAAATGCAGAACCAGAGGTATTATGAGGTGTTATTCCTTTTACCTGAGATGGACTTCTTGTGGCAGAATTGGATGTTGTGGATCGATATAACGTGTAGGGCTGTGTTACAGAACTCAAGTAGATAGACACCTGCTAATTCTGAATGAGGCAGCGAATAGAGCAAATGTGTCCTATTAAACGGTCCCTCAATCTGCCTGGGGTCCCAAAGAGGTGGAGGAGGCCGTAGTGGGAGCTCGGGATTCAGTCAATGACCCTGAAAGATTCGCAGGTGAAAGCATCACCGTACAGGAGAGGACGGCTTGGGGTCTTAATGACGGTGAAGAGATAGTGTACGGGAAGATGTAGTAATAAGCAAGGTGGCAGGAATGAGGGAGACCTGTGGGAAGCGACGAGTGAATAAAATAATTCCGCAGAGAACGATCTTCGAAATTGGAAGAAAAGGACGTGTTTATTGGTAGAGTGGATTTAGAGATTACGGAAGTTATGGGTTATCTTGCATGCGGAGGCTCGTGGCTTGTTATCTGCGGACAAGGAGACCAATATCCTTTATTTTTTATGTATTATTTTGTGTGGTATGGTGTGATGTTAGACCTGATGAAAATACAGCAGATACTGTTGATGTAAGCGTAGATCATGGTGGAAGGTAATTTCTGTTTACTGTAAAATTTGGAAATGTCGCCTCCCTTCTCCCCCCACTCCTCATGACTAGAGATAATATACTCATCAAAGAAATTATAGAATGGAATATCATTTTGAATGTGTCAGTGAGGCAGCGGTATAGTTTCAACAGCCGAGAGGATAAATGGTTTTCCAAACGATGTTGATAGACAATCTGCCTCTGGAATTGGGGCGAAGATGTCTGGAGGCCAGAGTCGAGGCAGGCATCTGGGGGTGGGGGGGGGACCGAATAAATCTGAGGGCGCTGAGGAACGTTGTCGGAAACACTGATGGAATTGGCGAGTTCAGCGTCAGTACGGGTAGCAGCACCAATTCAGTTGTCGTTGTAGACGTTGTGTCGGGAACACTGATGCCCCTCAGGCTTATCGCTGGACCGATGTACACGGGCGGACAGCAGGGCTACACGGTGAAATTCTGGGGCAAAATGTATTAGAATTGTAGGATGCTCCCAAGGATCAGCGATGGGAAGATAGGTCGGCGAATGAAGGAAACGCATTGAGTCTGTGTGACGGAACTTCATATGTAATATCCGCTTGGGAGGTGTGAGTGGTGCAAGGACAGCGCCAGGACCAGAGGGACACAAGGTGCCCGCAATGTATGGATTTCAGTTATGCCAGTGCGGATGACACTGATAATTCACGACTACCTCGCAACAATGAATCTCAGGGGAGATTTCACCACATTCTTTAGCTGCTCCCTGAACTTGGTCTGTGTAACGGCGTAAAGGGCCGTGTTCGTACAACAGCTCAGAAGCTGCAGAATAATACCCAGCTCTCGCAGCGAATCGGGCGGACGCAGGGACATGGTAAGATCATCCAGTCGATTCCACGCAGAATACACCGTGAAAGGTGCCCACAACAGGATGAAATTACCCGAGACAATCAGCAATAAAACGAGGGACTTTCTGCGATTCTCCATCTCCGGGTCTCTGGTACTCTGTCCGTTGCCGGGATCCCTGAGACTCCCGCGAGCTCTGCTGGTAACTAAGACGTGCCTGGTGGTGAAGCCATTCGATACCAGAATCAGCACAAATGGGAGTACAGGGGTGAGGATGTAATAAAAGAGTTCAGTTTGGGTCGCAAAAAATAAATTGAAATAATTATCTCTCTTCATACAAATGAATGGATTGATTACCCACGTGTATTTCTCTGAGAGCCTAAAATACCAGTAAATATTCTTTAAACAACTGATCGCAGTTACTGTTCCCAAAAGCACTCCCACAGTTTTCCCGGTGCAATATTTTGTTTTCAGATTCTGGCAACAAATGGCGATAAACCGATCAAAGGTGAACAGGACGGTGAACCAGACCGAACAGTCGGTGACGGTGTAAAGCAAAAGAGCGTGGATATTACATCCCTTCGTCATTAAGTCGATGAAAATATGGTGTGGCATGTACATAAGTGGAAACTTGCTCAATATCAGGTCCAGGATAAGAACCAGAAGATCCGCCACTGCCATGGCAACCAGGTAGCAAGTGACAACTCTGGAGAGGCCGCACTTTCCCCGAGACAGGATGAATATGGTCACCGTGTTCACTGCGAACAAACGAAACAATCAGGGTAAACACATCAGGAAGTGTTCTCTAAAAGCAAACCTATTTTGCAGACCGCTTTTCTACTTGTGCCAATGATAAAAGTAAGTGTACTTGACGGAATAATATAATCGTAGCGATTGCCAATCAATAGAATTAAACCGTTTTGCAAACCAATGTAAACTCACTGCAATCTGTTCGGTCAAATATCACTATTGAAACAGGAAGATCACAGGAACAGTAAGGATCACGGATGAGGATGGTTGATGATTAGACAATTTCGTATGCGTTGAGTGAAAGAGCGCTGAATCTATTTACTGCAGAATCTCAAATGTCATGAGATAAGTGTAATTGATAACAGTCAAGTTCAGATAAAGCGCAGGTTCCGGCCCCTTATCGTTTCCCAGGGCGCCTGGATTTGCAAACGGAGTAGCAGCCCAAAACCTTGTTATTGCTCCTCTCTTGCTGTTTCCCAGCGCTGAGGGAGCATTTACGACCTTGAAATCATCCCACGAGGCTCACTGTCTCCTTCTTTTACTTTCGCCTTTACAATCGAATGCTATTCATTAAAGTCTCGATAATGTTTTATTTTCCCGCAACCATGAAGTTGATTTGTCACCAACTAAATGTCTTATGATCAACGATAGGCTGCTGTGTGCAACGAGTGCATGTAACTCTACAAGTCAGAAATTGGACCGTTACATCAGGAGCATTAACTGAGACTGTATGACCGCAGCAAACGACCATATGACATTGAATCATGGATGATATATTTCCTTCCCAACACTGTTCTCTTGTCCTCTATCCATAACCTTTGATACCTCTTTTAATTACATACCTATTAACCTCCACTTAAAAGACTACCAATTATTTGGCCGAGGTAACCGTCTAAGGCAATGAGTTCCACATACTGTCTCTGGCAGTCGAAATTCTTCCGCAGTTCTGTTCTCAGGGGGAATTCATCTATTCTGAGGCTGCGCTCTCTGGCCCTTGACTCCCTCACTGCTGGATACATCCTCCGCACGACAGCTCTATCTGAGCCTTTCAATTACTGGTCGGCTACCCCGGTCCCCCGGTCCCATTCTGCTAAATTCCAACGAATACAGGCACAGGGCTATGAAACACGAATCATACATTAAATCTTTTATTTCCCGGATTATCCTCGCATACCTGTTCTGGATCATCACTGCGGCCGACAGAGGTCCTCAGGACAGTAACTTAGCAAAGTTCATTGAGCAAAGGTTTGCTTAATCAGCAACTGGTATGTACGAGAGCAGCTTTAGTTATTATATTGAGAAGTGCACATCGGAAGGAAAATGTGCAGTTAAATGTTGCTTCATAAGTTATCTTTGGAAAGAGACTCACCGGGCAGAGCAATGATGGCGAGGACGGGGTAGAAAATCACTTGAATGGTGACTAAAGCATGCGTGACCCGAAAATCTACCGTTATCCAATCACCATCTGCAAAAATATATGGAACCATCCAGAAGATATATTTCCCATTCCCTGTTATATTCCAAGCTGTCCTTCCCGGATTGTGATCCATGACGGAACGAGCCTGTCTGTCCTTACTCTCCCTCTTTGTTCAGCTCCGGATCTGTGTCCGAGGCACGAGAGGCTGCTCTCGCTGAAACTGAGGGAACTGAGTGAAAGCGACTCATTAATAAGAGAGAGGAACTCTCCAGTGACGTCAGCAGCCAACTTTGAAAAAGCACTAATTATTTTCCATGAAACTACGAAGAGTTAACCCTAGGTTTACCCAGGAACTGAGGAAGAAGTGTGCCGATAAGCGCTGCTGTTGTTACATATGTTTGAATTAACAAAGAAAAATAACAAACCTCAAAACATTTCGGTGATCTTAACTCTTTAAAATAGAAGAAAATTGTCCTTAATATCTACAAAATGGTGCTTAAAATAATAAAATAATTATGCCCTTCCCGGATTCCCGGATTCTGATCCATGACAGAATAGGCTTTGCTTCAGGAGCATCAGCATTTTTATACGAAAATACTTTGTAATTTTTGGCAGACAAAGGGGGAAGCTGTGACATTGTAGAATTTAATCTCCATTGAAGATCACAATAAAACAAACAACCACCAGTGATCTAAATCCGTTATTCGGTTTAATTTATTATTCTGTTACTTGAGCAGAATCTGCATTGATATATTATTTAAAATCCTTGGACAATTGTTTTATTTTCGCAAGCTGATGTAGCTAAATGTAGTTTATATTAAGACATATTTCTTCATCACACAAAACATCAGACAAGCAAAGTTGTGAAACGTTCTATAGCTGTTGAAGTAACGATGTTATCAGATTGTATTGTCGGCACCATTACGTCCAGACACTGAATACAAACGGCACATGATTGTGTAATTCAAGTTATTTATCTGCTTATCAACTAAACAACGATCACATTTAGACCTGAACGTATAATTCACAAATGTCTTAGGTGTACATTAAACAAGTTCTTTCAGCATTACGAATGTGTAACCCTGTGTAACACTCACTTTCTCCAGTCTGCTCGAAGTGTAACCACGAGCCAATGTAATGATAGCAATAAAACACAGCGAACGTTCCTCCCCAACAGCTTGGCTGCTTGCTGAAAATTCTGTGTAAAAGGATCATTTGATCTTCATGTCCATGTGTTATAAGTTCCTTTATTGATGCCAAAGCTTTTATATCTTGCTGAACAGATAGCCGTGAAGTTTGCTGGCATGTGGGCGGGCAGTAACAATTCAATATATACGAAAATTTCCATTCTTGCCTTTGTAATCCGTAACAAAGGGATTGATGGCAAACGGACATCATCTTTGGTGGTATAGTTCTGCTGAGTGACGTGTTTAATGACAGACATTCGGATTGTCAGTGATGGTGTTGGAGGAGCAGCGGCATTACTCGTGCTGATCATAATGGAACTGGGCGAGCAGCTTAGTTCTCAGTGCGGACAGTGATGGGACTGGATATGTAGTCAAATCATCACTGTGGTTCGGGCTGTGGATTTGATCATTAGGGGCCCTGTCAGTCTGGTCAGTGATGTGTCTGGGTCTGCAATAATAACAAAGGATTAGCGTCTTTCCACCAGCCATCAGGATTCTGATTGGACGTTGAACCCATAAACCCTTCCTAATTTCGCTTCGCCCTTTTTTGCACTTATTTAATTTATCTTTTTTATATATTATCTCCTAACTGTGATTTACAGTTTCTATTATTATTTTTATTCGTATAGTTTTGTTTTAATTATTATGTGTTGCCACGTACAGCTGCCGCATTTCACGACATGGTTCTGGTTCTGAGTTTGAGCAGTTGGTTCACTTCTAACATCCGCGGCTGCTTTGTTTATTGCTGCGTCGGCTCCATTTAAGAATTCAACTACGCCTCTGGTAGTAGTCACGGTCCAGAAGAGCAAACGTTTTGTCTCCATCATATCTGGCACCATTCCTAGTCTACTGGAAAACATAACACATCCAAATGATTTGTGTTTACCCTCTACCACCAATCACCTTACTAAGTGCGTCCATATTCCTTCTGACATATGGTTGGAATTTCTTTTTCCTCAGACTCCTCTGTATTATGAAGCCCTTCACCTGATTCTATTGTCTAAGTAGTGTCCTGTCTCGCATGGTGAGAAAGCTGTCCCTTTTCCACCACCAGGTGTAATGAATTAGATTCTTATGATGAATTATCCTGTAGAAAAATTGACTGCGCAGAAGGTAAAGTTGAAATGACTGACGTGTTTGCCAACAAATTACATTGCTGCAAACACGAGGAAATCTGCAGATGCTGGAAAGTCAAGCAACACACACAAACAGCTGTTGGGACGCAGCAGGCCAGGCAGCATCTATAGGAAGAAGTACAGTCGAAGTTTCGGCCCGAGACCCTTCGTCAGGACTAACTGGAAGAAGAGATAGTAAGAGATTTGAAAGTGCGAACTACATTACTGCGTTGCTCAATCGTTTCGCTCCGTCGTCCGAGCTACAAAACAAGCTATTGCTGTCTTTGATCTAGATAATCGCGATCAGATGACTGCAGGGAACTCTCCAGGAGATGGATAAATCTCTCTCCGCTGCAAGAAGGAATCTAAAATAGAGTTGCTTTAGGAATACATTTCGGTGAATGACCAGGACACGCTGTAACATTACCGCCGTGGTCAGTGCTAAGGCTCTAGAGACAATAATATTACCATCACGATCAACAGTCGGCGTGGAATAATAATGACTTCGGCATCTTGGCCTGCATCATCTCAGTTCAGTGAGTGGAGATCCAGAACAGTGACAACATCAGCGTGGTCAGTGACATGAGTAGTGGAGACTTCGGGCAGTTTCATCAAGATTATGTTTCACATCCGTCCCATCCGCAGAGACATCTTCCTTGGAATATTTACTTCAATTGGAGCAAGCATTTCAAATCCTTGCAGAATCTTTAATAATAACATGCCATAATTTCATTTTACACCGACATGTGACGTGTTCCATATTTCTGCATGTGCTGAGCTACAACGGGTTAACTACATCTATTTCTGACTGCAATCAATCTGATTCGTGATGGAGAATAATTCTCTTTGTTGCTCTACACAGCCTGGCTGAAATAACACGAATCTGAATGCTTATTTGTAGCATTCATCACAATATATTTAGTGTTTCAGTATGTTAGAGGAATATTTAACCATTATGTTTACTATGTTATTGGCAGTATACGGGATCAGATAAAAGCAACTGTATAAAGCTGTAAGTGATGTAAACTCGCTCTTTTAGGTCCTCCGTGTGTTTAATTATCTGCATCACTGAACACAAGCTGCACATCTTTTCATATTTTAGCTTCTCTATCCACTACTCCTCTGAGCAATGCCTGGAATTAATTTTGTGCAGATAGACCAAGTAACAGAGATGATAAAACGCTCCTTCCGTCCACGAGTCTTCAGCTTAGACTCGAGCATACTGCAGTCACGGCTCAGCGCACCACTTGACCCAGCCCCACCGATATGGCCACGTGCAGCCGTGGGAGCTGCTGGAGGATGGTCGATTGGGGCGCTGCTGTATATCACAAGTCCTGGTTATACGACCACTGACACCAGACAGACAATTTTGAAGGTGTGGATTATCGCGGGGTTCATCGAACACAAGGACGATTTGTTGCCGGTTTGCTCATCGACATTAACGATTTGAATGAGATTGTAGTTACGACCTATACAGAAGAAGCCGGTTACACCAAAACCCGGGCAGAGTGGCAAGAGCATTTGTGGTGGACATCGATTAATTTTCCACGGGGACGTGAACCGCCGTGATAGTGTCGAAGATGCCGCAACTGTTTGACAAAGAGATGCATTGTGCAGTGAGACTGCTAGGAAGGAAGGGCTGATATTGTGGCAAAGCATAATAGGTGGGCAAAACTAAAATGGGTGAAAACAGGACTGAAAGCATCATATTTGATTGTGCGAGGTATACTGGGTATCATTGAATAACTTGCAGCAGATTCACAGACTGGATGTGCTGAAGCCTGCTGCCCGGGTTCGGGACATCTTATCTGCTCCGCAGAGCAATTTGTAGTGGGAGGGGGAAGGTATAGTTGTCCTGGTCCATGTGCGCACCGGCGACATAAGGAGAACGAGTAGAGAGGTTCTGCTAAGGAAATTTCAGCAGCAAAGGACTACATTAAAATGCAGAAACAAAAAGATGTCAATCTCTGGATTACTACTTGAGCAGCGTACAAATTGGCATCGGGTCAGCAGAATTAGGCAGTTAAATGCGTGGCTCAAAGATTCTTCTGGGAGAAGTGGGTTTGAATTAATGGAAATTGACCCCAGTGTTGGGGAAGGAAGAAGCTGTACTAATGGTACAGGCTCCAGTTGAACCATGATGGGACCTGCATCCCAGCGAATCACACAACAAGGGCTAAGGGTAAAGCTTTAAAAAAAATCATATAGGATGCATGCAGCAGATTGGAGAAGTAAAGTTTCACTATTATTAGGTTATGGCTGTGTATATTGCCTACAGCCGTTGTACACAGGTGGTACATACCTCATATTTAGGATGTGCTGTACACTAATTTACGAGAACTTGTTCATAGTAACTTCCGACAGAAATGAATCTGAGACTCATTTAAGAAAATCTCGCCAATAACGGAAATAATTAAGTATCGGGAAAAGACTCGGTAACATCGGATCCCTCCACAGGAAAACACTTTACATTGTGATGTTTCAAAATAATACAGTGAGCGTTTCTGTCAACAGTTCGATGCATTCCCTATACTATCGCGAATAGGATAACAGAAGTCAAAGTTAAATGCCTCTATGTTCCTCTGTGAGAGTGGTCACTCGCTGGAGCCCTTGTCCATATATGTATCTCCCTCAAACGGTATAACATCAAGCTTCAAACCACTTTCAGGTTTCACCCTGTCAGACCAAGCTATCCCCGATGTATGCGGCATCGGGATAGCTAATTCTGACAGGGACTGTAAATGGCTTCATTGATGACAATAGGTTTTCAGGATTGTAGCATTGTCAGCATTTTATTTCTTGCAAGGCAGCGGACAATACTAATAAAGTGTATTACAAATATGGTCTCCGTTGTTCTTGGATTACCATTGCCTGTTTGGGAACAATGCCTGGAGTACGGTTACAGGAAAAATTGATGCATGTGGGAAACGGCATGTTATCAATG
The DNA here is from genome assembly GCF_048418815.1 of Hemitrygon akajei. Lineage (NCBI taxonomy): Eukaryota > Metazoa > Chordata > Chondrichthyes > Myliobatiformes > Dasyatidae > Hemitrygon > Hemitrygon akajei. The sequence goes on from NW_027331948.1 coordinate 971,068, forward strand.
GAGTCGCGCAAACAACGGTCTTCGGCCTGCGGGGATTGGGGAAGGAAAGACGTGCCTAGTGCTGGAGTCGCCACGGAGTTGGAGGAAATTAGGGAAAATATCCTGAAGGCGGAGGCTTCTGGCGTGTTACCTGAGGGCAAGGAGACCCTATCTGTTTTATTATATTCGGAGGGATGGAGTGATGTCACCGACAGGAAATGCGACTGGGAATGGTGACGGCAGCATTGGTCGTGCTGGAATAGAATCTCCATTTACTGTAAAACGTCCTGAGAGGAAATTTAGATCCAAGGAAATGGAATGGAACAACACTTTTGCGAGAGTCCGTATGGCAGGACATGTCGAAAATGTAACTGTGAGGGTTAGTAGCTTAACTTTTCAAAATATGTTGTTAGATAATCTGTCTCTAGAATTGGGGATGGAGTGACCGAGAGAGAGGAGAAGTGTCAGAATGGGACCAAGTTGACCTGAGGGCGGTGCGGCAAGTTGTAGGGAACGTACATGAAATGGACGAGCTCAGCGTTGGTGAAGGAAGTCGCATCAGTTGTGTCGTCAATGGACTCGTAGCATCAATTCAGTCGTCACTGTCGGGAATGAACGGGTTGTTTCGGAAACAGAGAAGCCCTCGAAGGAGTATGGACTTGCAGCTGGACCAATGTATCGCAAGGAAAAACACTGCGTCTGTATAAGAGACCGTTCGCTGTAACTGCCGCTTGTGGGATGTGAGAGGAACGAGGATAGCAGCAGGCCCCGAGGGACAGACAGTGCCCGCAGTGTATTGAAATTTAGTGGGGTCAGCTCGGGCGACACCGCAAGAACAAGACCTCTGCGCAAAAATGAGAGCGAACGGAGATTCTACCACATTCTTTTGCTGCTCTCTGAAAACTGGTCTGCGTAACGGTGTAATGGACCGTGTTTGTACAACAGCTCAGAAGCTGCAGAATGACGCCCAGCTCTCGCAGCGAATCAGGTAGACGCACAGACGTGGTGAAAACATACAGCCGATTCCACGCAGAGAACACAGAAAACACGCAGCGCCCACAGCAGGATGAAATTGCCCAAGACGATCAGCAGTAAAACGAGGGATTTCCTGCGTTTCTCCATCCCCTGGTCTCTGGCTCTCCGTCCGTTGCCGGGAATCCTGAATCTCCTGCAAGTCTGCTGTGACTAAGACGTGTCTGACAGTTAAGCCGTTCGTCAACAGAACCAGGAGAAATGGAAGTACAGGTGTGGGGAAGTAATAAAATAGTATATTTTAATCGCCACAAATAAACGCAAATAATACGCTCTCTCCCTGGAAACGATTAGGTCAAAGATCCATGTATATTTTTTGAGATCCAAAAATTCCAGTAAATATTCTTTAAACATCTGATTACAGTTACTGTCCCCAAATCTCCACCATCAGTTTTTGTTCTATAATATTTTGTTTTCATCTGCTGGCAACAAATGTCAATAACCCGATCAAAGGTGAACGTGAAGGTGAACCAGACTGAACAGTCGGTGTCGGTGTGAAGCAGAATAGTGTGGATATTACATCCCCTGGCCACTGATCGGAGGAGGACTTGGAATGGCATGTACGTAAGCAGAATCTTGCTCAACAGCTCGACCAGGATAAGAACGAGAAGAAACGTCACTGCCATGGCAACCAGGTAGCAAGTGACAACCCAGGAGAGGCCGCAACTTCCCGGAGACAGGATGAATACTGTTACCATGTTCACCGCGAAAAAAGAAACGGTCAGGGGAGCGCACAACGAAGGATTATCTCAAAGCAAAATTATAACATAAAATTAAACAGTCTTGCAAGTGAGGGTGAACTCAATCCAATCTGTTTGGACCGAATATCAGTAAAGAACCAGAGAGTGAAGAACACAGGTAACGAGGGCTAATGACTGGGAAACTCCGTTCGTGATGAGGCAAACAGAGCTGAATGGAGTATCAGCGATGAAATCTGCGGCATCTCAACTGCCGTGAACTGAGTATCCTTGACAGCCACCAGCTTTAGATGAAGAGCAGCTTCCCGCCACTGATCGTCACCCGGGCACCGCAATTTACAAATGGAGTAGCAACCCAGATCCCAGTTACTGCACCTCTCTTCCTGTTTCCCTTGAGAAAGTGAATATTAGCTTCAACTTATACGACGAGTCTCTCCGTCTCCTTCACTGGACACATTTGGCAGATTTTCGAATGCTGTGCATTATTTTTTTTTCTTCAACAGTGACGTGGATTTCCCACCAGCACAATACGTCATGATTAGTATTTCAAGGTGTTTCAGTGGTCTATCATGTTTTCAGAAATGTGTTGCTTACGTTCCGAGCACCGTCAAATGCAGCCGGCGTGAAAATGTACTTTCAGGAACTTTGTATTTCATAATGTTTGGATACCAATCGGAAAATGCATTTTACGCACTCAGAGGGGAGGAGGATAGCCATATCCCGAAGAGGGAACTCGTGATTACATTCGCAGAGACAATTCTTATTTTGCTTCAGCGGGAACTCTGGCACCATACGGAAGTAGGGAACGCGTTTACAAATGTACTAATTTTTGTATTCCGACCGATGTTTAGTTAAAATTATCAGGGAGAAATCGAGTATGTGTGCTTACAATAATGTTACTTTTTATATGGAAAGACTGCTCACGTACGTGGAAACTGAACAGGGGAACGCAAACATAGGCAGAAGAGGAAGGCTTAAGATAAATCTTCACAATAAGAGAATGTGGACATGTTATGATGGAGAGACAGTGAAGTGGAAACATGAAAAGTGAACGCCGGGCTTTGAGAAAATCAGAGGGAGATAGTTCCGTTAGGAACCGAAATGTGAATATTCCCTTTGATAATAAGGCGGACACGTCCGAAGGTCTTAAAAGCAGAGGGACCTGGTTAATGTTCCGCAACGCCCTGGGGTGTAGATGACAGTCAGCGATTAACTTCGGGAACACAGGGGGCTTGGAAATCAGTTTAATTGCAAGGGAATCTCAAGTGTGGAAGCAACTCGATTCACAACAGATATTCCCGAGTCCAGGATACATGGAAAGGGGAATCAGAGCGGATTAAACATGTAATCTTTCATCGTTTCAGTGACTGACCGCTGTGTGCAGCAATTTTAGGGCGTTTACTCATGAGAACTTTTTCAATTGCATCTGGAATATTAGCGCGGCAACGTGACCAGAGCACATGCTGATGATAGTTGATGTATTTTCCACCCAGCAGGGTTTTTCTTGCCTTCTCTATATAAACTTCGATGTCCCTGTGAATTACACTTCTATAAACCTCCGCTTAAAAACGCCAATTATTTGGCCTCAGCAACCGTTCTGTGGTTGAAACGAATTGTAAATTGAGGTTATGACGATATGGGAGGAGCTTAAAGTTAGGTCCGCAAAGAGCGACTGCACTTTCGGAAATGCTCCATAATTCAGAAACCTTGGGGATACGCCAAACTGAATTATTGACAAATTTCTTAACACGAGGGGTGATTGCTAAATTCGTGGCCGAAGATAGAAGGAGATTTTTTATACAACTCTCGTTACATGCACATGTAGTGCAGCTCATTGAGTGATTATGCAGAAAGTTTGAAGTTAAGAACTCATCAGTCATTAACTCATCGGTGTGTTTGATAAGTTCGTGGCCCAAGTTAGCAGGAGATGTTATTAACTTCAACCTTTCTGCATAATCACTCAAAGGTTGAGCTGCATGAGCATGTAAAAAGAGCTGTATAGCTGATCCCTATGAACCATAGGCCACGGACGTATCAATCACCCATGTGTGGGCACTTTCTGCAGGTCCAAGATTCGTATAATCAACGACCGCTGGACTAAGTGTGTAGATGTAGGAGTGGACAATGTTGAAAAAATAAAAGTGCCAGGTTTTCTGAAATTGGCTCCTTCTAACCCATGCCACGAATTATCAGTCACCCCGCGATAAACTACTCAACATACGAAGTATGCGGTTTGTGTTTCAATTATGTACCAAGGATTAACAAAGTTAAATTTAGAGAACCACCATTTTCCATATTAGATATCAGGTGGACAGTGCAGGAAATAGATAGATGACACATGTTGTCACATTCGGGAATTCACCTGAACAAACTCCTCCGTGTATATTATAGAAATAGGTCGGGACCACTTAATGTTGGATCAGGACTTTATATTTTTTAACCATAGTAAAAACCGAATATGCCCACTGTATTGTGGGGAAGCGTCAAGAAGGAGCTTGGATTTCACTCGTCACTCACCCATTTATGCTTTCAAATGGCAATAATCTAACAAGGGGGCACATTTCACTCCTTGTAGTCAAAGGAAAGAATCGTTCAGCCAACGGACGGTCCCCTATTTCAGCGTCTGGGGTTTGGAGAGGTATTCGGAGTCAGTATTCGTACAATAGGAACAATACAATTCTGGATTTTATTTGTTGCCCTGGGGTAACCACAATTCCGGTTATCTTTATATAGAAACAATAAAGTACAACTGTTGAATTATTCAAAACTTCCGCAGAGAATTGCCAAATCTCGATCAGTTGACGATAGTTCAACACCGGTTAGCATCATCTGTTCCAGCGCCTCCGTTCCAACTTTGAAATTTGTATTAGTGATTTGGTTGAGAGTCAGAATTGCAGCACAGCGTGAATTTAAATCGAGGATCATTCAATCGGTAATTTTAAGCTGGAATCAACATGAGAGTGTCTGAATGTGGTCAGATATTCCGGAAAGACGCAAAATCAGTTATTATGTTAGAGACAGTAGGCAATTGGCATGTATTATTCTGTTAACGTGTAGATGCAGCATGCAATCACAAAGATGAAATGCGAGCTGGTGATTGTTGGATATTTCATTAAACGAGAAGAACATCTCTATGAAAGGAAATCTGGATATGTTGAGCTCACATCCGCGGTCTCATAATACGCTGCAAATGGACAAGGTCAGCTCAGTTTCAGCAGATTCCTTGCTAGCACATTTAGCTAGTCATTTCAAGAAGGACTGAGTAGGCATGGCTTCAATTGCCGGACAGCAGAAACAATAGAATATGGTCTCCACAAAGTTATGCAAGATGTGTACAGGCCTCAACAGAACTGTTGCAGACTTTTCTTACATTACAAGAAACCACATTTGGTTAAACACTGAAGCAAATAAATCTTTCTTTGAAAGGAACGCCGGCCTGCCACCAGATAGTGTTTCCAATCGGTATGAGTCAGCATTCAGTATCTCCGTCTGCATTCAAACGCATCGTTGTTAGATGTTGACGCACCTCTGTAGTCTCTGTCGTCACAATCAATGCAATAGATTTGATAAATCTAACGACTGCTTCCATGGAATTACGGGAGTTTTGCATCACTATTGGTGTAGCTTCGGAGATCGATATCAGTGGTTGGTAAGTAAACATGTGACACCCAGACATTGCGTATCAGGGAAGTGCCTACGTATTGAGAGGGGGGAACAATTGACAACGGTCAATCTAGGTAATGGGTTGTAGCAACTGTCCTTTGCAAGTACTTGTTCTCATCGGATCGGCATTTGGGAACTGCTCGGCGATTAAATATGCAAAAATGTAGTCTTTTCCACTTTAGCGCGGATTTCATTAACGGGAGAATGAACGCAAAACATTGCAGAGGTCTCCGGACTTCGCTCAATAGCTGGTTGTCTTAATGAACTCAAAAACTGAGGTAACGGGATTTTTCACTTGCTCCCTGAACTTGGACTGAGTCGCCACGTAAATAAATGTGTTGGTGCAGCAGCTTAAAGTTCTCAGCAAAAAAGCGACTTCATAAAATATATATTCAGAATCATTCCAGTCGCCTCCTGTTCCTGTTATTTGATAATAGAGGAATTGTAAAACAGCTGTCAGCCACAGGAAGATGAAGCTGCCGGAGAGAGTGAAGAGTAAAACCACTGATCTCCTCCTGCTCTCCATCTCCGGGTCACTGCGACTCTCCCCTTTGGTCTGACCCCTCAGCCCCTTCCGGACCCGACTGGCCACTAAGATCTGTCTGACAGTCAGAGCGTTGAGCAGCAGAATTGCAGCGAAAGGGAGCAATGGAGTTAATACCGTATCAAACCAGTCAAACCCAATCCATCCCGGATCAGTGTAGTAACTTACTTTTATAACAATGTACCACGGTACGTTGTCAATAATTTCTCCCGGTTCAAGCGTGAAGTAGAAGGGAATATTTTTCAAACAGAACAACACGCCAGCTGCTGCCAGAACCACGGCTGCTGTTTTCCCGGTGCAATATTTTGCTTTCAGCTTGTGGCAACAAATGGCGACAAAACGATCAAATGTGAAAGCGACAGTGAACCATACAGAATAGTCCACGACTGTACGAGACAAGGCAACTCTAACACTGTCCACGGGAGTAATGTTCAGGACACTCACTGGGAAATAATGTTCGCTGATCCGATACAAAATTACCTCCGTGATAATGACCATCAGATCTGCCGTTGCCATGGCCACCAAGTAGCGAGTGGTGCAGGTGGACAAACCACATTTCCTCTGGGACAGGACTGTAATCGCCAATAAATTCACTGGAGAAACAGAGTTAAGAGGCATTATAGATTACAATAAGTACCTTTGCAAGAAAAGTGGCTGATATATTTAATCAACGAAATCAAACTAAAACCTTTGCACCGGAAGAGTGGATACTGAGAGTACCCGTGACTTTGGATACCAACAAGTAAAGTTAGGGGTGAAATGGTCGCAGAAAGATTGGATAAACCAAACGGTTTTCCATTTTTATCCCGTACAGAGCGTTTAATCAAAACAACTGGACACCGAAGAGAAGCAAGAAGACGTTCAGAGGGCAGACAAAGCTAGTCCGTTGTTCAGGAGAAAACGGTTTCATTACAAGACTAGTGTCGCAATGAGTACAATTTATTTTTTTTCCGCTGTGACATGTCCTGCCATTATGTGCCCGGTAAGGGAACTTACCAACTGAAACCATCTTAGTCTATCCTCCCGATGTGACCCCTTTGCTCAGCGCTGGCACACCAACCTAGACAGTGTCCGTGAAGGCTGCTTACATTTACGGCTTTACCGTACGTTTCATAGAGTTTTCTCAGTCACGTTGCTGCAAGTTATAGGCAAACTACGGGAGGAAAACTGTGTAAATGAGCAAAGGATTATCACCACACGAGGCTTTGGATGCAGGTCGCCGATATAGTAAGCAAAAAAAAAAAAAAACAGTCTCACTTACAGAGTTGTTGTGTTCTTGGATTCGCTTACCTGGAACGCCAATCAGGGCAATGAAGACATAAAATATTTTCTCGACACGGTAATACGCTTCAAGCATTTTCTTTTCACGCGATTAGCCGGTCCTTTTGCGTTACAGGCATTCTTTTTGATTGAATGTTTTCGTCCATGCAGTTTATATCCTTTATGATCTCTCCTGGGACAATGGTTCACAACTACTACCATTGGATTCTAGAAATGGGAGCAAACAGATGACGCCATCTCAGTTACATTCCCGACGTGGCAGATTTTGAAAATCTCTGAGATCGAATGAGCAGACCCAGAACATTTAATCCGATCAGACCAATTGCTTAAACTGCAGCATCTCCTTTGCAGTAAATGCGATACCTTTTCAAATGCCAACAGCTCATCCCAGTTTCTCATATTGCTGGAATTTTTTTAAATCTTCCGATCATTTACAAACTCACTTTAGACACCGGAATCTGTGGATGAACTGTTTATCAATGCTACAGTCGAGTATGCATGGTATTCAAGTATTCATATAACTAGACCCCTATTCCTGGCCTAAATATGGACAGAACAGTTGAGTGATGGCGGCCTAAGAAATGTAAGTCTGTTCTTCATCAGATTTTCTTGCTTGGGTCTAAGTCTACTCGTGAAAATGAACATGATGGACGTCACTGGGTGTTTGTGACTGTCCCAGTACCTCTACAAAGGAAGATATTTATGTTTGTAACATATCAGTAACATACTGGAATCCTTGTGAATATTACCCAACTTCAGTCATAGGCTGGCAGGCACGCCCTTAAATAAGGGACTTCATCCTAAACTTTAACAGTTTATTTATTTCCATAGATGCTGCCTAATCTGCTGTGTCCATCTACCATTTTGTCTGTGCCGCTTTCATTTCCAGCATCTCCAGCATTCCTTGTGTTCTTCATTTGCTACTTCAATGCAATCGAACTTCGAGGGATGACCACACTGAAAAAAGTTTAAATCTTCTTAAATAATAAAAAAAACACCTTTTTGTCTGTTCCATACTCTCAGCTATTTTCTGTTCTCACATTCATCACTTGCTACTTGGCCCCTTCCTCCTTCGTTTTTTTCTAACGTCCGTTCCCTTCGCGTATTAGATTCCTCCCTCTGCAGACCTTTACCATTCCCGCCACCAGGCTTCACCTATCAGCTTCTTGCAGAGATCACATCGCTGGCAGTGACACCAATGCGTACCCACTTATGGAACTCGTGAGGGTAGGCGTCCCATGGGAAGAGAAACCAGAACAAGGCAGAATCAGATCTTAAAACAGATCTTGCAACTGCACCTTCGATTAAGACCCAGGCCTCTCCGAGTCATTCTCTTTCGAGGTCGCTGCCACCAGTAAAACCGTATCAGCTTTGTAACTCCAAAGATGACAGACTGACGCCAGTGACATTTGCATATCGAATATTTACCCCGACGAAACGAGATATCTAACATCCCAAGGTCATTATCGATGATTTGGAAAGTTAAATATTTTACTTATGTTCTGGCTTTTAATCCAATGATCCTTTACCTAAGCATACTCCTATTCATCTGGATGACAGTAAGAAAGATGCAACTGTCAGTCAAATTCCACTAGTCAGTTTGAAATTGTTATTACAGGGCTGTAACGTCGTGGTTGAAAGAGTTAACAGTGCTGTCACGCTCGTTGAGAATGGAACTTATTGGGGTGAAACTCATGAGTGCCCGATGACAGTAGTACAACAAAGGAAAGGACCATTCATTCTCATCTTAAATTAAAATCAAGAGAGGGCAATAGGGTCATGCGAATGCAATGTTCATATTTATGGATATTTACTGACGGATGGCGATTAGTTCAGGAAGAAGAGTGGTTTGTCGAATCTGTAATATAGATATGGATGGAGTATGAGTACAGATAGAAAGTATTATGAACAATCTGCCTAAATTAATGTGTACACAAGTGCTAGAACTTGCTTTAATGGCTTTTATTGTTAACAACCCAGACGAAAATCCTTCAGGGACGACATTGCACACGGATAGTATGTGTGTCTGTGATAGTTTAACTGAATAACTTCCATTATGGGAAGCTAGATCTTACGTGTATCCCCAAATACGTGTGCACGGCCATGTTTCAGATTAAATTTCGAGTGATGTCTGAGTTTCTTCCTTAAATCTCACCGGTGGTTCTTTTCTCGCATTCCCTTCAAACTTGCAGCAATTTCTAAAAGCACAGTTCAGTACCTTTAAATGTGAATTTAAAGTATTTTACAATTTTGATAAAGAATTAGACCAATACTCTGTAAAGTTGCCCAGCGCTCCAGATTATTCGAATGTAATTTAGCAGAGTCTTTGCATTGATAAATCAAAACTGCAGCCATGAATTCACAAAACCTTGCACATCAGCAAATCAGTGCGCACTCCAAATACGGTGAAACACCACATACAAAATAGATTATTCCAAAGCAGAATTCATGTCCAACAGTTCAGAAAATGGCTGTTTCGATATTTAAAATCCGCACGCACCCCAAAATACGATCGCAACTGTTGATCGGTCAACAAATAACCCCCGGAATATACAAACATCACAAAATCTAATTACGCCCCGGTAATTGACTACAAACCCCAAAATTTGCGTGTATCCCCAAATACTTGTGCATATTTGCCGTCAACCCTGAAATCTACGAACACCCGAAGTCAATGCTCACCCCTTCATTTGAGGATTCAACTTTAAATCCGTGCGCAATCCCAAAATCCAAACTCACACCATAGCAGTGTGCACCCCTTATTCGCAGACACTGCCCAATATCTGCACGACTCAATTCAGTGCGCACCCCAAAAACGCTAACATCCTGACATGCAGTTTAAAATCCTTTCAAGAATTCAGAAAATAGATGCCTCGATATTAAAACCAGCACACAGCCCAAAATTCATGTGCAACTTCTGATCCACCAACACGCCCAAATCTTTATCTCAGCCCATATCCGTGTTTACATGTACACAATCCCAAATCCATGTACACCTCAAATATGTGCACCACCTCAACTGGGAGCCTACCCTAAAATTCATGTGAATATCATACCCGCGAAGAAAGACACTTGCACATTAGATTATCGCAGAGGAGATACATTTAAAATACTTCATGTCAAATTTCTAATTAAATTTATTATTCACGTGATCTAAATGAAACAACTTTGAGCTTCGGCACAGCTCCAAACCGCAGACACCCCAAATACGTGAGAAATCCGTGTGCAACTCCAAATGCAAATAGATCCCCACAACTTCAAAACCGTGGAAACACACCCGCTAATTCGATTATCTCAACATAATAATTTCAGACTTTCACAAGATGACAAAATCTGTGTAGAACGAGCCCCACAAATGAATGTGGGGGTTTCAGCGTGTTTGGGCTGCGCATGGATTTGGTGATGCGCACCAATTTGACGATGCACATGGATTTGGTGATGCGCACCAATTTAACGATGCACATGGATTTGGTGATATTCGCTGATCTGGGCTGCCATGGGATACACATAGATTTGGTGAGTTGACGGATCAAAATTTGCGTGCGGATTATTAATGTCGAGGCTGCCATTTTCTCAATTGCTTTTATTGATTGTTACTCAGGGAAAATCTGATGTACAAGTGGCGGAGTCCGTGGGTTTCGGGTTCGCACTGAATTGGCGATAGCGCAATTTTATTTTTTGTCGTCAAATATGGGTTGTACACGGTCTTGTGGTTCATAAGGATCTGGGGTTGTGAATGGATTTAGGAGCGTTTTCTAATAAAGGGTTGCAAACTGTTTTAGGGGAGTGCTCCGATATAAGGGTGCGCACCTTTTTGGGGATAGCAAATTTAGGGTAGTTACCGAATATGTGAGTCTCCACGTTTTTGTGAGTGCATATCGATTTGGTGACGGACGTTGGGATTTTGGGATACGTAGTGGTTTTTTCTGTTAAGACAGCTATTTTGTGTTTGGGTCATCTAATATGCCTGTGGGGTGCTCTCGTATTTGAGGATGTGCGCAGATTTGGGGGTGCGGACGGATTTTAGTGATCAGATATTAAGAGTGTAGCCTTCAATATGGGCTGCACACGGATTTGGGTTGACACGCAGATTTGGGTGTTTCGCCGATCTGCAAAAGGATTTTGGCTTTCTAACCTGGAGATGGTCATTTTCTGAATTGATTGAAATGTTTGCTTGTCTGGGATAATCCATTATGCATCTCGGGTGTCAGCGGGTTTGGGGAGCGCACCGATTTTGGGTTGGCGCAGATTTAGGGCTGCTTCGGCATATATGGGTGGCAACTGATTTGCGATACGAACAGATTTTGTGGAAATAGCGGATTTGGGGGTATATACAGATCTGGACTCTTTAGGAGAGTTTCCGCGAGGACGTGAGCACATTGATCGGTGGATTTGGAACCACATCCGTATTAGATGGTGCTTTCTGATTGGGAGGTTGCACAAGCTTAGGAATGTTTCAACCAATATGGGTGCACAGGACGTCAGTATGAATCTGGGGTGCACACGGGTGCCTGACGATTGGGGATGAGATCAGGATTAGGTAGGGGTCGGCGCAAATGGGTGCATATTAATTTGTTGGTGTCGGTCGATTTGGGGTTGTGGTGAATCTCAAAGTGAGACTCAGAGTGAATCTCCATACACACCGTCCCATCACAATTTCCCGGGGTCAGACACAGAGTGAATCTCCATCCAAACCTTCCCATCACAATTTCCCGGGGTCAGACACAGAGTGAATCACCATCCACACCGGACCATCACAAAAACCCGGGGTCAGAGAGGAAGTGAATCTCCATACACACCGGCCCATCATACTTTCCCGGGGTCAGACACAGAGTGAATCTCCATCCAAATCGTCCCAACACACTTTCCCGGGGCCAGACACAGGGTGAATCTCCATCCACACCGGCCCATCACAAAAACCCGGGGTCAGACACAAAGTGAATGTCCATCCAAACGGTCCCATCATACTTTCCCTGGGTCAGACTCAGAGTGAATCTCCATCCACACCGTCCCATCACACACTCTCGGGGTCAGACACAGAGTGAATTTCCAAACACACCGTCCCATCACACACCCCCGGGGTCAGACACAGAGGGAATCTCCATCCACACCGGCCCATCACGAACTCACGGGGTCAGACACAGAGTGAATCTCCCTACTCACCGTCCCATCACAAAAGCCCGGGGTCAGACACAGAGTGAATCTCCCTCCACACCGTCCCATCACAAAACCCCGGGGTCAGACAGATATTGAATCTCCCTCCTCACCGTCCCATCACAAAAGCCCGGGGTCAGACACAGAGTGAATCTCCCTCCTCACCGTTCCATCACAAAAGCCCGGGGTCAGACACAGAGTGAATCTCCATCCAAACCGTCCCACCACACATTGCCGATGTCAGACACAGATTGAAACTCCCTCCACACCGTCCATTCACAAATTCCGTGGTCAGACATAGAGTGAATCTGCAACCACACATTTCCATCACAAACTCCCGGGGTCAGAAACAGAGTGAATCTCCCTCCACACCGTCCCTTCACACTCTCCCGGGGTCTGACACAGAGTGAATCTCCCTCCACACCGTCCCTTCACACTCTCCCGGGGTCTGACACAGAGTGAATCTCCATCCACACCGTCCCATCACACACCCCCGGGGTCAGACACAGAGGGAATCTCCATCCACACCGGCCCATCACGAACTCACGGGGTCAGACACAGAGTGAATCTCCCTACTCACCGACCCATCACAAAAGCCCGGGGTCAGACACAGAGTGAATCTCCCTCCACACCGTCCCATCACAAAAGCCCGGGGTCAGACAGATATTGAATCTCCCTCCTCACCGTCCCACCACACATTGCCGATGTCAGACACAGATTGAAACTCCCTCCACACCGTCCATTCACAAATTCCGTGGTCAGACATAGAGTGAATCTGCAACCACACATTTCCATCACAAACTCCCGGGGTCAGAAACAGAGTGAATCTCCCTCCACACCGTCCCTTCACACTCTCCCGGGGTCTGACACAGAGTGAATCTCCATCCACACCGTCCCATCACACGTTCCCGGGGTCAGACACAGAGTGAATCTCCATCCACACCGTCCCATCACAAACTCCCGGGGTCAGACACAGAGTGAATCTCCATCCAGACCTTCCCATCACAAAAACCCGGGTTCAGACACAAAGTGAATGTCCATCCAAACCGTCCCATCATACTTTCCCTGGGTCAGACTCAGAGTGAATCTCCATCCACACCGGCCCATCACAAAAACCCGGGGTCAGACACAAAGTGAATCTCCATACACACCGGCCCATCACAAACTCAAGGGGTCAGACACAGAGTGAATCTCCCTCCACACCGTCCCATCACAAAAGCCCGGGGTCAGACAGATATTGAATCTCCCTCCTCACCGTCCCATCACAAAAGCCCGGGGTCAGACACAGAGTGAATCTGCATCCAAACCGTCCCATCACACATTCCCTGGGTCAGACACAGAGTGAATCTCCCTCATCACCGTCCCATCACACACTGGCGGGGTCAGACACAAGGTGAATCTCCATTAATACCGGCCCATCACAAAAACCCTGGGTCAGACACAAAGTGAATCTCCATACACACCGGCCCATCACAAACTCAAGGGGTCAGACACAGAGTGAATCTCCCTCCACACCGTCCCATCAGTAAAGCCCGGGGTCAGACAGATATTGAATCGCCCTCCTCACCGTCCCATCACAAAAGCCCGGGGTCAGACACAGAGTGAATCTCCCTCCTCACCGTTCCATCACAAAAGCCCGGGGTCAGACACAGAGTGAATCTCCATCCAAACCGTCCCATCACACATTGCCGATGTCAGACACAGATTGAAACTCCCTCCACACCGTCCATTCACAAATTCCGTGGTCAGACATAGAGTGAATCTGCAACCACAGATTTCCATCACAAACTCCCGGGGTCAGAAACAGAGTGAATCTCCCTCCACACCGTCCCATCACACTCTCCCGGGGTCTGACACAGAGTGAATCTCCATCCACACCGTCCCATCACACATTCCCGGGGTCAGACACAGAGTGAATCTCCATCCACACCGTCCCATCACAAACTCCCGGGGTCAGACACAGAGTGAATCTCCATTCAGACCTTCCCATCACAAAAGCCCGGGGTCAGACACAGAGTGAATCTACATCCAAAACGCCCCTTAACACTTCCCCTCGGTCAGACACAGAGTGAATCCCCATCCAAACCGTCCCATCACAATCTCCCGGGGTCAGACACAGAGTGAATCTCCCTCCACACAAACCCATCACAAAAGCCTGGGGTCAGACACTGAGTGAACCTCCATCTAAACCGTCCCATCACACAATGCCGTGGTCAGACACAGAGTGAATCTCCTTCCACATCATCCCATCACAAATTCCAGTGGTCAGACATAGAGTGAATCTGCATCCGCACCTTTCCATCACAAACTCCCGGGGTCAGACAAAGAGTAAATCTCCCTCCTCACCGTTCCATCACACACTCCCGGCGACAGGCACAGAGTGAATCTGCATCCAATCCGTCCCATCACACGTTCCCGTGGTCAGACACAGAGTGAATCTCCCTCCTCACCGACCCATCACACACTCCCGGGGTCAGACACAAGGTGAATCTCCATTAACACCGGCCCATCACAAAAACCCTGGGTCAGACACAAAGTGAATCTCCATACACACCGGCCCATCACAAACTCAAGGGGTCAGACACAGAGTGAATCTCCCTCCACACCGTCCCATCACAAAAGCCCGGGGTCAGACAGATATTGAATCTCCCTCCTCACCGTCCCATCACAAAAGCCCGGGGTCAGACACAGAGTGAATCTCCATCCTGTCCTTCCCATCACAAAAACCCGGGGTCAGACACAAAGTGAATGTCCATCCAAACCGTCCCATCATACTTTCCCTGGGTCAGACTCAGAGTGATTCTCCATCCACACCGTCCCATCACAAAAGCCCGGGGTCAGACACAGAGTGAATCTACATCCAAAACGCCCCTTAGCACTTCCCCGCGGTCAGACACAGAGTGAATCCCCATCCAAACCGTCCCATCACAATCTCCCGGGGTCAGACACAGAGTGAATCTCATTCCACACAAACCCATCACAAAAGCCTGGGGTCAGACCCTGAGTGAACCTCCATCCAAACCGTCCCATCACACAATGCCGTGGTCAGACACAGAGTGAATCTCCTTCCACATCATCCCATCACAAATTCCACTGGTCAGACATAGAGTGAATCTGCATCCACACCTTTCCATCACAAACTCCCGGGGTCAGACAAAGAGTAAATCTCCCTCCTCACCGTCCCATCACACACTCCCGGCGTCAGGCACAGAGTGAATCAGCATCCAATCCGTCCCATCACACGTTCCCGTGGTCAGACACAGAGTGAATCTCCCTCCTCACCGACCCATCACACACTCCCGGGGTCAGACACAGAGTGAATTTCCAAACACACCGTCCCATCACACACTCCCGGGGTCAGACACAGAGGGAATCTCCATCCACACCGGCCCATCACGAACTCACGGGGTCAGACACAGAGTGAATCTCCCTACTCACGGTCCCATCACAAAAGCCCGGGGTCAGACACAGAGTGAATCTCCCTCCACACCGTCCCATCACAAAAGCCCGGGGTCAGACAGATATTGAATCTCCCTCCTCACCGTCCCATCACAAAAGCCCGGGGTCAGACACAGAGTGAATCTCCATCCTCACCGTCCCATCACAAAAGCCCGGGGTCAGACACAGAGTGAATCTCCATCCAAACCGTCCCATCACACATTGCCGATGTCAGACACAGATTGAAACTCCCTCCACCCCGTCCAATCGCAAATTCCGTGGTCAGACCTAGAGTGAATCTGCATCCACACATTTCCATCAAAAACTCCCGGGGTCAGAAACAAAGTGATTCTTCCTCCACACCGTCCCATCACACACTCCCGGGGTCTGACACAGAGTGAATCTCCATCCACACCGTCCCATCACAAAAGTGCGGGGTCAGACACAGAGTGAATCTCCATCCACACTGTCCCATCACAAAAGTGCGGGGTCAGACACAGTGTGAATCTCCATCCAAACGGTCCCATCACACTTTCACGGGGTCAGACACAGAGTGAATCTCCCTCCACACAATCCCATCACAAAAGCCCGGGGTCAGACATAGAGTGAAACTGCATCCACACCTTTCCATCACACATTGCCGTGGTCAGACACAGAGTGAATTTCCTTCCACACCATCCCATCACAAATTCCAGGGGTGAGACATAGAGTGAATCTCCATCCACACCGTCCATCACAAACTCACGGGGTCAGACACAGAGTGAATCTCCCTCCACACAATTCCATCACAAAAGCCCGGGGTCAGACACTGAGTGAATCTCCTTCCACACCATCCCATCACAAATTCCAGGGGTCAGACATAGAGTGAATCTGCATCCACACCTTTCCATCACAAACTCCCGGGGTCAGACAAAGAGTAAATCTCCCTCCTCACCGTCCCATCACACACTCCTGGCTTCAGGAACAGAGTGAATCTGCATCCAAACCGTCCCATCACACGTTCCCGGGGTCAGACACAGAGTGAATCTCCCTCCTCACCGTCCCAACACACACTCCCGGGGTCAGACACAGAGTGAATTTCCAATCACACCGTCCCATCACAATCTCCCGGGGTCAGACACAGTGTGAATCTCCCTCCACACCGTCCCATCACAATAGACGGGGTCAGACACAAAGTGAATCTCCCTCCACACCGTCCCATCAGAAAAGCCCGGGGTCAGATAGAGATTGAATCTCCATCCAAACTGTCCAATCACACGTTCCCGGGGTCTGACACAGAGTGAATCTCCCTCTTCACCGTCCCATCACACACTCCTGGGGTCAGACTCACTGTGAACCTCCATCCAAACCGTCCCATCACACGTTCCCGGGGTCAGACACAGAGTGAATCTCCCTCTTCACCGTCCCATCACAAAAGCCCGGGTCAGTCACAGAGTGAATCTCCATCCAAACTGTCCCATCACACATTCCCGGGGTAAGACACAGAGTGAATCTCCATCCACACCGTCCCATCTTAAACCACTCGGGGTCAGACACTGAGTGAACCTTCATCCAAACCGTCTCATCACACATTGCCGGGGTCAGACACAGAGTGAATCTCCTTCCACACCATCCTATCACAAATTCCAGGGGTCAGACACAGAGTGAATCTGCCTACTCACCGTCCCATCACAAAAGCCCGTGGTCAGACACAGAGTGAATCTCCCTCCTCACCGTCCCATCACATAAGCCCGGGGTCAGACACAGAGTGAATCTCCATCCAAACCGTCCCATCACACATTGCCGATGTCAGACACAGATTGAAACTCCCTCCACACCATCCCATCACAAATTCCATGGGTGAGACATAGAGTGAATCTCCATCCACACCGTCCATCACAAACTCCCGGGGTCAGACACAGAGTGAATCTCCCTCCACACAATCCCATCACAAAAGCCCGGGGTCAGACACTGAGTGAATCTCCTTCCAGACCATCCCATCACAAATTCCAGGGGTCAGACATAGAGTGAATCTGCTTCCACACCTTTCCATCACAAACTCCCGGGGTCAGACAAAGAGTAAATCTCCCTCCTCACCGTCCCAACACACACTCCCGGCGTCAGGAACAGAGTGAATCTGCATCCAAACCGTCCCATCACACGTTCCCGGGGTCAGACACAGAGTGAATCTCCCTCCTCACCGTCCCAACACACACTCCCGGGGTCAGACACAGAGTGAATTTCCAATCACACCGTCCCATCACAAACTCACGGGGTCAGACACAGTGTGAATCTCCCTGCACAACGTCCAATCACAATAGACCGGGGTCAGACACAAAGTGAATCTCCATACACACCGGCCCATCAGAAAAGCCCGGTGTCAGATAGAGATTGAATCTCCATCCAAACCGTCCCATCACACGTTCCCGGGGTCTGACACAGAGTGAATCTGTCTCTTCACCGTCCCATCACACACTCCTGTGGTCAGACTCGGAGTGAACCTCCATCCAAACCGTCTCATCACACGTTCCCGTGGTCAGACACAGAGTGAATCTCCATCCACACCGTCCCATCTTAAACCCCTCGGGGTCAGACACTGAGTGAACCTCCATCCAAACCGTCTCATCACACATTGCCGGGGTCAGACACAGAGTGATTCTCCTTCCACACCATCCTATCACAAATTCCAGGGGTCAGACATAGAGTGAATCTGCATCCACACCTTTCCATCACATACTCCCGGGGTCAGACAAAGAGTAAAGCTCCCTTCTCATCGTACAATCGCAGACTCCCAGGGTCAGACACAGAGTGAAGCTCCATCCAAACCGTCCCATCACACATTGCCGATGTCAGACACAGATGGAAACTCCCTCCACACCGTCCATTCACAAATTCCGTGGTCAGACATAGAGTGAAACTGCAACCACACATTTCCATCACAAACTCCCGGGGTCAGAAACAGAGTTAATCTCCCTCCACACCGTCCCATCACACACTCCCGGGGTCAGACATAGAGTGAATCTGCATCCACACCTTTCCATCACATACTCCCGGGGTCAGACAAAGAGTAAATCTCCCTCCTCACCGTCCCATCACACACTCCTGGCTTCAGGAACAGAGTGAATCTGCATCCAAACCGTCCCATCACACGTTCCCGGGGTCAGACACAGAGTGAATCTCCCTCCTCACCGTCCCAACACACACTCCCGGGGTCAGACACAGAGTGAATTTCCAATCACACCGTCCCATCACAATCTCCCGGGGTCAGACACAGTGTGAATCTCCCTCCACACCGTCCCATCACAATAGACGGGGTCAGACACAAAGTGAATCTCCCTCCACACCGTCCCATCAGAAAAGCCCGGGGTCAGATAGAGATTGAATCTCCATCCAAACTGTCCCATCACACGTTCCCGGGGTCTGACACAGAGTGAATCTCCCTCTTCACCGTCCCATCACACACTCCTGGGGTCAGACTCACTGTGAACCTCCATCCAAACCGTCCCATCACACGTTCCCGGGGTCAGACACAGAGTGAATCTCCCTCTTCACCGTCCCATCACAAAAGCCCGGGTCAGTCACAGAGTGAATCTCCATCCAAACTGTCCCATCACACATTCCCGGGGTAAGACACAGAGTGAATCTCCATCCACACCGTCCCATCTTAAACCCCTCGGGGTCAGACACTGAGTGAACCTTCATCCAAACCGTCTCATCACACATTGCCGGGGTCAGACACAGAGTGAATCTCCTTCCACACCATCCTATCACAAATTCCAGGGGTCAGACACAGAGTGAATCTGCCTACTCACCGTCCCATCACAAAAGCCCGTGGTCAGACACAGAGTGAATCTCCCTCCTCACCGTCCCATCACATAAGCACGGGGTCAGACACAGAGTGAATCTCCATCCAAACCGTCCCATCACACATTGCCGATGTCAGACACAGATTGAAACTCCCTCCACACCATCCCATCACAAATTCCATGGGTGAGACATAGAGTGAATCTCCATCCACACCGTCCATCACAAACTCCCGGGGTCAGACACAGAGTGAATCTCCCTCCACACAATCCCATCACAAAAGCCCGGGGTCAGACACTGAGTGAATCTCCTTCCACACCATCCCATCACAAATTCCAGGGGTCAGACATAGAGTGAATCTGCTTCCACACCTTTCCATCACAAACTCCCGGGGTCAGACAAAGAGTAAATCTCCCTCCTCACCGTCCCATCACACACTTCCGGCGTCAGGAACAGAGTGAATCTGCATCCAAACCGTCCCATCACACGTTCCCGGGGTCAGACACAGAGTGAATCTCCCTCCTCACCGTCCCAACACACACTCCCGGGGTCAGACACAGAGTGAATTTCCAATCACACCGTCCCATCACAAACTCACGGGGTCAGACACAGTGTGAATCTCCCTGCACAACGTCCAATCACAATAGACCGGGGTCAGACACAAAGTGAATCTCCATACACACCGGCCCATCAGAAAAGCCCGGTGTCAGATAGAGATTGAATCTCCATCCAAACCATCCCATCACAAATTCCAGGGGTCAGACATAGAGTGAATCTGCTTCCACACCTTTCCATCACAAACTCCCGGGGTCAGACAAAGAGTAAATCTCCCTCCTCACCGTCCCATCACACACTCCCGGCGTCAGGAACAGAGTGAATCTGCATCCAAACCGTCCCATCACACGTTCCCGGGGTCAGACACAGAGTGAATCTCCCTCCTCACCGTCCCAACACACACTCCCGGGGTCAGACACAGAGTGAATTTCCAATCACACCGTCCCATCACAAACTCACGGGGTCAGACACAGTGTGAATCTCCCTGCACAACGTCCAATCACAATAGACCGGGGTCAGACACAAAGTGAATCTCCATACACACCGGCCCATCAGAAAAGCCCGGTGTCAGATAGAGATTGAATCTCCATCCAAACCGTCCCATCACACGTTCCCGGGGTCTGACACAGAGTGAATCTGTCTCTTCACCGTCCCATCACACACTCCTGTGGTCAGACTCGGAGTGAACCTCAATCCAAACCGTCTCATCACACGTTCCCGTGGTCAGACACAGAGTGAATCTCCATCCACACCGTCCCATCTTAAACCCCTCGGGGTCAGACACTGAGTGAACCTCCATCCAAACCGTCTCATCACACATTGCCGGGGTCAGACACAGAGTGATTCTCCTTCCACACCATCCTATCACAAATTCCAGGGGTCAGACATAGAGTGAATCTGCATCCACACCTTTCCATCACATACTCCCGGGGTCAGACAAAGAGTAAAGCTCCCTTCTCATCGTACAATCGCAGACTCCCAGGGTCAGACACAGAGTGAAGCTCCATCCAAACCGTCCCATCACACATTGCCGATGTCAGACACAGATGGAAACTCCCTCCACACCGTCCATTCACAAATTCCGTGGTCAGACATAGAGTGAAACTGCAACCACACATTTCCATCACAAACTCCCGGGGTCAGAAACAGAGTTAATCTCCCTCCACACCGTCCCATCACACACTCCCGGGGTCTGACACAGAGTATATCTCCATCCACACCGTCCCATCACACTTTCCAGGGGTCAGACACAGAGTGAATCTCCCTCCTCACCGTTCCATCACAAAAGCCCGGGGTCAGACACAGAGTGAATCTCCATCCAAACCGTCCCATCACACATTGCCGATGTCAGACACAGATTGAAACTCCCTCCACACCGTCCATTCACAAATTCCGTGGTCAGACATAGAGTGAATCTGCAACCACACATTTCCATCACAAACTCCCGGGGTCAGAAACAGAGTGAATCTCCCTCCACACCGTCCCATCACACTCTCCCGGGGTCAGACACAGAGTGAATCTCCATCCACACCGTCCCATCACAAACTCCCGGGGTCAGACACAGAGTGAATCTCCATTCAGACCTACCCATCACAAAAGCCCGGGGTCAGACACAGAGTGAATCTACATCCAAAACGCCCCTTAACACTTCCCCGCGGTCAGACACAGAGTGAATCCCCATCCAAACCGTCCCATCACAATCTCCCGGGGTCAGACACAGAGTGAATCTCCCTCCACACAAACCCATCACAAAAGCCTGGGGTCAGACACTGAGTGAACCTCCATCTAAACCGTCCCATCACACAATGCCGTGGTCAGACACAGAGTAAATCTCAGTCCACATCATCCCATCACAAATTCCAGTGGTCAGACATAGAGTGAATCTGCATCCGCACCTTTCCATCACAAACTCCCGGGGTCAGACAAAAAGTAAATCTCCCTCCTCACCGTTCCATCACACACTTCCGGCGACAGGCACAGAGTGAATCTGCATCCAATCCGTCCCATCACACGTTCCCGTGGTCAGACACAGAGTGAATCTCCCTCCTCACCGACCCATCACACACTCCCGGGGTCAGACACAGAGGGAATCTCCATCCACACCGGCCCATCACGAACTCACGGGGTCAGACACAGAGTGAATCTGCATCCAAACCGTCCCATCACACATTCCCTGGGTCAGACACAGAGTGAATCTCCCTCATCACCGTCCCATCACACACTGGCGGGGTCAGACACAAGGTGAATCTCCATTAACACCGGCCCATCACAAAAACCCTGGGTCAGACAAAAAGTGAATCTCCATACACACCGGCCCATCACAAACTCAAGGGGTCAGACACAGAGTGAATCTCCCTCCACACCGTCCCATCACAAAAGCCCGGGGTCAGACAGATATTGAATCTCCCTCCTCACCGTCCCATCACAAAAGCCCGGGGTCAGACACAGAGTGAATCTCCCTCCTCACCGTTCCATCACAAAAGCCCGGGGTCAGACACAGAGTGAATCTCCATCCAAACCGTCCCATCACACATTGCCGATGTCAGACACAGATTGAAACTCCCTCCACACCGTCCATTCACAAATTCCGTGGTCAGACATAGAGTGAATCTGCAACCACACATTTCCATCACAAACTCCCGGGGTCAGAAACAGAGTGAATCTCCCTCCACACCGTCCCATCACAAACTCCCGGGGTCAGACACAGAGTGAATCTCCCTCCTCACCGACCCATCACACACTCCCGGGGTCAGACACAGAGGGAATCTCCATCCACACCGGCCCATCACGAACTCACGGGGTCAGACACAGAGTGAATCTGCATCCAAACCGTCCCATCACACATTCCCTGGGTCAGACACAGAGTGAATCTCCCTCATCACCGTCCCATCACACACTGGCGGGGTCAGACACAAGGTGAATCTCCATTAACACCGGCCCATCACAAAAACCCTGGGTCAGACAAAAAGTGAATCTCCATACACACCGGCCCATCACAAACTCAAGGGGTCAGACACAGAGTGAATCTCCCTCCACACCGTCCCATCACAAAAGCCCGGGGTCAGACAGATATTGAATCTCCCTCCTCACCGTCCCATCACAAAAGCCCGGGGTCAGACACAGAGTGAATCTCCCTCCTCACCGTTCCATCACAAAAGCCCGGGGTCAGACACAGAGTGAATCTCCATCCAAACCGTCCCATCACACATTGCCGATGTCAGACACAGATTGAAACTCCCTCCACACCGTCCATTCACAAATTCCGTGGTCAGACATAGAGTGAATCTGCAACCACACATTTCCATCACAAACTCCCGGGGTCAGAAACAGAGTGAATCTCCCTCCACACCGTCCCATCACACTCTCCCGGGGTCTGACACAGAGTGAATCTCCATCCACACCGTCCCATCACACATTCCCGGGGTCAGACACAGAGTGAATCTCCATCCACACCGTCCCATCACAAACTCCCGGGGTCAGACACAGAGTGAATCTCCATTCAGACCTACCCATCACAAAAGCCCGGGGTCAGACACAGAGTGAATCTACATCCAAAACGCCCCTTAACACTTCCCCGCGGTCAGACACAGAGTGAATCCCCATCCAAACCGTCCCATCACAATCTCCCGGGGTCAGACACAGAGTGAATCTCCCTCCACACAAACCCATCACAAAAGCCTGGGGTCAGACACTGAGTGAACCTCCATCTAAACCGTCCCATCACACAATGCCGTGGTCAGACACAGAGTAAATCTCAGTCCACATCATCCCATCACAAATTCCAGTGGTCAGACATAGAGTGAATCTGCAACCACACCTTTCCATCACAAACTCCCGGGGTCAGACAAAAAGTAAATCTCCCTCCTCACCGTTCCATCACACACTTCCGGCGACAGGCACAGAGTGAATCTGCATCCAATCCGTCCCATCACACGTTCCCGTGGTCAGACACAGAGTGAATCTCCCTCCTCACCGACCCATCACACACTCCCGGGGTCAGACACAGAGGGACTCTCCATCCACACCGGCCCATCACGAACTCACGGGGTCAGACACAGAGTGAATCTGCATCCAAACCGTCCCATCACACATTCCCTGGGTCAGACACAGAGTGAATCTCCCTCATCACCGTCCCATCACACACTGGCGGGGTCAGACACAAGGTGAATCTCCATTAACACCGGCCCATCACAAAAACCCTGGGTCAGACAAAAAGTGAATCTCCATACACACCGGCCCATCACAAACTCAAGGGGTCAGACACAGAGTGAATCTCCCTCAACACCGTCCCATCACAAAAGCCCGGGGTCAGACAGATATTGAATCTCCCTCCTCACCGTCCCATCACAAAAGCCCGGGGTCAGACACAGAGTGAATCTCCCTCCTCACCGTTCCATCACAAAAGCCCGGGGTCAGACACAGAGTGAATCTCCATCCAAACCGTCCCATCACACATTGCCGATGTCAGACACAGATTGAAACTCCCTCCACACCGTCCATTCACAAATTCCGTGGTCAGACATAGAGTGAATCTGCAACCACACATTTCCATCACAAACTCCCGGGGTCAGAAACAGAGTGAATCTCCCTCCACACCGTCCCATCACACTCTCCCGGGGTCTGACACAGAGTGAATCTCCATCCACACCGTCCCATCACACTTTCCCGGGGTCAGACACAGAGTGAATCTCCATCCAATCCGTCCCATCACAAACTCCCGGGGTCAGACACAGAGTGAATCTCCCTCCTCACCGACCCATCACACACTCCCGGGGTCAGACACAGAGGGAATCTCCATCCACACCGGCCCATCACGAACTCACGGGGTCAGACACAGAGTGAATCTGCATCCAAACCGTCCCATCACACATTCCCTGGGTCAGACACAGAGTGAATCTCCCTCATCACCGTCCCATCACACACTGGCGGGGTCAGACACAAGGTGAATCTCCATTAACACCGGCCCATCACAAAAACCCTGGGTCAGACAAAAAGTGAATCTCCATACACACCGGCCCATCACAAACTCAAGGGGTCAGACACAGAGTGAATCTCCCTCCACACCGTCCCATCACAAAAGCCCGGGGTCAGACAGATATTGAATCTCCCTCCTCACCGTCCCATCACAAAAGCCCGGGGTCAGACACAGAGTGAATCTCCCTCCTCACCGTTCCATCACAAAAGCCCGGGGTCAGACACAGAGTGAATCTCCATCCAAACCGTCCCATCACACATTGCCGATGTCAGACACAGATTGAAACTCCCTCCACACCGTCCATTCACAAATTCCGTGGTCAGACATAGAGTGAATCTGCAACCACACATTTCCATCACAAACTCCCGGGGTCAGAAACAGAGTGAATCTCCCTCCACACCGTCCCATCACACTCTCCCGGGGTCTGACACAGAGTGAATCTCCATCCACACCGTCCCATCACACTTTCCCGGGGTCAGACACAGAGTGAATCTCCATCCACACCGTCCCATCACAAACTCCCGGGGTCAGACACAGAGTGAATCTCCATCCAGACCTTCCCATCACAAAAACCCGGGGTCAGACACAAAGTGAATGTCCATCCAAACCGTCCCATCATACTTTCCCTGGGTCAGACTCAGAGTGAATCTCCATCCACACCGTCCCATCACAAAAGCCCGGGGTCAGACACAGAGTGAATCTACATCCAAAACGCCCCTTAACACTTCCCCGCGGTCAGACACAGAGTGAATCCCCATCCAAACCGTCCCATCACAATCTCCCGGGGTCAGACACTGAGTGAACCTCCATCCAAACCGTCCCATCACACAATGCCGTGGTCAGACAC
The DNA here is from genome assembly GCF_048418815.1 of Hemitrygon akajei. Taxonomy (NCBI): domain Eukaryota; kingdom Metazoa; phylum Chordata; class Chondrichthyes; order Myliobatiformes; family Dasyatidae; genus Hemitrygon; species Hemitrygon akajei. The sequence goes on from NW_027331948.1 coordinate 997,017, forward strand.
ACAGTGAATCTCCTTCCACATCATCCCATCACAAATTCCACTGGTCAGACAAAGAGTGAATCTGCATCCCCACCTTTCCATCACAAACTCCCGGGTTCAGACAAAGAGTAAATCTCCCTCCTCACCGTCCCATCACACACTCCCGGCTTCAGGCACAGAGTGAATCTGCATCCAATTCGTCCCATCACACGATCCTGTGGTCAGACACAGAGTGAATCTCCCTCCTCACCGACCCATCACACACTCCCGGGGTCAGACACAGAGTGAATTTCCAAACACACCGTCCCATCACACACTCCCGGGGTCAGACACAGAGGGAATCTCCATCCACACCGGCCCATCACGAACTCACGGGGTCAGACACAGAGTGAATCTCCCTACTCACCGTCCCATCACAAAAGCCCGGGGTCAGACACAGAGTGAATCTCCCTCCACACCGTCCCATCACAAAAGCCCGGGGTCAGACAGATATTGAATCTCCCTCCTCACCGTCCCATCAGAAAAGCCTGGGGTCAGACACAGAGTGAATCTCCATCCTCACCGTCCCATCACAAAAGCCCGGGGTCAGAAACAGTGTGAATCTCCATCCAAACCGTCCCATCACACATTGCCGATGTCAGACACAGATTGAAACTCCCTCCACCCCGTCCAATCGCAAATTCCGTGGTCAGACCTAGAGTGAATCTGCATCCACACATTTCCATCAAAAACTCCCGGGGTCAGAAACAAAGTGATTCTTCCTCCACACCGTCCCATCACACACTCCCGGGGTCTGACACAGAGTGAATCTCCATCCACACCGTCCCATCACAAAAGTGCGGGGTCAGACACAGAGTGAATCTCCATCCACACTGTCCCATCACAAAAGTGCGGGGTCAGACACAGAGTGAATCTCCATCCAAACGGTCCCATCACACTTTCACGGGGTCAGACACAGAGTGAATCTCCCTCCACACAATCCCATCACAAAAGCCCGGGGTCAGACACTCAGTGAACCTGCATCCAAACCGTCCCATCACACATTGCCCGGGGTCAGACACAGAGTGAATCTCCTTCCACACCATCCATTCACAAATTCCAGGGGTGAGACATAGAGTGAATCTCCATCCACACCGTCCATCACAAACTCACGCGGTCAGACACAGAGTGAATCTCCCTCCACACAATCCCATCACAAAAGCCCGGGGTCAGACACTGAGTGAATCTCCTTCCACACCATCCCATCACAAATTCCAGGGGTCAGACATAGAGTGAATCTGCATCCACACCTTTCCATCACAAACTCCCGGGGTCAGACAAAGAGTAAATCTCCCTCCTCACCGTCCCATCACACACTCCTGGCGTCAGGAACAGAGTGAATCTGCATCCAAACCGTCCCATCACACGTTCCCGGGGTCAGACACAGAGTGAATCTACCTCCTCACCGTCCCAACACACACTCCCGGGGTCAGACACAGAGTGAATTTCCAATCACACCGTCCCATCACAATCTCCCGGGGTCAGACACAGTGTGAATCTCCCTCCACACCGTCCCATCACAATAGACCGGGGTCAGACACAAAGTGAATCTCCCTCCTCACCGTCCCATCACACACTACTGGGGTCAGACTCACTGTGAACCTCCATCCAAACCGTCCCATCACACGTTCCCGGGGTCAGACACAGAGTGAATCTCCCTCTTCACCGTCCCATCACAAACTCCCGGGGTCAGACACAGAGTGAATCTCCATCCACACCGGACCATCACAAAAACCCGGGGTCAGACAGAAGGTGAATCTCCATACACACCGGCCCATCATAATTTCCCGGGGTCAGACACAGAGTGAATCTCCATCCAGACCTTCCCATCACAAAAACCCGGGGTCAGACACAAAGTGAATGTCCATCCAAACCGTCCCATCATACTTTCCCTGGGTCAGACTCAGAGTGAATCTCCATCCACACCGTCCCATCACAAAAGCCCGGGGTCAGACACAGAGTGAATCTCCATCCAAAACGTCCCATAACACTTCCCCGCGGTCAGACACAGAGTGAATCCCCATCCAAACCGTCCCATCACAATCTCCCGGGGTCAGACACAGAGTGAATCTCCCTCCACACAAACCCATCACAAAAGCCTGGGGTCAGACACTGAGTGAACCTCCATCCAAACCGTCCCATCACACAATAGCGTGGTCAGACACAGAGTGAATCTGCATCCAATCCGTCCCATCACACGTTCCCGGGGTCTGACACAGAGTGAATCTCCCTCTTCACCGTCCCATCACACACTCCTGTGTTCAGACTCGGAGTGAACCTCCATCCAAACCGTCTCATCACACGTTCCCGTGGTCAGACACAGAGTGAATCTCCATCCACACCGTCCCATCTTAAACCCCTCGGGGTCAGACACTGAGTGAACCTCCATCCAAACCGTCTCATCACACATTGCCGGGGTCAGACACAGAGTGATTCTCCTTCCACACCATCCTATCACAAATTCCAGGGGTCAGACATAGAGTGAATATGCATCCACACCTTTCCATCACATACTCCCGGGGTCAGACAAAGAGTAAAGCTCCCTTCTCATCGTCCAATCACAGACTCCCAGGGTCAGACACAGAGTGAATCTCCATCCAAACCGTCCCATCACACATTGCCGATGTCAGACACAGATGGAAACTCCCTCCACACCGTCCATTCACAAATTCCGTGGTCAGACATAGAGTGAAACTGCAACCACACATTTCCATCACAAACTCCCGGGGTCAGAAACAGAGTGAATCTCCCTCCACACCGTCCCATCACACACTCCCGGGGTCTGACACAGAGTATATCTCCATCCACACCGTCCCATCACACTTTCCAGGGGTCAGACACAGAGTGAATCTCCATCCACACCGTCCCATCACAAACTCCCGGGGTCAGACACAGAGTGAATCTCCATCCACACCGGACCATCACAAAAACCCGGGGTCAGACAGAAGGTGAATCTCCATACACACCGGCCCATCATAATTTCCCGGGGTCAGACACAGAGTGAATCTCCATCCAGACCTTCCCATCACAAAAACCCGGGGTCAGACACAAAGTGAATGTCCATCCATACCGTCCCATCATACTTTCCCTGGGTCAGACTCAGAGTGAATCTCCATCCACACCGTCCCATCACAAAAGCCCGGGGTCAGACACAGAGTGAATCTCCATCCAAAACGTCCCATAACACCTCCCCGCGGTCAGACACAGAGTGAATCCCCATCCAAACCGTCCCATCACAATCTCCCGGGGTCAGACACAGAGTGAATCTCCCTCCACACAAACCCATCACAAAAGCCTGGGGTCAGACACTGAGTGAACCTCCATCCAAACCGTCCCATCACACAATACCGTGGTCAGACACAGAGTGAATCTGCATCCAATCCGTCCCATCACACGTTCCCGTGGTCAGACACAGAGTGAATCTCCCTCCTCACCGACCCATCACACACTCCCGGGGTCAGACCCAGAGTGAATTTCCAAACACACCGTCCCATCACACACTCCCGGGGTCAGACACAGAGGGAATCTCCATCCACACCGGCCCATCACGAACTCACGGGGCCAGACACAGAGTGAATCTCCCTACTCACCGTCCCAGCACAAAAGCCCGGGGTCAGACACAGAGTGAATCTCCCTCCACACCGTCCCATCAGAAATTCCGGGGTCAGACAGATATTGAATCTCCCTCCTCACCGTCCCATCACAAAAGCCCTGGGTCAGACATAGAGTGAATCTCCCTCCTCACCTTCCCATCACAAAAGCCCGGGGTCAGGCACAGAGTGAATCTCCCTCCACCGCGTCCAATCACAAATTCCGTTGTCAGACATAGAGTGAATCTGCATCCACACATTTCCATCACAAACTCCCAGTGTCAGAAACAGAGTGAATCTCCCACCACACCGTCCCATCACACACTCCCGGGGTCTGACACAGAGTGAATCTCCATCCAAACCATCCCATCACACATTGCCCGCAGTCAGACACAGAGTTAATCTCCTTCCACACCATCCCATCAAAAATTCCAGTGGTCAGACCTAGAGAGAATCTGCATCCACACCTTTCCATGACAAACTCCCGGGGTCAGACAAAGAGTAAATCTCCCTCCTCACGGTCACATCACACACTCCCGGGGTCAGACACTGAGTGTATCTGCATCCAAACCGTCCCATCACACGTTCCCGGGGTCAGACACTGAGTGAATCTCCATCAACACCGGTCCATCACAAAAGCCCGGGGTCAGACAGAGATTGAAGCTCCATCCTCACCGTCCCATCGCAAAAGCCCGTTGTCAGACAGAGATTGGATCTCCATCCAAACCGTCCCATCACACGTTCCCGGGGTCTGACACAGAGTGAATCTCCCCCTCACCGTCCCATAACAAATTCCCGGGGTCTGACACAGAGTGAATCTCCATCCAAACCGTCCCATCACACATTGCCGGGGTCTGGCGCAGAGTGAATCTACATCAAATCCGTCCCATGACACGGTCCCGGTGTCAGACACAGTGTGAATCTCCCTCCACACCGTCCCATCACACACTCCCGGGGTCTGACACAGAGTGAACCTCCATGCAAACCGTCTCATCACACATTGCCGGGGTCTGACGCAGAGTGAATCTCCTTCCACACCATCCTATCACAAATTCCAGGGGTCAGACATAGAGTGAATCTGCATCCACACCTTTCCATCACATACTCCCGGGGTCAGACAAAGAGTAAAGCTCCCTTCTCATCGTCCAATCACAGACTCCCGGGGTCAGACACAGAGTGAATCTGCATCCAAACCGTCCCATCACACGTTCCCTGGGTCAGACACAGAGTGAATCTCCCTCATCAGCGTCCCATCACAAACTCCCGGGGTCAGACCCAGAGTGAATCTCCATCCACACATTTCCATCACAAACTCCCGGGGTCAGAAACAGAGTGAATCTCCCTCCACACACTCCCATCACACACTCCCGGGATCTGACACAGAGTGAATCTCCATCCACACCGTCCCATCACAAATGTGCGGGGGCAGACACAGAGTGAATCTCCATCCACACTGTCCCATCACAAAAGTGCGGGGTCAGACACAGAGTGAATCTCCATCCAAACGGTCCCATCACACTTTCACGGGGTCAGACACAGAGTGAATCTCCCTCCACACCATCCCATCACAAATTCCAGGGGTAAGACATAGAGTGAAACTGCATCCACACCTTTCCATCACACATTGCCGTGGTCAGACACAGAGTGAATCTCCTTCCACACCATCCCATCACAAATTCCCGGGGTAAGACACAGAGTTAATCTCCATCCACACCGTCCCATCACACATTGCCGGGTTCAGACACAGAGTGAATCTCCTTCCACACCATCCTATCACAAATTCCAGGGGTCAGACATAGAGTGAATCTGCATCCACACCTTTCCATCACATACTCCCGGGGTCAGACACAGAGTGAATCTCCCTCATCACCGTCCCATCACAAACTCCCGGGGTCAGACCCAGAGTGAATCTCCATCCACACCGGCCCATCACAAAAACCCGGGGTCAGACACAAAGTGAATCTCCATACACACCGGCCCATCACAAACTCAAGGGGTCAGACACAGAGTGAATCTCCCTCCACACCGTCCCATCACAAAAGCCCGGGGTCAGACAGATATTGAATCTCCCTCCTCACCGTCCCATCACAAAAGCCCGGGGTCAGACACAGAGTGAATCTGCATCCAAACCGTCCCATCACACATTCCCTGGGTCAGACACAGAGTGAATCTCCCTCATCACCGTCCCATCACACACTGGCGGGGTCAGACACAAGGTGAATCTCCATTAACACCGGCCCATCACAAAAACCCTGGGTCAGACACAAAGTGAATCTCCATACACACCGGCCCATCACAAACTCAAGGGGTCAGACACAGAGTGAATCTCCCTCCACACCGTCCCATCACAAAAGCCCGGGGTCAGACACAGAGTGAATCTCCCTCCTCACCGTTCCATCACAAAAGCCCGGGGTCAGACACAGAGTGAATCTCCATCCAAACCGTCCCATCACACATTGCCGATGTCAGACACAGATTGAAACTCCCTCCACACCGTCCATTCACAAATTCCGTGGTCAGACATAGAGTGAATCTGCAACCACACATTTCCATCACAAACTCCCGGGGTCAGAAACAGAGTGAATCTCCCTCCACACCGTCCCATCACACTCTCCCGGGGTCAGACACAGAGTGAATCTACATCCAAAACGCCCCTTAACACTTCCCCGCGGTCAGACACAGAGTGAATCCCCATCCAAACCGTCCCATCACAATCTCCCGGGGTCAGACACAGAGTGAATCTCCCTCCACACAAACCCATCACAAAAACCTGGGGTCAGACACTGAGTGAACCTACATCCAAACCGTCCCATCACACAATGCCGTGGTCAGACACAGAGTGAATCTCCTTCCACATCATCCCATCACAAATTCCAGTGGTCAGACATAGAGTGAATCTGCATCCACACCTTTCCATCACAAACTCCCGGGGTCAGACAAAGAGTAAATCTCCCTCCTCACCGTCCCATCACACACTCCCGGCGACAGGCACAGAGTGAATCTGCATCCAATCCGTCCCATCACACGTTCCCGTGGTCAGACACAGAGTGAATCTCCCTCCTCACCGACCCATCACACACTCCGGGGGTCAGACACAGAGAGAATTTCCAAGCACACCGTCCCATCACACACTCCCGGGGTCAGACACAGAGGGAATCTGCATCCACACCGGCCCATCACGAACTCACGGGGTCAGACACAGAGTGAATCTCCCTACTCACCGTCCCATCACAAAAGCCCGGGGTCAGACACAGAGTGAATCTCCCTCCACACCGTCCCATCACAAAAGCCCGGGGTCAGACAGATATTGAATCTCCCTCCTCACCGTCCCATCACAAAAGCCCGGGGTCTGGCACAGAGTGAATCTGCATCCAAACCGTCCCATCACACATTCCCTGGGTCAGACACAGAGTGAATCTCCCTCATCACCGTCCCATCACACACTGGCGGGGAAGTACACAAGGTGAATCTCCATTAACACCGGCCCATCACAAAAACCCTGGGTCAGACACAGTGTGAATCTCCCTCCACACCGTCCCATCACACACTCCCGGGGTCTGACACAGAGTGAACCTCTATCCAAACCGTCTCATCACACATTGCCGGGGTCTGACGCAGAGTGAATCTCCTTCCACACCATCCTATCACAAATTCCAGGGGTCAGACACAGAGTGTATGTGCCTCCTCACCGTCCCATCAAACATTGCCGATGTCAGACACAGATGGAAACTCCCTCCACACCGTCCATTCACAAATTCCGTGGTCAGACATAGAGTGAAACTGCAACCACACATTTCCATCACAAACTCCCGGGGTCAGAAACAGAGTGAATCTCCCTCCACACCGTCCCATCACACACTCCCGGGGTCTGACACAGAGTATATCTCCATCCACACCGTCCCATCACACGTTCCCGGGGTCAGACACTGAGTGAATCTCCATCAACACCGGTCCATCACAAAAGCCCGGGGTCAGACAGAGATTGAAGCTCCATCCTCACCGTCCCATCGCAAAAGCCCGTTGTCAGACAGAGATTGGATCTCCATCCAAACCGTCCCATCACACGTTCCCGGGGTCTGACACAGAGTGAATCTCCCCCTCACCGTCCCATAACAAATTCCCGGGGTCTGACACAGAGTGAATCTCCATCCAAACCGTCCCATCACACATTGCCGGGGTCTGGCGCAGAGTGAATCTACATCAAATCCGTCCCATGACACGGTCCCGGTGTCAGACACAGTGTGAATCTCCCTCCACACCGTCCCATCACACACTCCCGGGGTCTGACACAGAGTGAACCTCCATGCAAACCGTCTCATCACACATTGCCGGGGTCTGACGCAGAGTGAATCTCCTTCCACACCATCCTATCACAAATTCCAGGGGTCAGACATAGAGTGAATCTGCATCCACACCTTTCCATCACATACTCCCGGGGTCAGACAAAGAGTAAAGCTCCCTTCTCATCGTCCAATCACAGACTCCCGGGGTCAGACACAGAGTGAATCTGCATCCAAACCGTCCCATCACACGTTCCCTGGGTCAGACACAGAGTGAATCTCCCTCATCAGCGTCCCATCACAAACTCCCGGGGTCAGACCCAGAGTGAATCTCCATCCACACATTTCCATCACAAACTCCCGGGGTCAGAAACAGAGTGAATCTCCCTCCACACACTCCCATCACACACTCCCGGGATCTGACACAGAGTGAATCTCCATCCACACCGTCCCATCACAAATGTGCGGGGGCAGACACAGAGTGAATCTCCATCCACACTGTCCCATCACAAAAGTGCGGGGTCAGACACAGAGTGAATCTCCATCCAAACGGTCCCATCACACTTTCACGGGGTCAGACACAGAGTGAATCTCCCTCCACACCATCCCATCACAAATTCCAGGGGTAAGACATAGAGTGAAACTGCATCCACACCTTTCCATCACACATTGCCGTGGTCAGACACAGAGTGAATCTCCTTCCACACCATCCCATCACAAATTCCCGGGGTAAGACACAGAGTTAATCTCCATCCACACCGTCCCATCACACATTGCCGGGTTCAGACACAGAGTGAATCTCCTTCCACACCATCCTATCACAAATTCCAGGGGTCAGACATAGAGTGAATCTGCATCCACACCTTTCCATCACATACTCCCGGGGTCAGACAAAGAGTAAAGCTCCCTTCTCATCGTCCCATCACAGACTCCCGGGGTCAGACACAGAGTGAATCTGCATCCAAACCGTCCCATCACACGTTCCCTGGGTCAGACACAGAGTGAATCTCCCTCATCACCGTCCCATCACAAACTCCCGGGGTCAGACCCAGAGTGAATCTCCATCCACACCGGCCCATCACAAAAACCCGGGGTCAGACACAAAGTGAATCTCCATACACACCGGCCCATCACAAACTCAAGGGGTCAGACACAGAGTGAATCTCCCTCCACACCGTCCCATCACAAAAGCCCGGGGTCAGACAGATATTGAATCTCCCTCCTCACCGTCCCATCACAAAAGCCCGGGGTCAGACACAGAGTGAATCTGCATCCAAACCGTCCCATCACACATTCCCTGGGTCAGACACAGAGTGAATCTCCCTCATCACCGTCCCATCACACACTGGCGGGGTCAGACACAAGGTGAATCTCCATTAACACCGGCCCATCACAAAAACCCTGGGTCAGACACAAAGTGAATCTCCATACACACCGGCCCATCACAAACTCAAGGGGTCAGACACAGAGTGAATCTCCCTCCACACCGTCCCATCACAAAAGCCCGGGGTCAGACACAGAGTGAATCTCCCTCCTCACCGTTCCATCACAAAAGCCCGGGGTCAGACACAGAGTGAATCTCCATCCAAACCGTCCCATCACACATTGCCGATGTCAGACACAGATTGAAACTCCCTCCACACCGTCCATTCACAAATTCCGTGGTCAGACATAGAGTGAATCTGCAACCACACATTTCCATCACAAACTCCCGGGGTCAGAAACAGAGTGAATCTCCCTCCACACCGTCCCATCACACTCTCCCGGGGTCAGACACAGAGTGAATCTACATCCAAAACGCCCCTTAACACTTCCCCGCGGTCAGACACAGAGTGAATCCCCATCCAAACCGTCCCATCACAATCTCCCGGGGTCAGACACAGAGTGAATCTCCCTCCACACAAACCCATCACAAAAACCTGGGGTCAGACACTGAGTGAACCTACATCCAAACCGTCCCATCACACAATGCCGTGGTCAGACACAGAGTGAATCTCCTTCCACATCATCCCATCACAAATTCCAGTGGTCAGACATAGAGTGAATCTGCATCCACACCTTTCCATCACAAACTCCCGGGGTCAGACAAAGAGTAAATCTCCCTCCTCACCGTCCCATCACACACTCCCGGCGACAGGCACAGAGTGAATCTGCATCCAATCCGTCCCATCACACGTTCCCGTGGTCAGACACAGAGTGAATCTCCCTCCTCACCGACCCATCACACACTCCGGGGGTCAGACACAGAGTGAATTTCCAAGCACACCGTCCCATCACACACTCCCGGGGTCAGACACAGAGGGAATCTGCATCCACACCGGCCCATCACGAACTCACGGGGTCAGACACAGAGTGAATCTCCCTACTCACCGTCCCATCACAAAAGCCCGGGGTCAGACACAGAGTGAATCTCCCTCCACACCGTCCCATCACAAAAGCCCGGGGTCAGACAGATATTGAATCTCCCTCCTCACCGTCCCATCACAAAAGCCCGGGGTCTGACACAGAGTGAATCTGCATCCAAACCGTCCCATCACACATTCCCTGGGTCAGACACAGAGTGAATCTCCCTCATCACCGTCCCATCACACACTGGCGGGGAAGTACACAAGGTGAATCTCCATTAACACCGGCCCATCACAAAAACCCTGGGTCAGACACAGTGTGAATCTCCCTCCACACCGTCCCATCACACACTCCCGGGGTCTGACACAGAGTGAACCTCTATCCAAACCGTCTCATCACACATTGCCGGGGTCTGACGCAGAGTGAATCTCCTTCCACACCATCCTATCACAAATTCCAGGGGTCAGACACAGAGTGTATGTGCCTCCTCACCGTCCCATCAAACATTGCCGATGTCAGACACAGATGGAAACTCCCTCCACACCGTCCATTCACAAATTCCGTGGTCAGACATAGAGTGAAACTGCAACCACACATTTCCATCACAAACTCCCGGGGTCAGAAACAGAGTGAATCTCCCTCCACACCGTCCCATCACACACTCCCGGGGTCTGACACAGAGTATATCTCCATCCACACCGTCCCATCACACTTTCCAGGGGTCAGACACAGAGTGAATCTCCATCCACACCGTCCCATCACAAACTCCCGGGGTCAGACACAGAGTGAATCTCCATCCACACCGGACCATCACAAAAACCCGGGGTCAGACAGAAGGTGAATCTCCATACACACCGGCCCATCATAATTTCCCGGGGTCAGACACAGAGTGAATCTCCATCCAGACCTTCCCATCACAAAAACCCGGGATCAGACACAAAGTGAATGTCCATCCAAACCGTCCCATCATACTTTCCCTGGGTCAGACTCAGAGTGAATCTCCATCCACACCGTCCCATCACAAAAGCCCGGGGTCAGACACAGAGTGAATCTCCATCCAAAACGTCCCATAACACCTCCCCGCGGTCAGACACAGAGTGAATCCCCATCCAAACCGTCCCATCACAATCTCCCGGGGTCAGACACAGAGTGAATCTCCCTCCACACAAACCCATCACAAAAGCCTGGGGTCAGACACTGAGTGAACCTCCATCCAAACCGTCCCATCACACAATACCGTGGTCAGACACAGAGTGAATCTGCATCCAATCCGTCCCATCACACGTTCCCGTGGTCAGACACAGAGTGAATCTCCCTCCTCACCGACCCATCACACACTCCAGGGGTCAGACCCAGAGTGAATTTCCAAACACACCGTCCCATCACACACTCCCGGGGTCAGACACAGAGGGAATCTCCATCCACACCGGCCCATCACGAACTCACGGGGCCAGACACAGAGTGAATCTCCCTACTCACCGTCCCATCACAAAAGCCCGGGGTCAGACACAGAGTGAATCTCCCTCCACACCGTCCCATCAGAAATTCCGGGGTCAGACAGATATTGAATCTCCCTCCTCACCGTCCCATCACAAAAGCCCTGGGTCAGACACTGAGTGAATCTCCTTCCACACCATCCCATCACAAATTCCAGGGGTCAGACATAAAGTGAATCTGCATCCACACCTTTCCATCACAAACTCCCGGGGTCAGACAAAGAGTAAATCTCCCTCCTCACCGTCCCATCACACACTCCCGGCGTCAGGAACAGAGTGAATCTCAATCCAAACCGTCCCATCACACGTTCCCGGGGTCAGACACAAAGTGAATCTCCCTCCTCACCGTCCCATCACAAACTCCCGGGGTCAGACACAGTGTGAATCTCCCTCCAAACCGTCCCATCACAATAGACCGGGGTCAGACACAAAGTGAATCTCCATACACACCGGCCCATCAGAAAAGCCCGGGGTCAGATAGAGATTGAATCTCCATCCAAACTGTCCCATCACACGTTCCCGGAGTCTGACACAGAGTGAATCTCCCTCTTCACCGTCCAATCACACACCCCTGTGGTCAGACTCGGAGTGAAACTCCATCCAAACCGTCTCATCACACGTTCCCGTGTTCAGACACAGAGTGAATCTCCATCCACACCGTCCCATCTTAAACCCCTCGGGGTCAGACACTGAGTGAACCTCCATCCAAACCGTCTCATCACACATTGCCGGGGTCAGACACAGAGTGATTCTCCTTCCACACCATCCTATCACAAATTCCAGGGGTCAGACATAGAGTGAATATGCATCCACACCTTTCCATCACATACTCCCGGGGTCAGACAAAGAGTAAAGCTCCCTTCTCATCGTCCAATCACAGACTCCCAGGGTCAGACACAGAGTGAAACTCCATCCAAACCGTCCCATCACACATTGCCGATGTCAGACACAGATGGAAACTCCCTCCACACCGTCCATTCACAAATTCCGTGGTCAGACATAGAGTGAAACTGCAACCACACATTTCCATCACAAACTCCCGGGGTCAGAAACAGAGTGAATCTCCATCCACACCGGACCATCACACTTTCCAGGGGTCAGACACAGAGTGAATCTCCATCCACACCGTCCCATCACAAACTCCCGGGGTCAGACACAGAGTGAATCTCCATCCACACCGGACCATCGCAAAAACCCGGGGTCAGACAGAAGGTGAATCTCCATACACACCGGCCCATCATAATTTTCCGGGGTCAGACACAGAGTGAATCTCCATCCAGACCTTCCCATCACAAAAACCCTGGGTCAGACACAAAGTGAATCTCCATCCACACCGTCCCATCACAAAAGCCCGGGGTCAGACACAGAGTGAATCTCCATCCAAAACGTCCCATAACACATCCCCGCGGTCAGACACAGAGTGAATCCCCATCCAAACCGTCCCATCACAATCTCCCGGGGTCAGACACAGAGTGAATCTCCCTCCACACAAACCCATCACAAAAGCCTGGGGTCAGACACTGAGTGAATCTGCATCCAATCCGTCCCATCACACGTTCCCGGGGTCTGACACAGAGTGAATCTCCCTCTTCACCGTCCCATCACACACTCCTGTGGTCAGACACTGAGTGAACCTACATCCAAACCGTCCCATCACACAATGCCGTGGTCAGACACAGAGTGAATCTCCTTCCACATCATCCCATCACAAATTCCAGTGGTCAGACATAGAGTGAATCTGCATCCACACCTTTCCATCACAAACTCCCGGGGTCAGACAAAGAGTAAATCTCCCTCCTCACCGTCCCATCACACACTCCCGGCGACAGGCACAGAGTGAATCTGCATCCAATCCGTCCCATCACACGTTCCCGTGGTCAGACACAGAGTGAATCTCCCTCCTCACCGACCCATCACACACTCCGGGGGTCAGACACAGAGAGAATTTCCAAGCACACCGTCCCATCACACACTCCCGGGGTCAGACACAGAGGGAATCTGCATCCACACCGGCCCATCACGAACTCACGGGGTCAGACACAGAGTGAATCTCCCTACTCACCGTCCCATCACAAAAGCCCGGGGTCAGACACAGAGTGAATCTCCCTCCACACCGTCCCATCACAAAAGCCCGGGGTCAGACAGATATTGAATCTCCCTCCTCACCGTCCCATCACAAAAGCCCGGGGTCTGGCACAGAGTGAATCTGCATCCAAACCGTCCCATCACACATTCCCTGGGTCAGACACAGAGTGAATCTCCCTCATCACCGTCCCATCACACACTGGCGGGGAAGTACACAAGGTGAATCTCCATTAACACCGGCCCATCACAAAAACCCTGGGTCAGACACAGTGTGAATCTCCCTCCACACCGTCCCATCACACACTCCCGGGGTCTGACACAGAGTGAACCTCTATCCAAACCGTCTCATCACACATTGCCGGGGTCTGACGCAGAGTGAATCTCCTTCCACACCATCCTATCACAAATTCCAGGGGTCAGACACAGAGTGTATGTGCCTCCTCACCGTCCCATCAAACATTGCCGATGTCAGACACAGATGGAAACTCCCTCCACACCGTCCATTCACAAATTCCGTGGTCAGACATAGAGTGAAACTGCAACCACACATTTCCATCACAAACTCCCGGGGTCAGAAACAGAGTGAATCTCCCTCCACACCGTCCCATCACACACTCCCGGGGTCTGACACAGAGTATATCTCCATCCACACCGTCCCATCACACGTTCCCGGGGTCAGACACTGAGTGAATCTCCATCAACACCGGTCCATCACAAAAGCCCGGGGTCAGACAGAGATTGAAGCTCCATCCTCACCGTCCCATCGCAAAAGCCCGTTGTCAGACAGAGATTGGATCTCCATCCAAACCGTCCCATCACACGTTCCCGGGGTCTGACACAGAGTGAATCTCCCCCTCACCGTCCCATAACAAATTCCCGGGGTCTGACACAGAGTGAATCTCCATCCAAACCGTCCCATCACACATTGCCGGGGTCTGGCGCAGAGTGAATCTACATCAAATCCGTCCCATGACACGGTCCCGGTGTCAGACACAGTGTGAATCTCCCTCCACACCGTCCCATCACACACTCCCGGGGTCTGACACAGAGTGAACCTCCATGCAAACCGTCTCATCACACATTGCCGGGGTCTGACGCAGAGTGAATCTCCTTCCACACCATCCTATCACAAATTCCAGGGGTCAGACATAGAGTGAATCTGCATCCACACCTTTCCATCACATACTCCCGGGGTCAGACAAAGAGTAAAGCTCCCTTCTCATCGTCCAATCACAGACTCCCGGGGTCAGACACAGAGTGAATCTGCATCCAAACCGTCCCATCACACGTTCCCTGGGTCAGACACAGAGTGAATCTCCCTCATCAGCGTCCCATCACAAACTCCCGGGGTCAGACCCAGAGTGAATCTCCATCCACACATTTCCATCACAAACTCCCGGGGTCAGAAACAGAGTGAATCTCCCTCCACACACTCCCATCACACACTCCCGGGATCTGACACAGAGTGAATCTCCATCCACACCGTCCCATCACAAATGTGCGGGGGCAGACACAGAGTGAATCTCCATCCACACTGTCCCATCACAAAAGTGCGGGGTCAGACACAGAGTGAATCTCCATCCAAACGGTCCCATCACACTTTCACGGGGTCAGACACAGAGTGAATCTCCCTCCACACCATCCCATCACAAATTCCAGGGGTAAGACATAGAGTGAAACTGCATCCACACCTTTCCATCACACATTGCCGTGGTCAGACACAGAGTGAATCTCCTTCCACACCATCCCATCACAAATTCCCGGGGTAAGACACAGAGTTAATCTCCATCCACACCGTCCCATCACACATTGCCGGGTTCAGACACAGAGTGAATCTCCTTCCACACCATCCTATCACAAATTCCAGGGGTCAGACATAGAGTGAATCTGCATCCACACCTTTCCATCACATACTCCCGGGGTCAGACAAAGAGTAAAGCTCCCTTCTCATCGTCCCATCACAGACTCCCGGGGTCAGACACAGAGTGAATCTGCATCCAAACCGTCCCATCACACGTTCCCTGGGTCAGACACAGAGTGAATCTCCCTCATCACCGTCCCATCACAAACTCCCGGGGTCAGACCCAGAGTGAATCTCCATCCACACCGGCCCATCACAAAAACCCGGGGTCAGACACAAAGTGAATCTCCATACACACCGGCCCATCACAAACTCAAGGGGTCAGACACAGAGTGAATCTCCCTCCACACCGTCCCATCACAAAAGCCCGGGGTCAGACAGATATTGAATCTCCCTCCTCACCGTCCCATCACAAAAGCCCGGGGTCAGACACAGAGTGAATCTGCATCCAAACCGTCCCATCACACATTCCCTGGGTCAGACACAGAGTGAATCTCCCTCATCACCGTCCCATCACACACTGGCGGGGTCAGACACAAGGTGAATCTCCATTAACACCGGCCCATCACAAAAACCCTGGGTCAGACACAAAGTGAATCTCCATACACACCGGCCCATCACAAACTCAAGGGGTCAGACACAGAGTGAATCTCCCTCCACACCGTCCCATCACAAATGTGCGGGGGCAGACACAGAGTGAATCTCCATCCACACTGTCCCATCACAAAAGTGCGGGGTCAGACACAGAGTGAATCTCCATCCAAACGGTCCCATCACACTTTCACGGGGTCAGACACAGAGTGAATCTCCCTCCACACCATCCCATCACAAATTCCAGGGGTAAGACATAGAGTGAAACTGCATCCACACCTTTCCATCACACATTGCCGTGGTCAGACACAGAGTGAATCTCCTTCCACACCATCCCATCACAAATTCCCGGGGTAAGACACAGAGTTAATCTCCATCCACACCGTCCCATCACACATTGCCGGGTTCAGACACAGAGTGAATCTCCTTCCACACCATCCTATCACAAATTCCAGGGGTCAGACATAGAGTGAATCTGCATCCACACCTTTCCATCACATACTCCCGGGGTCAGACACAGAGTGAATCTCCCTCATCACCGTCCCATCACAAACTCCCGGGGTCAGACCCAGAGTGAATCTCCATCCACACCGGCCCATCACAAAAACCCGGGGTCAGACACAAAGTGAATCTCCATACACACCGGCCCATCACAAACTCAAGGGGTCAGACACAGAGTGAATCTCCCTCCACACCGTCCCATCACAAAAGCCCGGGGTCAGACAGATATTGAATCTCCCTCCTCACCGTCCCATCACAAAAGCCCGGGGTCAGACACAGAGTGAATCTGCATCCAAACCGTCCCATCACACATTCCCTGGGTCAGACACAGAGTGAATCTCCCTCATCACCGTCCCATCACACACTGGCGGGGTCAGACACAAGGTGAATCTCCATTAACACCGGCCCATCACAAAAACCCTGGGTCAGACACAAAGTGAATCTCCATACACACCGGCCCATCACAAACTCAAGGGGTCAGACACAGAGTGAATCTCCCTCCACACCGTCCCATCACAAAAGCCCGGGGTCAGACACAGAGTGAATCTCCCTCCTCACCGTTCCATCACAAAAGCCCGGGGTCAGACACAGAGTGAATCTCCATCCAAACCGTCCCATCACACATTGCCGATGTCAGACACAGATTGAAACTCCCTCCACACCGTCCATTCACAAATTCCGTGGTCAGACATAGAGTGAATCTGCAACCACACATTTCCATCACAAACTCCCGGGGTCAGAAACAGAGTGAATCTCCCTCCACACCGTCCCATCACACTCTCCCGGGGTCAGACACAGAGTGAATCTACATCCAAAACGCCCCTTAACACTTCCCCGCGGTCAGACACAGAGTGAATCCCCATCCAAACCGTCCCATCACAATCTCCCGGGGTCAGACACAGAGTGAATCTCCCTCCACACAAACCCATCACAAAAACCTGGGGTCAGACACTGAGTGAACCTACATCCAAACCGTCCCATCACACAATGCCGTGGTCAGACACAGAGTGAATCTCCTTCCACATCATCCCATCACAAATTCCAGTGGTCAGACATAGAGTGAATCTGCATCCACACCTTTCCATCACAAACTCCCGGGGTCAGACAAAGAGTAAATCTCCCTCCTCACCGTCCCATCACACACTCCCGGCGACAGGCACAGAGTGAATCTGCATCCAATCCGTCCCATCACACGTTCCCGTGGTCAGACACAGAGTGAATCTCCCTCCTCACCGACCCATCACACACTCCGGGGGTCAGACACAGAGAGAATTTCCAAGCACACCGTCCCATCACACACTCCCGGGGTCAGACACAGAGGGAATCTGCATCCACACCGGCCCATCACGAACTCACGGGGTCAGACACAGAGTGAATCTCCCTACTCACCGTCCCATCACAAAAGCCCGGGGTCAGACACAGAGTGAATCTCCCTCCACACCGTCCCATCACAAAAGCCCGGGGTCAGACAGATATTGAATCTCCCTCCTCACCGTCCCATCACAAAAGCCCGGGGTCTGGCACAGAGTGAATCTGCATCCAAACCGTCCCATCACACATTCCCTGGGTCAGACACAGAGTGAATCTCCCTCATCACCGTCCCATCACACACTGGCGGGGAAGTACACAAGGTGAATCTCCATTAACACCGGCCCATCACAAAAACCCTGGGTCAGACACAGTGTGAATCTCCCTCCACACCGTCCCATCACACACTCCCGGGGTCTGACACAGAGTGAACCTCTATCCAAACCGTCTCATCACACATTGCCGGGGTCTGACGCAGAGTGAATCTCCTTCCACACCATCCTATCACAAATTCCAGGGGTCAGACACAGAGTGTATGTGCCTCCTCACCGTCCCATCAAACATTGCCGATGTCAGACACAGATGGAAACTCCCTCCACACCGTCCATTCACAAATTCCGTGGTCAGACATAGAGTGAAACTGCAACCACACATTTCCATCACAAACTCCCGGGGTCAGAAACAGAGTGAATCTCCCTCCACACCGTCCCATCACACACTCCCGGGGTCTGACACAGAGTATATCTCCATCCACACCGTCCCATCACACGTTCCCGGGGTCAGACACTGAGTGAATCTCCATCAACACCGGTCCATCACAAAAGCCCGGGGTCAGACAGAGATTGAAGCTCCATCCTCACCGTCCCATCGCAAAAGCCCGTTGTCAGACAGAGATTGGATCTCCATCCAAACCGTCCCATCACACGTTCCCGGGGTCTGACACAGAGTGAATCTCCCCCTCACCGTCCCATAACAAATTCCCGGGGTCTGACACAGAGTGAATCTCCATCCAAACCGTCCCATCACACATTGCCGGGGTCTGGCGCAGAGTGAATCTACATCAAATCCGTCCCATGACACGGTCCCGGTGTCAGACACAGTGTGAATCTCCCTCCACACCGTCCCATCACACACTCCCGGGGTCTGACACAGAGTGAACCTCCATGCAAACCGTCTCATCACACATTGCCGGGGTCTGACGCAGAGTGAATCTCCTTCCACACCATCCTATCACAAATTCCAGGGGTCAGACATAGAGTGAATCTGCATCCACACCTTTCCATCACATACTCCCGGGGTCAGACAAAGAGTAAAGCTCCCTTCTCATCGTCCAATCACAGACTCCCGGGGTCAGACACAGAGTGAATCTGCATCCAAACCGTCCCATCACACGTTCCCTGGGTCAGACACAGAGTGAATCTCCCTCATCAGCGTCCCATCACAAACTCCCGGGGTCAGACCCAGAGTGAATCTCCATCCACACATTTCCATCACAAACTCCCGGGGTCAGAAACAGAGTGAATCTCCCTCCACACACTCCCATCACACACTCCCGGGATCTGACACAGAGTGAATCTCCATCCACACCGTCCCATCACAAATGTGCGGGGGCAGACACAGAGTGAATCTCCATCCACACTGTCCCATCACAAAAGTGCGGGGTCAGACACAGAGTGAATCTCCATCCAAACGGTCCCATCACACTTTCACGGGGTCAGACACAGAGTGAATCTCCCTCCACACCATCCCATCACAAATTCCAGGGGTAAGACATAGAGTGAAACTGCATCCACACCTTTCCATCACACATTGCCGTGGTCAGACACAGAGTGAATCTCCTTCCACACCATCCCATCACAAATTCCCGGGGTAAGACACAGAGTTAATCTCCATCCACACCGTCCCATCACACATTGCCGGGTTCAGACACAGAGTGAATCTCCTTCCACACCATCCTATCACAAATTCCAGGGGTCAGACATAGAGTGAATCTGCATCCACACCTTTCCATCACATACTCCCGGGGTCAGACAAAGAGTAAAGCTCCCTTCTCATCGTCCCATCACAGACTCCCGGGGTCAGACACAGAGTGAATCTGCATCCAAACCGTCCCATCACACGTTCCCTGGGTCAGACACAGAGTGAATCTCCCTCATCACCGTCCCATCACAAACTCCCGGGGTCAGACCCAGAGTGAATCTCCATCCACACCGGCCCATCACAAAAACCCGGGGTCAGACACAAAGTGAATCTCCATACACACCGGCCCATCACAAACTCAAGGGGTCAGACACAGAGTGAATCTCCCTCCACACCGTCCCATCACAAAAGCCCGGGGTCAGACAGATATTGAATCTCCCTCCTCACCGTCCCATCACAAAAGCCCGGGGTCAGACACAGAGTGAATCTGCATCCAAACCGTCCCATCACACATTCCCTGGGTCAGACACAGAGTGAATCTCCCTCATCACCGTCCCATCACACACTGGCGGGGTCAGACACAAGGTGAATCTCCATTAACACCGGCCCATCACAAAAACCCTGGGTCAGACACAAAGTGAATCTCCATACACACCGGCCCATCACAAACTCAAGGGGTCAGACACAGAGTGAATCTCCCTCCACACCGTCCCATCACAAAAGCCCGGGGTCAGACACAGAGTGAATCTCCCTCCTCACCGTTCCATCACAAAAGCCCGGGGTCAGACACAGAGTGAATCTCCATCCAAACCGTCCCATCACACATTGCCGATGTCAGACACAGATTGAAACTCCCTCCACACCGTCCATTCACAAATTCCGTGGTCAGACATAGAGTGAATCTGCAACCACACATTTCCATCACAAACTCCCGGGGTCAGAAACAGAGTGAATCTCCCTCCACACCGTCCCATCACACTCTCCCGGGGTCAGACACAGAGTGAATCTACATCCAAAACGCCCCTTAACACTTCCCCGCGGTCAGACACAGAGTGAATCCCCATCCAAACCGTCCCATCACAATCTCCCGGGGTCAGACACAGAGTGAATCTCCCTCCACACAAACCCATCACAAAAACCTGGGGTCAGACACTGAGTGAACCTACATCCAAACCGTCCCATCACACAATGCCGTGGTCAGACACAGAGTGAATCTCCTTCCACATCATCCCATCACAAATTCCAGTGGTCAGACATAGAGTGAATCTGCATCCACACCTTTCCATCACAAACTCCCGGGGTCAGACAAAGAGTAAATCTCCCTCCTCACCGTCCCATCACACACTCCCGGCGACAGGCACAGAGTGAATCTGCATCCAATCCGTCCCATCACACGTTCCCGTGGTCAGACACAGAGTGAATCTCCCTCCTCACCGACCCATCACACACTCCGGGGGTCAGACACAGAGTGAATTTCCAAGCACACCGTCCCATCACACACTCCCGGGGTCAGACACAGAGGGAATCTGCATCCACACCGGCCCATCACGAACTCACGGGGTCAGACACAGAGTGAATCTCCCTACTCACCGTCCCATCACAAAAGCCCGGGGTCAGACACAGAGTGAATCTCCCTCCACACCGTCCCATCACAAAAGCCCGGGGTCAGACAGATATTGAATCTCCCTCCTCACCGTCCCATCACAAAAGCCCGGGGTCTGACACAGAGTGAATCTGCATCCAAACCGTCCCATCACACATTCCCTGGGTCAGACACAGAGTGAATCTCCCTCATCACCGTCCCATCACACACTGGCGGGGAAGTACACAAGGTGAATCTCCATTAACACCGGCCCATCACAAAAACCCTGGGTCAGACACAGTGTGAATCTCCCTCCACACCGTCCCATCACACACTCCCGGGGTCTGACACAGAGTGAACCTCTATCCAAACCGTCTCATCACACATTGCCGGGGTCTGACGCAGAGTGAATCTCCTTCCACACCATCCTATCACAAATTCCAGGGGTCAGACACAGAGTGTATGTGCCTCCTCACCGTCCCATCAAACATTGCCGATGTCAGACACAGATGGAAACTCCCTCCACACCGTCCATTCACAAATTCCGTGGTCAGACATAGAGTGAAACTGCAACCACACATTTCCATCACAAACTCCCGGGGTCAGAAACAGAGTGAATCTCCCTCCACACCGTCCCATCACACACTCCCGGGGTCTGACACAGAGTATATCTCCATCCACACCGTCCCATCACACTTTCCAGGGGTCAGACACAGAGTGAATCTCCATCCACACCGTCCCATCACAAACTCCCGGGGTCAGACACAGAGTGAATCTCCATCCACACCGGACCATCACAAAAACCCGGGGTCAGACAGAAGGTGAATCTCCATACACACCGGCCCATCATAATTTCCCGGGGTCAGACACAGAGTGAATCTCCATCCAGACCTTCCCATCACAAAAACCCGGGATCAGACACAAAGTGAATGTCCATCCAAACCGTCCCATCATACTTTCCCTGGGTCAGACTCAGAGTGAATCTCCATCCACACCGTCCCATCACAAAAGCCCGGGGTCAGACACAGAGTGAATCTCCATCCAAAACGTCCCATAACACCTCCCCGCGGTCAGACACAGAGTGAATCCCCATCCAAACCGTCCCATCACAATCTCCCGGGGTCAGACACAGAGTGAATCTCCCTCCACACAAACCCATCACAAAAGCCTGGGGTCAGACACTGAGTGAACCTCCATCCAAACCGTCCCATCACACAATACCGTGGTCAGACACAGAGTGAATCTGCATCCAATCCGTCCCATCACACGTTCCCGTGGTCAGACACAGAGTGAATCTCCCTCCTCACCGACCCATCACACACTCCAGGGGTCAGACCCAGAGTGAATTTCCAAACACACCGTCCCATCACACACTCCCGGGGTCAGACACAGAGGGAATCTCCATCCACACCGGCCCATCACGAACTCACGGGGCCAGACACAGAGTGAATCTCCCTACTCACCGTCCCATCACAAAAGCCCGGGGTCAGACACAGAGTGAATCTCCCTCCACACCGTCCCATCAGAAATTCCGGGGTCAGACAGATATTGAATCTCCCTCCTCACCGTCCCATCACAAAAGCCCTGGGTCAGACACTGAGTGAATCTCCTTCCACACCATCCCATCACAAATTCCAGGGGTCAGACATAAAGTGAATCTGCATCCACACCTTTCCATCACAAACTCCCGGGGTCAGACAAAGAGTAAATCTCCCTCCTCACCGTCCCATCACACACTCCCGGCGTCAGGAACAGAGTGAATCTCAATCCAAACCGTCCCATCACACGTTCCCGGGGTCAGACACAAAGTGAATCTCCCTCCTCACCGTCCCATCACAAACTCCCGGGGTCAGACACAGTGTGAATCTCCCTCCAAACCGTCCCATCACAATAGACCGGGGTCAGACACAAAGTGAATCTCCATACACACCGGCCCATCAGAAAAGCCCGGGGTCAGATAGAGATTGAATCTCCATCCAAACTGTCCCATCACACGTTCCCGGAGTCTGACACAGAGTGAATCTCCCTCTTCACCGTCCAATCACACACCCCTGTGGTCAGACTCGGAGTGAAACTCCATCCAAACCGTCTCATCACACGTTCCCGTGTTCAGACACAGAGTGAATCTCCATCCACACCGTCCCATCTTAAACCCCTCGGGGTCAGACACTGAGTGAACCTCCATCCAAACCGTCTCATCACACATTGCCGGGGTCAGACACAGAGTGATTCTCCTTCCACACCATCCTATCACAAATTCCAGGGGTCAGACATAGAGTGAATATGCATCCACACCTTTCCATCACATACTCCCGGGGTCAGACAAAGAGTAAAGCTCCCTTCTCATCGTCCAATCACAGACTCCCAGGGTCAGACACAGAGTGAAACTCCATCCAAACCGTCCCATCACACATTGCCGATGTCAGACACAGATGGAAACTCCCTCCACACCGTCCATTCACAAATTCCGTGGTCAGACATAGAGTGAAACTGCAACCACACATTTCCATCACAAACTCCCGGGGTCAGAAACAGAGTGAATCTCCATCCACACCGGACCATCACACTTTCCAGGGGTCAGACACAGAGTGAATCTCCATCCACACCGTCCCATCACAAACTCCCGGGGTCAGACACAGAGTGAATCTCCATCCACACCGGACCATCGCAAAAACCCGGGGTCAGACAGAAGGTGAATCTCCATACACACCGGCCCATCATAATTTTCCGGGGTCAGACACAGAGTGAATCTCCATCCAGACCTTCCCATCACAAAAACCCTGGGTCAGACACAAAGTGAATCTCCATCCACACCGTCCCATCACAAAAGCCCGGGGTCAGACACAGAGTGAATCTCCATCCAAAACGTCCCATAACACATCCCCGCGGTCAGACACAGAGTGAATCCCCATCCAAACCGTCCCATCACAATCTCCCGGGGTCAGACACAGAGTGAATCTCCCTCCACACAAACCCATCACAAAAGCCTGGGGTCAGACACTGAGTGAATCTGCATCCAATCCGTCCCATCACACGTTCCCGGGGTCTGACACAGAGTGAATCTCCCTCTTCACCGTCCCATCACACACTCCTGTGGTCAGACACTGAGTGAACCTACATCCAAACCGTCCCATCACACAATGCCGTGGTCAGACACAGAGTGAATCTCCTTCCACATCATCCCATCACAAATTCCAGTGGTCAGACATAGAGTGAATCTGCATCCACACCTTTCCATCACAAACTCCCGGGGTCAGACAAAGAGTAAATCTCCCTCCTCACCGTCCCATCACACACTCCCGGCGACAGGCACAGAGTGAATCTGCATCCAATCCGTCCCATCACACGTTCCCGTGGTCAGACACAGAGTGAATCTCCCTCCTCACCGACCCATCACACACTCCGGGGGTCAGACACAGAGAGAATTTCCAAGCACACCGTCCCATCACACACTCCCGGGGTCAGACACAGAGGGAATCTGCATCCACACCGGCCCATCACGAACTCACGGGGTCAGACACAGAGTGAATCTCCCTACTCACCGTCCCATCACAAAAGCCCGGGGTCAGACACAGAGTGAATCTCCCTCCACACCGTCCCATCACAAAAGCCCGGGGTCAGACAGATATTGAATCTCCCTCCTCACCGTCCCATCACAAAAGCCCGGGGTCTGGCACAGAGTGAATCTGCATCCAAACCGTCCCATCACACATTCCCTGGGTCAGACACAGAGTGAATCTCCCTCATCACCGTCCCATCACACACTGGCGGGGAAGTACACAAGGTGAATCTCCATTAACACCGGCCCATCACAAAAACCCTGGGTCAGACACAGTGTGAATCTCCCTCCACACCGTCCCATCACACACTCCCGGGGTCTGACACAGAGTGAACCTCTATCCAAACCGTCTCATCACACATTGCCGGGGTCTGACGCAGAGTGAATCTCCTTCCACACCATCCTATCACAAATTCCAGGGGTCAGACACAGAGTGTATGTGCCTCCTCACCGTCCCATCAAACATTGCCGATGTCAGACACAGATGGAAACTCCCTCCACACCGTCCATTCACAAATTCCGTGGTCAGACATAGAGTGAAACTGCAACCACACATTTCCATCACAAACTCCCGGGGTCAGAAACAGAGTGAATCTCCCTCCACACCGTCCCATCACACACTCCCGGGGTCTGACACAGAGTATATCTCCATCCACACCGTCCCATCACACGTTCCCGGGGTCAGACACTGAGTGAATCTCCATCAACACCGGTCCATCACAAAAGCCCGGGGTCAGACAGAGATTGAAGCTCCATCCTCACCGTCCCATCGCAAAAGCCCGTTGTCAGACAGAGATTGGATCTCCATCCAAACCGTCCCATCACACGTTCCCGGGGTCTGACACAGAGTGAATCTCCCCCTCACCGTCCCATAACAAATTCCCGGGGTCTGACACAGAGTGAATCTCCATCCAAACCGTCCCATCACACATTGCCGGGGTCTGGCGCAGAGTGAATCTACATCAAATCCGTCCCATGACACGGTCCCGGTGTCAGACACAGTGTGAATCTCCCTCCACACCGTCCCATCACACACTCCCGGGGTCTGACACAGAGTGAACCTCCATGCAAACCGTCTCATCACACATTGCCGGGGTCTGACGCAGAGTGAATCTCCTTCCACACCATCCTATCACAAATTCCAGGGGTCAGACATAGAGTGAATCTGCATCCACACCTTTCCATCACATACTCCCGGGGTCAGACAAAGAGTAAAGCTCCCTTCTCATCGTCCAATCACAGACTCCCGGGGTCAGACACAGAGTGAATCTGCATCCAAACCGTCCCATCACACGTTCCCTGGGTCAGACACAGAGTGAATCTCCCTCATCAGCGTCCCATCACAAACTCCCGGGGTCAGACCCAGAGTGAATCTCCATCCACACATTTCCATCACAAACTCCCGGGGTCAGAAACAGAGTGAATCTCCCTCCACACACTCCCATCACACACTCCCGGGATCTGACACAGAGTGAATCTCCATCCACACCGTCCCATCACAAATGTGCGGGGGCAGACACAGAGTGAATCTCCATCCACACTGTCCCATCACAAAAGTGCGGGGTCAGACACAGAGTGAATCTCCATCCAAACGGTCCCATCACACTTTCACGGGGTCAGACACAGAGTGAATCTCCCTCCACACCATCCCATCACAAATTCCAGGGGTAAGACATAGAGTGAAACTGCATCCACACCTTTCCATCACACATTGCCGTGGTCAGACACAGAGTGAATCTCCTTCCACACCATCCCATCACAAATTCCCGGGGTAAGACACAGAGTTAATCTCCATCCACACCGTCCCATCACACATTGCCGGGTTCAGACACAGAGTGAATCTCCTTCCACACCATCCTATCACAAATTCCAGGGGTCAGACATAGAGTGAATCTGCATCCACACCTTTCCATCACATACTCCCGGGGTCAGACAAAGAGTAAAGCTCCCTTCTCATCGTCCCATCACAGACTCCCGGGGTCAGACACAGAGTGAATCTGCATCCAAACCGTCCCATCACACGTTCCCTGGGTCAGACACAGAGTGAATCTCCCTCATCACCGTCCCATCACAAACTCCCGGGGTCAGACCCAGAGTGAATCTCCATCCACACCGGCCCATCACAAAAACCCGGGGTCAGACACAAAGTGAATCTCCATACACACCGGCCCATCACAAACTCAAGGGGTCAGACACAGAGTGAATCTCCCTCCACACCGTCCCATCACAA
Organism: Hemitrygon akajei; assembly: GCF_048418815.1. Lineage (NCBI taxonomy): Eukaryota > Metazoa > Chordata > Chondrichthyes > Myliobatiformes > Dasyatidae > Hemitrygon > Hemitrygon akajei. Next base: position 1,024,384 of record NW_027331948.1, read on the forward strand.
AAGCCCGGGGTCAGACAGATATTGAATCTCCCTCCTCACCGTCCCATCACAAAAGCCCGGGGTCAGACACAGAGTGAATCTGCATCCAAACCGTCCCATCACACATTCCCTGGGTCAGACACAGAGTGAATCTCCCTCATCACCGTCCCATCACACACTGGCGGGGTCAGACACAAGGTGAATCTCCATTAACACCGGCCCATCACAAAAACCCTGGGTCAGACACAAAGTGAATCTCCATACACACCGGCCCATCACAAACTCAAGGGGTCAGACACAGAGTGAATCTCCCTCCACACCGTCCCATCACAAAAGCCCGGGGTCAGACACAGAGTGAATCTCCCTCCTCACCGTTCCATCACAAAAGCCCGGGGTCAGACACAGAGTGAATCTCCATCCAAACCGTCCCATCACACATTGCCGATGTCAGACACAGATTGAAACTCCCTCCACACCGTCCATTCACAAATTCCGTGGTCAGACATAGAGTGAATCTGCAACCACACATTTCCATCACAAACTCCCGGGGTCAGAAACAGAGTGAATCTCCCTCCACACCGTCCCATCACACTCTCCCGGGGTCAGACACAGAGTGAATCTACATCCAAAACGCCCCTTAACACTTCCCCGCGGTCAGACACAGAGTGAATCCCCATCCAAACCGTCCCATCACAATCTCCCGGGGTCAGACACAGAGTGAATCTCCCTCCACACAAACCCATCACAAAAACCTGGGGTCAGACACTGAGTGAACCTACATCCAAACCGTCCCATCACACAATGCCGTGGTCAGACACAGAGTGAATCTCCTTCCACATCATCCCATCACAAATTCCAGTGGTCAGACATAGAGTGAATCTGCATCCACACCTTTCCATCACAAACTCCCGGGGTCAGACAAAGAGTAAATCTCCCTCCTCACCGTCCCATCACACACTCCCGGCGACAGGCACAGAGTGAATCTGCATCCAATCCGTCCCATCACACGTTCCCGTGGTCAGACACAGAGTGAATCTCCCTCCTCACCGACCCATCACACACTCCGGGGGTCAGACACAGAGTGAATTTCCAAGCACACCGTCCCATCACACACTCCCGGGGTCAGACACAGAGGGAATCTGCATCCACACCGGCCCATCACGAACTCACGGGGTCAGACACAGAGTGAATCTCCCTACTCACCGTCCCATCACAAAAGCCCGGGGTCAGACACAGAGTGAATCTCCCTCCACACCGTCCCATCACAAAAGCCCGGGGTCAGACAGATATTGAATCTCCCTCCTCACCGTCCCATCACAAAAGCCCGGGGTCTGACACAGAGTGAATCTGCATCCAAACCGTCCCATCACACATTCCCTGGGTCAGACACAGAGTGAATCTCCCTCATCACCGTCCCATCACACACTGGCGGGGAAGTACACAAGGTGAATCTCCATTAACACCGGCCCATCACAAAAACCCTGGGTCAGACACAGTGTGAATCTCCCTCCACACCGTCCCATCACACACTCCCGGGGTCTGACACAGAGTGAACCTCTATCCAAACCGTCTCATCACACATTGCCGGGGTCTGACGCAGAGTGAATCTCCTTCCACACCATCCTATCACAAATTCCAGGGGTCAGACACAGAGTGTATGTGCCTCCTCACCGTCCCATCAAACATTGCCGATGTCAGACACAGATGGAAACTCCCTCCACACCGTCCATTCACAAATTCCGTGGTCAGACATAGAGTGAAACTGCAACCACACATTTCCATCACAAACTCCCGGGGTCAGAAACAGAGTGAATCTCCCTCCACACCGTCCCATCACACACTCCCGGGGTCTGACACAGAGTATATCTCCATCCACACCGTCCCATCACACTTTCCAGGGGTCAGACACAGAGTGAATCTCCATCCACACCGTCCCATCACAAACTCCCGGGGTCAGACACAGAGTGAATCTCCATCCACACCGGACCATCACAAAAACCCGGGGTCAGACAGAAGGTGAATCTCCATACACACCGGCCCATCATAATTTCCCGGGGTCAGACACAGAGTGAATCTCCATCCAGACCTTCCCATCACAAAAACCCGGGATCAGACACAAAGTGAATGTCCATCCAAACCGTCCCATCATACTTTCCCTGGGTCAGACTCAGAGTGAATCTCCATCCACACCGTCCCATCACAAAAGCCCGGGGTCAGACACAGAGTGAATCTCCATCCAAAACGTCCCATAACACCTCCCCGCGGTCAGACACAGAGTGAATCCCCATCCAAACCGTCCCATCACAATCTCCCGGGGTCAGACACAGAGTGAATCTCCCTCCACACAAACCCATCACAAAAGCCTGGGGTCAGACACTGAGTGAACCTCCATCCAAACCGTCCCATCACACAATACCGTGGTCAGACACAGAGTGAATCTGCATCCAATCCGTCCCATCACACGTTCCCGTGGTCAGACACAGAGTGAATCTCCCTCCTCACCGACCCATCACACACTCCAGGGGTCAGACCCAGAGTGAATTTCCAAACACACCGTCCCATCACACACTCCCGGGGTCAGACACAGAGGGAATCTCCATCCACACCGGCCCATCACGAACTCACGGGGCCAGACACAGAGTGAATCTCCCTACTCACCGTCCCATCACAAAAGCCCGGGGTCAGACACAGAGTGAATCTCCCTCCACACCGTCCCATCAGAAATTCCGGGGTCAGACAGATATTGAATCTCCCTCCTCACCGTCCCATCACAAAAGCCCTGGGTCAGACACTGAGTGAATCTCCTTCCACACCATCCCATCACAAATTCCAGGGGTCAGACATAAAGTGAATCTGCATCCACACCTTTCCATCACAAACTCCCGGGGTCAGACAAAGAGTAAATCTCCCTCCTCACCGTCCCATCACACACTCCCGGCGTCAGGAACAGAGTGAATCTCAATCCAAACCGTCCCATCACACGTTCCCGGGGTCAGACACAAAGTGAATCTCCCTCCTCACCGTCCCATCACAAACTCCCGGGGTCAGACACAGTGTGAATCTCCCTCCAAACCGTCCCATCACAATAGACCGGGGTCAGACACAAAGTGAATCTCCATACACACCGGCCCATCAGAAAAGCCCGGGGTCAGATAGAGATTGAATCTCCATCCAAACTGTCCCATCACACGTTCCCGGAGTCTGACACAGAGTGAATCTCCCTCTTCACCGTCCAATCACACACCCCTGTGGTCAGACTCGGAGTGAAACTCCATCCAAACCGTCTCATCACACGTTCCCGTGTTCAGACACAGAGTGAATCTCCATCCACACCGTCCCATCTTAAACCCCTCGGGGTCAGACACTGAGTGAACCTCCATCCAAACCGTCTCATCACACATTGCCGGGGTCAGACACAGAGTGATTCTCCTTCCACACCATCCTATCACAAATTCCAGGGGTCAGACATAGAGTGAATATGCATCCACACCTTTCCATCACATACTCCCGGGGTCAGACAAAGAGTAAAGCTCCCTTCTCATCGTCCAATCACAGACTCCCAGGGTCAGACACAGAGTGAAACTCCATCCAAACCGTCCCGTCACACATTGCCGATGTCAGACACAGATGGAAACTCCCTCCACACCGTCCATTCACAAATTCCGTGGTCAGACATAGAGTGAAACTGCAACCACACATTTCCATCACAAACTCCCGGGGTCAGAAACAGAGTGAATCTCCATCCACACCGGACCATCACACTTTCCAGGGGTCAGACACAGAGTGAATCTCCATCCACACCGTCCCATCACAAACTCCCGGGGTCAGACACAGAGTGAATCTCCATCCACACCGGACCATCGCAAAAACCCGGGGTCAGACAGAAGGTGAATCTCCATACACACCGGCCCATCATAATTTTCCGGGGTCAGACACAGAGTGAATCTCCATCCAGACCTTCCCATCACAAAAACCCTGGGTCAGACACAAAGTGAATCTCCATCCACACCGTCCCATCACAAAAGCCCGGGGTCAGACACAGAGTGAATCTCCATCCAAAACGTCCCATAACACATCCCCGCGGTCAGACACAGAGTGAATCCCCATCCAAACCGTCCCATCACAATCTCCCGGGGTCAGACACAGAGTGAATCTCCCTCCACACAAACCCATCACAAAAGCCTGGGGTCAGACACTGAGTGAATCTGCATCCAATCCGTCCCATCACACGTTCCCGGGGTCTGACACAGAGTGAATCTCCCTCTTCACCGTCCCATCACACACTCCTGTGGTCAGACTCGGAGTGAACCTACATCCAAACCGTCTCATCACACGTTCCCGTGGTCAGACACAGAGTGAATCTCCCTCTTCACCGTCCCATCACAAAAGCCCGGGGCAGTCACAGAGTGAATCTCCATCCAAACTGTCCCATCACACATTCCCGGGGTAAGACACAGAGTGCATCTCCATCCACACCGTCTCATCACACACTGCCGGGGTCAGACACAGAGTGAATCTCCTTCCACACCATCCTATCACAAATTCCAGGGGTCAGACATAGAGTGAATCTGCATCCACACATTTCCATCACAAACTCCCGGGGTCAGAAACAGAGTGAATCTCCCTCCACACAGTCCCATCACACACTCCCGGGGTCTGACACAGAGTGAATCTCCATCCACACTGTCCCATCACAAAAGTGCGGGGGCAGACACAGAGTGAATCTCCATCCACACTGTCCCATCACAAAAGTGCGGGGTCAGACACAGAGTGAATCTCCATCCAAACGGTCCCATCACACTTTCACGGGGTCAGACACAGAGTGAATCTCCCTCCACACCATCCTATCACAAATTCCAGGGGTAAGACATAGAGTGAAACTGCATCCACACCTTTCCATCACACATTGCCGTGGTCAGACACAGAGTGAATCTCCTTCCACACCATCCCATCACAAATTCCCGGGGTAAGACACAGAGTGAATCTCCATCCACACCGTCCCATCACACATTGCCGGATTCAGACACAGAGTGAATCTCCTTCCACACCATCCTATCACAAATTCCAGGGGTCAGACATAGAGTGAATCTGCATCCACACCTTTCCATCACATACTCCCGGGGTCAGACAAAGAGTAAAGCTCCCTTCTCATCGTCCCATCACAGACTCCCGGGGTCAGACACAGAGTGAATCTGCATCCAAACCGTCCCATCACACGTTCCCTGGGTCAGACACAGAGTGAATCTCCCTCATCACCGTCCCATCACAAACTCCCGGGGTCAGACCCAGAGTGAATCTCCATCCACACCGGCCCATCACAAAAACCCGGGGTCAGACACAAAGTGAATCTCCATACACACCGGCCCATTACAAACTCAAGGGGTCAGACACAGAGTGAATCTCCCTCCACACCGTCCCATCACAAAAGCCCGGGGTCAGACAGATATTGAATCTCCCTCCTCACCGTCCCATCACAAAAGCCCGGGGTCAGACACAAAGTGAATGTCCGTCCAAACCGTCCCATCATACTTTCCCTGGGTCAGACTCAGAGTGAATCTCCATCCACACCGTCCCATCACAAAAGCCCGGGGTCAGACACAGAGTGAATCTCCATCCAAAACGTCCCATAACACTTCCCCGCGGTCAGACACAGAGTGAATCCCCATCCAAACCGTCCCATAACAATCTCCCGGGGTCAGACACAGAGTGAATATCCCTCCACACAAACCCATCACAAAAGCCTGGGGTCAGACACTGAGTGAACCTCCATACAAACCGTCCCATCACACAATAGCGTGGTCAGACACAGAGTGAATCTGCATCCAATCCGTCCCATCACACGTTCCCGGGGTCTGACACAGAGTGAATCTCCCTCTTCACCGTCCCATCACACACTCCTGTGGTCAGACTCGGAGTGAACCTCCATCCAAACCGTCTCATCACACGTTCCCGTGGTCAGACACAGAGTGAATCTCCATCCACACCGTCCCATCTTAAACCCCTCCGGGTCAGACACTGAGTGAACCTCCATCCAAACCGTCTCATCACACATTGCCGGGGTCAGACACAGAGTGATTCTCCTTCCACACCATCCTATCACAAATTCCAGGGGTCAGACATAGAGTGAATCTGCATCCACACCTTTCCATCACATACTCCCGGGGTCAGACAAAGAGTAAAGCTCCCTTCTCATCGTCCAATCACAGACTCCCAGGGTCAGACACAGAGTGAATCTCCATCCAAACCGTCCCATCACACATTGCCGATGTCAGACACAGATGGAAACTCCCTCCACACCGTCCATTCACAAATTCCGTGGTCAGACATAGAGTGAAACTGCAACCACACATTTCCATCACAAACTCCCGGGGTCAGAAACAGAGTGAATCTCCCTCCACACCGTCCCATCACACACTCCCGGGGTCTGACACATAGTATATCTCCATCCACACCGTCCCATCACACTTTCCAGGGGTCAGACACAGAGTGAATCTCCATCCACACCGTCCCATCACAAACTCCCGGGGTCAGACACAGAGTGAATCTCCATCCACACCGGACCATCACAAAAACCCGGGGTCAGACAGAAGGTGAATCTCCATACACACCGGCCCATCATAATTTCCCGGGGTCAGACACAGAGTGAATCTCCATCCAGACCTTCCCATCACAAAAACCCGGGGTCAGACACAAAGTGAATGTCCATCCAAACCGTCCCATCATACTTTCCCTGGGTCAGACTCAGAGTGAATCTCCATCCACACCGTCCCATCACAAAAGCCCGGGGTCAGACACAGAGTGAATCTCCATCCAAAACGTCCCATAACACATCCCCGCGGTCAGACACAGAGTGAATCCCCATCCAAACCGTCCCATCACAATCTCCCGGGGTCAGACACAGAGTGAATCTCCCTCCACACAAACCCATCACAAAAGCCTGGGGTCAGACACTGAGTGAACCTCCATCCAAACCGTCCCATCACACAATACCGTGGTCAGACACAGAGTGAATCTGCATCCAATCCGTCCCATCACACGTTCCCGTGGTCAGACACAGAGTGAATCTCCCTCCACACCGACCCATCACACACTCCCGGGGTCAGACCCAGAATGAATTTCCAAACACACCGTCCCATCACGAACTCACGGGGCCAGACACAGAGTGAATCTCCCTACTCACCGTCCCATCACAAAAGCCCGGGGTCAGACACAGAGTGAATCTCCCTCCACACCGTCCCATCAGAAATTCCGGGGTCAGACAGATATTGAATCTCCCTCCTCACCTTCCCATCACAAAAGCCCGGGGTCAGGCACAGAGTGAATCTCCCTCCACCGCGTCCATTCACAAATTCCGTTGTCAGACATAGAGTGAATCTGCATCCACACATTTCCATCACAAACTCCCAGTGTCAGAAACAGAGTGAATCTCCCACCACACTGTCCCATCACACACTCCCGGGGTCTGACACAGAGTGAATCTCCATCCAAACCGTCCCATCACACATTGCCCGCAGTCAGACACAGAGTGAATCTCCTTCCACACCATCCCATCAAAAATTCCAGTGGTCAGACCTAGAGAGAATCTGCATCCACACCTTTCCATGACAAACTCCCGGGGTCAGACAAAGAGTAAATCTCCCTCCTCACGGTCACATCACACACTCCCGGGGTCAGACACTGAGTGAATCTGCATCCAAACCGTCCCATCACACGTTCCCGGGGTCAGACACTGAGTGAATCTCCATCAACACCGGTCCATCACAAAAGCCCGGGGTCAGACAGAGATTGAAGCTCCATCCTCACCGTCCCATCGCAAAAGCCCGTTGTCAGACAGAGATTGGATCTCCATCCAAACCGTCCCATCACACGTTCCCGGGGTCTGACACAGAGTGAATCTCCCCCCTCACCGTCCCATAACTAATTCCCGGGGTCTGACACAGAGTGAATCTCCATCCAAACCGTCCCATCACACATTGCCGGGGTCTGGCGCAGAGTGAATCTACATCAAAACCGTCCCATGACACGGTCCCGGTGTCAGACACAGTGTGAATCTCCCTCCACACCGTCCCATCACACACTCCCGGGGTCTGACACAGAGTGAACCTCCATCCAAACCGTCTCATCACACATTGCCGGGGTCTGACGCAGAGTGAATCTCCTTCCACACCATCCTATCACAAATTCCAGGGGTCAGACATAGAGTGAATCTCCATCCACACATTTCCATCACAAACTCCCGGGGTCAGAAACAGAGTGAATCTCCCTCCACACAGTCCCATCACACACTCCCGGGGTCTGACACAGAGTGAATCTCCATCCAAACCGTCCCATCACACGTTCCCTGGGTCAGACATAGAGTGAATCTCCCTCCTCACCTTCCCATCACAAAAGCCCGGGGTCAGGCACAGAGTGAATCTCCCTCCACCGCGTCCAATCACAAATTCCGTTGTCAGACATAGAGTGAATCTGCATCCACACATTTCCATCACAAACTCCCAGTGTCAGAAACAGAGTGAATCTCCCACCACACCGTCCCATCACACACTCCCGGGGTCTGACACAGAGTGAATCTGCATCCAAACCGTCCCATCACACATTGCCCGCAGGCAGACACAGAGTGAATCTCCTTCCACACCATCCCATCAAAAATTCCAGTGGTCAGACCTAGAGAGAATCTGCATCCACACCTTTCCATGACAAACTCCCGGGGTCAGACAAAGAGTAAATCTCCCTCCTCACGGTCACATCACACACTCCCGGGGTCAGACACTGAGTGAATCTGCATCCAAACCGTCCCATCACACGTTCCCGGGGTCAGACACTGAGTGAATCTCCATCAACACCGGTCCATCACAAAAGCCCGGGGTCAGACAGAGATTGAAGCTCCATCCTCACCGTCCCATCGCAAAAGCCCGTTGTCAGACAGAGATTGGATCTCCATCCAAACCGTCCCATCACACGTTCCCGGGGTCTGACACAGAGTGAATCTCCCCCCTCACCGTCCCATAACAAATTCCCGGGGTCTGACACAGAGTGAATCTCCATCCAAACCGTCCCATCACACATTGCCGGGGTCTGGCGCAGAGTGAATCTACATCAAAACCGTCCCATGACACGGTCCCGGTGTCAGACACAGTGTGAATCTCCCTCCACACCGTCCCATCACACACTCCCGGGGTCTGACACAGAGTGAACCTCCATCCAAACCGTCTCATCACACATTGCCGGGGTCTGACGCAGAGTGAATCTCCTTACACACCATCCTATCACAAATTCCAGGGGTCAGACATAGAGTGAATCTCCATCCACACATTTCCATCACAAACTCCCGGGGTCAGAAACAGAGTGAATCTCCCTCCACACAGTCCCATCACACACTCCCGGGGTCTGACACAGAGTGAATCTCCATCCACACCGTCCCATCACAAAAGTGCGGGGGCAGACACAGAGTGAATCTCCATACACACTGTCCCATCACAAAAGTGCGGGGTCAGACACAGAGTGAATCTCCATCCAAACGGTCCCATCACACTTTCACGGGGTCAGACACAGAGTGAATCTCCCTCCACACCATCCCATCACAAATTCCAGGGGTAAGACATAGAGTGAAACTGCATCCACACCTTTCCATCACACATTGCCGTGGTCAGACACAGAGTGAATCTCCTTCCACACCATCCCATCACAAATTCCCGGGGTAAGACACAGAGTGAACCTCCTTCCACACCATCCTATCACAAATTCCAGGGGTCAGACATAGAGTGAATCTGCATCCACACCTTTCCATCACATACTCCCGGGGTCAGACAAAGAGTAAAGCTCCCTTCTCATCGTCCCATCACAGACTCCCGGGGTCAGACACAGAGTGAATCTGCATCCAAACCGTCCCATCACACGTTCCCTGGGTCAGACACAGAGTGAATCTCCCTCATCACCGTCCCATCACAAACTCCCGGGGTCAGACCCAGAGTGAATCTCCATCCACACCGGCCCATCACAAAAACCCGGGGTCAGACACAAAGTGAATCTCCATACACACCGGCCCATCACAAACTCAAGGGGTCAGACACAGAGTGAATCTCCCTCCACACCGTCCCATCACAAAAGCCCGGGGTCAGACAGATATTGAATCTCCCTCCTCACCGTCCCATCACAAAAGCCCGGGATCAGACACAGAGTGAATCTGCATCCAAACCGTCCCATCACACATTCCCTGGGTCAGACACAGAGTGAATCTCCCTCATCACCGTCCCATCACACACTGGCGGGGTCAGACACAAGGTGAATCTCCATTAACACCGGCCCATCACAAAAACCCTGGGTCAGACACAAAGTGAATCTCCATACACACCGGCCCATCACAAACTCAAGGGGTCAGACACAGAGTGAATCTCCCTCCACACCGTCCCATCACAAAAGCCCGGGGTCAGACACAGAGTGAATCTCCCTCCTCACCGTTCCATCACAAAAGCCCGGGGTCAGACACAGAGTGAATCTCCATCCAAACCGTCCCATCACACATTGCCGATGTCAGACACAGATTGAAACTCCCTCCACACCGTCCATTCACAAATTCCGTGGTCAGACATAGAGTGAATCTGCAACCACACATTTCCATCACAAACTCCCGGGGTCAGAAACAGAGTGAATCTCCCTCCACACCGTCCCATCACACTCTCCCGGGGTCAGACACAGAGTGAATCTACATCCAAAACGCCCCTTAACACTTCCCCGCGGTCAGACACAGAGTGAATCCCCATCCAAACCGTCCCATCACAATCTCCCGGGGTCAGACACAGAGTGAATCTCCCTCCACACAAACCCATCACAAAAACCTAGGGTCAGACACTGAGTGAACCTACATCCAAACCGTCCCATCACTCAATGCCGTGGTCAGACACAGAGTGAATCTCCTTCCACATCATCCCATCACAAATTCCTGTGGTCAGACATAGAGTGAATCTGCATCCACACCTTTCCATCACAAACTCCCGGGGTCAGACAAAGAGTAAATCTCCCTCCTCACCGTCCCATCACACACTCCCGGCGACAGGCACAGAGTGAATCTGCATCCAATCCGTCCCATCACACGTTCCCGTGGTCAGACACAGAGTGAAGCTCCCTCCTCACCGACCCATCACACACTCCCGGGGTCAGACACAGAGTGAATTTCCAAACACACCGTCCCATCACACACTCCCGGGGTCAGACACAGAGGGAATCTCCATCAACACCGGCCCATCACGAACTCACGGGGTCAGACACAGAGTGAATCTCCCTACTCACCGTCCCATCACAAAAGCCCGGGATCAGACACAGAGTGAATCTCCCTCCACACCGTCCCATCACAAAAGCCCGGGGTCAGACAGATATTGAATCTCCCTCCTCACCGTCCCATCACAAAAGCCCGGGGTCAGACACAGAGTGAATCTGCATCCAAACCGTCCCATCACACATTCCCTGGGTCAGACACAGAGTGAATCTCCCTCATCACCGTCCCATCACACACTGGCGGGGAAGTACACAAGGAGAATCTCCATTAACACCGGCCCATCACTAAAACCCTGGGTCAGACACAGTGTGAATCTCCCTCCACACCGTCCCATCACACACTCCCGGGGTCTGACACAGAGTGAACCTCCATCCAAACCGTCTCATCACACATTGCCGGGGTCTGACGCAGAGTGAATCTCCTTCCACACCATACTATCACAAATTCCAGGGGTCAGACATAGAGTGAATCTCCCTCCTCACCTTCCCATCACAAAAGCCCGGGGTCAGGCACAGAGTGAATCTCCCTCCACCGCGTCCAATCACAAATTCCGTTGTCAGACATAGAGTGAATCTGCATCCACACATTTCCATCACAAACTCCCAGTGTCAGAAACAGAGTGAATCTCCCACCACACCGTCCCATCACACACTCCCGGGGTCTGACACAGAGTGAATCTCCATCCAAACCGTCCCATCACACATTGCCCGCAGACAGACACAGAGTGAATCTCCATCCACACCATCCCATCAAAAATTCCAGTGGTCAGACCTAGAGAGAATCTGCATCCACACCTTTCCATGACAAACTCCCGGGGTCAGACAAAGAGTAAATCTCCCTCCTCACGGTCACATCACACACTCCCGGGGTCAGACACTGAGTGAATCTGCATCCAAACCGTCCCATCACACGTTCCCGGGGTCAGACACTGAGTGAATCTCCATCAACACCGGTCCATCACAAAAGCCCGGGGTCAGACAGAGATTGAAGCTCCATCCTCACCGTCCCATCGCAAAAGCCCGTTGTCAGACAGAGATTGGATCTCCATCCAAACCGTCCCATCACACGTTCCCGGGGTCTGACACAGAGTGAATCTCCCCCCTCACCGTCCCATCACACATTGCCGGGGTCTGGCGCAGAGTGAATCTACATCAAAACCGTCCCATGACACGGTCCCGGTGTCAGACACAGTGTGAATCTCCCTCCACACCGTCCCATCACACACTCCCGGGGTCTGACACAGAGTGAACCTCCATCCAAACCGTCTCATCACACATTGCCGGGGTCTGACGCAGAGTGAATCTCCTTCCACACCATCCTATCACAAATTCCAGGGGTCAGACATAGAGTGAATCTCCATCCACACATTTCCATCACAAACTCCCGGGGTCAGAAACAGAGTGAATCTCCCTCCACACAGTCCCATCACACACTCCCGGGGTCTGACACAGAGTGAATCTCCATCCACACCGTCCCATCACAAAAGTGCGGGGGCAGACACAGAGTGAATCTCCATCCACACTGTCCCATCACAAAAGTGCGGGGTCAGACACAGAGTGAATCTACATCCAAACGGTCCCATCACACTTTCACGGGGTCAGACACAGAGTGAATCTCCCTCCACACCATCCCATCACAAATTCCAGGGGTAAGACATAGAGTGAAACTGCATCCACACCTTTCCATCACACATTGCCGTGGTCAGACACAGAGTGAATCTCCTTCCACACCATCCCATCACAAATTCCCGGGGTAAGACACAGAGTGAACCTCCTTCCACACCATCCTATCACAAATTCCAGGGGTCAGACATAGAGTGAATCTGCATCCACACCTTTCCATCACATACTCCCGGGGTCAGACAAAGAGTAAAGCTCCCTTCTCATCGTCCCATCACAGACTCCCGGGGTCAGACACAGAGTGAATCTGCATCCAAACCGTCCCATCACACGTTCCCTGGGTCAGACACAGAGTGAATCTCCCTCATCACCGTCCCATCACAAACTCCCGGGGTCAGACCCAGAGTGAATCTCCATCCACACCGGCCCATAACAAAAACCCGGGGTCAGACACAAAGTGAATCTCCATACACACCGGCCCATCACAAACTCAAGGGGTCAGACACAGAGTGAATCTCCCTCCACACCGTCCCATCACAAAAGCCCGGGGTCAGACAGATATTGAATCTCCCTCCTCACCGTCCCATCACAAAAGCCCGGGGTCAGACACAGAGTGAATCTGCATCCAAACCGTCCCATCACACATTCCCTGGGTCAGACACAGAGTGAATCTCCCTCATCACCGTCCCATCACACACTGGCGGGGTCAGACACAAGGTGAATCTCCATTAACACCGGCCCATCACAAAAACCCTGGGTCAGACACAAAGTGAATCTCCATACACACCGGCCCATCACAAACTCAAGGGGTCAGACACAGAGTGAATCTCCCTCCACACCGTCCCATCACAAAAGCCCGGGGTCAGACACAGAGTGAATCTCCCTCCTCACCGTTCCATCACAAAAGCCCGGGGTCAGACACAGAGTGAATCTCCCTCCTCACCGTTCCATCACACATTGCCGATGTCAGACACAGATTGAAACTCCCTCCACACCGTCCATTCACAAATTCCGTGGTCAGACATAGAGTGAATCTGCAACCACACATTTCCATCACAAACTCCCGGGGTCAGAAACAGAGTGAATCTCCCTCCACACCGTCCCATCACACTCTCCCGGGTTCAGACACAGAGTGAATCTACATCCAAAACGCCCCTTAACACTTCCCCGCGGTCAGACACAGAGTGAATCCCCATCCAAACCGTCCCATCACAATCTCCCGGGGTCAGACACAGAGTGAATCTCCCTCCACACAAACCCATCACAAAAACCTAGGGTCAGACACTGAGTGAACCTACATCCAAACCGTCCCATCACTCAATGCCGTGGTCAGACACAGAGTGAATCTCCTTCCACATCATCCCATCACAAATTCCAGTGGTCAGACATAGAGTGAATCTGCATCCACACCTTTCCATCACAAACTCCCGGGGTCAGACAAAGAGTAAATCTCCCTCCTCACCGTCCCATCACACACTCCCGGCGACAGGCACAGAGTGAATCTGCATCCAATCCGTCCCATCACACGTTCCCGTGGTCAGACACAGAGTGAATCTCCCTCCTCACCGACCCATCACACACTCCCGGGGTCAGACACAGAGTGAATTTCCAAACACACCGTCCCATCACACACTCCCGGGGTCAGACACAGAGGGAATCTCCATCCACACCGGCCCATCACGAACTCACGGGGTCAGACACAGAGTGAATCTCCCTACTCACCGTCCCATCACAAAAGCCCGGGATCAGACACAGAGTGAATCTCCCTCCACACCGTCCCATCACAAAAGCCCGGGGTCAGACAGATATTGAATCTCCCTCCTCACCGTCCCATCACAAAAGCCCGGGGTCAGACACAGAGTGAATCTGCATCCAAACCGTCCCATCACACATTCCCTGGGTCAGACACAGAGTGAATCTCCCTCATCACCGTCCCATCACACACTGGCGGGGAAGTACACAAGGTGAATCTCCATTAACACCGGCCCATCACAAAAACCCTGGGTCAGACACAATGTGAATCTCCCTCCACACCGTCCCATCACACACTCCCGGGGTCTGACACAGAGTGAATCTCCATCCAAACCGTCCCATCAAACATTGCCGATGTCAGACACAGATTGAAACTCCCTCCACACCATCCCATCACAAATTCCAGGGGTGAGACATAGAGTGAATCTCCATCCACACCGTCCATCAGAAACTCCCGGGGTCAGACACAGAGTGAATCTCCCTCCACACAATCCCATCACAAAAGCCCGGGGTCAGACACTGAGTGAATCTCCTTCCACACCATCCCATCACAAATTCCAGGGGTCAGACATAGAGTGAATCTGCATCCACACCTTTCCATCACAAACTCCCGGGGTCAGACAAAGAGTAAATCTCCCTCCTCACCGTCCCATCACACACTCCCGGCGTCAGGAACAGAGTGAATCTCAATCCAAACCGTCCCATCACACGTTCCCGGGGTCAGACACAAAGTGAATCTCCCTCCTCACCGTCCCATCACAAACTCCCGGGGTCAGACACAGTGTGAATCTCCCTCCAAACGGTCCCATCACAATAGACCGGGGTCAGACACAAAGTGAATCTCCATACACACCGGCCCATCAGAAAAGCCCGGGGTCAGATAGAGATTGAATCTCCATCCAAACTGTCCCATCACACGTTCCCGGGGTCTGACACAGAGTGAATCTCCCTCTTCACCGTCCCATCACACACCCCTGTGGTCAGACTCGGAGTGAAACTCCATCCAAACCGTCTCATCACACGTTCCCGTGTTCAGACACAGAGTGAATCTCCATCCACACCGTCCCATCTTAAACCCCTCGGGGTCAGACACTGAGTGAACCTCCACCCAAACCGTCTCATCACACATTGCCGGGGTCAGACACAGAGTGATTCTCCTTCCACACCATCCTATCACAAATTCCAGGGGTCAGACATAGAGTGAATATGCATCCACACCTTTCCATCACATACTCCCGGGGTCAGACAAAGAGTAAAGCTCCCTTCTCATCGTCCAATCACAGACTCCCAGGGTCAGACACAGAGTGAAACTCCATCCAAACCGTCCCATCACACATTGCCGATGTCAGACACAGATGGAAACTCCCTCCACACCGTCCATTCACAAATTCCGTGGTCAGACATAGAGTGAAACTGCAACCACACATTTCCATCACAAACTCCCGGGGTCAGAAACAGAGTGAATCTCCATCCACACCGGACCATCACACTTTCCAGGGGTCAGACACAGAGTGAATCTCCATCCACACCGTCCCATCACAAACTCCCGGGGTCAGACACAGAGTGAATCTCCATCCACAACGGACCATCACAAAAACCCGGGGTCAGACAGAAGGTGAATCTCCATACACACCGGCCCATCATAATTTTCCGGGATCAGACACAGAGTGAATCTCCATCCAGACCTTCCCATCACAAAAACCCGGGGTCAGACACAAAGTGAATGTCCATCCAAACCGTCCCATCATACTTTCCCTGGGTCAGACTCAGAGTGAATCTCCATCCACACCGTCCCATCACAAAAGCCCGGGGTCAGACACAGAGTGAATCTCCATCCAAAACGTCCCATAACACTTCCCCGAGGTCAGACACAGAGTGAATCCCCATCCAAACCGTCCCATCACAATCTCCCGGGGTCAGACACAGAGTGAATCTCCCTCCACACAAACCCATCACAAAAGCCTGGGGTCAGACACTGAGTGAACCTCCATCCAAACCGTCCCATCACACAATACCGTGGTCAGACACAGAGTGAATCTGCATCCAATCCGTCCCATCACACGTTCCCGGGGTCTGACACAGAGTGAATCTCCCTCTTCACCGTCCCATCACACACTCCTGTGGTCAGACTCGGAGTGAACCTACATCCAAACCGTCTCATCACACGTTCCCGTGGTCAGACACAGAGTGAATCTCCCTCTTCACCGTCCCATCACAAAAGCCCGGGGCAGTCACAGAGTGAATCTCCATCCAAACTGTCCCATCACACATTCCCGGGGTAAGACACAGAGTGAATCTCCATCCACACCGTCTCATCACACACTGCCGGGGTCAGACACAGTGTGAATCTCCTTCCACACCATCCTATCACAAATTCCAGGGGTCAGACATAGAGTGAATCTGCATCCACACATTTCCATCACAAACTCCCGGGGTCAGAAACAGAGTGAATCTCCCTCCACACAGTCCCATCACACACTCCCGGGGTCTGACACAGAGTGAATCTCCATCCACACCGTCCCATCACAAAAGTGCGGGGGCAGACACAGAGTGAATCTCCATCCACACTGTCCCATCACAAAAGTGCGGGGTCAGACACAGAGTGAATCTCCATCCAAACGGTCCCATCACACTTTCACGGGGTCAGACACAGAGTGAATCTCCCTCCACACCATCCTATCACAAATTCCAGGGGTAAGACATAGAGTGAAACTGCATCCAGACCTTTCCATCACACATTGCCGTGGTCAGACACAGAGTGAATCTCCTTCCACACCATCCCATCACAAATTCCCGGGGTAAGACACAGAGTGAATCTGCATCCACACCTTTCCATCACATACTCCCGGGGTCAGACAAAGAGTAAAGCTCCCTTCTCATCGTCCCATCACAGACTCCCGGGGTCAGACACAGAGTGAATCTGCATCCAAACCGTCCCATCACACGTTCCCTGGGTCAGACACAGAGTGAATCTCCCTCATCACCGTCCCATCACAAACTCCCGGGGTCAGACCCAGAGTGAATCTCCATACACACCGGCCCATCACAAAAACCCGGGGTCAGACACAAAGTGAATCTCCATACACACCGGCCCATCACAAACTCAAGGGGTCAGACACAGAGTGAATCTCCCTCCACACCGTCCCATCACAAAAGCCCGGGGTCAGACAGATATTGAATCTCCCTCCTCACCGTCCCATCACAAAAGCCCGGGGTCAGACACAGAGAGAATCTGCATCCAAACCGTCCCATCACACATTCCCTGGGTCAGACACAGAGTGAATCTCCCTCATCACCGTCCCATCACACACTGGCGGGGTCAGACACAAGGTGAATCTCCATTAACACCGGCCCATCACAAAAACCCTGGGTCAGACACAAAGTGAATCTCCATACACACCGGCCCATCACAAACTCAAGTGGTCAGACACAGAGTAAATCTCCCTCCACACCGTCCCATCACAAAAGACCGGGGTCAGACACAGAGTGAATCTCCCTCCTCACCGTTCCATCACAAAAGCCCGGGGTCAGACACAGAGTGAATCTCCCTCCACACCGTCCCATCACTCTCCCGGGGTCTGACACAGAGTGAACCTCCATCCAAACCGTCTCATCACACATTGCCGGGGTCTGACGCAGAGTGAATCTCCTTCCACACCATCCTATCACAAATTCCAGGGGTCAGACACAGAGTGTATGTGCCTCCTCACCGTCCCATCAAACATTGCCGATGTCAGACACAGATTGAAACTCCCTCCACACCATCCCATCACAAATTCCAGGGGTGAGACATAGAGTGAATCTCCATCCACACCGTCCATCACAAACTCCCGGGGTCAGACACAGAGTGAATCTCCCTCCACACAATCCCATCACAAAAGCCCGGGGTCAGACACTGAGTGAATCTCCTTCCACACCATCCCATCACAAATTCCAGGGGTCAGACATAGAGTGAATCTGCATCCACACCTTTCCATCACAAACTCCCGGGGTCAGACAAAGAGTAAATCTCCCTCCTCACCGTCCCATCACACACTCCCGGCGTCAGGAACAGAGTGAATCTCAATCCAAACCGTCCCATCACACGTTCCCGGGGTCAGACACAAAGTGAATCTCCCTCCTCACCGTCCCATCACAAACTCCCGGGGTCAGACACAGTGTGAATCTCCCTCCAAACCGTCCCATCACAATAGACCGGGGTCAGACACAAAGTGAATCTCCATACACACCGGCCCATCAGAAAAGCCCGGGGTCAGATAGAGATTGAATCTCCATCCAAACTGTCCCATCACACGTTCCCGGGGTCTGACACAGAGTGAATCTCCCTCTTCACCGTCCCATCACACACCCCTGTGGTCAGACTCGGAGTGAAACTCCATTCAAACCGTCTCATCACACGTTCCCGTGTTCAGACACAGAGTGAATCTCCATCCACACCGTCCCATCTTAAACCCCTCGGGGTCAGACACTGAGTGAACCTCCACCCAAACCGTCTCATCACACATTGCCGGGGTCAGACACAGAGTGATTCTCCTTCCACACCATCCTATCACAAATTCCAGGGGTCAGACATAGAGTGAATATGCATCCACACCTTTCCATCACATACTCCCGGGGTCAGACAAAGAGTAAAGCTCCCTTCTCATCGTCCAATCACAGACTCCCAGGGTCAGACACAGAGTGAAACTCCATCCAAACCGTCCCATCACACATTGCCGATGTCAGACACAGATGGAAACTCCCTCCACACCGTCCATTCACAAATTCCGTGGTCAGACATAGAGTGAAACTGCAACCACACATTTCCATCACAAACTCCCGGGGTCAGAAACAGAGTGAATCTCCATCCACACCGGACCATCACACTTTCCAGGGGTCAGACACAGAGTGAATCTCCATCCACACCGTCCCATCACAAACTCCCGGGGTCAGACACAGAGTGAATCTCCATCCACACCGGACCATCACAAAAACCCGGGGTCAGACAGAAGGTGAATCTCCATACACACCGGCCCATCATAATTTTCCGGGGTCAGACACAGAGTGAATCTCCATCCAGACCTTCCCATCACAAAAACCCGGGGTCAGACACAAAGTGAATGTCCATCCAAACCGTCCCATCATACTTTCCCTGGGTCAGACTCAGAGTGAATCTCCATCCACACCGTCCCATCACAAAAGCCCGGGGTCAGACACAGAGTGAATCTCCATCCAAAACGTCCCATAACACTTCCCCGCGGTCAGACACAGAGTGAATCCCCATCCAAACCGTCCCATCACAATCTCCCGGGGTCAGACACAGAGTGAATCTCCCTCCACACAAACCCATCACAAAAGCCTGGGGTCAGACACTGAGTGAACCTCCATCCAAACCGTCCCATCACACAATACCGTGGTCAGACACAGAGTGAATCTGCATCCAATCCGTCCCATCACACGTTCCCGGGGTCTGACACAGAGTGAATCTCCCTCTTCACCGTCCCATCACACACTCCTGTGGTCAGACTCGGAGTGAACCTACATCCAAACCGTCTCATCACACACTGCCGGGGTCAGACACAGAGTGAATCTCCTTCCACACCATCCTATCACAAATTCCAGGGTCAGACATAGAGTGAATCTGCATCCACACATTTCCATCACAAACTCCCGGGGTCAGAAACAGAGTGAATCTCCCTCCACACAGTCCCATCACACACTCCCGGGGTCTGACACAGAGTGAATCTCCATCCACACCGTCCCATCACAAAAGTGCGGGGGCAGACACAGAGTGAATCTCCATCCACACTGTCCCATCACAAAAGTGCGGGGTCAGACACAGAGTGAATCTCCATCCAAACGGTCCCATCACACTTTCACGGGGTCAGACACAGAGTGAATCTCCCTCCACACCATCCTATCACAAATTCCAGGGGTAAGACATAGAGTGAAACTGCATCCACACCTTTCCATCACACATTGCCGTGGTCAGACACAGAGTGAATCTCCTTCCACACCATCCCATCACAAATTCCCGGGGTAAGACACAGAGTGAATCTCCATCCACACCGTCCCATCACACATTGCCGGGTTCAGACACAGAGTGAATCTCCTTCCACACCATCCTATCACAAATTCCAGGGGTCAGACATAGAGTGAATCTGCATCCACACCTTTCCATCACATACTCCCGGGGTCAGACAAAGAGTAAAGCTCCCTTCTCATCGTCCCATCACAGACTCCCGGGGTCAGACACAGAGTGAATCTGCATCCAAACCGTCCCATCACACGTTCCCTGGGTCAGACACAGAGTGAATCTCCCTCATCACCGTCCCATCACAAACTCCCGGGGTCAGACCCAGAGTGAATCTCCATCCACACCGGCCCATCACAAAAACCCGGGGTCAGACACAAAGTGAATCTCCATACACACCGGCCCATCACAAACTCAAGGGGTCAGACACAGAGTGAATCTCCCTCCACACCGTCCCATCACAAAAGCCCGGGGTCAGACAGATATTGAATCTCCCTCCTCACCGTCCCATCACAAAAGCCCGGGGTCAGACACAGAGAGAATCTGCATCCAAACCGTCCCATCACACATTCCCTGGGTCAGACACAGAGTGAATCTCCCTCAACACCGTCCCATCACACACTGGCGGGGTCAGACACAAGGTGAATCTCCATTAACACCGGCCCATCACAAAAACCCTGGGTCAGACACAAAGTGAATCTCCATACACACCGGCCCATCACAAACTCAAGTGGTCAGACACAGAGTAAATCTCACTCCACACCGTCCCATCACAAAAGACCGGGGTCAGACACAGAGTGAATCTCCCTCCTCACCGTTCCATCACAAAAGCCCGGGGTCAGACACAGAGTGAATCTCCATCCAAACCGTCCCATCACACATTGCTGATGTCAGAAACAGAGTGAATCTCCCTCTACACCGTCCCATCACACTCTCCCTGGGTCTGACACAGAGTGAATCTCCATCCACACCGTCCCATCACACATTCCCGGGGTCAGACACAGAGTGAATCTCCATCCACACCGTCCCATCACAAACTCCCGGGGTCAGACACAGAGTGAATCTCCATTCAGTCCTTCCCATCATAAAAGCCCGGGGTCAGACACAGAGTGAATCTACATCCAAAACGCCCCTTAACACTTCCCCGCGGTCAGACACAGAGTGAATCCCCATCCAAACCGTCCCATCACAATCTCCCGGGGTCAGACACAGAGTGAATCTCCCTCCACACAAACCCATCACAAAAACCTGGGGTCAGACACTGAGTGAACCTCCATCCAAACCGTCCCATCACACAATGCCGTGGTCAGACACAGAGTGAATCTCCTTCCACATCATCCCATCACAAATTCCAGTGGTCAGACATAGAGTGAATCTGCAGCCACACCTTTCCATCACAAACTCCCGGGGTCAGACAAAGAGTAAATCTCCCTCCTCACCGTCCCATCACACACTCCCGGCGACAGGCACAGAGTGAATCTGCATCCAATCCGTCCCATCACACGTTCCCGTGGTCAGACACAGAGGGAATCTCCATCCACACCGGCCCATCACGAACTCACGGGGTCAGACACAGAGTGAATCTCCCTACTCACCGTCCCATCACAAAAGCCCGGGGTCAGACACAGAGTGAATCTCCCTCCACACCGTCCCATCACAAAAGCCCGGGGTCAGACAGATATTGAATCTCCCTCCTCACCGTCCCATCACAAAAGCACGGGGTCAGACACAGAGTGAATCTGCATCCAAACCGTCCAATCACACATTCCCTGGGTCAGACACAGAGTGAATCTCCCTCATCACCGTCCCATCACACACTGGCGGGGACAGACACAAGGTGAATCTCCATTAACACCGGCCCATCACAAAAACCCTGGGTCAGACACAAAGTGAATCTCCATACACACCGGCCCATCACAAACTCAAGGGGTCAGACACAGAGTGAATCTCCCTCCACACCGTCCCATCACAAAAGACCGGGGTCAGACAGATATTGAATCTCCCTCCTCACCGACCCATCACAAAAGCCCGGGGTCAGGCACAGAGTGAATCTCCATCCACCGCGTCCAATCACAAATTCCGTGGTCAGACATAGAGTGAATCTGCATCCACACATTTCCATCACAAACTCCCGGTGTCAGAAACAGAGTGAATCTCCCTCCACACCGTCCCATCACACACTCCCGGGGTCTGACACAGAGTGAATCTCCATCCAAACCGTCCCATCACACATTGCCCGCAGTCAGACACAGAGTGAATCTCCTTCCACACCATCCCATCAAAAATTCCAGGGGTCAGACATAGAGAGAATCTGCATCCACACCTTTCCATGACAAACTCCCGGGGTCAGACAAAGAGTAAATCTGCCTCCTCACGGTCCCATCACATACTCCCCGGTCAGACACAGAGTGAATCTCCATCCAAACCGTCCCATCACACGTTCCCGGGGTCAGACACAGAGTGAATCTCCCTACTCACCGTCCCATCACACACTCCCGGGGTCAGACACTGAGTGAATCTCCATCAACACCGGTCCATCACAAAAGCCCGGGGTCAGACAAAGATTGAAGCTCCATCCTCACCGTCCCATCGCAAAAGCCCGTTGTCAGACAGAGATTGGATCTCCATCCAAACCGTCCCATCACACGTTCCCGGGGTCTGACACAGAGTGAATCTCCCCCCTCACCGTCCCATAACAAATTCCCGGGGTCTGACACAGAGTGAATCTCCATCCAAACCGTCCCATCACACATTGCCGGGGTCTGGCGCAGAGTGAATCTACATCAAAACCGTCCCATGACACGGTCCCGGTGTCAGACACAGTGTGAATCTCCCTCCACACCGTCCCATCACACACTCCCGGGGTCTGACACAGAGTGAACCTCCATCCAAACCGTCTCATCACACATTGCCGGGGTCTGACGCAGAGTGAATCTCCTTCCACACCATCCTATCACAAATTCCAGGGTTCAGACACAGAGTGTATGTGCCTCCTCACCGTCCCATCAAACATTGCCGATGTCAGACACAGATTGAAACACCCTCCACACCATCCCATCACAAATTCCAGGGGTGAGACATAGAGTGAATCTCCATCCACACCGTCCATCACAAACTCCCGGGGTCAGACACAGAGTGAATCTCCCTCCACACAATCCCATCACAAAAGCCCGGGGTCAGACACTGAGTGAATCTCCTTCCACACCATCCCATCACAAATTCCAGGGGTCAGACAAAGAGTAAATCTCCCCCCTCACCGTCCCATCACACACTCCCGGCGTCAGGAACAGAGTGCATCTCCATCCAAACCGTCCCATCACACATTGCCGATGTCAGACACAGATTGAAACTCCCTCCACACCGTCCATTCACAAATTCCGTGGTCAGACATAGAGTGAATCTGCAACCACACATTTCCATCACAAACTCCCGGGGTCAGAAACAGAGTGAATCTCCCTCCACACCGTCCCATCACACTCTCCCTGGGTCTGACACAGAGTGAATCTCCATCCACACCGTCCCATCACACATTCCCGGGGTCAGACACAGAGTGAATCTCCATCCACACCGTCCCATCACAAACTCCCGGGGTCAGACACAGAGTGAATCTCCATTCAGACCTTCCCATCACAAAAGCCCGGGGTCAGACACAGAGTGAATCTACATCCAAAACGCCCCTTAACACTTCCCCGCGGTCAGACACAGAGTGAATCCCCATCCAAACCGTCCCATCACAATCTCCCGGGGTCAGACACAGAGTGAATCTCCCTCCACACAAACCCATCACAAACTCCCGGGGTCAGACAAAGTGTAAATCTCCCTCCTCACCGTCCCATCACACACTCCCGGCGACAGGCACAGAGTGAATCTGCATCCAATCCGTCCCATCACACGTTACCGTGGTCAGACACAGAGTGAATTTCCCTCCTCACCGACCCATCACACACTCCCGGGGTCAGACACAGAGTGAATTTCCAAACACACCGTCCCATCACACACTCCCGGGGTCAGACACAGAGGGAATCTCCATCCACACCGGCCCATCACGAACTCACGGGGTCAGACACAGAGTGAATCTCCCTACTCACCGTCCCATCACAAAAGCCCGGGGTCAGACACAGAGTGAATCTCCCTCCACACCGTCCCATCACAAAAGCCCGGGGTCAGACAGATATTGAATCTCCCTCCTCACCGTCCCATCACAAAAGCCCGGGGTCAGACACAGAGTGAATCTGCATCCAAACCGTCCCATCACACATTCCCTGGGTCAGACACAGAGTGAATCTCCCTCATCACCGTCCCATCACACACTGGCCGGGTCAGACACAAGGTGAATCTCCATTAACACCGGCCCATCACAAAAACCCTGGGTCAGACACAAAGTGAATCTCCATACACACCGGACCATCACAAACTCAAGGGGTGAGACACAGAGTGAATCTCCCTCCACACCGCCCCATCAGAAAAGCCCGGGGTCAGACAGATATTGAATCGCCCTCCTCACCGTCCCATCACAAAAGCCCGGGGTCAGACACAGAGTGAATCTCCCTCCTCACCGTTCCATCACAAAAGCCCGGGGTCAGACACAGAGTGAATCTCCATCCAAACCGTCCCATCACACATTGCCGATGTCAGACACAGATTGAAACTCCCTCCACACCGTCCATTCACAAATTCCGTGTTCAGACATAGAGTGAATCTGCAACCACACATTTCCATCACAAAGTCCCGGGGTCAGAAACAGAGTGAATCTCCCTCCACACCGTCCCATCACACTCTCCCGGGGTCTGACACAGAGTGAATCTCCATCCACACCGTCCCATCACACATTCCCGGGGTCAGACACAGAGTGAATCTCCATCCACACCGTCCCATCACAAACTGCCGGGGTCAGACACAGAGTGAATCTCCATTCAGACCTTCCCATCACAAAAGTCCGGGGTCAGACACAGAGTGAATCTACATCCAAAACGCCCCTTAACAATTCCCCGCGGTCAGACACAGAGTGAATCCCCATCCAAACCGTCCCATCACAATCTCCCGGGGTCAGACACAGAGTGAATCTCCCTCCACACAAACTCATCACAAAAGCCTGGGGTCAGACACTGAGTGAACCTCCATCTAAACCGTCCCATCACACAATGCCGTGGTCAGACACAGAGTGAATCTCCTTCCACATCATCCCATCACAAATTCCAGTGGTCAGACATAGAGTGAATCTGCATCCGCACCTTTCCATCACAAACTCCCGGGGTCAGACAAAGAGTAAATCTCCCTCCTCACCGTTCAATCACACACTCCCGGCGACAGGCACAGAGTGAATCTGCATCCAATCCGTCCCATCACACGTTCCCGTGGTCAGACACAGAGTGAATCTCCCCCCTCACCGACCCATCACACACTCCAGGGGTCAGACACAGAGGGAATCTCCATCCACACCGGCCCATCACGAACTCACGGGGTCAGACACAAGGTGAATCTCCATTAACACCGGCCCATCACAAAAACCCTGGGTCAGACACAGAGTGAATCTCCATTCAGACCTTCCCATCACAAAAGTCCGGGGTCAGACACAGAGTGAATCTACATCCAATACGCCCCTTAACAATTCCCCGCGGTCAGACACAGAGTGAATCCCCATCCAAACCGTCCCATCACAATCTCCCGGGGTCAGACACAGAGTGAATCTCCCTCCACACAAACTCATCACAAAAGCCTGGGGTCAGACACTGAGTGAACCTCCATCTAAACCGTCCCATCACACAATGCCGTGGTCAGACACAGAGTGAATCTCCTTCCACATCATCCCATCACAAATTCCAGTGGTCAGACATAGAGTGAATCTGCATCCGCACCTTTCCATCACAAACTCCCGGGGTCAGACAAAGAGTAAATCTCCCTCCTCACCGTTCAATCACACACTCCCGGCGACAGGCACAGAGTGAATCTGCATCCAATCCGTCCCATCACACGTTCCCGTGGTCAGACACAGAGTGAATCTCCCCCCTCACCGACCCATCACACACTCCAGGGGTCAGACACAGAGGGAATCTCCATCCACACCGGCCCATCACGAACTCACGGGGTCAGACACAAGGTGAATCTCCATTAACACCGGTCCATCACAAAAACCCTGGGTCAGACACAGAGTGAATCTCCCTACTCACCGTCCCATCACAAAAGCCCGGGGTCAGACACAGAGTGAATCTCCCTCCACACCGTCCCATCACAAAAGCCCGGGGTCAGACAGATATTGAATCTCCCTCCTCACCGTCCCATCACAAAAGCCCGGGGTCAGACACAGAGTGAATCTCCATCCTCACCGTCCCATCACAAAAGCCCGGGGTCAGACACAGAGTGAATCTCCATCCAAACCGTCCCATCACACATTGCCGATGTCAGACACAGATTGAAACTCCCTCCACCCCGTCCAATCGCAAATTCCGTGGTCAGACCTAGAGTGAATCTGCATCCACACATTTCCATCAAAAACTCCCGGGGTCAGAAACAAAGTGATTCTTCCTCCACACCGTCCCATCACACACTCCCGGGGTCTGACACAGAGTGAATCTCCATCCACACCGTCCCATCACAAAAGTGCGGGATCAGACACAGAGTGAATCTCCATCCACACTGTCCCATCACAAAAGTGCGGGGTCAGACACAGAGTGAATCTCCCTCCACACAATCCCATCACAAAAGCCCGGGGTCAGACACTCAGTGAACCTGCATCCAAACCGTCCCATCACACATTGCCCAGGGTCAGACACAGAGTGAATCTCCTTCCACACCATCCCATCACAAATTCCAGGGGTCAGACATAGAGTGAAACTGCATCCACACCTTTCCATCACACATTGCCGTGGTTAGACACAGAGTGAATTTCCTTCCACACCATCCCATCACAAATTCCAGGGGTGAGACATAGAGTGAATCTCCATCCACACCGCCCATCACAAACTCACGGGGTCAGACACAGAGTGAATCTCCCTCCACACAATCCCATCACAAAAGCCCGGGGTCAGACACTGAGTGAATCTCCTTCCACACCATCCCATCACAAATTCCAGGGGTCAGACATAGAGTGAATCTGCATCCACACCTTTCCATCACAAACTCCCGGGGTCAGGCAAAGAGTAAATCTCCCTCCTCACCGTCCCATCACACACTCCTGGCGTCAGGAACAGAGTGAATCTGCATCCAAACCGTCCCATCACACGTTCCCGGGGTCAGACACAGAGTGAATCTCCCTCCTCACCGTCCCAACACACACTCCCGGGGTCAGACACAGAGTGAATTTCCAATCACACCGTCCCATCACAATCTCCCGGGGTCAGACACAGTGTGAATCTCCCTCCACACCGTTCCATCACAATAGACCGGGGTCAGACACAAAGTGAATCTCCCTCCACACCGTCCCATCAGAAAAGCCCGGGGTCAGATAGAGATTGAATCTCCATCCAAACTGTCCCATCACACGTTCCCGGGGTCTGACACAGAGTGAATCTCCCTCTTCACCGTCCCATCA
The DNA here is from genome assembly GCF_048418815.1 of Hemitrygon akajei. NCBI lineage: Eukaryota > Metazoa > Chordata > Chondrichthyes > Myliobatiformes > Dasyatidae > Hemitrygon > Hemitrygon akajei. The sequence goes on from NW_027331948.1 coordinate 1,052,547, forward strand.
CAAACTCCTGGGGTCAGACTCACTGTGAACCTCCATCCAAACCGTCCCATCACACGTTCCCCGGGTCATACACAGAGTGAATCTCCCTCTTCACCGTCCCATCACAAAAGCCCGGGTCAGTCACAGAGTGAATCTCCATCCAAACTGTCCCATCACACATTCCCGGGGTAAGACACAGAGTGAATCTCCATCCACACCGTCCCATCTTAAACCCCTCGGGGTCAGACACTGAGTGAACCTCCATCCAAACCGTCTCATCACACATTGCCGGGGTCAGACACAGAGTGAATCTCCTTCCACACCATCAAATCACAAATTCCAGCGGTCAGACACAGAGTGAATCTGCCTCCTCACCGTCCCATCACAAAAGCCCGTGGTCAGACACAGAGTGAATCTCCATCCAAACCGTCCCATCACACATTGCCGATGTCAGACACAGATTGAAACTCCCTCCACACCATCCCATCACAAATTCCAGGGGTGAGACATAGAGTGAATCTCCATCCACACCGTCCATCACAAACTCCCGGGGTCAGACACAGAGTGAATCTCCCTCCACACAATCCCATCACAAATTCCAGGGGTCAGACATAGAGTGAATCTGCATCCACACCTTTCCATCACAAACTCCCGGGGTCAGACAAAGAGTAAATCTCCCTCCTCACCGTCCCATCACACACTCCCGGCGTCAGGAACAGAGTGAATCTGCATCCAAACCGTCCCATCACACGTTCCCGGGGTCCGACACAGAGTGAATCTCCCTCCTCACCGTCCCAAAACACATTCCCGGGGTCAGACACAGAGTGAATTTCCAATCACACCGTCCCATCACAGACTCACGGGGTCAGACACAGTGTGAATCTCCCTGCACAACGTCCAATCACAATAGACCGGGGTCAGACACAAAGTGAATCTCCATACACACCGGCCCATCAGAAAAGCCCGGTGTCAGATAGAGATTGAATCTCCATCCAAACCGTCCCATCACACGTTCCCGGGGTCTGACACAGAGTGAATCTCCCTCTTCACCGTCCCATCACACACTCCTGTGGTCAGACTCGGAGTGAACCTCCATCCAAACCGTCTCATCACACGTTCCCGTGGTCAGACACAGAGTGAATCTCCATCCACACCGTCCCATCTTAAACCCCTCGGGGTCAGACACTGAGTGAACCTCCATCCAAACCGTCTCATCACACATTGCCGGGGTCAGACACAGAGTGATTCTCCTTCCACACCATCCTATCACAAATTCCAGGGGTCAGACATAGAGTGAATATGCATCCACACCTTTCCATCACATACTCCCGGGGTCAGAAACAGAGTGAATCTCCCTCCACACCGTCCCATCACACAGTCCCGGGGTCTGACACAGAGTATATCTCCATCCACACCGTCCCATCACACTTTCCAGGGGTCAGACACAGAGTGAATCTCCATCCAAACCGTCCCATCACACATTGCCGATGTCAGACACAGATTGAAACTCCCTCCACACCGTCCATTCACAAATTCCGTGGTCAGACATAGAGTGAATCTGCAACCACACATTTCCATCACAAACTCCCGGGGTCAGAAACAGAGTGAATCTCCCTCCACACCGTCCCATCACACTCTCCCGGGGTCTGACACAGAGTGAATCTCCATCCACACCGTCCCATCACAAACTCCCGGGGTCAGACACAGAGTGAATCTCCATTCAGACCTACCCATCACAAAAGCCCGGGGTCAGACACAGAGTGAATCTACATCCAAAACGCCCCTTAACACTTCCCCGCGGTCAGACACAGAGTGAATCCCCATCCAAACCGTCCCATCACAATCTCCCGGGGTCAGACACAGAGTGAATCTCCCTCCACACAAACCCATCACAAAAGCCTGGGTTCAGACACTGAGTGAACCTCCATCTAAACCGTCCCATCACACAATGCCGTGGTCAGACACAGAGTAAATCTCCTTCCACATCATCCCATCACAAATTCCAGTGGTCAGACATAGAGTGAATCTGCATCCGGACCTTTCCATCACAAACTCCCGGGGTCAGACAAAGAGTAAATCTCTCTCCTCACCGTTCCATCACACACTTCCGGCGACAGGCACAGAGTGAATCTGCATCCAATTCGTCCCATCACACGTTCCCGTGGTCAGACACAGAGTGAATCTCCCTCCTCACCGACCCATCACACACTCCCGGGGTCAGACACAGAGGGAATCTCCATCCACACCGGCCCATCACGAACTCACGGGGTCAGACACAGAGTGAATCTCCCTACTCACCGTCCCATCACAAAAGCCCGGGGTCAGACACAGAGTGAATCTCCCTCCACACCGTCCCATCACAAAAGCCCGGGGTCAGACAGATATTGAATCTCCCTCCACACCGTCCCATCACAAAAGCCCGGTGTCAGACACAGAGTGAATCTGCATCCAAACCGTCCCATCACACATTCCCTGGGTCAGACACAGAGTGAATCTCCCTCATCACCGTCCCATCACACACTGGCGGGGTCAGACACAAGGTGAATCTCCATTAACACCGGCCCATCACAAAAACCCTGGGTCAGACACAAAGTGAATCTCCCTCCACACCGTCCCATCACAAAAGCCCGGGGTCAGACAGATATTGAATCTCCCTCCTCACCGTCCCATCACAAAAGCCCGGGGTCAGACACAGAGTGAATCTCCCTCCTCACCGTTCCATCACAAAAGCCCGGGGTCAGACACAGAGTGAATCTCCATCCAAACCGTCCCATCACACATTGCCGATGTCAGACACAGATTGAAACTCCCTCCACACCGTCCATTCACAAATTCCGTTGTCAGACATAGAGTGAATCTGCAACCACACATTTCCATCACAAACTCCCGGGGTCAGAAACAGAGTGAATCTCCCTCCACACCGTCCCATCACACTCTCCCGGGGTCTGACACAGAGTGTATCTCCATCCACACAAACCCATCACAAAAGCCTGGGGTCAGACACTGAGTGAACCTCCATCCAAACCGTCCCATCACACAATGCCGTGGTCAGACACAGAGCGAATCTCCTTCCACATCATCCCATCACAAATTCCACTGGTCAGACATAGAGTGAATCTGCATCCGCACCTTTCCATCACAAACTCCCGGGGTCAGACAAAGAGTAAATCTCCCTCCTCACCGTTCAATCACACACTCCCGGCGACAGGCACAGAGTGAATCTGCATCCAATCCGTCCCATCACACGTTCCCGTGGTCAGACACAGAGTGAATCTCCCCCCTCACCGACCCATCACACACTCCAGGGGTCAGACACAGAGGGAATCTCCATCCACACCGGCCCATCACGAACTCAGGGGGTCAGACACAAGGTGAATCTCCATTAACACCGGCCCATCACAAAAACCCTGGGTCAGACACAGAGTGAATCTCCATTCAGACCTTCCCATCACAAAAGTCCGGGGTCAGACACAGAGTGAATCTACATCCAAAACGCCCCTTAACAATTCCCCGCGGTCAGACACAGAGTGAATCCCCATCCAAACCGTCCCATCACAATCTCCCGGGGTCAGACACAGAGTGAATCTCCCTCCACACAAACTCATCACAAAAGCCTGGGGTCAGACACTGAGTGAACCTCCATCTAAACCGTCCCATCACACAATGCCGTGGTCAGACACAGAGTGAATCTCCTTCCACATCATCCCATCACAAATTCCAGTGGTCAGACATAGAGTGAATCTGCATCCGCACCTTTCCATCACAAACTCCCGGGGTCAGACAAAGAGTAAATCTCCCTCCTCACCGTTCAATCACACACTCCCGGCGACAGGCACAGAGTGAATCTGCATCCAATCCGTCCCATCACACGTTCCCGTGGTCAGATACAGAGTGAATCTCACCCCTCACCGACCCATCACACACTCCAGGGGTCAGACACAAAGGGAATCTCCATCCACACCGGCCCATCACGAACTCACGGGGTCAGACACAAGGTGAATCTCCATTAACACCGGCCCATCACAAAAACCCTGGGTCAGACACAGAGTGAATCTCCCTACTCACCGTCCCATCACAAAAGCCCGGGGTCAGACACAGAGTGAATCTCCCTCCACACCGTCCCATCACAAAAGCCCGGGGTCAGACAGATATTGAATCTCCCTCCTCACCGTCCCATCACAAAAGCCCGGGGTCAGACACAGAGTGAATCTCCATCCTCACCGTCCCATCACAAAAGCCCGGGGTCAGACACAGAGTGAATCTCCATCCAAACCGTCCCATCACACATTGCCGATGTCAGACACAGATTGAAACTCCCTCCACCCCGTCCAATCGCAAATTCCGTGGTCAGACCTAGAGTGAATCTGCATCCACACATTTCCATCAAAAACTCCCGGGGTCAGAAACAAAGTGATTCTTCCTCCACACCGTCCCATCACACACTCCCGGGGTCTGACACAGAGTGAATCTCCATCCACACCGTCCCATCACAAAAGTGCGGGATCAGACACAGAGTGAATCTCCATCCACACTGTCCCATCACAAAAGTGCGGGGTCAGACACAGAGTGAATCTCCCTCCACACAATCCCATCACAAAAGCCCGGGGTCAGACACAGAGTGAATCTACATCCAAAACGCCCCTTAACACTTCCCCGCGGTCAGACACAGAGTGAATCCCCATCCAAACCGTCCCATCACAATCTCCCGGGGTCAGACACAGAGTGAATCTCCCTCCACACAAACCCATCACAAAAGCCTGGGTTCAGACACTGAGTGAACCTCCATCTAAACCGTCCCATCACACAATGCCGTGGTCAGACACAGAGTAAATCTCCTTCCACATCATCCCATCACAAATTCCAGTGGTCAGACATAGAGTGAATCTGCATCCGGACCTTTCCATCACAAACTCCCGGGGTCAGACAAAGAGTAAATCTCTCTCCTCACCGTTCCATCACACACTTCCGGCGACAGGCACAGAGTGAATCTGCATCCAATTCGTCCCATCACACGTTCCCGTGGTCAGACACAGAGTGAATCTCCCTCCTCACCGACCCATCACACACTCCCGGGGTCAGACACAGAGGGAATCTCCATCCACACCGGCCCATCACGAACTCACGGGGTCAGACACAGAGTGAATCTCCCTACTCACCGTCCCATCACAAAAGCCCGGGGTCAGACACAGAGTGAATCTCCCTCCACACCGTCCCATCACAAAAGCCCGGGGTCAGACAGATATTGAATCTCCCTCCACACCGTCCCATCACAAAAGCCCGGTGTCAGACACAGAGTGAATCTGCATCCAAACCGTCCCATCACACATTCCCTGGGTCAGACACAGAGTGAATCTCCCTCATCACCGTCCCATCACACACTGGCGGGGTCAGACACAAGGTGAATCTCCATTAACACCGGCCCATCACAAAAACCCTGGGTCAGACACAAAGTGAATCTCCCTCCACACCGTCCCATCACAAAAGCCCGGGGTCAGACAGATATTGAATCTCCCTCCTCACCGTCCCATCACAAAAGCCCGGGGTCAGACACAGAGTGAATCTCCCTCCTCACCGTTCCATCACAAAAGCCCGGGGTCAGACACAGAGTGAATCTCCATCCAAACCGTCCCATCACACATTGCCGATGTCAGACACAGATTGAAACTCCCTCCACACCGTCCATTCACAAATTCCGTTGTCAGACATAGAGTGAATCTGCAACCACACATTTCCATCACAAACTCCCGGGGTCAGAAACAGAGTGAATCTCCCTCCACACCGTCCCATCACACTCTCCCGGGGTCTGACACAGAGTGTATCTCCATCCACACAAACCCATCACAAAAGCCCGGGGTCAGACAGATATTGAATCTCCCTCCTCACCGTCCCATCACAAAAGCCCGGGGTCAGACACAGAGTGAATCTCCATCCTCACCGTCCCATCACAAAAGCCCGGGGTCAGACACAGAGTGAATCTCCATCCAAACCGTCCCATCACACATTGCCGATGTCAGACACAGATTGAAACTCCCTCCACCCCGTCCAATCGCAAATTCCGTGGTCAGACCTAGAGTGAATCTGCATCCACACATTTCCATCAAAAACTCCCGGGGTCAGAAACAAAGTGATTCTTCCTCCACACCGTCCCATCACACACTCCCGGGGTCTGACACAGAGTGAATCTCCATCCACACCGTCCCATCACAAAAGTGCGGGATCAGACACAGAGTGAATCTCCATCCACACTGTCCCATCACAAAAGTGCGGGGTCAGACACAGAGTGAATCTCCCTCCACACAATCCCATCACAAAAGCCCGGGGTCAGACACAGAGTGAATCTACATCCAAAACGCCCCTTAACACTTCCCCGCGGTCAGACACAGAGTGAATCCCCATCCAAACCGTCCCATCACAATCTCCCGGGGTCAGACACAGAGTGAATCTCCCTCCACACAAACCCATCACAAAAGCCTGGGTTCAGACACTGAGTGAACCTCCATCTAAACCGTCCCATCACACAATGCCGTGGTCAGACACAGAGTAAATCTCCTTCCACATCATCCCATCACAAATTCCAGTGGTCAGACATAGAGTGAATCTGCATCCGGACCTTTCCATCACAAACTCCCGGGGTCAGACAAAGAGTAAATCTCTCTCCTCACCGTTCCATCACACACTTCCGGCGACAGGCACAGAGTGAATCTGCATCCAATTCGTCCCATCACACGTTCCCGTGGTCAGACACAGAGTGAATCTCCCTCCTCACCGACCCATCACACACTCCCGGGGTCAGACACAGAGGGAATCTCCATCCACACCGGCCCATCACGAACTCACGGGGTCAGACACAGAGTGAATCTCCCTACTCACCGTCCCATCACAAAAGCCCGGGGTCAGACACAGAGTGAATCTCCCTCCACACCGTCCCATCACAAAAGCCCGGGGTCAGACAGATATTGAATCTCCCTCCACACCGTCCCATCACAAAAGCCCGGTGTCAGACACAGAGTGAATCTGCATCCAAACCGTCCCATCACACATTCCCTGGGTCAGACACAGAGTGAATCTCCCTCATCACCGTCCCATCACACACTGGCGGGGTCAGACACAAGGTGAATCTCCATTAACACCGGCCCATCACAAAAACCCTGGGTCAGACACAAAGTGAATCTCCCTCCACACCGTCCCATCACAAAAGCCCGGGGTCAGACAGATATTGAATCTCCCTCCTCACCGTCCCATCACAAAAGCCCGGGGTCAGACACAGAGTGAATCTCCCTCCTCACCGTTCCATCACAAAAGCCCGGGGTCAGACACAGAGTGAATCTCCATCCAAACCGTCCCATCACACATTGCCGATGTCAGACACAGATTGAAACTCCCTCCACACCGTCCATTCACAAATTCCGTTGTCAGACATAGAGTGAATCTGCAACCACACATTTCCATCACAAACTCCCGGGGTCAGAAACAGAGTGAATCTCCCTCCACACCGTCCCATCACACTCTCCCGGGGTCTGACACAGAGTGTATCTCCATCCACACAAACCCATCACAAAAGCCTGGGGTCAGACACTGAGTGAACCTCCATCCAAACCGTCCCATCACACAATGCCGTGGTCAGACACAGAGCGAATCTCCTTCCACATCATCCCATCACAAATTCCACTGGTCAGACATAGAGTGAATCTGCATCCGCACCTTTCCATCACAAACTCCCGGGGTCAGACAAAGAGTAAATCTCCCTCCTCACCGTTCAATCACACACTCCCGGCGACAGGCACAGAGTGAATCTGCATCCAATCCGTCCCATCACACGTTCCCGTGGTCAGACACAGAGTGAATCTCCCCCCTCACCGACCCATCACACACTCCAGGGGTCAGACACAGAGGGAATCTCCATCCACACCGGCCCATCACGAACTCAGGGGGTCAGACACAAGGTGAATCTCCATTAACACCGGCCCATCACAAAAACCCTGGGTCAGACACAGAGTGAATCTCCATTCAGACCTTCCCATCACAAAAGTCCGGGGTCAGACACAGAGTGAATCTACATCCAAAACGCCCCTTAACAATTCCCCGCGGTCAGACACAGAGTGAATCCCCATCCAAACCGTCCCATCACAATCTCCCGGGGTCAGACACAGAGTGAATCTCCCTCCACACAAACTCATCACAAAAGCCTGGGGTCAGACACTGAGTGAACCTCCATCTAAACCGTCCCATCACACAATGCCGTGGTCAGACACAGAGTGAATCTCCTTCCACATCATCCCATCACAAATTCCAGTGGTCAGACATAGAGTGAATCTGCATCCGCACCTTTCCATCACAAACTCCCGGGGTCAGACAAAGAGTAAATCTCCCTCCTCACCGTTCAATCACACACTCCCGGCGACAGGCACAGAGTGAATCTGCATCCAATCCGTCCCATCACACGTTCCCGTGGTCAGATACAGAGTGAATCTCACCCCTCACCGACCCATCACACACTCCAGGGGTCAGACACAGAGGGAATCTCCATCCACACCGGCCCATCACGAACTCACGGGGTCAGACACAAGGTGAATCTCCATTAACACCGGCCCATCACAAAAACCCTGGGTCAGACACAGAGTGAATCTCCCTACTCACCGTCCCATCACAAAAGCCCGGGGTCAGACACAGAGTGAATCTCCCTCCACACCGTCCCATCACAAAAGCCCGGGGTCAGACAGATATTGAATCTCCCTCCTCACCGTCCCATCACAAAAGCCCGGGGTCAGACACAGAGTGAATCTCCATCCTCACCGTCCCATCACAAAAGCCCGGGGTCAGACACAGAGTGAATCTCCATCCAAACCGTCCCATCACACATTGCCGATGTCAGACACAGATTGAAACTCCCTCCACCCCGTCCAATCGCAAATTCCGTGGTCAGACCTAGAGTGAATCTGCATCCACACATTTCCATCAAAAACTCCCGGGGTCAGAAACAAAGTGATTCTTCCTCCACACCGTCCCATCACACACTCCCGGGGTCTGACACAGAGTGAATCTCCATCCACACCGTCCCATCACAAAAGTGCGGGATCAGACACAGAGTGAATCTCCATCCACACTGTCCCATCACAAAAGTGCGGGGTCAGACACAGAGTGAATCTCCCTCCACACAATCCCATCACAAAAGCCCGGGGTCAGACACTCAGTGAACCTGCATCCAAACCGTCCCATCACACATTGCCCAGGGTCAGACACAGAGTGAATCTCCTTCCACACCATCCCATCACAAATTCCAGGGGTCAGACATAGAGTGAAACTGCATCCACACCTTTCCATCACACATTGCCGTGGTTAGACACAGAGTGAATTTCCTTCCACACCATCCCATCACAAATTCCAGGGGTGAGACATAGAGTGAATCTCCATCCACACCGCCCATCACAAACTCACGGGGTCAGACACAGAGTGAATCTCCCTCCACACAATCCCATCACAAAAGCCCGGGGTCAGACACTGAGTGAATCTCCTTCCACACCATCCCATCACAAATTCCAGAGGTCAGACATAGAGTGAATCTGCATCCACACCTTTCCATCACAAACTCCCGGGGTCAGGCAAAGAGTAAATCTCCCTCCTCACCGTCCCATCACACACTCCTGGCGTCAGGAACAGAGTGAATCTGCATCCAAACCGTCCCATCACACGTTCCCGGGGTCAGACACAGAGTGAATCTCCCTCCTCACCGTCCCAACACACACTCCCGGGGTCAGACACAGAGTGAATTTCCAATCACACCGTCCCATCACAATCTCCCGGGGTCAGACACAGTGTGAATCTCCCTCCACACCGTTCCATCACAATAGACCGGGGTCAGACACAAAGTGAATCTCCCTCCACACCGTCCCATCAGAAAAGCCCGGGGTCAGATAGAGATTGAATCTCCATCCAAACTGTCCCATCACACGTTCCCGGGGTCTGACACAGAGTGAATCTCCCTCTTCACCGTCCCATCACAAACTCCTGGGGTCAGACTCACTGTGAACCTCCATCCAAACCGTCCCATCACACGTTCCCCGGGTCAGACACAGAGTGAATCTCCCTCTTCACCGTCCCATCACAAAAGCCCGGGTCAGTCACAGAGTGAATCTCCATCCAAACTGTCCCATCACACATTCCCGGGGTAAGACACAGAGTGAATCTCCATCCACACCGTCCCATCTTAAACCCCTCGGGGTCAGACACTGAGTGAACCTCCATCCAAACCGTCTCATCACACATTGCCGGGGTCAGACACAGAGTGAATCTCCTTCCACACCATCCTATCACAAATTCCAGCGGTCAGACACAGAGTGAATCTGCCTCCTCACCGTCCCATCACAAAAGCCCGTGGTCAGACACAGAGTGAATCTCCATCCAAACCGTCCCATCACACATTGCCGATGTCAGACACAGATTGAAACTCCCTCCACACCATCCCATCACAAATTCCAGGGGTGAGACATAGAGTGAATCTCCATCCACACCGTCCATCACAAACTCCCGGGGTCAGACACAGAGTGAATCTCCCTCCACACAATCCCATCACAAAAGCCCGGGGTCAGACACTGAGTGAATCTCCTTCCACACCATCCCATCACAAATTCCAGGGGTCAGACATAGAGTGAATCTGCATCCACACCTTTCCATCACAAACTCCCGGGGTCAGACAAAGAGTAAATCTCCCTCCTCACCGTCCCATCACACACTCCCGGCGTCAGGAACAGAGTGAATCTGCATCCAAACCGTCCCATCACACGTTCCCGGGGTCCGACACAGAGTGAATCTCCCTCCTCACCGTCCCAAAACACATTCCCGGGGTCAGACACAGAGTGAATTTCCAATCACACCGTCCCATCACAAACTCACGGGGTCAGACACAGTGTGAATCTCCCTGCACAACGTCCAATCACAATAGACCGGGGTCAGACACAAAGTGAATCTCCATACACACCGGCCCATCAGAAAAGCCCGGTGTCAGATAGAGATTGAATCTCCATCCAAACCGTCCTATCACACGTTCCCGGGGTCTGACACAGAGTGAATCTCCCTCTTCACCGTCCCATCACACACTCCTGTGGTCAGACTCGGAGTGAACCTCCATCCAAACCGTCTCATCACACGTTCCCGTGGTCAGACACAGAGTGAATCTCCATCCACACCGTCCCATCTTAAACCCCTCGGGGTCAGACACTGAGTGAACCTCCATCCAAACCGTCTCATCACACATTGCCGGGGTCAGACACAGAGTGATTCTCCTTCCACACCATCCTATCACAAATTCCAGGGGTCAGACATAGAGTGAATATGCATCCACACCTTTCCATCACATACTCCCGGGGTCAGAAACAGAGTGAATCTCCCTCCACACCGTCCCATCACACACTCCCGGGGTCTGACACAGAGTATATCTCCATCCACACCGTCCCATCACACTTTCCAGGGGTCAGACACAGAGTGAATCTCCATCCAAACCGTCCCATCACACATTGCCGATGTCAGACACAGATTGAAACTCCCTCCACACCGTCCATTCACAAATTCCGTGGTCAGACATAGAGTGAATCTGCAACCACACATTTCCATCACAAACTCCCGGGGTCAGAAACAGAGTGAATCTCCCTCCACACCGTCCCATCACACTCTCCCGGGGTCTGACACAGAGTGTATCTCCATCCACACAAACCCATCACAAAAGCCTGGGGTCAGACACTGAGTGAACCTCCATCCAAACCGTCCCATCACACAATGCCGTGGTCAGACACAGAGCGAATCTCCTTCCACATCATCCCATCACAAATTCCACTGGTCAGACATAGAGTGAATCTGCATCCACACCTTTCTATCACAAACTCCCGGGGTCAGACAAAGAGTAAATCTCCCTCCTCACCGTCCCATCACACACTCCCGGCGTCAGGCACAGAGTGAATCTGCATCCAATCCGTCCCATCACACGTTCCCGTGGTCAGACACAGAGTGAATCTCCCTCCTCACCGACCCATCACCCACTCCCGGGGTCAGACACAGAGTGAATTTCCAAGCACACCGTCCCATCACACACTCCCGGGGTCAGACACAGAGGGAATCTCCATCCACACCGGCCCATCACGAACTCACGGGGTCAGACACAGAGTGAATCTCCCTACTCACCGTCCCATCACAAAAGCCCGGGGTCAGACACAGAGTGAATCTCCCTCCACACCGTCCCATCACAAAAGCCCGGGGTCAGACAGATATTGAATCTCCCTCCTCACCGTCCCATCACAAAAGCCCGGGGTCAGACACAGAGTGAATCTCCATCCTCACCGTCCCATCACAAAAGCCCGGGGTCAGACACAGAGTGAATCTCCCTCCTCACCGTCCCATCACATAAGCCCGGGGTCAGACACAGAGTGAATCTCCATCCTCACCGTCCCATCACAAAAGCCCGGGGTCAGACACAGAGTGAATCTCCATCCAAACCGTCCCATCACACATTGCCGATGTCAGACACAGATTGAAACTCCCTCCACCCCGTCCAATCGCAAATTCCGTGGTCAGACCTAGAGTGAATCTGCATCCACACATTTCCATCAAAAACTCCCGGGGTCAGAAACAGAGTGAATCTCCCTCCACACCGTCCCATCACACTCTCCCGGGGTCTGACACAGAGTGAATCTCCATCCACACCGTCCCATCACACATTCCCGGGGTCAGACACAGAGTGAATCTCCATCCACACCGTCCCATGACAAACTCCCGGGGTCAGACACAGAGTGAATCTCCATTCAGACCTACCCATCACAAAAGCCCGGGGTCAGACACAGAGTGAATCTACATCCAAAACGCCCCTTAACACTTCCCCGCGGTCAGACACAGAGTGAATCCCCATCCAAACCGTCCCATCACAATCTCCCGGGGTCAGACACAGAGTGAATCTCCCTCCACACAAACCCATCACAAAAGCCTGGGTTCAGACACTGAGTGAACCTCCATCTAAACCGTCCCATCACACAATGCCGTGGTCAGACACAGAGTAAATCTCCTTCCACATCATCCCATCACAAATTCCAGTGGTCAGACATAGAGTGAATCTGCATCCGGACCTTTCCATCACAAACTCCCGGGGTCAGACAAAGAGTAAATCTCTCTCCTCACCGTTCCATCACACACTTCCGGCGACAGGCACAGAGTGAATCTGCATCCAATTCGTCCCATCACACGTTCCCGTGGTCAGACACAGAGTGAATCTCCCTCCTCACCGACCCATCACACACTCCCGGGGTCAGACACAGAGGGAATCTCCATCCACACCGGCCCATCACGAACTCACGGGGTCAGACACAGAGTGAATCTCCCTACTCACCGTCCCATCACAAAAGCCCGGGGTCAGACACAGAGTGAATCTCCCTCCACACCGTCCCATCACAAAAGCCCGGGGTCAGACAGATATTGAATCTCCCTCCACACCGTCCCATCACAAAAGCCCGGTGTCAGACACAGAGTGAATCTGCATCCAAACCGTCCCATCACACATTCCCTGGGTCAGACACAGAGTGAATCTCCCTCATCACCGTCCCATCACACACTGGCGGGGTCAGACACAAGGTGAATCTCCATTAACACCGGCCCATCACAAAAACCCTGGGTCAGACACAAAGTGAATCTCCCTCCACACCGTCCCATCACAAAAGCCCGGGGTCAGACAGATATTGAATCTCCCTCCTCACCGTCCCATCACAAAAGCCCGGGGTCAGACACAGAGTGAATCTCCCTCCTCACCGTTCCATCACAAAAGCCCGGGGTCAGACACAGAGTGAATCTCCATCCAAACCGTCCCATCACACATTGCCGATGTCAGACACAGATTGAAACTCCCTCCACACCGTCCATTCACAAATTCCGTTGTCAGACATAGAGTGAATCTGCAACCACACATTTCCATCACAAACTCCCGGGGTCAGAAACAGAGTGAATCTCCCTCCACACCGTCCCATCACACTCTCCCGGGGTCTGACACAGAGTGTATCTCCATCCACACAAACCCATCACAAAAGCCTGGGGTCAGACACTGAGTGAACCTCCATCCAAACCGTCCCATCACACAATGCCGTGGTCAGACACAGAGCGAATCTCCTTCCACATCATCCCATCACAAATTCCACTGGTCAGACATAGAGTGAATCTGCATCCACACCTTTCTATCACAAACTCCCGGGGTCAGACAAAGAGTAAATCTCCCTCCTCACCGTCCCATCACACACTCCCGGCGTCAGGCACAGAGTGAATCTGCATCCAATCCGTCCCATCACACGTTCCCGTGGTCAGACACAGAGTGAATCTCCCTCCTCACCGACCCATCACCCACTCCCGGGGTCAGACACAGAGTGAATTTCCAAGCACACCGTCCCATCACACACTCCCGGGGTCAGACACAGAGGGAATCTCCATCCACACCGGCCCATCACGAACTCACGGGGTCAGACACAGAGTGAATCTCCCTACTCACCGTCCCATCACAAAAGCCCGGGGTCAGACACAGAGTGAATCTCCCTCCACACCGTCCCATCACAAAAGCCCGGGGTCAGACAGATATTGAATCTCCCTCCTCACCGTCCCATCACAAAAGCCCGGGGTCAGACACAGAGTGAATCTCCATCCTCACCGTCCCATCACAAAAGCCCGGGGTCAGACACAGAGTGAATCTCCCTCCTCACCGTCCCATCACATAAGCCCGGGGTCAGACACAGAGTGAATCTCCATCCTCACCGTCCCATCACAAAAGCCCGGGGTCAGACACAGAGTGAATCTCCATCCAAACCGTCCCATCACACATTGCCGATGTCAGACACAGATTGAAACTCCCTCCACCCCGTCCAATCGCAAATTCCGTGGTCAGACCTAGAGTGAATCTGCATCCACACATTTCCATCAAAAACTCCCGGGGTCAGAAACAGAGTGAATCTCCCTCCACACCGTCCCATCACACTCTCCCGGGGTCTGACACAGAGTGAATCTCCATCCACACCGTCCCATCACACATTCCCGGGGTCAGACACAGAGTGAATCTCCATCCACACCGTCCCATCACAAACTCCCGGGGTCAGACACAGAGTGAATCTCCATTCAGACCTACCCATCACAAAAGCCCGGGGTCAGACACAGAGTGAATCTACATCCAAAACGCCCCTTAACACTTCCCCGCGGTCAGACACAGAGTGAATCCCCATCCAAACCGTCCCATCACAATCTCCCGGGGTCAGACACAGAGTGAATCTCCCTCCACACAAACCCATCACAAAAGCCTGGGTTCAGACACTGAGTGAACCTCCATCTAAACCGTCCCATCACACAATGCCGTGGTCAGACACAGAGTAAATCTCCTTCCACATCATCCCATCACAAATTCCAGTGGTCAGACATAGAGTGAATCTGCATCCGGACCTTTCCATCACAAACTCCCGGGGTCAGACAAAGAGTAAATCTCTCTCCTCACCGTTCCATCACACACTTCCGGCGACAGGCACAGAGTGAATCTGCATCCAATTCGTCCCATCACACGTTCCCGTGGTCAGACACAGAGTGAATCTCCCTCCTCACCGACCCATCACACACTCCCGGGGTCAGACACAGAGGGAATCTCCATCCACACCGGCCCATCACGAACTCACGGGGTCAGACACAGAGTGAATCTCCCTACTCACCGTCCCATCACAAAAGCCCGGGGTCAGACACAGAGTGAATCTCCCTCCACACCGTCCCATCACAAAAGCCCGGGGTCAGACAGATATTGAATCTCCCTCCACACCGTCCCATCACAAAAGCCCGGTGTCAGACACAGAGTGAATCTGCATCCAAACCGTCCCATCACACATTCCCTGGGTCAGACACAGAGTGAATCTCCCTCATCACCGTCCCATCACACACTGGCGGGGTCAGACACAAGGTGAATCTCCATTAACACCGGCCCATCACAAAAACCCTGGGTCAGACACAAAGTGAATCTCCCTCCACACCGTCCCATCACAAAAGCCCGGGGTCAGACAGATATTGAATCTCCCTCCTCACCGTCCCATCACAAAAGCCCGGGGTCAGACACAGAGTGAATCTCCCTCCTCACCGTTCCATCACAAAAGCCCGGGGTCAGACACAGAGTGAATCTCCATCCAAACCGTCCCATCACACATTGCCGATGTCAGACACAGATTGAAACTCCCTCCACACCGTCCATTCACAAATTCCGTTGTCAGACATAGAGTGAATCTGCAACCACACATTTCCATCACAAACTCCCGGGGTCAGAAACAGAGTGAATCTCCCTCCACACCGTCCCATCACACTCTCCCGGGGTCTGACACAGAGTGTATCTCCATCCACACAAACCCATCACAAAAGCCTGGGGTCAGACACTGAGTGAACCTCCATCCAAACCGTCCCATCACACAATGCCGTGGTCAGACACAGAGCGAATCTCCTTCCACATCATCCCATCACAAATTCCACTGGTCAGACATAGAGTGAATCTGCATCCGCACCTTTCCATCACAAACTCCCGGGGTCAGACAAAGAGTAAATCTCCCTCCTCACCGTTCAATCACACACTCCCGGCGACAGGCACAGAGTGAATCTGCATCCAATCCGTCCCATCACACGTTCCCGTGGTCAGACACAGAGTGAATCTCCCCCCTCACCGACCCATCACACACTCCAGGGGTCAGACACAGAGGGAATCTCCATCCACACCGGCCCATCACGAACTCAGGGGGTCAGACACAAGGTGAATCTCCATTAACACCGGCCCATCACAAAAACCCTGGGTCAGACACAGAGTGAATCTCCATTCAGACCTTCCCATCACAAAAGTCCGGGGTCAGACACAGAGTGAATCTACATCCAAAACGCCCCTTAACAATTCCCCGCGGTCAGACACAGAGTGAATCCCCATCCAAACCGTCCCATCACAATCTCCCGGGGTCAGACACAGAGTGAATCTCCCTCCACACAAACTCATCACAAAAGCCTGGGGTCAGACACTGAGTGAACCTCCATCTAAACCGTCCCATCACACAATGCCGTGGTCAGACACAGAGTGAATCTCCTTCCACATCATCCCATCACAAATTCCAGTGGTCAGACATAGAGTGAATCTGCATCCGCACCTTTCCATCACAAACTCCCGGGGTCAGACAAAGAGTAAATCTCCCTCCTCACCGTTCAATCACACACTCCCGGCGACAGGCACAGAGTGAATCTGCATCCAATCCGTCCCATCACACGTTCCCGTGGTCAGATACAGAGTGAATCTCACCCCTCACCGACCCATCACACACTCCAGGGGTCAGACACAGAGGGAATCTCCATCCACACCGGCCCATCACGAACTCACGGGGTCAGACACAAGGTGAATCTCCATTAACACCGGCCCATCACAAAAACCCTGGGTCAGACACAGAGTGAATCTCCCTACTCACCGTCCCATCACAAAAGCCCGGGGTCAGACACAGAGTGAATCTCCCTCCACACCGTCCCATCACAAAAGCCCGGGGTCAGACAGATATTGAATCTCCCTCCTCACCGTCCCATCACAAAAGCCCGGGGTCAGACACAGAGTGAATCTCCATCCTCACCGTCCCATCACAAAAGCCCGGGGTCAGACACAGAGTGAATCTCCATCCAAACCGTCCCATCACACATTGCCGATGTCAGACACAGATTGAAACTCCCTCCACCCCGTCCAATCGCAAATTCCGTGGTCAGACCTAGAGTGAATCTGCATCCACACATTTCCATCAAAAACTCCCGGGGTCAGAAACAAAGTGATTCTTCCTCCACACCGTCCCATCACACACTCCCGGGGTCTGACACAGAGTGAATCTCCATCCACACCGTCCCATCACAAAAGTGCGGGATCAGACACAGAGTGAATCTCCATCCACACTGTCCCATCACAAAAGTGCGGGGTCAGACACAGAGTGAATCTCCCTCCACACAATCCCATCACAAAAGCCCGGGGTCAGACACTCAGTGAACCTGCATCCAAACCGTCCCATCACACATTGCCCAGGGTCAGACACAGAGTGAATCTCCTTCCACACCATCCCATCACAAATTCCAGGGGTCAGACATAGAGTGAAACTGCATCCACACCTTTCCATCACACATTGCCGTGGTTAGACACAGAGTGAATTTCCTTCCACACCATCCCATCACAAATTCCAGGGGTGAGACATAGAGTGAATCTCCATCCACACCGCCCATCACAAACTCACGGGGTCAGACACAGAGTGAATCTCCCTCCACACAATCCCATCACAAAAGCCCGGGGTCAGACACTGAGTGAATCTCCTTCCACACCATCCCATCACAAATTCCAGAGGTCAGACATAGAGTGAATCTGCATCCACACCTTTCCATCACAAACTCCCGGGGTCAGGCAAAGAGTAAATCTCCCTCCTCACCGTCCCATCACACACTCCTGGCGTCAGGAACAGAGTGAATCTGCATCCAAACCGTCCCATCACACGTTCCCGGGGTCAGACACAGAGTGAATCTCCCTCCTCACCGTCCCAACACACACTCCCGGGGTCAGACACAGAGTGAATTTCCAATCACACCGTCCCATCACAATCTCCCGGGGTCAGACACAGTGTGAATCTCCCTCCACACCGTTCCATCACAATAGACCGGGGTCAGACACAAAGTGAATCTCCCTCCACACCGTCCCATCAGAAAAGCCCGGGGTCAGATAGAGATTGAATCTCCATCCAAACTGTCCCATCACACGTTCCCGGGGTCTGACACAGAGTGAATCTCCCTCTTCACCGTCCCATCACAAACTCCTGGGGTCAGACTCACTGTGAACCTCCATCCAAACCGTCCCATCACACGTTCCCCGGGTCAGACACAGAGTGAATCTCCCTCTTCACCGTCCCATCACAAAAGCCCGGGTCAGTCACAGAGTGAATCTCCATCCAAACTGTCCCATCACACATTCCCGGGGTAAGACACAGAGTGAATCTCCATCCACACCGTCCCATCTTAAACCCCTCGGGGTCAGACACTGAGTGAACCTCCATCCAAACCGTCTCATCACACATTGCCGGGGTCAGACACAGAGTGAATCTCCTTCCACACCATCCTATCACAAATTCCAGCGGTCAGACACAGAGTGAATCTGCCTCCTCACCGTCCCATCACAAAAGCCCGTGGTCAGACACAGAGTGAATCTCCATCCAAACCGTCCCATCACACATTGCCGATGTCAGACACAGAATGAAACTCCCTCCACACCATCCCATCACAAATTCCAGGGGTGAGACATAGAGTGAATCTCCATCCACACCGTCCATCACAAACTCCCGGGGTCAGACACAGAGTGAATCTCCCTCCACACAATCCCATCACAAAAGCCCGGGGTCAGACACTGAGTGAATCTCCTTCCACACCATCCCATCACAAATTCCAGGGGTCAGACATAGAGTGAATCTGCATCCACACCTTTCCATCACAAACTCCCGGGGTCAGACAAAGAGTAAATCTCCCTCCTCACCGTCCCATCACACACTCCCGGCGTCAGGAACAGAGTGAATCTGCATCCAAACCGTCCCATCACACGTTCCCGGGGTCCGACACAGAGTGAATCTCCCTCCTCACCGTCCCAAAACACATTCCCGGGGTCAGACACAGAGTGAATTTCCAATCACACCGTCCCATCACAAACTCACGGGGTCAGACACAGTGTGAATCTCCCTGCACAACGTCCAATCACAATAGACCGGGGTCAGACACAAAGTGAATCTCCATACACACCGGCCCATCAGAAAAGCCCGGTGTCAGATAGAGATTGAATCTCCATCCAAACCGTCCTATCACACGTTCCCGGGGTCTGACACAGAGTGAATCTCCCTCTTCACCGTCCCATCACACACTCCTGTGGTCAGACTCGGAGTGAACCTCCATCCAAACCGTCTCATCACACGTTCCCGTGGTCAGACACAGAGTGAATCTCCATCCACACCGTCCCATCTTAAACCCCTCGGGGTCAGACACTGAGTGAACCTCCATCCAAACCGTCTCATCACACATTGCCGGGGTCAGACACAGAGTGATTCTCCTTCCACACCATCCTATCACAAATTCCAGGGGTCAGACATAGAGTGAATATGCATCCACACCTTTCCATCACATACTCCCGGGGTCAGAAACAGAGTGAATCTCCCTCCACACCGTCCCATCACACACTCCCGGGGTCTGACACAGAGTATATCTCCATCCACACCGTCCCATCACACTTTCCAGGGGTCAGACACAGAGTGAATCTCCATCCAAACCGTCCCATCACACATTGCCGATGTCAGACACAGATTGAAACTCCCTCCACACCGTCCATTCACAAATTCCGTGGTCAGACATAGAGTGAATCTGCAACCACACATTTCCATCACAAACTCCCGGGGTCAGAAACAGAGTGAATCTCCCTCCACACTGTCCCATCACACTCTCCCGGGGTCTGACACAGAGTGAATCTCCATCCACACCGTCCCATCACACATTCCCGGGGTCAGACACAGAGTGAATCTCCATCCACACCGTCCCATCACAAACTCCCGGGGTCAGACACAGAGTGAATCTCCATTCAGACCTACCCATCACAAAAGCCCGGGGTCAGACACAGAGTGAATCTACATCCAAAACGCCCCTTAACACTTCCCCGCGGTCAGACACAGAGTGAATCCCCATCCAAACCGTCCCATCACAATCTCCCGGGGTCAGACACAGAGTGAATCTCCCTCCACACAAACCCATCACAAAAGCCTGGGTTCAGACACTGAGTGAACCTCCATCTAAACCGTCCCATCACACAATGCCGTGGTCAGACACAGAGTAAATCTCCTTCCACATCATCCCATCACAAATTCCAGTGGTCAGACATAGAGTGAATCTGCATCCGGACCTTTCCATCACAAACTCCCGGGGTCAGACAAAGAGTAAATCTCTCTCCTCACCGTTCCATCACACACTTCCGGCGACAGGCACAGAGTGAATCTGCATCCAATTCGTCCCATCACACGTTCCCGTGGTCAGACACAGAGTGAATCTCCCTCCTCACCGACCCATCACACACTCCCGGGGTCAGACACAGAGGGAATCTCCATCCACACCGGCCCATCACGAACTCACGGGGTCAGACACAGAGTGAATCTCCCTACTCACCGTCCCATCACAAAAGCCCGGGGTCAGACACAGAGTGAATCTCCCTCCACACCGTCCCATCACAAAAGCCCGGGGTCAGACAGATATTGAATCTCCCTCCACACCGTCCCATCACAAAAGCCCGGTGTCAGACACAGAGTGAATCTGCATCCAAACCGTCCCATCACACATTCCCTGGGTCAGACACAGAGTGAATCTCCCTCATCACCGTCCCATCACACACTGGCGGGGTCAGACACAAGGTGAATCTCCATTAACACCGGCCCATCACAAAAACCCTGGGTCAGACACAAAGTGAATCTCCCTCCACACCGTCCCATCACAAAAGCCCGGGGTCAGACAGATATTGAATCTCCCTCCTCACCGTCCCATCACAAAAGCCCGGGGTCAGACACAGAGTGAATCTCCCTACTCACCGTTCCATCACAAAAGCCCGGGGTCAGACACAGAGTGAATCTCCATCCAAACCGTCCCATCACACATTGCCGATGTCAGACACAGATTGAAACTCCCTCCACACCGTCCATTCACAAATTCCGTTGTCAGACATAGAGTGAATCTGCAACCACACATTTCCATCACAAACTCCCGGGGTCAGAAACAGAGTGAATCTCCCTCCACACCGTCCCATCACACTCTCCCGGGGTCTGACACAGAGTGTATCTCCATCCACACAAACCCATCACAAAAGCCTGGGGTCAGACACTGAGTGAACCTCCATCCAAACCGTCCCATCACACAATGCCGTGGTCAGACACAGAGCGAATCTCCTTCCACATCATCCCATCACAAATTCCACTGGTCAGACATAGAGTGAATCTGCATCCACACCTTTCTATCACAAACTCCCGGGGTCAGACAAAGAGTAAATCTCCCTCCTCACCGTCCCATCACACACTCCCGGCGTCAGGCACAGAGTGAATCTGCATCCAATCCGTCCCATCACACGTTCCCGTGGTCAGACACAGAGTGAATCTCCCTCCTCACCGACCCATCACACACTCCCGGGGTCAGACACAGAGTGAATTTCCAAGCACACCGTCCCATCACACACTCCCGGGGTCAGACACAGAGGGAATCTCCATCCACACCGGCCCATCACGAACTCACGGGGTCAGACACAGAGTGAATCTCCCTACTCACCGTCCCATCACAAAAGCCCGGGGTCAGACACAGAGTGAATCTCCCTCCACACCGTCCCATCACAAAAGCCCGGGGTCAGACAGATATTGAATCTCCCTCCTCACCGTCCCATCACAAAAGCCCGGGGTCAGACACAGAGTGAATCTCCATCCTCACCGTCCCATCACAAAAGCCCGGGGTCAGACACAGAGTGAATCTCCCTCCTCACCGTCCCATCACATAAGCCCGGGGTCAGACACAGAGTGAATCTCCATCCTCACCGTCCCATCACAAAAGCCCGGGGTCAGACACAGAGTGAATCTCCATCCAAACCGTCCCATCACACATTGCCGATGTCAGACACAGATTGAAACTCCCTCCACCCCGTCCAATCGCAAATTCCGTGGTCAGACCTAGAGTGAATCTGCATCCACACATTTCCATCAAAAACTCCCGGGGTCAGAAACAAAGTGGTTCTTCCTCCACACCGTCCCATCACACACTCCCGGGGTCTGACACAGAGTGAATCTCAATCCACACCGTCCCATCACAAAAGTGCGGGGTCAGACACAGAGTGAATCTCCATCCACACTGTCCCATCACAAAAGTGCGGGGTCAGACACAGTGTGAATCTCCATCCAAACGGTCCCATCACACTTTCACGGGGTCAGACACAGAGTGAATCTCCCTCCACACAATCCCATCACAAAAGCCCGGGGTCAGACACTCAGTGAACCTGCATCCAAACCGTCCCATCACACATTGCCCAGGGTCAGACACAGAGTGAATATCCTTCCACACCATCCCATCACAAATTCCAGGGGTCAGACATAGAGTGAAACTGCATCCACACCTTTCCATCACACATTGCCGTGGTTAGACACAGAGTGAATTTCCTTCCACACCATCCCATCACAAATTCCAGGGGTGAGACATAGAGTGAATCTCCATCCACACCGCCCATCACAAACTCACGGGTTCAGACACAGAGTGAATCTCCCTCCACACAATCCCATCACAAAAGCCCGGGGTCAGACACTGAGTGAATCTCCTTCCACACCATCCCATCACAAATTCCAGGGGTCAGACATAGAGTGAATCTGCATCCACACCTTTCCATCACAAACTCCCGGGGTCAGACAAAGAGTAAATCTCCCTCCTCACCGTCCCATCACACACTCCTGGCGTCAGGAACAGAGTGAATCTGCATCCAAACCGTCCCATCACACGTTCCCGGGGTCAGAGACAGAGTGAATCTCCCTCCTCACCGTCCCAACACACACTCCCGGGGTCAGACACAGAGTGAATTTCCAATCACACCGTCCCATCACAATCTCCCGGGGTCAGACACAGTGTGAATCTCCCTCCACACCGTTCCATCACAATAGACCGGGGTCAGACACAAAGTGAATCTCCCTCCACACCGTCCCATCAGAAAAGCCCGGGGTCAGATAGAGATTGAATCTCCATCCAAACTGTCCCATCACACGTTCCCGGGGTCTGACACAGAGTGAATCTCCTTCCACACCATCCTATCACAAATTCCAGCGGTCAGACACAGAGTGAATCTGCCTCCTCACCGTCCCATCACAAAAGCCCGTGGTCAGACACAGAGTGAATCTCCATCCAAACCGTCCCATCACACATTGCCGATGTCAGACACAGATTGAAACTCCCTCCACACCATCCCATCACAAATTCCAGGGGTGAGACACAGAGTGAATCTCCATCCACACCGTCCATCACAAACTCCCGGGGTCAGACACAGAGTGAATCTCCCTCCACACAATCCCATCACAAAAGCCCGGGGTCAGACACTGAGTGAATCTCCTTCCACACCATCCCATCACAAATTCCAGGGGTCAGACAAAGAGTAAATCTCCCTCCTCACCGTCCCATCACACACTTCCGGCGTCAGGAACAGAGTGAATCTGCATCCAAACCGTCCCATCACACGTTCCCGGGGTCAGACACAGAGTGAATCTCCCTCCTCACCGTCCCAACACACACTCCCGGGGTCAGACACAGAGTGAATTTCCAATCACACCGTCCCATCACAAACTCACGGGGTCAGACACAGTGTGAATCTCCCTGCACAACGTCCAATCACAATAGACCGGGGTCAGACACAAAGTGAATCTCCATACACACCGGCCCATCAGAAAAGCCCGGTGTCAGATAGAGATTGAATCTCCATCCAAACCGTCCCATCACACGTTCCCGGGGTCTGACACAGAGTGAATCTCCCTCTTCACCGTCCCATCACACACTCCTGTGGTCAGACTCGGAGTGAACCTCCATCCAAACCGTCTCATCACACGTTCCCGTGGTCAGACACAGAGTGAATCTCCATCCACACCGTCCCATCTTAAACCCCTCGGGGTCAGACACTGAGTGAACCTCCATCCAAACCGTCTCATCACACATTGCCGGGGTCAGACACAGAGTGATTCTCCTTCCACACCATCCTATCACAAATTCCAGGGGTCAGACATAGTGTGAATATGCATCCACACCTTTCCATCACATACTCCCGGGGTCAGACAAAGAGTAAAGCTCCCTTCTCATCGTCCAATCACAGACTCCCAGGGTCAGACACAGAGTGAAACTCCATCCAAACCGTCCCATCACACATTGCCGATGTAAGACACAGATGGAAACTCCCTCCACACCGTCCATTCACAAATTCCGTGGTCAGACATAGAGTGAAACTGCAACCACACATTTCCATCACAAACTCCCGGGGTCAGAAACAGAGTGAATCTCCCTCCACACCGTCCCATCACACACTCCCGGGGTCTGACACAGAGTATATCTCCATCCACACCGTCCCATCACACTTTCCAGGGGTCAGACACAGAGTGAATCTCCATCCAAACCGTCCCATCACACATTGCCGATGTCAGACACAGATTGAAACTCCCTCCACACCGTCCATTCACAAATTCCGTGGTCAGACATAGAGTGAATCTGCAACCACACATTTCCATCACAAACTCCCGGGGTCAGAAACAGAGTGAATCTCCCTCCACACCGTCCCATCACACTCTCCCGGGGTCTGACACAGAGTGAATCTCCATCCACACCGTCCCATCACACATTCCCGGGGTCAGACACAGAGTGAATCTCCATCCACACCGTCCCATCACAAACTCCCGGGGTCAGACACAGAGTGAATCTCCATTCAGACCTACCCATCACAAAAGCCCGGGGTCAGACACAGAGTGAATCTACATCCAAAACGCCCCTTAACACTTCCCCGCGGTCAGACACAGAGTGAATCCCCATCCAAACCGTCCCATCACAATCTCCCGGGGTCAGACACAGAGTGAATCTCCCTCCACACAAACCCATCACAAAAGCCTGGGGTCAGACACTGAGTGAACCTCCATCTAAACCGTCCCATCACACAATGCCGTGGTCAGACACAGTGTAAATCTCCTTCCACATCATCCCATCACAAATTCCAGTGGTCAGACATAGAGTGAATCTGCTTCCGCACCTTTCCATCACAAACTCCCGGGGTCAGACAAAGAGTAAATCTCTCTCCTCACCGTTCCATCACACACTTCCGGCGACAGGCACAGAGTGAATCTGCATCCAATTCGTCCCATCACACGTTCCCGTGGTCAGACACAGAGTGAATCTCCCTCCTCACCGACCCATCACACACTCCCGGGGTCAGACACAGAGGGAATCTCCATCCACACCGGCCCATCACGAACTCACGGGGTCAGACACAGAGTGAATCTCCCTACTCACCGTCCCATCACAAAAGCCCGGGGTCAGACACAGAGTGAATCTCCCTCCACACCGTCCCATCACAAAAGCCCGGGGTCAGACAGATATTGAATCTCCCTCCTCACCGTCCCATCACAAAAGCCCGGTGTCAGACACAGAGTGAATCTGCATCCAAACCGTCCCATCACACATTCCCTGGGTCAGACACAGAGTGAATCTCCCTCATCACCGTCCCATCACACACTGGCGGGGTCAGACACAAGGTGAATCTCCATTAACACCGGCCCATCACAAAAACCCTGGGTCAGTCACAAAGTGAATCTCCATACACACCGGCCCATCAGAAACTCAAGGGGTCAGACACAGAGTGAATCTCCCTCCACACCGTCCCATCACAAAAGCCCGGGGTCAGACAGATATTGAATCTCCCTCCTCACCGTCCCATCACAAAAGCCCGGGGTCAGACACAGAGTGAATCTCCCTCCTCACCGTTCCATCACAAAAGCCCGGGGTCAGACACAGAGTGAATCTCCATCCAAACCGTCCCATCACACATTGCCGATGTCAGACACAGATTGAAACTCCCTCCACACCGTCCATTCACAAATTCCGTGTTCAGACATAGAGTGAATCTGCAACCACACATTTCCATCACAAACTCCCGGGGTCAGAAACAGAGTGAATCTCCCTCCACACCGTCCCATCACACTCTCCCGGGGTCTGACACAGAGTGAATCTCCATCCACACAAACCCATCACAAAAGCCTGGGGTCAGACACTGAGTGAACCTCCATCCAAACCGTCCCATCACACAATGCCGTGGTCAGACACAGAGTGAATCTCCTTCCACATCATCCCATCACAAATTCCACTGGTCAGACATAGAGTGAATCTGCATCCACACCTTTCTATCACAAACTCCCGGGGTCAGACAAAGAGTAAATCTCCCTCCTCACCGTCCCATCACACACTCCCGGCGTCAGGCACAGAGTGAATCTGCATCCAATCCGTCCCATCACACGTTCCCGTGGTCAGACACAGAGTGAATCTCCCTCCTCACCGACCCATCACACACTCCCGGGGTCAGACACAGAGTGAATTTCCAAGCACACCGTCCCATCACACACTCCCGGGGTCAGACACAGAGGGAATCTCCATCCACACCGGCCCATCACGAACTCACGGGGTCAGACACAGAGTGAATCTCCCTACTCACCGTCCCATCACAAAAGCCCGGGGTCAGACACAGAGTGAATCTCCCTCCACACCGTCCCATCACAAAAGCCCGGGGTCAGACAGATATTGAATCTCCCTCCTCACCGTCCCATCACAAAAGCCCGGGGTCAGACACAGAGTGAATCTCCATCCAAACCGTCCCATCACACATTGCCGATGTCAGACACAGATTGAAACTCCCTCCACCCCGTCCAATCGCAAATTCCGTGGACAGACCTAGAGTGAATCTGCATCCACACATTTCCATCAAAAACTCCCGGGGTCAGAAACAAAGTGGTTCTTCCTCCACACCGTCCCATCACACACTCCCGGGGTCTGACACAGAGTGAATCTCAATCCACACCGTCCCATCACAAAAGTGCGGGGTCAGACACAGAGTGAATCTCCATCCACACCGTCCCATCACAAAAGTGCGGGGTCAGACACAGTGTGAATCCCCATCCAAACGGTCCCATCACACTTTCACGGGGTCAGACACAGAGTGAATCTCCCTCCACACAATCCCATCACAAAAGCCCGGGGTCAGACACTCAGTGAACCTGCATCCAAACCGTCCCATCACACATTGCCCAGGGTCAGACACAGAGTGAATCTCCTTCCACACCATCCCATCACAAATTCCAGGGGTCAGACATAGAGTGAAACTGCATCCACACCTTTCCATCACACATTGCCGTGGTTAGACACAGAGTGAATTTCCTTCCACACCATCCCATCACAAATTCCAGGGGAGAGACATAGAGTGAATCTCCATCCACACCGCCCATCACAAACTCACGGGGTCAGACACAGAGTGAATCTCCCTCCACACAATCCCATCACAAAAGCCCGGGGTCAGACACTGAGTGAATCTCCTTCCACACCATCCCATCACAAATTCCAGGGGTCAGACATAGAGTGAATCTGCATCCACACCTTTCCATCACAAACTCCCGGGGTCAGACAAAGAGTAAATCTCCCTCCTCACCGTCCCATCACACACTCCTGGCGTCAGGAACAGAGTGAATCTGCATCCAAACCGTCCCATCACACGTTCCCGGGGTCTGACACAGAGTGAATCTCCCTCTTCACCGTCCCATCACACACTCCTGGGGTCAGACTCACTGTGAACCTCCATCCAAACCGTCCCATCACACGTTCCCGGGGTCAGACACAGAGTGAATCTCCATCTTCACCGTCCCATCACAAAAGCCCGGGTCATTCACAGAGTGAATCTCCATCCAAACTGTCCCATCACACATTCCCGGGGTAAGACACAGAGTGAATCTCCATCCACACCGTCCCATCTTAAACCCCTCGGGGTCAGACACTGAGTGAACCTCCATCCAAACCGTCTCATCACACATTGCCGGGGTCAGACACAGAGTGAATCTCCTTCCACACCATCCTATCACAAATTCCAGCGGTCAGACACAGAGTGAATCTGCCTCCTCACCGTCCCATCACAAAAGCCCGTGGTCAGACACAGAGTGAATCTCCATCCAAACCGTCCCATCACACATTGCCGATGTCAGACACAGATTGAAACTCCCTCCACACCATCCCATCACAAATTCCAGGGGTGAGACATAGAGTGAATCTCCATCCACACCGTCCATCACAAACTCCCGGGGTCAGACACAGAGTGAATCTCCCTCCACACAATCCCATCACAAAAGCCCGGGGTCAGACACTGAGTGAATCTCCTTCCACACCATCCCATCACAAATTCCAGGGGTCAGACATAGAGTGAATCTGCATCCACACCTTTCCATCACAAACTCCCGGGGTCAGACAAAGAGTAAATCTCCCTCCTCACCGTCCCATCACACACTCCCGGCGTCAGGAACAGAGTGAATCTGCATCCAAACCGTCCCATCACACGTTCCCGGGGTCCGACACAGAGTGAATCTCCCTCCTCACCGTCCCAACACACACTCTCGGGGTCAGACACAGAGTGAATTTCCAATCACACCGTCCCATCACAAACTCACGGGGTCAGACACAGTGTGAATCTCCCTGCACAACGTCCAATCACAATAGACCGGGGTCAGACACAAAGTGAATCTCCATACACACCGGCCCATCAGAAAAGCCCGGTGTCAGATAGAGATTGAATCTCCATCCAAACCGTCCCATCACACGTTCCCGGGGTCTGACACAGAGTGAATCTCCCTCTTCACCGTCCCATCACACACTCCTGTGGTCAGACTCGGAGTGAACCTCCATCCAAACCGTCTCATCACACGTTCCCGTGGTCAGACACAGAGTGAATCTCCATCCACACCGTCCCATCTTAAACCCCTCGGGGTCAGACACTGAGTGAACCTCCATCCAAACCGTCTCATCACACATTCCCGGGGTCAGACACAGAGTGATTCTCCTTCCACACCATACTATCACAAATTCCAGGGGTCAGACATAGAGTGAATATGCATCCACACCTTTCCATCACATACTCCCGGGGTCAGACAAAGAGTAAAGCTCCCTTCTCATCGTCCAATCACAGACTCCCAGGGTCAGACACAGAGTGAAACTCCATCCAAACCGTCCCATCACACATTGCCGATGTCAGACACAGATGGAAACTCCCTCCACACCATCCCATCACAAATTCCAGGGGTCAGACATAGAGTGAAACTGCATCCACACCTTTCCATCACACATTGCCGTGGTTAGACACAGAGTGAATTTCCTTCCACACCATCCCATCACAAATTCCAGGGGTGAGACATAGAGTGAATCTCCATCCACACCGCCCATCACAAACTCACGGGGTCAGACACAGAGTGAATCTCCCTCCACACAATCCCATCACAAAAGCCCGGGGTCAGACACTGAGTGAATCTCCTTCCACACCATCCCATCACAAATTCCAGGGGTCAGACATAGAGTGAATCTGCATCCACACCTTTCCATCACAAACTCCCGGGGTCAGACAAAGAGTAAATCTCCCTCCTCACCGTCCCATCACACACTCCTGGCGTCAGGAACAGAGTGAATCTGCATCCAAACCGTCCCATCACACGTTCCCGGGGTCAGACACAGAGTGAATCTCCCTCCTCACCGTCCCAACACACACTCCCGGGGTCAGACACAGAGTGAATTTCCAATCACACCGTCCCATCACAATCTCCCGGGGTCAGACACAGTGTGAATCTCCCTCCACACCGTTCCATCACAATAGACCGGGGTCAGACACAAAGTGAATCTCCCTCCACACCGTCCCATCAGAAAAGCCCGGGTTCAGATAGAGATTGAATCTCCATCCAAACTGTCCCATCACACGTTCCCGGGGTCTGACACAGAGTGAATCTCCCTCTTCACCGTCCCATCACACACTCCTGGGGTCAGACTCACTGTGAACCTCCATCCAAACCGTCCCATCACACGTTCCCGGGGTCAGACACAGAGTGAATCTCCCTCTTCACCGTCCCATCACAAAAGCCCGGGTCAGTCACAGAGTGAATCTCCATCCAAACTGTCCCATCACACATTCCCGGGGTAAGACACAGAGTGAATCTCCATCCACACCGTCCCATCTTAAACCCCTCGGGGTCAGACACTGAGTGAACCTCCATCCAAACCGTCTCATCACACATTGCCGGGGTCAGACACAGAGTGAATCTCCTTCCACACCATCCTATCACAAATTCCAGCGGTCAGACACAGAGTGAATCTGCCTCCTCACCGTCCCATCACAAAAGCCCGTGGTCAGACACAGAGTGAATCTCCATCCAAACCGTCCCATCACACATTGCCGATGTCAGACACAGATTGAAACTCCCTCCACACCATCCCATCACAAATTCCAGGGGTGAGACATAGAGTGAATCTCCATCCACACCGTCCATCACAAACTCCCGGGGTCAGACACAGAGTGAATCTCCCTCCACACAATCCCATCACAAAAGCCCGGGGTCAGACACTGAGTGAATCTCCTTCCACACCATCCCATCACAAATTCCAGGGGTCAGACATAGAGTGAATCTGCATCCACACCTTTCCATCACAAACTCCCGGGGTCAGACAAAGAGTAAATCTCCCTCCTCACCGTCCCATCACACACTCCCGGCGTCAGGAACAGAGTGAATCTGCATCCAAACCGTCCCATCACACGTTCCCGGGGTCCGACACAGAGTGAATCTCCCTCCTCACCGTCCCAACACACACTCTCGGGGTCAGACACAGAGTGAATTTCCAATCACACCGTCCCATCACAAACTCACGGGGTCAGACACAGTGTGAATCTCCCTGCACAACGTCCAATCACAATAGACCGGGGTCAGACACAAAGTGAATCTCCATACACACCGGCCCATCAGAAAAGCCCGGTGTCAGATAGAGATTGAATCTCCATCCAAACCGTCCCATCACACGTTCCCGGGGTCTGACACAGAGTGAATCTCCCTCTTCACCGTCCCATCACACACTCCTGTGGTCAGACTCGGAGTGAACCTCCATCCAAACCGTCTCATCACACGTTCCCGTGGTCAGACACTGAGTGAATCTCCATCCACACCGTCCCATCTTAAACCCCTCGGGGTCAGACACTGAGTGAACCTCCATCCAAACCGT
This sequence comes from Hemitrygon akajei, assembly GCF_048418815.1. Lineage (NCBI taxonomy): Eukaryota > Metazoa > Chordata > Chondrichthyes > Myliobatiformes > Dasyatidae > Hemitrygon > Hemitrygon akajei. The sequence goes on from NW_027331948.1 coordinate 1,084,395, forward strand.
CTCATCACACATTCCCGGGGTCAGACACAGAGTGATTCTCCTTCCACACCATCCTATCACAAATTCCAGGGGTCAGACATAGAGTGAATATGCATCCACACCTTTCCATCACATACTCCCGGGGTCAGACAAAAAGTAAAGCTCCCTTCTCATCGTCCAATCACAGACTCCCAGGGTCAGACACAGAGTGAAACTCCATCCAAACCGTCCCATCACACATTGCCGATGTCAGACACAGATGGAAACTCCCTCCACACCGTCCATTCACAAATTCCGTGGTCAGACATAGAGTGAAACTGCAACCACACATTTCCATCACAAACTCCCGGGGTCAGAAACAGAGTTAATCTCCCTCCACACCGTCCCATCACACACTCCCGGGGTCTGACACAGAGTATATCTCCATCCACACCGTCCCATCACACTTTCCAGGGGTCAGACACAGAGTGAATCTCCATCCAAACCGTCCCATCACACATTGCCGATGTCAGACACAGATTGAAACTCCCTCCACACCGTCCTTTCACAAATTCCGTGGTCAGACATAGAGTGAATCTGCATCCACACCTTTCCATCACAAACTCCCGGGGTCAGACAAAGAGTAAATCTCCCTCCTCACCGTCCCATCACACACTCCTGGCGTCAGGAACAGAGTGAATCTGCATCCAAACCGTCCCATCACACGTTCCCGGGGTCAGACACAGAGTGAATCTCCCTCCTCACCGTCCCAACACACACTCCCGGGGTCAGACACAGAGTGAATTTCCAATCACACCGTCCCATCACAATCTCCCGGGGTCAGACACAGTGTGAATCTCCCTCCACACCGTTCCATCACAATAGACCGGGGTCAGACACAAAGTGAATCTCCCTCCACACCGTCCCATCAGAAAAGCCCGGGGTCAGATAGAGATTGAATCTCCATCCAAACTGTCCCATCACACGTTCCCGGGGTCTGACACAGAGTGAATCTCCCTCTTCACCGTCCCATCACACACTCCTGGGGTCAGACTCACTGTGAACCTCCATCCAAACCGTCCCATCACACGTTCCCCGGGTCAGACACAGAGTGAATCTCCCTCTTCACCGTCCCATCACAAAAGCCCGGGTCAGTCACAGAGTGAATCTCCATCCAAACTGTCCCATCACACATTCCCGGGGTAAGACACAGAGTGAATCTCCATCCACACCGTCCCATCTTAAACCCCTCGGGGTCAGACACTGAGTGAACCTCCATCCAAACCGTCTCATCACACATTGCCGGGGTCAGACACAGAGTGAATCTCCTTCCACACCATCCTATCACAAATTCCAGCGGTCAGACACAGAGTGAATCTGCCTCCTCACCGTCCCATCACAAAAGCCCGGGGTCAGACAGATATTGAATCTCCCTCCTCACCGTCCCATCACAAAAGCCCGGGGTCAGACACAGAGTGAATCTCCCTCCTCACCGTTCCATCACAAAAGCCCGGGGTCAGACACAGAGTGAATCTCCATCCAAACCGTCCCATCACACATTGCCGATGTCAGACACAGATTGAAACTCCCTCCACACCATCCCATCACAAATTCCAGGGGTGAGACATAGAGTGAATCTCCATCCACACCGTCCATCACAAACTCCCGGGGTCAGACACAGAGTGAATCTCCCTCCACACAATCCCATCACAAAAGCCCGGGGTCAGACACCGAGTGAATCTCCTTCCACACCATCCCATCACAAATTCCAGGGGTCAGACATAGAGTGAATCTGCATCCACACCTTTCCATCACACACTCCCGGCGTCAGGAACAGAGTGAATCTGCATCCAAACCGTCCCATCACACGTTCCCGGGGTCCGACACAGAGTGAATCTCCCTCCTCACCGTCCCAACACACACTCCCGGGGACAGACACAGAGTGAATTTCTAATCATACCGTCCCATCACAAACTCACGGGGTCAGACACAGTGTGAATCTCCCTGCACAACGTCCAATCACAATAGACCGGGGTCAGACACAAAGCGAATCTCCATACACACCGGCCCATCAGAAAAGCCCGGTGTCAGATAGAGATTGAATCTCCATCCAAACCGTCCCATCACACGTTCCCGGGGTCTGACACAGAGTGAATCTCCCTCTTCACCGTCCCATCACACACTCCTGTGGTCAGACTCGGAGTGAACCTCCATCCAAACCGTCTCATCACACGTTCCCGTGGTCAGACACAGAGTGAATCTCCATCCACACCGTCCCATCTTAAACCCCTCGGGGTCAGACACTGAGTGAACCTCCATCCAAACCGTCTCATCACACATTCCCGGGGTCAGACACAGAGTGATTCTCCTTCCACACCATCCTATCACAAATTCCAGGGGTCATACATAGAGTGAATATGCATCCACACCTTTCCATCACATACTCCCGGGGTCAGACAAAGAGTAAAGCTCCCTTCTCATCGTCCAATCACAGACTCCCAGGGTCAGACACAGAGTGAAACTCCATCCAAACCGTCCCACCACACATTGCCGATGTCAGACACAGATGGAAACTCCCTCCACACCGTCCATTCACAAATTCCGTGGTCAGACATAGAGTGAAACTGCAACCACACATTTCCATCACAAACTCCCGGGGTCAGAAACAGAGTGAATCTCCCTCCACACCGTCCCATCACACACTCCCGGGGTCTGACACAGAGTATACCTCCATCCACGCCGTCCCATCACACTTTCCAGGGGTCAGACACAGAGTGAATCTCCATCCAAACCGTCCCATCACACATTGCCGATGTCAGACACAGATTGAAACTCCCTCCACACCGTCCATTCACAATTTCCGTGGTCAGACATAGAGTGAATCTGCAACCACACATTTCCATCACAAACTCCCGGGGTCAGAAACAGAGTGAATCTCCCTCCACACCGTCCCATCACACTCTCCCGGGGTCTGACACAGAGCGAATCTCCATCCACACCGTCCCATCACACATTCCCGGGTTCAGACACAGAGTGAATCTCCATCCACACCGTCCCATCACAAACTCCCGGGGTCAGACACAGAGTGAATCTCCATTCAGACCTACCCATCACAAAAGCCCGGGGTCAGACACAGAGTGAATCTACATCCAAAACGCCCCTTAACACTTCCCCGCGGTCAGACACAGAGTGAATCTCCATCCACACAAACCCATCACAAAAGCCTGGGGTCAGACACTGAGTGAACCTCCATCCAAACCGTCCCATCACACAATGCCGTGGTCAGACACAGAGTGAATCTCCTTCCACATCATCCCATCACAAATTCCACTGGTCAGACATAGAGTGAATCTGCATCCACACCTTTCCATCACAAACTCCCGGGGTCAGACAAAGAGTAAATCTCCCTCCTCACCGTCCCATCACACACTCCTGGCGTCAGGAACAGAGTGAATCTGCATCCAAACCGTCCCATCACACGTTCCCGGGGTCAGACACAGAGTGAATCTCCCTCCTCACCGTCCCAACACACACTCCCGGGGTCAGACACAGAGTGAATTTCCAATCACACCGTCCCATCACAATCTCCCGGGGTCAGACACAGTGTGAATCTCCCTCCACACCGTTCCATCACAATAGACCGGGGTCAGACACAAAGTGAATCTCCCTCCACACCGTCCCATCAGAAAAGCCCGGGGTCAGATAGAGATTGAATCTCCATCCAAACTGTCCCATCACACGTTCCCGGGGTCTGACACAGAGTGAATCTCCCTCTTCACCGTCCCATCACACACTCCTGGGGTCAGACTCACTGTGAACCTCCATCCAAACCGTCCCATCACACGTTCCCCGGGTCAGACACAGAGTGAATCTCCCTCTTCACCGTCCCATCACAAAAGCCCGGGTCAGTCACAGAGTGAATCTCCATCCAAACTGTCCCATCACACATTCCCGGGGTAAGACACAGAGTGAATCTCCATCCACACCGTCCCATCTTAAACCCCTCGGGGTCAGACACTGAGTGAACCTCCATCCAAACCGTCTCATCACACATTGCCGGGGTCAGACACAGAGTGAATCTCCTTCCACACCATCCTATCACAAATTCCAGCGGTCAGACACAGAGTGAATCTGCCTCCTCACCGTCCCATCACAAAAGCCCGGGGTCAGACAGATATTGAATCTCCCTCCTCACCGTCCCATCACAAAAGCCCGGGGTCAGACACAGAGTGAATCTCCCTCCTCACCGTTCCATCACAAAAGCCCGGGGTCAGACACAGAGTGAATCTCCATCCAAACCGTCCCATCACACATTGCCGATGTCAGATACAGATTGAAACTCCCTCCACACCATCCCATCACAAATTCCAGGGGTGAGACATAGAGTGAATCTCCATCCACACCGTCCATCACAAACTCCCGGGGTCAGACACAGAGTGAATCTCCCTCCACACAATCCCATCACAAAAGCCCGGGGTCAGACACTGAGTGAATCTCCTTCCACACCATCCCATCACAAATTCCAGGGGTCAGACATAGAGTGAATCTGCATCCACACCTTTCCATCACAAACTCCCGGGGTCAGACAAAGAGTAAATCTCCCTCCTCACCGTCCCATCACACACTCCCGGCGTCAGGAACAGAGTGAATCTGCATCCAAACCGTCCCATCACACGTTCCCGGGGTCCGACACAGAGTGAATCTCCCTCCTCACCGTCCCAACACACACTCCCGGGGTCAGACACAGAGTGAATTTCTAATCATACCGTCCCATCACAAACTCACGGGGTCAGACACAGTGTGAATCTCCCTGCACAACGTCCAATCACAATAGACCGGGGTCAGACACAAAGCGAATCTCCATACACACCGGCCCATCAGAAAAGCCCGGTGTCAGATAGAGATTGAATCTCCATCCAAACCGTCCCATCACACGTTCCCGGGGTCTGACACAGAGTGAATCTCCCTCTTCACCGTCCCATCACACACTCCTGTGGTCAGACTCGGAGTGAACCTCCATCCAAACCGTCTCATCACACGTTCCCGTGGTCAGACACAGAGTGAATCTCCATCCACACCGTCCCATCTTAAACCCCTCGGGGTCAGACACTGAGTGAACCTCCATCCAAACCGTCTCATCACACATTCCCGGGGTCAGACACAGAGTGATTCTACTTCCACACCATCCTATCACAAATTCCAATGGTCAGACATAGAGTGAATATGCATCCACACCTTTCCATCACATACTCCCGGGGTCAGACAAAGAGTAAAGCTCCCTTCTCATCGTCCAATCACAGACGCCCAGGGTCAGACACAGAGTGAAACTCCCTCATCACCGTCCCACCACACATTGCCGATGTCAGACACAGATGGAAACTCCCTCCACACCGTCCATTCACAAATTCCGTGGTCAGACACAGAGTGAATCTCCCTCCACACCGTCCCATCACAAAAGCCCGGGGTCAGACAGATATTGAATCTCCCTCCTCACCGTCCCATCACAAAAGCCCGGGGTCAGACACAGAGTGAATCTCCCTCCTCACCGTTCCATCACAAAAGCCCGGGGTCAGACACAGAGTGAATCTCCATCCAAACCGTCCCATCACACATTGCCGATGTCAGACACAGATTGAAACTCCCTCCACACCGTCCATTCACAAATTCCGTGGTCAGACATAGAGTGAATCTGCAACCACACATTTCCATCACAAAATCCCGGGGTCAGAAACAGAGTGAATCTCCCTCCACACCGTCCCATCACACTCTCCCGGCGTCTGACACAGAGTGAATCTCCATCCACACCGTCCCATCACACTTTCCCGGGGTCAGACACAGAGTGAATCTCCATCCACACCGGCCCATCACAAAAACCCGGGGTCAGACACAAAGTGAATCTCCATACACACCGGCCCATCACAAACTCAAGGGGTCAGACACAGAGTGAATCTCCCTCCACACCGTCCCATCACAAAAGCCCGGGGTCAGACAGATATTGAATCTCCCTCCTCACCGTCCCATCACAAAAGCCCGGGGTCAGACACAGAGTGAATCTGCATCCAAACCGTCCCATCACACATTCCCTGGGTCAGACACAGAGTGAATCTCCCTCATCACCGTCCCATCACACACTGGCGGGGTCAGACACAAGGTGAATCTCCATTAACACCGGCCGATCACAAAAACCCTGGGTCAGACACAATGTGAATCTCCATAAACACCGGCCCATCACAAACTCAAGGGGTCAGACACAGAGTGAATCTCCCTCCACACCGTCCCATCAGAAAAGCCCGGGGTCAGACAGATATTGAATCGCCCTCCTCACCGTCCCATCACAAAAGCCCGGGGTCAGACACAGAGTGAATCTCCCTCCTCACCGTTCCATCACAAAAGCCCGGGGTCAGACACAGAGTGAATCTCCATCCAAACCGTCCCATCACACATTGCCGATGTCAGACACAGATTAAAACTCCCTCCACACCGTCCATTCACAAATTCCGTGGTCAGACATAGAGTGAATCTGCAACCACACATTTCCATCACAAACTCCCGGGGTCAGAAACAGAGTGAATCTCCCTCCACACCGTCCCAACACACTCTCCCGGGGTCTGACACAGAGTGAATCTCCATCAACACCGTCCCATCACACATTCCCGGGGTCAGACACAGAGTGAATCTCCATCCACACCATCCCATCACAAACTCCCGGGGTCAGACACAGAGTGAATCTCCATTCAGACCTTCCCATCACAAAAGCCCGGGGTCAGACACAGAGTGAATCTACATCCAAAACGCCCCTTAACACTTCCCCGCGGTCAGACACAGAGTGAATCCCCATCCAAACCGTCCCATCACAATCTCCCGGGGTCAGACACAGAGTGAATCTCCCTCCACACAAACCCATCACAAAAGCCTGGGGTCAGACACTGAGTGAACCTCCATCTAAACCGTCCCATCACACAATGCCGTGGTCAGACACAGAGTGAATCTCCTTCCACATCATCCCATCACAAATTCCAGTGGTCAGACATAGAGTGAATCTGCAACCACACATTTCCATCACAAACTCCAGGGGTCAGAAACAGAGTGAATCTCCCTCCACACCGTCCCATCACACTCTCCCGGGGTCTGACACAGAGTGAATCTCCATCCACACCGTCCCATCACACATTCCCGGGGTCAGACACAGAGTGAATCTCCATCCACACCATCCCATCACAAACTCCCGGGGTCAGACACAGAGTGAATCTCCATTCAGACCTTCCCATCACAAAAGCCCGGGGTCAGACACAGAGTGAATCTACATCCACAACGCCCCTTAACACTTCCCCGCGGTCAGACACAGAGTGAATCCCCATCCAAACCGTCCCATCACAATCTCCCGGGGTCAGACACAGAGTGAATCTCCCTCCACACAAACCCATCACAAAAGCCTGGGGTCAGACACTGAGTGAACCTCCATCTAAACCGTCCCATCACACAATGCCGTGGTCAGACACAGAGTGAATCTCCTTCCACATCATCCCATCACAAATTCCAGTGGTCAGACATAGAGTGAATCTGCATCCGCACCTTTCCATCACAAACTCCCGGGGTCAGACAAAGAGTAAATCTCCCTCCTCACCGTTCCATCACACACTCCCGGCGACAGGCACAGAGTGAATCTGCATCCAATCCGTCCCATCACACGTTCCCGTGGTCAGACACAGAGTGAATCTCCCTCCTCACCGACCCATCACACACTCCCGGGGTCAGACACAGAGGGAATCTCCATCCACACCGGCCCATCACGAACTCACGGGGTCAGACACAAGGTGAATCTCCATTAACACCGGCCCATCACAAAAACCCTGGGTCAGACACAAAGTGAATCTCCATACACACCGGCCCATCACAAACTCAAGGGGTCAGACACAGAGTGAATCTCCCTCCACACCGTCCCATCACAAAAGCCCGGGGTCAGACAGATATTGAATCTCCCTCCTCACCGTCCCATCACAAAAGCCCGGGGTCAGACACAGAGTGAATCTCCCTCCTCACCGTTCCATCACAAAAGCCCGGGGTCAGACACAGAGTGAATCTCCATCCAAACCGTCCCATCACACATTGCCGATGTCAGACACAGATTGAAACTCCCTCCACACCGTCCATTCACAAATTCCGTGGTCAGACATAGAGTGAATCTGCAAACACACATTTCCATCACAAACTGCCGGGGTCAGAAACAGAGTGAATCTCCCTCCACACCGTCCCATCACACTCTCCCGGGGTCTGACACAGAGTGAATCTCCATCCACACCGTCCCATCACACTTTCCCGTGGTCAGACACAGAGTGAATCTCCATCCAGACCTTCCCATCACAAAAACCCGGGGTCAGACACAAAGTGAATGTCCATCCAAACCGTCCCATCATACTTTCCCTGGGTCAGACTCAGAGTGATTCTCCATCCACACCGTCCCATCACAAAAGCCCGGGGTCAGACACAGAGTGAATCTACATCCAAAACGCCCCTTAACACTTCCCCGCGGTCAGACACAGAGTGAATCCCCATCCAAACCGTCCCATCACAATCTCCCGGGGTCAGACACAGAGTGAATCTCCCTCCACACAATCCCATCACAAAAGCCCGGGGTCAGACACTGAGTGAATCTCCTTCCACACCATACCATCACAAATTCCAGGGGTCAGACATAGAGTGAATCTGCATCCACACCTTCCCATCACAAACTCCCGGGGTCAGACAAAGAGTAAATCTCCCTCCTCACCGTCCCATCACACACTCCTGGCGTCAGGAACAGAGTGAATCTGCATCCAAACCGTCCCATCACACGTTCCCGGGGTCAGACACAGAGTGAATCTCCCTCCTCACCGTCCCAACACACACTCCCGGGGTCAGACACAGAGTGAATTTCCAATCACACCGTCCCATCACAATCTCCCGGGGTCAGACACAGTGTGAATCTCCCTCCACACCGTCCCATCACAATAGACCGGGGTCAGACACAAAGTGAATCTCCCTCCACACCGTCCCATCAGAAAAGCCCGGGGTCAGATAGAGATTGAATCTCCATCCAAACTGTCCCATCACACGTTCCCGGGGTCTGACACAGAGTGAATCTCCCTCTTCACCGTCCTATCACACACTCCTGGGGTCAGACTCACTGTGAACCTCCATCCAAACCGTCCCATCACACGTTCCCGGGGTCAGACACAGAGTGAATCTCCCTCTTCACCGTCCCATCACAAAAGCCCGGGTCAGTCACAGAGTGAATCTCCATGCAAACTGTCCCATCACACATTCCCGGGGTAAGACACAGAGTGAATCTCCATCCACACCATCCCATCACAAATTCCAGGGGTGAGACATAGAGTGAATCTCCATCCACACCGTCCATCACAAACTCCCGGGGTCAGACACAGGGTGAATCTCCCTCCACACAATCCCATCACAAAAGCCCGGGGTCAGACACTGAGTGAATCTCCTTCCACACCATCCCATCACAAATTCCAGGGGTCAGACATAGAGTGAATCTGCATCCACACCTTTCCATCACAAACTCCCGGGGTCAGACAAAGAGTAAATCTCCCTCCTCACCGTCCCATCACACACTCCCGGCGTCAGGAACAGAGTGAATCTGCATCCAAACCGTCCCATCACACGTTCCCGGGGTCAGACACAGAGTGAATCTCCCTCCTCACCGTCCGAACACACACTCCCGGGGTCAGACACAGAGTGAATTTCCAATCACACCGTCCCATCACAAATTCACGGGGTCAGACACAGTGTGAATCTCCCTGCACAACGTCCAATCACAATAGACCGGGGTCAGACACAAAGTGAATCTCCATACACACCGGCCCATCAGAAAAGCCCGGTGTCAGATAGAGATTGAATCTCCATCCAAACCGTCCCATCACACTTTCCCGGGGTCTGACACAGAGTGAATCTCCCTCTTCACCGTCCCATCACGCACTCCTGTGGTCAGACTCGGAGTGAACCTCCATCCAACCGTCTCATCACACGTTCCCGTGGTCAGACACAGAGTGAATCACCATCCACACCGTCCCATCTTAAACCCCTCGGGGTCAGACACTGAGTGAACCTCCATCCAAACCGTCTCATCACACATTGCCGGGGTCAGACACAGAGTGATTCTCCTTCCACACCATCCTATCACAAATTCCAGGGGTCAGACATAGAGTGATTATGCATCCACACCTTTCCATCACATACTCCCGGGGTCAGACAAAGAGTAAAGCTCCCTTCTCATCGTCCAATCACAGACTCCCAGGGTCAGACACAGAGTGAAATTCCATCCAAACCGTCCCATCACACATTGCCGATGTCAGACACAGATGGAAACTCCCTCCACACCGTCCATTCACAAATTCCGTGGTCAGACATAGAGTGAAACTGCAACCACACATTTCCATCACAAACTCCCGGGGTCAGAAACAGAGTTAATCTCCCTCCACACCGTCCCATCACACACTCCCGGGGTCTGACACAGAGTATATCTCCATCCACACCGTCCCATCACACTTTCCAGGGGTCAGACACAGAGTGAATCTCCCTCCTCACCGTTCCATCACAAAAGCCCGGGGTCAGACACAGAGTGAATCTCCATCCAAACCGTCCCATCACACATTGCCGATGTCAGACACAGATTGAAACTCCCTCCGCACCGTCCATTCACAAATTCCGTGGTCAGACATAGAGTGAATCTGCAACCACACATTTCCATCACAAACTCCCGGGGTCAGAAACAGAGTGAATCTCCCTCCACACCGTCCCATCACACTCTCCCGGGGTCTGACACAGAGTGAATCTCCATCCACACCGTCCCATCACACATTCCCGGGGTCAGACACAGAGTGAATCTCCATTCAGACCTACCCATCACAAAAGCCCGGGGTCAGACACAGAGTGAATCTACATCCAAAACGCCCCTTAACACTTCCCCGCGGTCAGACACAGAGTGAATCCCCATCCAAACCGTCCCATCACAATCTCCCGGGGTCAGACACAGAGTGAATCTCCCTCCACACAAAGCCATCACAAAAGCCTGGGGTCAGACACTGAGTGAACCTCCATCTAAACCGTCCCATCACACAATTCCGTGGTCAGACACAGAGTAAATCTCCTTCCACATCATTCCATCACAAATTCCAGTGGTCAGACATAGAGTGAATCTGCATCCGCACCTTTCCATCACAAACTCCCGGGGTCAGACAAAGAGTAAATCTCCCTCCTCACCGTTCCATCACACACTTCCGGCGACAGTCACAGAGTGAATCTGCATCCAATCCGTCCCATCACACGTTCCCCTGGTCAGACACAGAGTGAATCTCCCTCCTCACCGACCCATCACACACTCCCGGGGTCCGACACAGAGAGAATCTCCATCCACACCGGCCCATCACGAACTCACGGGGTCAGACACAGAGTGAATCTCCCTACTCACCGTCCCATCACAAAAGCCCGGGGTCAGACACAGAGTGAATCTCCCTCCACACCGTCCCATCACAAAAGCCCGGGGTCAGACAGATATTGAATCTCCCTCCTCACCGTCCCATCACAAAAGCCCGGTGTCAGACACAGAGTGAATCTGCATCCAAACCGTCCCATCACACATTCCCTGGGTCAGACACAGAGTGAATCTCCCTCATCACCGTCCCATCACACACTGGCGGGGTCAGACACAAGGTGAATCTCCATTAACACCGGCCCATCACAAAAACCCTGGGTCAGACACAAAGTGAATCTCCATACACACCGGCCCATCACAAACTCAAGGGGTCAGACACAGAGTGAATCTCCCTACACACCGTCCCATCACAAAAGCCCGGGGTCAGACAGATATTGAATCTCCCTCCTCACCGTGCCATCACAAAAGCCCGGGGTCAGACACAGAGTGAATCTCCCTACTCACCGTTCCATCACAAAAGCCCGGGGTCAGACACAGAGTGAATCTCCATCCAAACCGTCCCATCACACATTGCCGATGTCAGACACAGATTGAAACTCCCTCCACACCGTCCATTCACAAATTCCGTGGTCAGACATAGAGAGAATCTGCAACCACACATTTCCATCACAAACTCCCGGGGTCAGAAACAGAGTGAATCTCCCTCCACACCGTCCCATCACACTCTCCCGGGGTCTGAAACAGAGTGAATCTCCATCCACACCGTCCCATCACACTTTCCCGGGGTCAGACACAGAGCGAATCTCCATCCACACCGTCCCATCACAAACTCCCGGGGTCAGACACAGAGTGAATCTCCATCCAGACCTTCCAATCACAAAAACCCGGGGTCAGACACAAAGTGAATGTCCATCCAAACCGTCCCATCATACTTTCCCTGGGTCAGACTCAGAGTGAATCTCCATACACACCGGCCCATCACAAACTCAAGGGGTCAGACACAGAGTGAATCTCCCTCCACACCGTCCCATCACAAAAGCCCGGGGTCAGACAGATATTGAATCTCCCTCCTCACCGTCCCATCACAAAAGCCCGGGGTCAGACACAGAGTGAATCTGCATCCAAACCGTCCCATCACATATTCCCTGGGTCAGACACAGAGTGAATCTCCCTCATCACCTTCCCATCACACACTGGCGGGGTCAGACACAAGGTGAATCTCCATTAACACCGGCCCATCACAAAAACCCTGGGTCAGACACAAAGTGAATCTCCATACACACCGGCCCATCACAAACTCAAGGGGTCAGACACAGAGTGAATCTCCCTCCACACCGTCCCATCAGAAAAGCCCGGGGTCAGACAGATATTGAATCGCCCTCCTCACCGTCCCATCACAAAAGCCCGGGGTCAGACACAGAGTGATTCTCCCTCCTCACCGTTCCATCACAAAAGCCCGGGGTCAGACACAGAGTGAATCTCCATCCAAACCGTCCCATCACACATTGCCGATGTCAGACACAGATTGAAACTCCCTCCACACCGTCCATTCACAAATTCCGTGGTCAGACATAGAGTGAATCTGCAACCACACATTTCCATCACAAACTCCCGGGGTCAGAAACAGAGTGAATCTCCCTCCACACCGTCCCATCACACTCTCCCGGGGTCTGACACAGAGTGAATCTCCATCCACACCGTCCCATCACACATTCCCGGGGTCAGACACAGAGTGAATCTCCATCCACACCGTCCCATCACAAACTCCCGGGGTCAGACACAGAGTGAATCTCCATTCAGACCTTCCCATCACAAAAGCCCGGGGTCAGACACAGAGTGAATCTACATCCAAAACGCCCCTTAACACTTCCCCGCGGTCAGACACAGAGTGAATCTGCATCCAAACCGTCTCATCACACATTCCCTGGGTCAGACACAGAGTGAATCTCCCTCATCACCGTCCCATCACACACTGGCGGGTTCAGACACGAGGTGAACTCCATTAACACCGGCCCATCACAAAAACCCTGGGTCAGACACAAAGTGAATCTCCATACACACCGGCCCATCGCAAACTCAAGGGGTCAGACACAGAGTGAATCTCCCTCCACACCGTCCCATCACAAAAGCCCGGGGTCAGACAGATATTGAATCTCCCTCCTCACCGTCCCATCACAAAAGCCCGGGGTCAGACACAGAGTGAATCTCCCTCCTCACCGTTCCATCACAAAAGCCCGGGGTCAGACACAGGGTGAATCTCCATCCAAACCGTCCCATCACACATTGCCGATGTCAGACACAGATTGAAACTCCCTCCACACCGTCCATTCACAAATTCCGTGGTCAGACATAGAGTGAATCTGCAACCACACATTTCCATCACAAACTCCCGGGGTCAGAAACAGAGTGAATCTCCCTCCACACCGTCCCATCACACTCTCCCGGGGTCTGACACAGAGTGAATCTCCATCCACACCGTCCCATCACACTTTCCCGGGGTCAGACACAGAGTGAATCTCCATCCACACCGTCCCATCACAAACTCCCGGGGTCAGACACAGAGTGAATCTCCATCCAGACCTTCCAATCACAAAAACCCGGGGTCAGACACAAAGTGAATGTCCATCCAAACCGTCCCATCATACTTTACCTGGGTCAGACTCAGAGTGAATCTCCATCCACACCGGCCCATAACAAAAACCCGGGGTCAGACACAAAGTGAATCTCCATACACACCGGCCCATCACAAACTCAAGGGGTCAGACAGATATTGAATCTCCCTCCTCACCGTCCCATCACAAAAGCCCGGGGTCAGACACAGAGTGAATCTGCATCCAAACCGTCCCATCACATATTCCCTGGGTCAGACACAGAGTGAATCTCCCTCATCACCGTCCCATCACACACTGGCTGGGTCAGACACAAGGTGAATCTCCATTAACACCGGCCCATCACAAAAACCCTGGGTCAGACACAAAGTGAATCTCCCTCCACACCGTCCCATCAGAAAAGCCCGGGGTCAGACAGATATTGAATCGCCCTCCTCACCGTCCCATCACAAAAGCCCGGGGTCAGACACAGAGTGAATCTCCCTCCTCACCGTTCCATCACAAAAGCCCGGGGTCAGACACAGAGTGAATCTCCATCCAAACCGTCCCATCACACATTGCCGATGTCAGACACAGATTGTAACTCCCTCCACACCGTCCATTCACAAATTCCGTGGTCAGACATAGAGTGAATCTGCAACCACACATTTCCATCACAAACTCCCGGGGTCAGAAACAGAGTGAATCTCCCTCCACACCGTCCCATCACACTCTCCCGGGGTCTGACACAGAGTGAATCTCCATCCACACCGTCCCATCACACATTCCCGGGGTCAGACACAGAGTGAATCTCCATCCACACCGTCCCATCACAAACTCCCGGGGTCTGACACAGAGTGAATCTCCATCAGACCTTCCCATCACAAAAGCCCGGGGTCAGACACAGAGTGAATCTACATCCAAAACGCGCCTTAACACTTCCCCGCGGTCAGACACAGAGTGAATCCCCATCCAAACCGTCCCATCACAATCTCCCGGGGTCAGACACAGAGTGAATCTCCCTCCACACAAACCCATCACAAAAGCCTGGGGTCAGACACTGAATGAACCTCCATCTAAACCGTCCCATCACACAATGCCGTGGTCAGACACAGTGAGAATCTACTTCCACATCATCCCATCACAAATTCCAGTGGTCAGACATAGAGTGAATCTGCATCCGCACCTTTCCATCACAAACTCCCGGGGTCAGACAAAGAGTAAATCTACCTCCTCACCGTTCCATCACACACTCCCGGCGACAGGCACAGAGTGAATCTGCATCCAATCCGTCCCATCACACGTTCCCGTGGTCAGACACAGAGTGAATCTCCCTCCACACCGGCCCATCACGAACTCACGGGGTCAGACACAAGGTGAATCTCCATTAACACCGGCCCATCACAAAAACCCTGGGTCAGACACAAAGTGAATCTCCATACACACCGGCCCATCACAAACTCAAGGGGTCAGACACAGAGTGAATCTCCCTCCACACCGTCCCATCACAAAAGCCCGGGGTCAGACAGATATTGAATCTCCCTCCTCACCGTCCCATCACAAAAGCCCGGGGTCAGACACAGAGTGAATCTCCCTCCTCACCGTTCCATCACAAAAGCCCGGGGTCAGACCCAGATTGAAACTCCCTCCACACCGTCCATTCACAAATTCCGTGATCAGACATAGAGTGAATCTGCAACCACACATTTCCATCACAAACTCCCGGGGTCAGAAACAGAGTGAATCTCCCTCCACACCGTCCCATCACACTCTCCCGGGGTCTGACACAGAGTGAATCTCCATCCACACCGTCCCATCACACTTTCCCGGGGTCAGACACAGAGTGAATCTCCATCCACACCGTCCCATCACAAACTCCCGGGGTCAGACACAGAGTGAATCTCCATCCAGACCTTCCCATCACAAAAACCCGGGGTCAGACACAAAGTGAATGTCCATCCAAACCGTCCCATCATACTTTCCCTGGGTCAGACTCAGAGTGATTCTCCATCCACACCGTCCCATCACAAAAGCCCGGGGTCAGACACAGAGTGAATCTACATACAAAACGCCCCTTAACACTTCCCCGCGGTCAGACACAGAGTGAATCTCCATCCACACAAACCCATCACAAAAGCCTGAGGTCAGACACTGAGTGAACCTCCATCCAAACCGTCCCATCACACAATGCCGTGGTCAGACACAGAGTGAATCTCCTTCCACATCATCCCATCACAAATTCCACTGGTCAGACACAGAGTGAATCTCCATCCACACCGTCCCATCATACTTTCCCTGGGTCAGTCTCAGAGTGATTCTCCATCCACACCGTCCCATCACAAAAGCCCGGGGTCAGACACAGAGTGAATCTACATCCAAAACGCCCCTTAACACTTCCCCGCGGTCAGACACAGAGTGAATCTCCATCCACACAAACCCATCACAAAAGCCTGGGGTCAGACACTGAGTGAACCTCCATCCAAACCGTCCCATCACACAATGCCGTGGTCAGACACAGAGTGAATCTCCTTCCACATCATCCCATCACAAATTCCACTGGTCAGACATAGAGTGAATCTGCATCCACACCTTTCCATCACAAACTCCCGGGGTCAGACAAAGAGTAAATCTCCCTCCTCACCGTCCCATCACACACTCCGGGCGTCAGGCACAGAGTGAATCTGCATCCAATCCGTCCCATCACACGTTCCCGTGGTCAGACACAGAGTGAATCTCCCTCCTCTCCGACCCATCACACACTCCCGGGGTCAGACACAGAGTGAATGTCCAAATACACCGTCCCATCACACACTCCCGGGGTCAGACACAGAGGGAATATCCATCCACACCGGCCCATCACGAACTCACAGGGTCAGACACAGAGTGAATCTCCCTACTCACCGTCCCATCACAAAAGCCCGGGGTCAGACACAGAGTGAATCTCCCTACTCACCGTCCCATCACAAAAGCCCGGGGTCAGACAGATATTGAATCTCCATCCACACTGTCCCATCACAAAAGTGCGGGGTCAGACACAGTGTGAATCTCCAATCAAACGGTCCCATCACACTTTCACGGGGTCAGACACAGAGTGAATCTCCCTCCACACAATCCCATCACAAAAGCCCGGGGTCAGACACTCAGTGAACCTGCATCCAAACCGTCCCATCACACATTGCCCAGGGTCAGACACAGAGTGAATCTCCTTCCACACCATCCCATCACAAATTCCAGGGGTCAGACATAGAGTGAAACTGCATCCACACCTTTCCATCACACATTGCCGTGGTCAGACACAGAGTGAATTTCCTTCCTCACCATCCCATCACAAATTCCAGGGGTTAGACATAGAGTGAATCTCCATCCACACCGTCCATCACAAACTCACGGGGTCAGACACAGAGTGAATCTCCCTCTTCACCTTCCCATCACACACTCCTGGGGTCAGACTCACTGTGAACCTCCATCCAAACCGTCCCATCACACGTTCCCGGGGTCAGACACAGAGTGAATCTCCCTCTTCACCGTCCCATCACAAAAGCCCGGGTCAGTCACAGAGTTAATCTCCATCCAAACTGTCCCATCACACATTCCCGGGGTAAGACACAGAGTGAATCTCCATCCACACCGTCCCATCTTAAACCCCTCGGGGTCATACACTGAGTGAACCTCCATCCAAACCGTCTCATCACACATTGCCGGGGTCAGACACAGAGTGAATCTCCTTCCACACCATCCTATCACAAATTCCAGGGGTCAGACACAGAGTGAATCTGCCTCCTCACCGTCCATCACAAACTCCCGGGGTCAGACACAGAGTGAATCTCCCTCCACACAATCCCATCACAAAAGCCCGGGGTCAGACACTGAGTGAATCTCCTTCCACACCATCCCATCACAAATTCCAGGGGTCAGACATAGAGTAAATCTCCCTCCTCACCGTCCCATCACACACTCCCGGCGTCAGGAACAGAGTGAATCTGCATCCAAACCGTCCCATCACACGTTCCCGGGGTCAGACACAGAGTGAATCTCCCTCCTCACCGTCCCAACACACACTCCCGGGGTCAGACACAGAGTAAATTTCCAATCACACCGTCCCATCACAAACTCACGGGGTCAGACACAGTGTGAATCTCCCTGCACAACGTCCAATCACAATAGACCGGGGTCAGACACAAAGTGAATCTCCATACACACCGGCCCATCAGAAAAGCCCGGTGTCAGATAGAGATTGAATCTCCATCCAAACCGTCCCATCACACGTTCCCGGGGTCTGACACAGAGTGAATCTCCCGCTTCACCGTCCCATCACACACTCCTGTGGTCAGACTCGGAGTGAACCTCCATCCAAACCGTCTTATCACACGTTCCCGTGGTCAGACACAGAGTGAATCTCCATCCACACCGTCCCATTTTAAACCCCTCGGGGTCAGACACTGAGTGAACCTCCATCCAAACCGTCTCATCACACATTGCCGGGGTCAGACACAGACTGAGTCTCCTTCCACACCATCCTATCACAAATTCCAGGGGTCAGACATAGAGTGAATATGCATCCACACCTTTCCATCACATACTCCCGGGGTCAGACAAAGAGTAAATCTCCCTCCTCACCGTCCAATCACAGACTCCCGGGGTCAGACACAGAGTGAAACTCCATCCAAACCGTCCCATCACACATTGCCGATGTCAGACACAGATGGAAACTCCCTCCACACCGTCCATTCACAAATTCCGTGGTCAGACATAGAGTGAAACTGCAACCACACATTTCCATCACAAACACCCGGGGTCAGAAACAGAGTTAATCTCCCTCCACACCGTCCCATCACACACTCCCGGGGTCTGACACAGAGTATATCTCCATCCACACCGTCCCATCACACTTTCCAGGGGTCAGACACAGAGTGAATCTCCCTCCTCACCGTTCCATCACAAAAGCCCGGGGTCAGACACAGAGTGAATCTCCATTCAGACCTACCCATCACAAAAGCCCGGGGTCAGACACAGAGTGAATCTACATCCAAAACGCCCCTTAACACTTCACCGCGGTCAGACACAGAGTGAATCCCCATCCAAACCGTCCCATCACAATCTCCCGGGGTCAGACACAGAGTGAATCTCCCTCCACACAAACCCATCACAAAAGCCTGGGGTCAGACACTGAGTGAACCTCCTTCTAAACCGTCCCATCACACAATGCCGTGGTCAGACACAGAGTAAATCTCCTTCCACATCATCCCATCACAAATTCCAGTGGTCAGACATAGAGTGAATCTGCATCCGCACCTTTCCATCTCAAGTTCCCGTGGTCAGACACAGAGTGAATCTCCCTCCTCACCGACCCATCACACACTCCCGGGTTCAGACACAGAGGGAATCTCCATCCACACCGGCCCATCACGAACTCACGGGGTCAGACACAGAGTGAATCTCCCTACTCACCGTCCCATCACAAAAGCCCGGGGTCAGACACAGAGGGAATCTCCCTCCACACCGTCCCATCACAAAAGCCCGGGGTCAGACAGATATTGAATCTCCCTCCTCACCGTCCCATCACAAAAGCCCGGTGTCAGACACAGAGTGAATCTCCCTCATCACCGTCCCATCACACACTGGCGGGGTCAGACACAAGGTGAATCTCCATTAACACCGGCCCATCACAAAAACCCTGGGTCAGACACAAAGTGAATCTCCATACACACCGGCCCATCACAAACTCAAGGGGTCAGACCCAGAGTGAATCTCCCCCACACCGTCCCATCACAAAAGCCCGGGGTCAGACATTAATTGAATCTCCCTCCTCACCGTCCCATCACAAAAGCCCGGGGTCAGACACAGAGTGAATCTCCCTCCTCACCGTTCCATCACAAAAGCCCGGGGTCAGACACAGAGTGAATCTCCATCCAAACCGTCCCATCACACGTTGCCGATGTCAGACACAGATTGAAACTCCCTCCACACCGTCCATTCACAAATTCCGTGGTCAGACACAGAGTGAATCTCCATCCACACCGTCCCATCACACTTTCCCGGGGTCAGACACAAAGTGAATCTCCATACACACCGGCCCATCACACGTTGCCGATGTCAGACACAGATTGAAACTCCCTCCACACCGTCCATTCACAAATTCCGTGGTCAGACACAGAGTGAATCTCCATTAACACCGGCCCATCACAAAAACCCTGGGTCAGACACAAAGTGAATCTCCATACACACCGGCCCATCACAAACTCAAGGGGTCAGACCCAGAGTGAATCTCCCCCCACACCGTCCCATCACAAAAGCCCGGGGTCAGACATTAATTGAATCTCCCTCCTCACCGTCCCATCACAAAAGCCCGGGGTCAGACACAGAGTGAATCTCCCTCCTCACCGTTCCATCACAAAAGCCCGGGGTCAGACACAGAGTGAATCTCCATCCAAACCGTCCCATCACACGTTGCCGATGTCAGACACAGATTGAAACTCCCTCCACACCGTCCATTCACAAATTCCGTGGTCAGACACAGAGTGAATCTCCATCCACACCGTCCCATCACACTTTCCCGGGGTCAGACACAGAGTGAATCTCCATCCACACCGTCCCATCACAAACTCCCGGGGTCAGACACAGAGTGAATCTCCATCCAGACCTTCCCATCACAAAAACCCGGGGTCAGACACAAAGTGAATGTCCATCCAAACCGTCCCATCATACTTTCCCTGGGTCAGACTCAGAGTGAATCTCCATCCACACCGTCCCATCACAAAAGCCCGGGGTCAGACACAGAGTGAATCTACATCCAAAACGCCCCTTAACACTTCCCCGCGGTCAGACACAGAGTGAATCCCCATCCAAACCGTCCCATCACAATCTCCCGGGGTCAGACACAGAGTGAATCTCCATCCACACAAACCCATCACAAAAGCCTGTGGTCAGACACTGAGTGAACCTACATCCAAACCGTCCCATCACACAATGCCGTGGTCAGACACACAGTGAATCTCCTTCCACATCATCCCATCACAAATTCCACTGGTCAGACATAGAGTGAATCTGCATCCACACCTTTCCATCACAAACTCCCGGGGTCAGACAAAGAGTAAATCTCCCTTCTCACCGTCCCATCACACACTCCCGGCGTCAGGCACAGAGTGAATCTGCATCCAATCCGTCCCATCACACGTTCCCGTGGTCAGACACAGAGTGAATCTCCCTCCTCACCGACCCATCACACACTCCCGGGGTCAGACACAGAGTGAATTTCCAAACACACCGTCCCATCACACACTCCCGGGGTCAGACACAGAGGGAATCTCCATCCACACCGGCCCATCAGTAACTCACGGGGTCAGACACAGAGTGAATCTCCCTACTCACCGTCCCATCACAAAAGCCCGGGGTCAGACACAGAGTGAATCTCCCTCCACACCGTCCCATCAGAAAAGCCCGGGGTCAGACAGATATTGAATCTCCCTCTTCACCGTCCCATCACACACTCCTGTGGTCAGACTCGGAGTGAACCTCCATCCAAACCGTCTCATCACACGTTCCCGTGGTCAGACACAGAGTGAATCTCCATCCACACCGTCTCATCTTAAACCCCTCGGGGTCAGACACTGAGTGAACCTGCATCCAAACCGTCTCATCACACATTGCCGGGGTCAGACACAGAGTGAGTCTCCTTCCACACCATCCTATCACAAATTCCAGGGGTCAGACACAGAGTGAATCTCCCTCCTCACCGTTCCATCACAAAAGCCCGGGGTCAGACACAGAGTGAATCTCCATCCAAACCATCCCATCACACATTGCCGATGTCAGACACAGATTGAAACTCCCTCCACACCGTCCATTCACAAATTCCGTGGTCAGACATAGAGTGAATCTGCAACCACACATTTCCATCACAAACTCCCGGGGTCAGAAACAGAGTGAATCTCCCTCCACACCGTCCCATCACACTCTCCCGGGGTCTGACACAGTGTGAATCTCCATCCATACCGTCCCATCACACATTCCCGGGGTCAGACACAGAGTGAATCTCCATCCACACCGTCCCATCACAAACTCCCGGGGTCAGACACAGAGTGAATTTCCATTCAGACCTACCCATCACAAAAGCCCGGGGTCAGACACAGCGTGAATCCCCATCCAAACCGTCCCATCACAATCTCCCGGGGTCAGACACAGAGTGAATCTCCCTCCACACAAACCCATCACAAAAGCCTGGGGTCAGACACTGAGTGAACCTCCTTCTAAACCGTCCCATCACACAATGCCGTGGTCAGACACTGAGTAAATCTCCTTCCACATCATCCCATCACAAATTCCAGAGGTCAGACATAGAGTGAAACTGCATCCGCATCTTTCCATCACAAACTCCCGGGGTCAGTCAAAGAGTAAATCTCCCTCCTCACCGTTCCATCACACACTTCCGGCGAAATTCACAGAGTGAATCTGCATCCAATCCGTCCCATCACACGTTCCCGTGGTCAGACACAGAGTGAATCTCCCTCCTCACCGACCCATCACACACTCCCGGGGTCAGACACAGAGGGAAGCTCCCTCCACACCGTCCCATCACAAAAGCCCGGGGTCAGACAGATATTGAATCTCCCTCCTCACCGTCCCATCACAAAAGCCCGGTGTCAGACACAGACTGAATCTCCCTCATCACCGTCCCATCACACACTGGCGGGGTCAGATACAAGGTGAATCTCCATACACACCGGCCCATCACAAACTCAAGGGGTCAGACACAGAGTGAATCTCCCCCCCACCGTCCCATCACAAAAGCCCGGGGTCAGACAGATATTGAATCTCCCTCCTCACCGTCCCATCACAAAAGCCCGGGGTCAGACACAGAGTGAATCTCCCTCCTCACCGTTCCAACACACGTTGCCGATGTGAGACACAGATTGAAACTCCCTCCACACCGTCCATTCACAAATTCCGTGGTCAGACATAGAGTGAATCTGCAACCACACATTTCCATCACAAACTCCCGGGGTCAGAAACAGAGTGAATCTCCCTCCACACCGTCCCATCACACTCTCCCGGGGTCTGACACAGAGTGAATCTCCATCCACACCGTCCCATCACACTTTCCCGGGGTCAGACACAGAGTGAATCTCCATCCACACCGTCCCATCACAAACTCCCGGGGTCAGACACAGAGTGAATCACCATCCAGACCTTCCCATCACAAAAACCCGGGGTCAGACACAAAGTGAATGTCCATCCAAACCGTCCCATCATACTTTCCCTGGGTCAGACTCAGAGTGATTACCATCCACACCGTCCCATCACAAAAGCCCGGGGTCAGGCACAGAGTGAATATACATCCAAAACGCCCCTTAACACTTCCCCGCGGTCAGACACAGAGTGAATCCCCATCCAAACCGTCCCATCACAATCTCCCGGGGTCAGACACAGAGTGAATCTCCATCCACACAAACCCATCACAAAAGCCTGTGGTCAGACACTGAGTGAACCTCCATCCAAACCGTCCCATCACACAATGCCGTGGTCAGACACACAGTGAATCTCCTTCCTCACCGACCCATCACACACTCCCGGGGTCAGACACAGAGTGAATTTCCAAACACACCGTCCCATCACACACTCCCGGGGTCAGACACAGAGGGAATCTCCATCTACACCGGCCCATCACGAACTCACGGGGTCAGACACAGAGTGAATCTCCCTACTCACCGTCCCATCACAAAAGCCCGGGGTCAGACACAGAGTGAATCTCCCGCCACACCGTCCCATCAGAAAAGCCCGGGGTCAGACAGATATTGAATCTCCCTCCTCACCGTCCCATCACAAAAGCCTGGGGTCAGACACAGAGTGAATCTCCCTCCACACCGTCCCATCACAAAAGCCCGGGGTCAGACAGATATTGAATCTCCCTCCTCACCGTCCCATCACAAAAGCCCGGGGTCAGACACAGAGTGAATCTCCATCCAAACCGTCCCATCACACATTGCCGATGTCAGACACAGATTGAAACTCCCTCCACCCCGTCCAATCGCAAATTCCGTGGTCAGACCTAGAGTGAATCTGCATCCACACATTTCCATCAAAAACTCCCGGGGTCAGAAACAAAGTGATTCTTCCTCCACACCGTCCCATCACACACTCCCGGGGTCTGACACAGAGTGAATCTCCATCCACACCGTCCCATCACAAAAGTGCGGGGTCAGACACAGAGTGAATCTCCATCCTCACTGTCCCATCACAAAAGTGCGGGGTCAGACACAGAGTGAATCTCCATCCAAACGGTTGCATCACACTTTCACGGGGTCAGACACAGAGTGAATCTCCCTCCACACAATCCCATCACAAAAGCCCGGGTTCAGACACTCAGTGAACCTGCATCCAAACCGTCCCATCACACATTGCCCGTGGTCAGACACAGAGTGAATTTCCTTCCACACCATCCCATCACAAATTCCAGGGGTGAGACATAGAGTGAATCTCCATCCACACCGTCCATCACAAACTCACGGGGTCAGACACAGAGTGAATCTCCCTCCACACAATCCCATCACAAAAGCCCGGGGTCAGACACTGAGTGAATCTCCTTCCACACCATCCCATCACAAATTCCAGGGTCAGACATAGAGTGAATCTGCATCCACACCTTTCCATCACAAACTCCCGGGGTCAGACACAGTGTGAATCTCCCTCCACACCGTCCCATCACAATAGACCGGGGTCAGACACAAAGTGAATCTCCCTCCACACCGTCCCATCAGAAAAGCCCGGGGTCAGACACTGAGTGAATCTCCTTCCACACCATCCCATCACAAATTCCAGGGTCAGACATAGAGTGAATCTGCATCCACACCTTTCCATCACAAACTCCCGGGGTCAGACAAAGAGTAAATCTCCCTCCTCACCGTCCCATCACACACTCCTGGCGTCAGGAACAGAGTGAATCTGCATCCAAACCGTCCCATCACACGTTCCCGGGGTCAGACACAGAGTGAATCTCCCTCCTCACCGTCCCAACACACACTCCCGGGGTCAGACACAGAGTGAATTTCCAATCACACCGTCCCATCACAATTTCCCGGGGTCAGACACAGTGTGAATCTCCCTCCACACCGTCCCATCACAATAGACCGGGGTCAGACACAAAGTGAATCTCCCTCCACACCGTCCCATCAGAAAAGCCCGGGGTCAGATAGAGATTGAATCTCCATCCAAACTGTCCCATCACACGTTCCCGGGGTCTGACACAGAGTGAATCTCCCTCTTCACCGTCCCATCAAACACTCCTGGGGTCAGACTCACTGTGAACCTCCATCCAAACCGTCCCATCACACGTTCCCGGGGTCAGACACAGAGTGAATCTCCCTCTTCACCGTCCCATCACAAAAGCCCGGGTCAGTCACAGAGTGAATCTCCATCCAAACTGTCCCATCACACATTCCCGGGGTAAGACACAGAGTGAATCTCCATCCACACCGTCCCATCTTAAACCCCTCGGGGTCAGACACTGAGTGAACCTCCATCCAAACCGTCTCATCACACATTGCCGGGGTCAGACACAGAGTGAATCTCCTTCCACACCATCCTATCACAAATTCCAGGGGTCAGACACAGAGTGAATCTGCCTCCTCACCGTCCCATCACAAAAGCCCGTGGTCAGACACAGAGTGAATCTCCCTCCTCACCGTCCCATCACATAAGCCCGGGGTCAGACACAGAGTGAATC
Source organism: Hemitrygon akajei (assembly GCF_048418815.1). Lineage (NCBI taxonomy): Eukaryota > Metazoa > Chordata > Chondrichthyes > Myliobatiformes > Dasyatidae > Hemitrygon > Hemitrygon akajei. The sequence continues at coordinate 1,110,091 of NW_027331948.1, forward strand.
TCCATCCAAACCGTCCCATCACACATTGCCGATGTCAGACACAGATTGAAACGCCCTCCACACCACCCCATCACAAATTCCAGGGGTGAGACATAGAGTGAATCTCCATCCACACCGTCCATCACAAACTCCCGGGGTCAGACACAGAGTGAATCTCCCTCCACACAATCCCATCACAAAAGCCCGGGGTCAGACACTGAGTGAATCTCCTTCCACACCATCCCATCACAAATTCCAGGGGTCAGACATAGATTGAATCTCCCTCCTCACCGTCCCATCACACACTCCCAGCGTCAGGAACAGAGTGAATCTGCATGCAAACCGTCCCATCACACGTTCCCGGGGTCAGACACAGCGTGAATTTCCAATCACACCGTCCCATCACAAACTCACGGGGTCAGACACAGTGTGAATCTCCCTGAACAACGTCCAATCACAATAGACCGGGGTCAGACACAAAGTGAATCTCCATACACACCGGCCCATCAGAAAAGCCCGGTGTCAGATAGAGATTGAATCTCCCTCTTCACCGTCCCATCACACACTCCTGTGGTCAGACTCGGAGTGAACCTCCATCCAAACCGTCTCATCACACGTTCCCGTGGTCAGACACAGAGTGAATCTCCATCCACACCGTCCCATCTCATACCCCTCGGGGTCAGACACTGAGTGAACCTCCATCCAAACCGTCTCATCACACATTGCCGGGGTCAGACACAGAGTGATTCTCCTTCCACACCATCCTATCACAAATTCCAGGGGTCAGACAGAGAGTGAATATGCATCCACACCTTTCCATCACATACTCCCGGGGTCAGACAAAGAGTAAAGCTCCCTTCTCATCGTCCAATCACAGACTCCCAGGGTCAGACACAGAGTGAATCTCCATCCAATCCGTCCCATCACACATTGCCGATGTCAGACACAGATGGAAACTCCCTCCACACCGTCCATTCACAAATTCCGTGGTCAGACATAGAGTGAATCTGCAACCACACATTTCCATCACAAACTCCCGGGGTCAGAAACAGAGTGAATCTCCCTCCACACCGTCCCATCACACTCTCCCGGGGTCTGACACAGAGTGAATCTCCATCCACACCGTCCCATCACACTTTCCCGGGGTCAGACACAGAGTGAATCTCCATCCACACCGTCCCATCACAAACTCCCGGGGTCAGACACAGAGTGAATCACCATCCAGACCTTCCCATCACAAAAACCCGGGGTCTGACACAAAGTGAATGTCCATCCAAACCGTCCCATCATACTTTCCCTGGGTCAGACTCAGAGTGATTCTCCATCTACACCGTCCCATCACAAAAGCCCGGGGTCAGGCACAGAGTGAATATACATCCAAAACGCCCCTTAACACTTCCCCGCGGTCAGACACAGAGTGAATCCCCATCCAAACCGTCCCATCACAATCTCCCGGGGTCAGACACAGAGTGAATCTCCATCCACACAAACCCATCACAAAAGCCTGTGGTCAGACACTGAGTGAACCTCCATCCAAACCGTCCCATCACACAATGCCGTGGTCAGACACACAGTGAATCTCCTTCCTCACCGACCCATCACACACTCCCGGGGTCAGACACAGAGTGAATTTCCAAACACACCGTCCCATCACACACTCCCGGGGTCAGACACAGAGGGAATCTCCATCTACACCGGCCCATCACGAACTCACGGGGTCAGACACAGAGTGAATCTCCCTACTCACCGTCCCATCACAAAAGCCCGGGGTCAGACACAGAGTGAATCTCCCGCCACACCGTCCCATCAGAAAAGCCCGGGGTCAGACAGATATTGAATCTCCCTCCTCACCGTCCCATCACAAAAGCCCGGGGTCAGACACAGAGTGAATCTCCATCCAAACCGTCCCATCACACATTGCCGATGTCAGACACAGATTGAAACTCCCTCCACCCCGTCCAATCGCAAATTCCGTGGTCAGACCTAGAGTGAATCTGCATCCACACATTTCCATCAAAAACTCCCGGGGTCAGAAACAAAGTGATTCTTCCTCCACACCGTCCCATCACACACTCTCGGGGTCTGACACAGAGTGAATCTCCATCCACACCGTCCTATCACAAAAGTGCGGGGTCAGACACAGAGTGAATCTCCATCCTCACTGTCCCATCACAAAAGTGCGGGGTCAGACACAGAGTGAATCTCCATCCAAACGGTTGCATCACACTTTCACGGGGTCAGACACAGAGTGAATCTCCCTCCACACAATCCCATCACAAAAGCCCGGGTTCAGACACTCAGTGAACCTGCATCCAAACCGTCCCATCACACATTGCCCGTGGTCAGACACAGAGTGAATTTCCTTCCACACCATCCCATCACAAATTCCAGGGGTGAGACATAGAGTGAATCTCCATCCACACCGTCCATCACAAACTCACGGGGTCAGACACAGAGTGAATCTCCCTCCACACAATCCCATCACAAAAGCCCGGGGTCAGACACTGAGTGAATCTCCTTCCACACCATCCCATCACAAATTCCAGGGTCAGACATAGAGTGAATCTGCATCCACACCTTTCCATCACAAACTCCCGGGGTCAGACAAAGAGTAAATCTCCCTCCTCACCGTCCCATCACACACTCCTGGCGTCAGGAACAGAGTGAATCTGCATCCAAACCGTCCCATCACACGTTCCCGGGGTCAGACACAGAGTGAATCTCCCTCCTCACCGTCCCAACACACACTCCCGGGGTCAGACACAGAGTGAATTTCCAATCACACCGTCCCATCACAATTTCCCGGGGTCAGACACAGTGTGAATCTCCCTCCACACCGTCCCATCACAATAGACCGGGGTCAGACACAAAGTGAATCTCCCTCCACACCGTCCCATCAGAAAAGCCCGGGGTCAGATAGAGATTGAATCTCCATCCAAACTGTCCCATCACACGTTCCCGGGGTCTGACACAGAGTGAATCTCCCTCTTCACCGTCCCATCAAACACTCCTGGGGTCAGACTCACTGTGAACCTCCATCCAAACCGTCCCATCACACGTTCCCGGGGTCAGACACAGAGTGAATCTCCCTCTTCACCGTCCCATCACAAAAGCCCGGGTCAGTCACAGAGTGAATCTCCATCCAAACTGTCCCATCACACATTCCCGGGGTAAGACACAGAGTGAATCTCCATCCACACCGTCCCATCTTAAACCCCTCGGGGTCAGACACTGAGTGAACCTCCATCCAAACCGTCTCATCACACATTGCCGGGGTCAGACACAGAGTGAATCTCCTTCCACACCATCCTATCACAAATTCCAGGGGTCAGACACAGAGTGAATCTGCCTCCTCACCGTCCCATCACAAAAGCCCGTGGTCAGACACAGAGTGAATCTCCCTCCTCACCGTCCCATCACATAAGCCCGGGGTCAGACACAGAGTGAATCTCCATCCAAACCGTCCCATCACACATTGCCGATGTCAGACACAGATTGAAACGCCCTCCACACCATCCCATCACAAATTCCAGGGGTGAGACATAGAGTGAATCTCCATCCACACCGTCCATCACAAACTCCCGGGGTCAGACACAGAGTGAATCTCCCTCCACACAATCCCATCACAAAAGCCCGGGGTCAGACACTGAGTGAATCTCCTTCCACACCATCCCATCACAAATTCCAGGGGTCAGACATAGATTGAATCTCCCTCCTCACCGTCCCATCACACACTCCCAGCGTCAGGAACAGAGTGAATCTGCATCCAAACCGTCCCATCACACGTTCCCGGGGTCAGACACAGCGTGAATTTCCAATCACACCGTCCCATCACAAACTCACGGGGTCAGACACAGTGTGAATCTCCCTGAACAACGTCCAATCACAATAGACCGGGGTCAGACACAAAGTGAATCTCCATACACACCGGCCCATCAGAAAAGCCCGGTGTCAGATAGAGATTGAATCTCCCTCTTCACCGTCCCATCACACACTCCTGTGGTCAGACTCGGAGTGAACCTCCATCCAAACCGTCTCATCACACGTTCCCGTGGTCAGACACAGAGTGGATCTCCATCCACACCGTCCCATCTCATACCCCTCGGGGTCAGACACTGAGTGAACCTCCATCCAAACCGTCTCATCACACATTGCCGGGGTCAGACACAGAGTGATTCTCCTTCCACACCATCCTATCACAAATTCCAGGGGTCAGACAGAGAGTGAATATGCATCCACACCTTTCCATCACATACTCCCGGGGTCAGACAAAGAGTAAAGCTCCCTTCTCATCGTCCAATCACAGACTCCCAGGGTCAGACACAGAGTGAAACTCCATCCAAACCGTCCCATCACACATTGCCGATGTCAGACACAGATGGAAACTCCCTCCACACCGTCCATTCACAAATTCCGTGGTCAGACATAGAGTGAAACTGCAACCACACATTTCCATCACAAACTCCCGGGGTCAGAAACAGAGTGAATCTCCCTCCACACCGTCCCATCACACACTCCCGGGGTCTGACACAGAGTATATCTCCATCCACACCGTCCCATCACACTTTCCAGGGGTCAGACACAGAGTGAATCTCCATCCACACCGTCCCATCACAAACTCCCGGGGTCAGACACAGAGTGAATCTCCATCCAGACCTTCCCATCACAAAAACCCGGGGTCAGACACAAAGTGAATGTCCATCCAAACCGTCCCATCATACTTTCCCTGGGTCAGACTCAGAGTGAATCTCCATCCACACCGTCCCATCACAAAAGCCCGGGGTCAGACACAGAGTGAATCTCCATCCAAAACGTCCCATAACACTTCCCCGCGGACAGACACAGAGTGAATCCCCATCCAAACCGTCCCATCACAAAAGCCTGGGGTCAGACACTGAGTGAACCTCCATCCAAACCGTCCCATCACACAATACCGTGGTCAGACACAGAGTGAATCTGCATCCAATCCGTCCCATCACACGTTCCCGGGGTCTGACACAGAGTGAATCTCCCTCTTCACCGTCCCATCACACACTCCTGTGGTCAGACTCGGAGTGAACCTCCATCCAAACCGTCTCATCACACGTTCCCGTGGTCAGACACAGAGTGAATCTCCATCCACACCGTCCCATCTTAAACCCCTCGGGGTCAGACACTGAGTGAACCTCCATCCAAACCGTCTCATCACACATTGCCGGGGTCAGACACAGAGTGATTCTCCTTCCACACCATCCTATCACAAATTCCAGGGGTCAGAAATAGAGTGAATATGCATCCACACCTTTCCATCACATACTCCCGGGGTCAGACAAAGAGTAAAGCTCACTTCTCATCGTCCAATCACAGACTCCCGGAGTCAGACACAGAGTGAATCTCCATCCACACAAACCCATCACAAAAGCCTGTGGTCAGACACTGAGTGAACCTCCATCCAAACCGTCCCATCACACAATGCCGTGGTCAGACACACAGTGAATCTCCTTCCACATCATCCCATCACAAATTCCACTGGTCAGACATAGAGTGAATCTGCATCCACACCGTCCCATCACACGTTCCCGTGGTCAGACACAGAGTGAATCTCCCTCCTCACCGACCCATCACACACTCCCGGGGTCAGACACAGAGTGAATTTCCAAACACACCGTCCCATCACACACTCCCGGGGTCAGACACAGAGGGAATCTCCATCCACACCGGCCCATCACGAACTCACGGGGTCAGACACAGAGTGAATCTCCCTACTCACCGTCCCATCACAAAAGCCCGGGGTCAGACACAGAGTGAATCTCCCGCCACACCGTCCCATCAGAAAAGCCCGGGGTCAGACAGATATTGAATCTCCCTCCTCACCGTCCCATCACAAAAGCCTGGGGTCAGACACAGAGTGAATCTCCATCCAAACAGTCCCATCACACATTGCCGATGTCAGACACAGATTGAAACTCCCTCCACCCCGTCCAATCGCAAATTCCGTGGTCAGACCTAGAGTGAATCTGCATCCACACATTTCCATCAAAAACTCCCGGGGTCAGAAACAAAGTGATTCTTCCTCCACACCGTCCCATCACACACTCCCGGGGTCTGACACAGAGTGAATCTCCATCCACACCGTCCCATCACAAAAGTGCGGGGTCAGACACAGAGTGAATCTCCATCCTCACTGTCCCATCACAAAAGTGCGGGGTCAGACACAGAGTGAATCTCCATCCAAACGGTTCCATCACACTTTCACGGGGTCAGACACAGAGTGAATCTCCCTCCACACAATCCCATCACAAAAGCCCGGGTTCAGACACTCAGTGAACCTGCATCCAAACCGTCCCATCACACATTGCCCGTGGTCAGACACAGAGTGAATTTCCTTCCACACCATCCCATCACAAATTCCAGGGGTGAGACATAGAGTGAATCTCCATCCACACCGTCCATCACAAACTCACGGGGTCAGACACAGAGTGAATCTCCCTCCACACAATCCCATCACAAAAGCCCGGGGTCAGACACTGAGTGAATCTCCTTCCACACCATCCCATCACAAATTCCAGGGTCAGACATAGAGTGAATCTGCATCCACACCTTTCCATCACAAACTCCCGGGGTCAGACAAAGAGTAAATCTCCCTCCTCACCGTCCCATCACACACTCCTGGCGTCAGGAACAGAGTGAATCTGCATCCAAACCGTCCCATCACACGTTCCCGGGGTCAGACACAGAGTGAATCTCCCTCCTCACCGTCCCAACACACACTCCCGGGGTCAGACACAGAGTGAATTTCCAATCACACCGTCCCATCACAATTTCCCGGGGTCAGACACAGTGTGAATCTCCCTCCACACCGTCCCATCACAATTTCCCGGGGTCAGACACAGTGTGAATCTCCATCCAAACCGTCCCATCACACATTGCCGATGTCAGACACAGATTGAAACGCCCTCCACACCATCCCATCACAAATTCCAGGGGTGAGACATAGAGTGAATCTCCATCCACACCGTCCATCACAAACTCCCGGGGTTAGACACAGAGTGAATCTCCCTCCACACAATCCCATCACAAAAGCCCGGGGTCAGACACTGAGTGAATCTCCTTCCACACCATCCCATCACAAATTCCAGGGGTCAGACATAGATTGAATCTCCCTCCTCACCGTCCCATCACACACTCCCAGCGTCAGGAACAGAGTGAATCTGCATCCAAACCGTCCCATCACACGTTCCCGGGGTCAGACACAGTGTGAATTTCCAATCACACCGTCCCATCACAAACTCACGGGGTCAGACACAGTGTGAATCTCCCTGAACAACGTCCAATCACAATAGACCGGGGTCAGACACAAAGTGAATCTCCATACACACCGGCCCATCAGAAAAGCCCGGTGTCAGATAGAGATTGAATCTCCCTCTTCACCGTCCCATCACACACTCCTGTGGTCAGACTCGGAGTGAACCTCCATCCAAACCGTCTCATCACACGTTCCCGTGGTCAGACACAGAGTGAATCTCCATCCACACCGTCCCATCTTAAACCCCTCGGGGTCAGACACTGAGTGAACCTCCATCCAAACCGTCTCATCACACATTGCCGGGGTCAGACACAGAGTGATTCTCCTTCCACACCATCCTATCACAAATTCCAGGGGTCAGACAGAGAGTGAATATGCATCCACACCTTTCCATCACATACTCCCGGGGTCAGACAAAGAGTAAAGCTCCCTTCTCATCGTCCAATCACAGACTCCCAGGGTCAGACACAGAGTGAAACTCCATCCAAACCGTCCCATCACACATTGCCGATGTCAGACACAGATGGAAACTCCCTCCACACCGTCCATTCACAAATTCCGTGGTCAGACATAGAGTGAAACTGCAACCACACATTTCCATCACAAACTCCCGGGGTCAGAAACAGAGTGAATCTCCCTCCACACCGTCCCATCACACACTCCCGGGGTCTGACACAGAGTATATCTCCATCCACACCGTCCCATCACACTTTCCAGGGGTCAGACACAGAGTGAATCTCCATCCACACCGTCCCATCACAAACTCCCGGGGTCAGACACAGAGTGAATCTCCATCCACACCGGACCATCACAAAAACCCGGGGTCAGACAGAAGGTGAATCTCCATACACACCGGCCCATCATAATTTCCCGGGGTCAGACACAGAGTGAATCTCCATCCAGACCTTCCCATCACAAAAACCCGGGGTCAGACACAAAGTGAATGTCCATCCAAACCGTCCCATCATACTTTCCCTGGGTCAGACTCAGAGTGAATCTCCATCCACACCGTCCCATAACACTTCCCCGCGGTCAGACACAGAGTGAATCCCCATCCAAACAGTCCCATCACAAAAGCCTGGGGTCAGACACTGAGTGAACCTCCATCCAAACCGTCCCATCACAAAAGCCCGGGGTCAGACACAAAGTGAATGTCCATCCAAACCGTCCCATCATACTTTCCCTGGGTCAGACTCAGAGTGAATCTCCATCCACACCGTCCCATCACAAAAGCCCGGGGTCAGACACAGAGTGAATCTCCATCCAAAACGTCCCATAACACTTCCCCGCGGACAGACACAGAGTGAATCCCCATCCAAACCGTCCCATCACAAAAGCCTGGGGTCAGACACTGAGTGAACCTCCATCCAAACCGTCCCATCACACAATACCGTGGTCAGACACAGAGTGAATCTGCATCCAATCCGTCCCATCACACGTTCCCGGGGTCTGACACAGAGTGAATCTCCCTCTTCACCGTCCCATCACACACTCCTGTGGTCAGACTCGGAGTGAACCTCCATCCAAACCGTCTCATCACACGTTCCCGTGGTCAGACACAGAGTGAATCTCCATCCACACCGTCCCATCTTAAACCCCTCGGGGTCAGACACTGAGTGAACCTCCATCCAAACCGTCTCATCACACATTGCCGGGGTCAGACACAGAGTGATTCTCCTTCCACACCATCCTATCACAAATTCCAGGGGTCAGAAATAGAGTGAATATGCATCCACACCTTTCCATCACATACTCCCGGGGTCAGACAAAGAGTAAAGCTCACTTCTCATCGTCCAATCACAGACTCCCGGAGTCAGACACAGAGTGAATCTCCATCCACACAAACCCATCACAAAAGCCTGTGGTCAGACACTGAGTGAACCTCCATCCAAACCGTCCCATCACACAATGCCGTGGTCAGACACACAGTGAATCTCCTTCCACATCATCCCATCACAAATTCCACTGGTCAGACATAGAGTGAATCTGCATCCACACCGTCCCATCACACGTTCCCGTGGTCAGACACAGAGTGAATCTCCCTCCTCACCGACCCATCACACACTCCCGGGGTCAGACACAGAGTGAATTTCCAAACACACCGTCCCATCACACACTCCCGGGGTCAGACACAGAGGGAATCTCCATCCACACCGGCCCATCACGAACTCACGGGGTCAGACACAGAGTGAATCTCCCTACTCACCGTCCCATCACAAAAGCCCGGGGTCAGACACAGAGTGAATCTCCCGCCACACCGTCCCATCAGAAAAGCCCGGGTTCAGACAGATATTGAATCTCCCTCCTCACCGTCCCATCACAAAAGCCTGGGGTCAGACACAGAGTGAATCTCCATCCAAACAGTCCCATCACACATTGCCGATGTCAGACACAGATTGAAACTCCCTCCACCCCGTCCAATCGCAAATTCCGTGGTCAGACCTAGAGTGAATCTGCATCCACACATTTCCATCAAAAACTCCCGGGGTCAGAAACAAAGTGATTCTTCCTCCACACCGTCCCATCACACACTCCCGGGGTCTGACACAGAGTGAATCTCCATCCACACCGTCCCATCACAAAAGTGCGGGGTCAGACACAGAGTGAATCTCCATCCTCACTGTCCCATCACAAAAGTGCGGGGTCAGACACAGAGTGAATCTCCATCCAAACGGTTCCATCACACTTTCACGGGGTCAGACACAGAGTGAATCTCCCTCCACACAATCCCATCACAAAAGCCCGGGTTCAGACACTCAGTGAACCTGCATCCAAACCGTCCCATCACACATTGCCCGTGGTCAGACACAGAGTGAATTTCCTTCCACACCATCCCATCACAAATTCCAGGGGTGAGACATAGAGTGAATCTCCATCCACACCGTCCATCACAAACTCACGGGGTCAGACACAGAGTGAATCTCCCTCCACACAATCCCATCACAAAAGCCCGGGGTCAGACACTGAGTGAATCTCCTTCCACACCATCCCATCACAAATTCCAGGGTCAGACATAGAGTGAATCTGCATCCACACCTTTCCATCACAAACTCCCGGGGTCAGACAAAGAGTAAATCTCCCTCCTCACCGTCCCATCACACACTCCTGGCGTCAGGAACAGAGTGAATCTGCATCCAAACCGTCCCATCACACGTTCCCGGGGTCAGACACAGAGTGAATCTCCCTCCTCACCGTCCCAACACACACTCCCGGGGTCAGACACAGAGTGAATTTCCAATCACACCGTCCCATCACAATTTCCCGGGGTCAGACACAGTGTGAATCTCCCTCCACACCGTCCCATCACAATTTCCCGGGGTCAGACACAGTGTGAATCTCCATCCAAACCGTCCCATCACACATTGCCGATGTCAGACACAGATTGAAACGCCCTCCACACCATCCCATCACAAATTCCAGGGGTGAGACATAGAGTGAATCTCCATCCACACCGTCCATCACAAACTCCCGGGGTCAGACACAGAGTGAATCTCCCTCCACACAATCCCATCACAAAAGCCCGGGGTCAGACACTGAGTGAATCTCCTTCCACACCATCCCATCACAAATTCCAGGGGTCAGACATAGATTGAATCTCCCTCCTCACCGTCCCATCACACACTCCCAGCGTCAGGAACAGAGTGAATCTGCATCCAAACCGTCCCATCACACGTTCCCGGGGTCAGACACAGTGTGAATTTCCAATCACACCGTCCCATCACAAACTCACGGGGTCAGACACAGTGTGAATCTCCCTGAACAACGTCCAATCACAATAGACCGGGGTCAGACACAAAGTGAATCTCCATACACACCGGCCCATCAGAAAAGCCCGGTGTCAGATAGAGATTGAATCTCCCTCTTCACCGTCCCATCACACACTCCTGTGGTCAGACTCGGAGTGAACCTCCATCCAAACCGTCTCATCACACGTTCCCGTGGTCAGACACAGAGTGAATCTCCATCCACACCGTCCCATCTTAAACCCCTCGGGGTCAGACACTGAGTGAACCTCCATCCAAACCGTCTCATCACACATTGCCGGGGTCAGACACAGAGTGATTCTCCTTCCACACCATCCTATCACAAATTCCAGGGGTCAGACAGAGAGTGAATATGCATCCACACCTTTCCATCACATACTCCCGGGGTCAGACAAAGAGTAAAGCTCCCTTCTCATCGTCCAATCACAGACTCCCAGGGTCAGACACAGAGTGAAACTCCATCCAAACCGTCCCATCACACATTGCCGATGTCAGACACAGATGGAAACTCCCTCCACACCGTCCATTCACAAATTCCGTGGTCAGACATAGAGTGAAACTGCAACCACACATTTCCATCACAAACTCCCGGGGTCAGAAACAGAGTGAATCTCCCTCCACACCGTCCCATCACACACTCCCGGGGTCTGACACAGAGTATATCTCCATCCACACCGTCCCATCACACTTTCCAGGGGTCAGACACAGAGTGAATCTCCATCCACACCGTCCCATCACAAACTCCCGGGGTCAGACACAGAGTGAATCTCCATCCACACCGGACCATCACAAAAACCCGGGGTCAGACAGAAGGTGAATCTCCATACACACCGGCCCATCATAATTTCCCGGGGTCAGACACAGAGTGAATCTCCATCCAGACCTTCCCATCACAAAAACCCGGGGTCAGACACAAAGTGAATGTCCATCCAAACCGTCCCATCATACTTTCCCTGGGTCAGACTCAGAGTGAATCTCCATCCACACCGTCCCATAACACTTCCCCGCGGTCAGACACAGAGTGAATCCCCATCCAAACAGTCCCATCACAAAAGCCTGGGGTCAGACACTGAGTGAACCTCCATCCAAACCGTCCCATCACAAAAGCCCGGGGTCAGACACAGAGTGAATCTCCATCCAAAACGTCCCATAACACTTCCCCGCGGTCAGACACAGAGTGAATCCCCATCCAAACCGTCCCATCACAAAAGCCTGGGGTCAGACACTGAGTGAACCTCCATCCAAACCGTCCCATCACACAATACCGTGGTCAGACACAGAGTGAATCTGCATCCAATCCGTCCCATCACACGTTCCCGGGGTCTGACACAGAGTGAATCTCCCTCTTCACCGTCCCATCACACACTCCTGTGGTCAGACTCGGAGTGAACCTCCATCCAAACCGTCTCATCACACGTTCCCGTGGTCAGACACAGAGTGAATCTCCATCCACACCGTCCCATCTTAAACACCTCGGGGTCAGACACTGAGTGAACCTCCATCCAAACCGTCTCATCACACATTGCCGGGGTCAGACACAGAGTGATTCTCCTTCCACACCATCCTATCACAAATTCCAGGGGTCAGACATAGAGTGAATATGCATCCACACCTTTCCATCACATACTCCCGGGGTCAGACAAAGAGTAAAGCTCCCTTCTCGTCGTCCAATCACAGACTCCCGGAGTCAGACACAGAGTGAAACTCCATCCAAACCGTCCCATCAGACATTGCCGATGTCAGACACAGATGGAAACTCCCTCCACACCGTCCATTCACAAATTCCGTGGTCAGACATAGAGTGAAACTGCAACCACACATTTCCATCACAAACTCCCGGGGTAAGAAACAGAGTTAATCTCCCTCCACACCGTCCCATCACACACTCCCGGGGTCTGACCCAGAGTATATTTCCATCCACACCGTCCCATCACACTTTCCAGGGGTCAGACACAGAGTGAATCTCCCTCCTCACCGTTCCATCACAAAAGCCCGGGGTCAGACACAGAGTGAATCTCCATCCAAACCGTCCCATCACACATTGCCGATGTCAGACACAGATTGAAACTCCCTCCACACCGTCCATTCACAAATTCCGTGGTCAGACATAGAGTGAATCTGCAACCACACATTTCCATCACAAACTCCCGGGGTCAGAAACAGAGTGAATCTCCCTCCACACCGTCCCATCACACTCTCCCGGGGTCTGACACAGAGTGAATCTCCATCCACACCGTCCCATCACACATTCCCGGGGTCAGACACAGAGTGAATCTCCATCCACACCGTCCCATCACAAACTCCCGGGGTCAGACACAGAGTGAATCTACATCCAAAACGCCCCTTAACACTTCCCCGCGGTCAGACACAGAGTGAATCCCCATCCAAACCGTCCCATCACAATCTCCCGGGGTCAGACACAGAGTGAATCTCCCTCCACACAAACCCATCACAAAAGCCTGGGGTCAGACACTGAGTGAACCTCCTTCTAAACCGTCCCATCACACAATGCCGTGGTCAGACACAGAGTAAATCTCCTTCCACATCATCACATCACAAATTCCAGTGGTCAGACATAGAGTGAATCTGCATCCGCACCTTTCCATCACAAACTCCCGGGGTCAGACAAAGAGTAAATCTCCCTCATCACCGTCCCATCACACACTGGCGGGGTCAGACACAAGGTGAATCTCCATTAACACCGGCCCATCACAAAAACCCTGGGTCAGACACAAAGTGAATCTCCATACACACCGGCCCATCACAAACTCAAGGGGTCAGACACAGAGTGAATCTCCCCCCACACCGTCCCATCACAAAAGCCCGGGGTCAGACAGATATTGAATCTCCCTCCTCACCGTCCCATCACAAAAGCCCGGGGTCAGACACAGAGTGAATCTCCCTCCTCACCGTTCCATCACAAAAGCCCGGGGTCAGACACAGAGTGAATCTCCATCCAAACCGTCCCATCACACGTTGCCGATGTCAGACACAGATTGAAACTCCCACCACACCGTCCATTCACAAATTCCGTGGTCAGACATAGAGTGAATCTGCAACCACACATTTCCATCACAAACTCCCGGGGTCAGAAACAGAGTGAATCTCCCTGCACACCGTCCCATCACACTCTCCCGGGGTCTGACACAGAGTGTATCTCCATCCACACCGTCCCATCACACTTTCCCGGGGTCAGACACAGAGTGAATCTCCATCCACACCGTCCCATCACAAACTCCCGGGGTCAGACACAGAGTGAATCTCCATCCAGACCTTCCCATCACAAAAACCCGGGTCAGACACAAAGTGAATGTCCATCCAAACCGTCCCATCATACTTTCCCTGGGTCAGACTCAGAGTGATTCTCCATCCACACCGTCCCATCACAAAAGCCCGGGGTCAGACACAGAGTGAATCTACATCCAAAACGCCCCTTAACACTTCCCCGCGGTCAGACACAGAGTGAATCCCCATCCAAACCGTCCCATCACAATCTCCCGGGGTCAGACACAGAGTGAATCTCCATCCACACAAACCCATCACAAAAGCCTGTGGTCAGACACTGAGTGAACCTCCAACCAAACCGTCCCATGACACAATGCCGTGGTCAGACACACAGTGAATCTCCTTCCACATCATCCCATCACAAATTCCACTGGTCAGACATAGAGTGAATCTGCATCCACACCTTTCCATCACAAACTCCCGGGGTCAGACAAAGAGTAAATCTCCCTCCTCACCGTCCCATCACACACTCCCGGCGTCAGGCACAGAGTGAATCTGCATCCAATCCGTCCCATCACACGTTCCCGTGGTCAGACACAGAGTGAATCTCCCTCCTCACCGACCCATCACACACTCCCGGGGTCAGACACAGAGTGAATTTCCAAACACACCGTCCCATCACACACTCCCGGGGTCAGACACAGAGGGAATCTCCATCCACACCGGCCCATCTCAAACTCACGGGGTCAGACACAGAGTGAATCTCCCTACTCACCGTCCCATCACAAAAGCCCGGGGTCAGACACAGAGTGAATCTCCCTCCACACCGTCCCATCACAAAAGCCCGGGGTCAGACAGATATTGAATCTCCCTCCTCACCGTCCCATCACAAAAGCCTGGGGTCAGACACAGAGTGAATCTCCATCCTCACCGTCCCATCACAAAAGCCCGGGGTCAGACACAGAGTGAATCTCCATCCAAACCGTCCCATCACACATTGCCGATGTCAGACACAGATTGAAACTCCCTCCACCCCGTCCAATCGCAAATTCCGTGGTCAGACCTAGAGTGAATCTGCATCCACACATTTCCATCAAAAACTCCCGGGGTCAGAAACAAAGTGATTCTTCCTCCACACCGTCCCATCACACACTCCCGGGGTCTGACACAGAGTGAATCTCCTTCCACACTGTCCCATCACAAAAGTGCGGGGTCAGACACAGAGTGAATCTCCATCCAATCGGTCCCATCACACTTTCACGGGGTCAGACACAGAGTGAATCTCCCTCCACACAATCCCATCACAAATTCCAGGGGTGAGACATAGAGTGAATCTCCATCCACACCGTCCATCACAAACTCACGGGGTCAGACACAGAGTGAATCTCCCTCCACACAATCCCATCACAAAAGCCCGGGGTCAGACACTGAGTGAATCTCCTTCCACACCATCCCATCACAAATTCCAGGGGTCAGACATAGAGTGAATCTGCATCCACACCTTTCCATCACAAACTCCCGGGGTCAGACAAAGAGTAAATCTCCCTCCTCACCGTCCCATCACACACTCCTGGCGTCAGGAACAGAGTGAATCTGCATCCAAACCGTCCCATCACACGTTCCCGGGGTCAGACACAGAGTGAATTTCCCTCCTCACCGTCCCAACACACACTCCCGGGGTCAGACACAGAGTGAATTTCCAATCACACCGTCCCATCACAATCTCCCGGGGTCAGACACAGTGTGAATCTCCCTCCACACCGTCCCATCACAATAGACCGGGGTCAGACACAAAGTGAATCTCCCTCCACACCGTCCCGTCAGAAAAGCCCGGGGTCAGATAGAGATTGAATCTCCATCCAAACTGTCCCATCACACGTTCCCGGGGTCTGACACAGAGTGAATCTCCCTCTTCACCGTCCCATCACACACTCCTGGCGTCAGACTCACTGTGAACCTCCATCCAAACCGTCCCATCACACGTTCCCGGGGTCAGACACAGAGTGAATCTCCCTCTTCACCGTCCCATCACAAAAGCCCGGGTCAGTCACAGAGTGAATCTCCATCCAAACTGTCCCATCACACATTCCCGGGGTAAGACACAGAGTGAATCTCCATCCACACCGTCCCATCTTAAACCCCTCGGGGTCAGACTCGGAGTGAACCTCCATCCAAACCGTCTCATCACACGTTCCCGTGGTCAGACACAGAGTGAATCTCCATCCACACCGTCCCATCTTAAACACCTCGGGGTCAGACACTGAGTGAACCTCCATCCAAACCGTCTCATCACACATTGCCGGGGACAGACACAGAGTGATTCTCCTTCCACACCATCCTATCACAAATTCCAGGGGTCAGACATAGAGTGAATATGCATCCACACCTTTCCATCACATACTCCCGGGGTCAGACAAAGAGTAAAGCTCCCTTCTCATCGTCCAATCACAGACTCCCGGAGTCAGACACAGAGTGAAACTCCATCCAAACCGTCCCATCAGACATTGCCGATGTCAGACACAGATGGAAACTCCCTCCACACCGTCCATTCACAAATTCCGTGGTCAGACATAGAGTGAAACTGCAACCACACATTTCCATCACAAACTCCCGGGGTAAGAAACAGAGTTAATCTCCCTCCACACCGTCCCATCACACACTCCCGGGGTCTGACCCAGAGTATATTTCCATCCACACCGTCCCATCACACTTTCCAGGGGTCAGACACAGAGTGAATCTCCCTCCTCACCGTTCCATCACAAAAGCCCGGGGTCAGACACAGAGTGAATCTCCATCCAAACCGTCCCATCACAAATTGCCGATGTCAGACACAGATTGAAACTCCCTCCACACCGTCCATTCACAAATTCCGTGGTCAGACATAGAGTGAATCTGCAACCACACATTTCCATCACAAACTCCCGGGGTCAGAAACAGAGTGAATCTCCCTCCACACCGTCCCATCACACTCTCCCGGGGTCTGACACAGAGTGAATCTCCATCCACACCGTCCCATCACACATTCCCGGGGTCAGACACAGAGTGAATCTCCATCCACACCGTCCCATCACAAACTCCCGGGGTCAGACACAGAGTGAATCTCCATTCAGACCTACCCATCACAAAAGCCCGGGGTCAGACACAGAGTGAATCTACATCCAAAACGCCCCTTAACACTTCCCCGCGGTCAGACACAGAGTGAATCCCCATCCAAACCGTCCCATCACAATCTCCCGGGGTCAGACACAGAGTGAATCTCCCTCCACACAAACCCATCACAAAAGCCTGGGGTCAGACACTGAGTGAACCTCCTTCTAAACCGTCCCATCACACAATGCCGTGGTCAGACACAGAGTAAATCTCCTTCCACATCATCACATCACAAATTCCAGTGGTCAGACATAGAATGAATCTGCATCCGCACCTTTCCATCACAAACTCCCGGGGTCAGACAAAGAGTAAATCTCCCTCATCACCGTCCCATCACACACTGGCGGGGTCAGACACAAGGTGAATCTCCATTAACACCGGCCCATCACAAAAACCCTGGGTCAGACACAAAGTGAATCTCCATACACACCGGCCCATCACAAACTCAAGGGGTCAGACACAGAGTGAATCTCCCCCCACACCGTCCCATCACAAAAGCCCGGGGTCAGACAGATATTGAATCTCCCTCCTCACCGTCCCATCACAAAAGCCCGGGGTCAGACACAGAGTGAATCTCCCTCCTCACCGTTCCATCACAAAAGCCCGGGGTCAGACACAGAGTGAATCTCCATCCAAACCGTCCCATCACACGTTGCCGATGTCAGACACAGATTGAAACTCCCACCACACCGTCCATTCACAAATTCCGTGGTCAGACATAGAGTGAATCTGCAACCACACATTTCCATCACAAACTCCCGGGGTCAGAAACAGAGTGAATCTCCCTCCACACCGTCCCATCACACTCTCCCGGGGTCTGACACAGAGTGAATCTCCATCCACACCGTCCCATCACAATTTCCCGGGGTCAGACACAGAGTGAATCTCCATCCACACCGTCCCATCACAAACTCCCGGGGTCAGACACAGAGTGAATCTCCATCCAGACCTTCCCATCACAAAAACCCGGGTCAGACACAAAGTGAATGTCCATCCAAACCGTCCCATCATACTTTCCCTGGGTCAGACTCAGAGTGATTCTCCATCCACACCGTCCCATCACAAAAGCCCGGGGTCAGACACAGAGTGAATCTACATCCAAAACGCCCCTTAACACTTCCCCGCGGTCAGACACAGAGTGAATCCCCATCCAAACCGTCCCATCACAATCTCCCGGGGTCAGACACAGAGTGAATCTCCATCCACACAAACCCATCACAAAAGCCTGTGGTCAGACACTGAGTGAACCTCCATCCAAACCGTCCCATGACAGAATGCCGTGGTCAGACACACAGTGAATCTCCTTCCACATCATCCCATCACAAATTCCACTGGTCAGACATAGAGTGAATCTGCATCCACACCTTTCCATCACAAACTCCCGGGGTCAGAAACAGAGTGAATCTCCCTCCACACCGTCCCATCACACTCTCCCGGGGTCTGACACAGAGTAAATCTCCCTCCTCACCGTCCCATCACACACTCCCGGCGTCAGGCACAGAGTGAATCTGCATCCAATCCGTCCCATCACACGTTCCCGTGGTCAGACACAGAGTGAATCTCCCTCCTCACCGACCCATCACACACTCCCGGGGTCAGACACAGAGTGAATTTCCAAACACACCGTCCCATCACACACTCCCGGGGTCAGACACAGAGGGAATCTCCATCCACACCGGCCCATCTCAAACTCACGGGGTCAGACACAGAGTGAATCTCCCTACTCACCGTCCCATCACAAAAGCCCGGGGTCAGACACAGAGTGAATCTCCCTCCACACCGACCCATCACAAAAGCCCGGGGTCAGACAGATATTGAATCTCCCTCCTCACCGTCCCATCACAAAAGCCTGGGGTCAGACACAGAGTGAATCTCCATCCTCACCGTCCCATCACAAAAGCCCGGGGTCAGACACAGAGTGAATCTCCATCCAAACCGTCCCATCACACATTGCCGATGTCAGACACAGATTGAAACTCCCTCCACCCCGTCCAATCGCAAATTCCGTGGTCAGACCTAGAGTGAATCTGCATCCACACATTTCCATCAAAAACTCCCGGGGTCAGAAACAAAGTGATTCTTCCTCCACACCGTCCCATCACACTTTCACGGGGTCAGACACAGAGTGAATCTCCCTCCACACAATCCCATCACAAAAGTGCGGGGTCAGACACAGAGTGAATCTCCATCCAAACGGTCCCATCACACTTTCACGGGGTCAGACACAGAGTGAATCTCCCTCCACACAATCCCATCACAAATTCCAGGGGTGAGACATAGAGTGAATCTCCATCCACACCGTCCATCACAAACTCACGGGGTCAGACACAGAGTAAATCTCCCTCCTCACCGTCCCATCACACACTCCTGGCGTCAGGAACAGAGTGAATCTGCATCCAAACCGTCCCATCACACGTTCCCGGGGTCAGACACAGAGTGAATTTCCCTCCTCACCGTCCCAACACACACTCCCGGGGTCAGACACAGAGTGAATTTCCAATCACACCGTCCCATCACAATCTCCCGGGGTCAGACACAGTGTGAATCTCCCTCCACACCGTCCCATCACAATAGACCGGGGTCAGACACAAAGTGAATCTCCCTCCACACCGTCCCATCAGAAAAGCCCGGGGTCAGATAGAGATTGAATCTCCATCCAAACTGTCCCATCACACGTTCCCGGGGTCTGACACAGAGTGAATCTCCCTCTTCACCGTCCCATCACACACTCCTGGCGTCAGACTCACTGTGAACCTCCATCCAAACCGTCCCATCACACGTTCCCGGGGTCAGACACAGAGTGAATCTCCCTCTTCACCGTCCCATCACAAAAGCCCGGGTCAGTCACAGAGTGAATCTCCATCCAAACTGTCCCATCACACATTCCCGGGGTAAGACACAGAGTGAATCTCCATCCACACCGTCCCATCTTAAACCCCTCGGGGTCAGACACTGAGTGAACATCCATCCAAACCGTCTCATCACACATTGCCGGGGTCAGACACAGAGTGAATCTCCTTCCACACCATCCTATCACAAATTCCAGGGGTCAGACACAGAGTGAATCTGCCTCCTCACCGTCCCATCACAAAAGCCCGTGGTCAGACACAGAGTGAATCTCCCTCCTCACCGTCCCATCACATAAGCCCGGGGTCAGACACAGAGTGACTCTCCATCCAAACCGTCCCATCACACATTGCCGATGTCAGACACAGATTGAAACGCCCTCCACACCATCCCATCACAAATTCCAGGGGTGAGACATAGAGTGAATCTCCATCCACACCGTCCATCACAAACTCCCGGGGTCAGACACAGAGTGAATCTCCCTCCACACAATCCCATCACAAAAGCCCGGGGTCACACACTGAGTGAATCTCCTTCCACACCATCCCATCACAAATTCCAGGGGGTCAGACATAGATTGAAT
This sequence comes from Hemitrygon akajei, assembly GCF_048418815.1. Taxonomy (NCBI): domain Eukaryota; kingdom Metazoa; phylum Chordata; class Chondrichthyes; order Myliobatiformes; family Dasyatidae; genus Hemitrygon; species Hemitrygon akajei. The sequence goes on from NW_027331948.1 coordinate 1,130,924, forward strand.
CTGCATCCACACCTTTCCATCACAAACTCCCGGGGTCAGACAAAGAGTAAATCTCCCTCCTCACCGTCCCATCACACACTCCCAGCGTCAGGAACAGAGTGAATCTGCATCCAAACCGTCCCATCACACGTTCCCGGGGTCAGACACAGAGTGAATTTCCAATCACACCGTCCCATCACAAACTCACGGGGTCAGACACAGTGTGAATCTCCCTGCACAACGTGCAATCACAATAGACCGGGGTCAGACACAAAGTGAATCTCCATACACACCGGCCCACCAGAAAAGCCCGGTGTCAGATAGAGATTGAATCTCCCTCTTCACCGTCCCATCACACACTCCTGTGGTCAGACTCGGAGTGAACCTCCATCCAAACCGTATCATCACACGTTCCCGTGGTCAGACACAGAGTGAATCTCCATCCACACCGTCCCATCTTAAACCCCTCGGGGTCAGACACTGAGTGAACCTCCATCCAAACAGTCTCATCACACATTGCCGGGGTCAGACACAGAGTGATTCTCCTTCCACACCATCCTATCACAAATTCCAGGGGTCAGACATAGAGTGAATATGCATCCACACCTTTCCATCACATACTCCCGGGGTCAGACAAAGAGTAAAGCTCCCTTCTCATCGTCCCATCACACACTGGCGGGGTCAGACACAAGGTGAATCTCCATTAACACCGGCCCATCACAAAAACCCTGGGTCAGACACAAAGTGAATCTCCATACACACCGGCCCATCACAAACTCAAGGGGTCAGACACAGAGTGAATCTCCCCCCACACCGTCCCATCACAAAAGCCCGGGGTCAGACAGATATTGAATCTCCCTCCTCACCGTCCCATCACAAAAGCCCGGGGTCAGACACAGAGTGAATCTCCCTCCTCACCGTTCCATCACAAAAGCCCGGGGTCAGACACAGAGTGAATCTCCATCCAAACCGTCCCATCACACGTTGCCGATGTCAGACACAGATTGAAACTCCCACCACACCGTCCATTCACAAATTCCGTGGTCAGACATAGAGTGAATCTGCAACCACACATTTCCATCACAAACTCCCGGGGTCAGAAACAGAGTGAATCTCCCTCCACACCGTCCCATCACACTCTCCCGCGGTCTGACACAGAGTGAATCTCCATCCACACCGTCCCATCACTCTTTCCCGGGGTCAGACACAGAGTGAATCTCCATCCACACCGTCCCATCACAAACTCCCGGGGTCAGACACAGAGTGAATCTCCATCCAGACCTTCCCATCACAAAAACCCGGGTCAGACACAAAGTGAATGTCCATCCAAACCGTCCCATCATACTTTCCCTGGGTCAGACTCAGAGTGATTCTCCATCCACACCGTCCCATCACAAAAGCCCGGGGTCAGACACAGAGTGAATCTACATCCAAAACGCCCCTTAACACTTCCCCGCGGTCAGACACAGAGTGAATCCCCATTCAAACCGTCCCATCACAATCTCCCGGGGTCAGACACAGAGTGAATCTCCATCCACACAAACCCATCACAAAAGCCTGTGGTCAGACACTGAGTGAACCTCCATCCAAACCGTCCCATGACAGAATGCCGTGGTCAGACACACAGTGAATCTCCTTCCACATCATCCCATCACAAATTCCACTGGTCAGACATAGAGTGAATCTGCATCCACACCTTTCCATCACAAACTCCCGGGGTCAGACAAAGAGTAAATCTCCCTCCTCACCGTCCCATCACACACTCCCGGCGTCAGGCACAGAGTGAATCTGCATCCAATCCGTCCCATCACACGTTCCCGTGGTCAGACACAGAGTGAATCTCCCTCCTCACCGACCCATCACACACTCCCGGGGTCAGACACAGAGTGAATTTCCAAACACACCGTCCCATCACACACTCCCGGGGTCAGACACAGAGGGAATCTCCATCCACACCGGCCCATCTCAAACTCACGGGGTCAGACACAGAGTGAATCTCCCTACTCACCGTCCCATCACAAAAGCCCGGGGTCAGACACAGAGTGAATCTCCCTCCACACCGTCCCATCACAAAAGCCCGGGGTCAGACAGATATTGAATCTCCCTCCTCACCGTCCCATCACAAAAGCCTGGGGTCAGACACAGAGTGAATCTCCATCCTCACCGTCCCATCACAAAAGCCCGGGGTCAGACACAGAGTGAATCTCCATCCAAACCGTCCCATCACACATTGCCGATGTCAGACACAGATTGAAACTCCCTCCACCCCGTCCAATCGCAAATTCCGTGGTCAGACCTAGAGTGAATCTGCATCCACACATTTCCATCAAAAACTCCCGGGGTCAGAAACAAAGTGATTCTTCCTCCACACCGTCCCATCACACACTCCCGGGGTCTGACACAGAGTGAATCTCCTTCCACACTGTCCCATCACAAAAGTGCGGGGTCAGACACAGAGTGAATCTCCATCCAAACGGTCCCATCACACTTTCACGGGGTCAGACACAGAGTGAATCTCCCTCCACACAATCCCATCACAAATTCCAGGGGTGAGACATAGAGTGAATCTCCATCCACACCGTCCATCACAAACTCACGGGGTCAGACACAGAGTGAATCTCCCTCCACACAATCCCATCACAAAAGCCCGGGGTCAGACACTGAGTGAATCTCCTTCCACAACATCCCATCACAAATTCCAGGGGTCAGACATAGAGTGAATCTGCATCCACACCTTTCCATCACAAACTCCCGGGGTCAGACAAAGAGTAAATCTCCCTCCTCACCGTCCCATCACACACTCCTGGCGTCAGGAACAGAGTGAATCTGCATCCAAACCGTCCCATCACACGTTCCCGGGGTCAGACACAGAGTGAATTTCCCTCCTCACCGTCCCAACACACACTCCCGGGGTCAGACACAGAGTGAATTTCCAATCACACCGTCCCATCACAATCTCCCGGGGTCAGACACAGTGTGAATCTCCCTCCACACCGTCCCATCACAATAGACCGGGGTCAGACACAAAGTGAATCTCCCTCCACACCGTCCCATCAGAAAAGCCCGGGGTCAGATAGAGATTGAATCTCCATTCAAACTGTCCCATCACACGTTCCCGGGGTCTGACACAGAGTGAATCTCCCTCTTCACCGTCCCATCACACACTCCTGGCGTCAGACTCACTGTGAACCTCCATCCAAACCGTCCCATCACACGTTCCCGGGGTCAGACACAGAGTGAATCTCCCTCTTCACCGTCCCATCACAAAAGCCCGGGTCAGTCACAGAGTGAATCTCCATCCAAACTGTCCCATCACACATTCCCGGGGTAAGACACAGAGTGAATCTCCATCCACACCGTCCCATCTTAAACCCCTCGGGGTCAGACACTGAGTGAACCTCCATCCAAACCGTCTCATCACACATTGCCGGGGTCAGACACAGAGTGAATCTCCTTCCACACCATCCTATCACAAATTCCAGGGGTCAGACACAGAGTGAATCTGCCTCCTCACCGTCCCATCACAAAAGCCCGTGGTCAGACACAGAGTGAATCTCCCTCCTCACCGTCCCATCACATAAGCCCGGGGTCAGACACAGAGTGACTCTCCATCCAAACCGTCCCATCACACATTGCCGATGTCAGACACAGATTGAAACGCCCTCCACACCATCCCATCACAAATTCCAGGGGTGAGACATAGAGTGAATCTCCATCCACACCGTCCATCACAGACTCCCGGGGTCAGACACAGAGTGAATCTCCCTCCACACAATCCCATCACAAAAGCCCGGGGTCACACACTGAGTGAATCTCCTTCCACACCATCCCATCACAAATTCCAGGGGGTCAGACATAGATTGAATCTGCATCCACACCTTTCCATCACAAACTCCCGGGGTCAGACAAAGAGTAAATCTCCCTCCTCACCCTCCCATCACACACTCCCAGCGTCAGGAACAGAGTGAATCTGCATCCAAACCGTCCCATCACACGTTCCCGGGGTCAGACACAGAGTGAATTTCCAATCACACCGTCCCATCACAAACTCACGGGGTCAGACACAGTGTGAATCTCCCTGCACAACGTGCAATCACAATAGACCGGGGTCAGACACAAAGTGAATCTCCATACACACCGGCCCACCAGAAAAGCCCGGTGTCAGATAGAGATTGAATCTCCCTCTTCACCGTCCCATCACACACTCCTGTGGTCAGACTCGGAGTGAACCTCCATCCAAACCGTATCATCACACGTTCCCGTGGTCAGACACAGAGTGAATCTCCATCCACACCGTCCCATCTTTAACCCCTCGGGGTCAGACACTGAGTGAACCTCCATCCAAACAGTCTCATCACACATTGCCGGGGTCAGACACAGAGTGATTCTCCTTCCACACCATCCTATCACAAATTCCAGGGGTCAGACATAGAGTGAATATGCATACACACCTTTCCATCACATACTCCCGGGGTCAGACAAAGAGTAAAGCTCCCTTCTCATCGTCCAATCACAAACTCCCGGGGTCAGAAACAGAGTGAATCTCCCTCCACACCGTCCCATCACACACTCCCGGGGTCTGACACAGAGTATATCTCCATCCACACCGTCCCATCACACTTTCCAGGGGTCAGACACAGAGTGAATCTCCATCCACACCGTCCCATCACAAACTCCCGGGGTCAGACACAGAGTGAATCTCCATCCACACCGGACCATCACAAAAACCCGGGGTCAGACAGAAGGTGAATCTCCATACACACCGGCCCATCATAAGTTCCCGGGGTCAGACACAGAGTGAATCTCCATCCAGACCTTCCCATCACAAAAACCCGGGGTCAGACACAAAGTGAATGTCCATCCAAACGGTCCCATCATACTTTCCCTGGGTCAGACTCAGAGTGAATCTCCATCCACACCGTCCCATCACAAAAGCCCGGGGTCAGACACAGAGTGAATCTCCATCCAAAACGTCCCATAACACCTCCCCGCGGTCAGACACAGAGTGACTCCCCATCCAAACCGTCCCATCACAATCTCCCGGGGTCAGACACAGAGTGAATCTCCATCCACACAAACCCATCACAAAAGCCTGTGGTCAGACACTGAGTGAACCTCCATCCAAACCGTCCCATGACAGAATGCCGTGGTCAGACACACAGTGAATCTCCTTCCACATCATCCCATCACAAATTCCACTGGTCAGACATAGAGTGAATCTGCATCCACACCTTTCCATCACAAACTCCCGGGGTCAGACAAAGAGTAAATCTCCCTCCTCACCGTCCCATCACACACTCCCGGCGTCAGGCACAGAGTGAATCTGCATCCAATCCGTCCCATCACACGTTCCCGTGGTCAGACACAGAGTGAATCTCCCTCCTCACCGACCCATCACACACTCCCGGGGTCAGACACAGAGTGAATTTCCAAACACACCGTCCCATCACACACTCCCGGGGTCAGACACAGAGGGAATCTCCATCCACACCGGCCCATCTCAAACTCACGGGGTCAGACACAGAGTGAATCTCCCTACTCACCGTCCCATCACAAAAGCCCGGGGTCAGACACAGAGTGAATCTCCCTCCACACCGTCCCATCACAAAAGCCCGGGGTCAGACAGATATTGAATCTCCCTCCTCACCGTCCCATCACAAAAGCCTGGGGTCAGACACAGAGTGAATCTCCATCCTCACCGTCCCATCACAAAAGCCTGGGGTCAGACACAGAGTGAATCTCCATCCAAACCGTCCCATCACACATTGCCGATGTCAGACACAGATTGAAACTCCCTCCACCCCGTCCAATCGCAAATTCCGTGGTCAGACCTAGAGTGAATCTGCATCCACACATTTCCATCAAAAACTCCCGGGGTCAGAAACAAAGTGATTCTTCCTCCACACCGTCCCATCACACACTCCCGGGGTCTGACACAGAGTGAATCTCCTTCCACACTGTCCCATCACAAAAGTGCGGGGTCAGACACAGAGTGAATCTCCATCCAAACGGTCCCATCACACTTTCACGGGGTCAGACACAGAGTGAATCCCCCTCCACACAATCCCATCACAAATTCCAGGGGTGAGACATAGAGTGAATCTCCATCCACACCGTCCATCACAAACTCACGGGGTCAGACACAGAGTGAATCTCCCTCCACACAATCCCATCACAAAAGCCCGGGGTCAGACACTGAGTGAATCTCCTTCCACACCATCCCATCACAAATTCCAGGGGTCAGACATAGAGTGAATCTGCATCCACACCTTTCCATCACAAACTCCCGGGGTCAGACAAAGAGTAAATCTCCCTCCTCACCGTCCCATCACACACTCCTGGCGTCAGGAACAGAGTGAATCTGCATCCAAACCGTCCCATCACACGTTCCCGGGGTCAGACACAGAGTGAATTTCCCTCCTCACCGTCCCAACACACACTCCCGGGGTCAGACACAGAGTGAATTTCCAATCACACCGTCCCATCACAATCTCCCGGGGTCAGACACAGTGTGAATCTCCCTCCACACCGTCCCATCACAATAGACCGGGGTCAGACACAAAGTGAATCTCCCTCCACACCGTCCCATCAGAAAAGCCCGGGGTCAGATAGAGATTGAATCTCCATCCAAACTGTCCCATCACACGTTCCCGGGGTCAGACACAGAGTGAATCTCCCTCCACACAATCCCATCACAAAAGCCCGGGGTCACACACTGAGTGAATCTCCTTCCACACCATCCCATCACAAATTCCAGGGGGTCAGACATAGATTGAATCTGCATCCACACCTTTCCATCACAAACTCCCGGGGTCAGACAAAGAGTAAATCTCCCTCCTCACCCTCCCATCACACACTCCCAGCGTCAGGAACAGAGTGAATCTGCATCCAAACCGTCCCATCACACGTTCCCGGGGTCAGACACAGAGTGAATTTCCAATCACACCGTCCCATCACAAACTCACGGGGTCAGACACAGTGTGAATCTCCCTGCACAACGTGCAATCACAATAGACCGGGGTCAGACACAAAGTGAATCTCCATACACACCGGCCCACCAGAAAAGCCCGGTGTCAGATAGAGATTGAATCTCCCTCTTCACCGTCCCATCACACACTCCTGGCGTCAGGAACAGAGTGAATCTGCATCCAAACCGTCCCATCACACGTTCCCGGGGTCAGACACAGAGTGAATTTCCCTCCTCACCGTCCCAACACACACTCCCGGGGTCAGACACAGAGTGAATTTCCAATCACACCGTCCCATCACAATCTCCCGGGGTCAGACACAGTGTGAATCTCCCTCCACACCGTCCCATCACAATAGACCGGGGTCAGACACAAAGTGAATCTCCCTCCACACCGTCCCATCAGAAAAGCCCGGGGTCAGATAGAGATTGAATCTCCATTCAAACTGTCCCATCACACGTTCCCGGGGTCTGACACAGAGTGAATCTCCCTCTTCACCGTCCCATCACACACTCCTGGCGTCAGACTCACTGTGAACCTCCATCCAAACCGTCCCATCACACGTTCCCGGGGTCAGACACAGAGTGAATCTCCCTCTTCACCGTCCCATCACAAAAGCCCGGGTCAGTCACAGAGTGAATCTCCATCCAAACTGTCCCATCACACATTCCCGGGGTAAGACACAGAGTGAATCTCCATCCACACCGTCCCATCTTAAACCCCTCGGGGTCAGACACTGAGTGAACCTCCATCCAAACCGTCTCATCACACATTGCCGGGGTCAGACACAGAGTGAATCTCCTTCCACACCATCCTATCACAAATTCCAGGGGTCAGACACAGAGTGAATCTGCCTCCTCACCGTCCCATCACAAAAGCCCGTGGTCAGACACAGAGTGAATCTCCCTCCTCACCGTCCCATCACATAAGCCCGGGGTCAGACACAGAGTGACTCTCCATCCAAACCGTCCCATCACACATTGCCGATGTCAGACACAGATTGAAACGCCCTCCACACCATCCCATCACAAATTCCAGGGGTGAGACATAGAGTGAATCTCCATCCACACCGTCCATCACAGACTCCCGGGGTCAGACACAGAGTGAATCTCCCTCCACACAATCCCATCACAAAAGCCCGGGGTCACACACTGAGTGAATCTCCTTCCACACCATCCCATCACAAATTCCAGGGGGTCAGACATAGATTGAATCTGCATCCACACCTTTCCATCACAAACTCCCGGGGTCAGACAAAGAGTAAATCTCCCTCCTCACCCTCCCATCACACACTCCCAGCGTCAGGAACAGAGTGAATCTGCATCCAAACCGTCCCATCACACGTTCCCGGGGTCAGACACAGAGTGAATTTCCAATCACACCGTCCCATCACAAACTCACGGGGTCAGACACAGTGTGAATCTCCCTGCACAACGTGCAATCACAATAGACCGGGGTCAGACACAAAGTGAATCTCCATACACACCGGCCCACCAGAAAAGCCCGGTGTCAGATAGAGATTGAATCTCCCTCTTCACCGTCCCATCACACACTCCTGTGGTCAGACTCGGAGTGAACCTCCATCCAAACCGTATCATCACACGTTCCCGTGGTCAGACACAGAGTGAATCTCCATCCACACCGTCCCATCTTTAACCCCTCGGGGTCAGACACTGAGTGAACCTCCATCCAAACAGTCTCATCACACATTGCCGGGGTCAGACACAGAGTGATTCTCCTTCCACACCATCCTATCACAAATTCCAGGGGTCAGACATAGAGTGAATATGCATACACACCTTTCCATCACATACTCCCGGGGTCAGACAAAGAGTAAAGCTCCCTTCTCATCGTCCAATCACAAACTCCCGGGGTCAGAAACAGAGTGAATCTCCCTCCACACCGTCCCATCACACACTCCCGGGGTCTGACACAGAGTATATCTCCATCCACACCGTCCCATCACACTTTCCAGGGGTCAGACACAGAGTGAATCTCCATCCACACCGTCCCATCACAAACTCCCGGGGTCAGACACAGAGTGAATCTCCATCCACACCGGACCATCACAAAAACCCGGGGTCAGACAGAAGGTGAATCTCCATACACACCGGCCCATCATAAGTTCCCGGGGTCAGACACAGAGTGAATCTCCATCCAGACCTTCCCATCACAAAAACCCGGGGTCAGACACAAAGTGAATGTCCATCCAAACGGTCCCATCATACTTTCCCTGGGTCAGACTCAGAGTGAATCTCCATCCACACCGTCCCATCACAAAAGCCCGGGGTCAGACACAGAGTGAATCTCCATCCAAAACGTCCCATAACACCTCCCCGCGGTCAGACACAGAGTGACTCCCCATCCAAACCGTCCCATCACAATCTCCCGGGGTCAGACACAGAGTGAATCTCCATCCACACAAACCCATCACAAAAGCCTGTGGTCAGACACTGAGTGAACCTCCATCCAAACCGTCCCATGACAGAATGCCGTGGTCAGACACACAGTGAATCTCCTTCCACATCATCCCATCACAAATTCCACTGGTCAGACATAGAGTGAATCTGCATCCACACCTTTCCATCACAAACTCCCGGGGTCAGACAAAGAGTAAATCTCCCTCCTCACCGTCCCATCACACACTCCCGGCGTCAGGCACAGAGTGAATCTGCATCCAATCCGTCCCATCACACGTTCCCGTGGTCAGACACAGAGTGAATCTCCCTCCTCACCGACCCATCACACACTCCCGGGGTCAGACACAGAGTGAATTTCCAAACACACCGTCCCATCACACACTCCCGGGGTCAGACACAGAGGGAATCTCCATCCACACCGGCCCATCTCAAACTCACGGGGTCAGACACAGAGTGAATCTCCCTACTCACCGTCCCATCACAAAAGCCCGGGGTCAGACACAGAGTGAATCTCCCTCCACACCGTCCCATCACAAAAGCCCGGGGTCAGACAGATATTGAATCTCCCTCCTCACCGTCCCATCACAAAAGCCTGGGGTCAGACACAGAGTGAATCTCCATCCTCACCGTCCCATCACAAAAGCCTGGGGTCAGACACAGAGTGAATCTCCATCCAAACCGTCCCATCACACATTGCCGATGTCAGACACAGATTGAAACTCCCTCCACCCCGTCCAATCGCAAATTCCGTGGTCAGACCTAGAGTGAATCTGCATCCACACATTTCCATCAAAAACTCCCGGGGTCAGAAACAAAGTGATTCTTCCTCCACACCGTCCCATCACACACTCCCGGGGTCTGACACAGAGTGAATCTCCTTCCACACTGTCCCATCACAAAAGTGCGGGGTCAGACACAGAGTGAATCTCCATCCAAACGGTCCCATCACACTTTCACGGGGTCAGACACAGAGTGAATCCCCCTCCACACAATCCCATCACAAATTCCAGGGGTGAGACATAGAGTGAATCTCCATCCACACCGTCCATCACAAACTCACGGGGTCAGACACAGAGTGAATCTCCCTCCACACAATCCCATCACAAAAGCCCGGGGTCAGACACTGAGTGAATCTCCTTCCACACCATCCCATCACAAATTCCAGGGGTCAGACATAGAGTGAATCTGCATCCACACCTTTCCATCACAAACTCCCGGGGTCAGACAAAGAGTAAATCTCCCTCCTCACCGTCCCATCACACACTCCTGGCGTCAGGAACAGAGTGAATCTGCATCCAAACCGTCCCATCACACGTTCCCGGGGTCAGACACAGAGTGAATTTCCCTCCTCACCGTCCCAACACACACTCCCGGGGTCAGACACAGAGTGAATTTCCAATCACACCGTCCCATCACAATCTCCCGGGGTCAGACACAGTGTGAATCTCCCTCCACACCGTCCCATCACAATAGACCGGGGTCAGACACAAAGTGAATCTCCCTCCACACCGTCCCATCAGAAAAGCCCGGGGTCAGATAGAGATTGAATCTCCATCCAAACTGTCCCATCACACGTTCCCGGGGTCAGACACAGAGTGAATCTCCCTCCACACAATCCCATCACAAAAGCCCGGGGTCACACACTGAGTGAATCTCCTTCCACACCATCCCATCACAAATTCCAGGGGGTCAGACATAGATTGAATCTGCATCCACACCTTTCCATCACAAACTCCCGGGGTCAGACAAAGAGTAAATCTCCCTCCTCACCCTCCCATCACACACTCCCAGCGTCAGGAACAGAGTGAATCTGCATCCAAACCGTCCCATCACACGTTCCCGGGGTCAGACACAGAGTGAATTTCCAATCACACCGTCCCATCACAAACTCACGGGGTCAGACACAGTGTGAATCTCCCTGCACAACGTGCAATCACAATAGACCGGGGTCAGACACAAAGTGAATCTCCATACACACCGGCCCACCAGAAAAGCCCGGTGTCAGATAGAGATTGAATCTCCCTCTTCACCGTCCCATCACACACTCCTGTGGTCAGACTCGGAGTGAACCTCCATCCAAACCGTATCATCACACGTTCCCGTGGTCAGACACAGAGTGAATCTCCATCCACACCGTCCCATCTTTAACCCCTCGGGGTCAGACACTGAGTGAACCTCCATCCAAACAGTCTCATCACACATTGCCGGGGTCAGACACAGAGTGATTCTCCTTCCACACCATCCTATCACAAATTCCAGGGGTCAGACATAGAGTGAATATGCATACACACCTTTCCATCACATACTCCCGGGGTCAGACAAAGAGTAAAGCTCCCTTCTCATCGTCCAATCACAAACTCCCGGGGTCAGAAACAGAGTGAATCTCCCTCCACACCGTCCCATCACACACTCCCGGGGTCTGACACAGAGTATATCTCCATCCACACCGTCCCATCACACTTTCCAGGGGTCAGACACAGAGTGAATCTCCATCCACACCGTCCCATCACAAACTCCCGGGGTCAGACACAGAGTGAATCTCCATCCACACCGGACCATCACAAAAACCCGGGGTCAGACAGAAGGTGAATCTCCATACACACCGGCCCATCATAAGTTCCCGGGGTCAGACACAGAGTGAATCTCCATCCAGACCTTCCCATCACAAAAACCCGGGGTCAGACACAAAGTGAATGTCCATCCAAACGGTCCCATCATACTTTCCCTGGGTCAGACTCAGAGTGAATCTCCATCCACACCGTCCCATCACAAAAGCCCGGGGTCAGACACAGAGTGAATCTCCATCCAAAACGTCCCATAACACCTCCCCGCGGTCAGACACAGAGTGACTCCCCATCCAAACCGTCCCATCACAATCTCCCGGGGTCAGACACAGAGTGAATCTCCATCCACACAAACCCATCACAAAAGCCTGTGGTCAGACACTGAGTGAACCTCCATCCAAACCGTCCCATGACAGAATGCCGTGGTCAGACACACAGTGAATCTCCTTCCACATCATCCCATCACAAATTCCACTGGTCAGACATAGAGTGAATCTGCATCCACACCTTTCCATCACAAACTCCCGGGGTCAGACAAAGAGTAAATCTCCCTCCTCACCGTCCCATCACACACTCCCGGCGTCAGGCACAGAGTGAATCTGCATCCAATCCGTCCCATCACACGTTCCCGTGGTCAGACACAGAGTGAATCTCCCTCCTCACCGACCCATCACACACTCCCGGGGTCAGACACAGAGTGAATTTCCAAACACACCGTCCCATCACACACTCCCGGGGTCAGACACAGAGGGAATCTCCATCCACACCGGCCCATCTCAAACTCACGGGGTCAGACACAGAGTGAATCTCCCTACTCACCGTCCCATCACAAAAGCCCGGGGTCAGACACAGAGTGAATCTCCCTCCACACCGTCCCATCACAAAAGCCCGGGGTCAGACAGATATTGAATCTCCCTCCTCACCGTCCCATCACAAAAGCCTGGGGTCAGACACAGAGTGAATCTCCATCCTCACCGTCCCATCACAAAAGCCTGGGGTCAGACACAGAGTGAATCTCCATCCAAACCGTCCCATCACACATTGCCGATGTCAGACACAGATTGAAACTCCCTCCACCCCGTCCAATCGCAAATTCCGTGGTCAGACCTAGAGTGAATCTGCATCCACACATTTCCATCAAAAACTCCCGGGGTCAGAAACAAAGTGATTCTTCCTCCACACCGTCCCATCACACACTCCCGGGGTCTGACACAGAGTGAATCTCCTTCCACACTGTCCCATCACAAAAGTGCGGGGTCAGACACAGAGTGAATCTCCATCCAAACGGTCCCATCACACTTTCACGGGGTCAGACACAGAGTGAATCCCCCTCCACACAATCCCATCACAAATTCCAGGGGTGAGACATAGAGTGAATCTCCATCCACACCGTCCATCACAAACTCACGGGGTCAGACACAGAGTGAATCTCCCTCCACACAATCCCATCACAAAAGCCCGGGGTCAGACACTGAGTGAATCTCCTTCCACACCATCCCATCACAAATTCCAGGGGTCAGACATAGAGTGAATCTGCATCCACACCTTTCCATCACAAACTCCCGGGGTCAGACAAAGAGTAAATCTCCCTCCTCACCGTCCCATCACACACTCCTGGCGTCAGGAACAGAGTGAATCTGCATCCAAACCGTCCCATCACACGTTCCCGGGGTCAGACACAGAGTGAATTTCCCTCCTCACCGTCCCAACACACACTCCCGGGGTCAGACACAGAGTGAATTTCCAATCACACCGTCCCATCACAATCTCCCGGGGTCAGACACAGTGTGAATCTCCCTCCACACCGTCCCATCACAATAGACCGGGGTCAGACACAAAGTGAATCTCCCTCCACACCGTCCCATCAGAAAAGCCCGGGGTCAGATAGAGATTGAATCTCCATCCAAACTGTCCCATCACACGTTCCCGGGGTCTGACACAGAGTGAATCTCCCTCTTCACCGTCCCATCACACACTCCTGGCGTCAGACTCACTGTGAACCTCCATCCAAACCGTCCCATCACACGTTCCCGGGGTCAGACACAGAGTGAATCTCCCTCTTCACCGTCCCATCACAAAAGCCCGGGTCAGTCACAGAGTGAATCTCCATCCAAACTGTCCCATCACACATTCCCGGGGTAAGACACAGAGTGAATCTCCATCCACACCGTCCCATCTTAAACCCCTCGGGGTCAGACACTGAGTGAACCTCCATCCAAACCGTCTCATCACACATTGCCGGGGTCAGACACAGAGTGAATCTCCTTCCACACCATCCTGTCACAAATTCCAGGGGTCAGACACAGAGTGAATCTGCCTCCTCACCGTCCCATCACAAAAGCCCGTGGTCAGACACAGAGTGAATCTCCCTCCTCACCGTCCCATCACATAAGCCCGGGGTCAGACACAGAGTGACTCTCCATCCAAACCGTCCCATCACACATTGCCGATGTCAGACACAGATTGAAACGCCCTCCACACCATCCCATCACAAATTCCAGGGGTGAGACATAGAGTGAATCTCCATCCACACCGTCCATCACAAACTCCCGGGGTCAGACACAGAGTGAATCTCCCTCCACACAATCCCATCACAAAAGCCCGGGGTCACACACTGAGTGAATCTCCTTCCACACCATCCCATCACAAATTCCAGGGGGTCAGACATAGATTGAATCTGCATCCACACCTTTCCATCAGAAACTCCCGGGGTCAGACAAAGAGTAAATCTCCCTCCTCACCGTCCCATCACACACTCCCAGCGTCAGGAACAGAGTGAATCTGCATCCAAACCGTCCCATCACACGTTCCCGGGGTCAGACACAGAGTGAATTTCCAATCACACCGTCCCATCACAAACTCACGGGGTCAGACACAGTGTGAATCTCCCTGCACAACGTGCAATCACAATAGACCGGGGTCAGACACAAAGTGAATCTCCATACACACCGGCCCACCAGAAAAGCCCGGTGTCAGATAGAGATTGAATCTCCCTCTTCACCGTCCCATCACACACTCCTGTGGTCAGACTCGGAGTGAACCTCCATCCAAACCGTATCATCACACGTTCCCGTGGTCAGACACAGAGTGAATCTCCATCCACACCGTCCCATCTTAAACCCCTCGGGGTCAGACACTGAGTGAACCTCCATCCAAACAGTCTCATCACACATTGCCGGGGTCAGACACAGAGTGATTCTCCTTCCACACCATCCTATCACAAATTCCAGGGGTCAGACATAGAGTGAATATGCATCCACACCTTTCCATCACATACTCCCGGGGTCAGACAAAGAGTAAAGCTCCCTTCTCATCGTCCAATCACAAACTCCCGGTGTCAGAAACAGAGTGAATCTCCCTCCACACCGTCCCATCACACACTCCCGGGGTCTGACACAGAGTATATCTCCATCCACACCGTCCCATCACACTTTCCAGGGGTCAGACACAGAGTGAATCTCCATCCACACCGTCCCATCACAAACTCCCGGGGTCAGACACAGAGTGAATCTCCATCCACACCGGACCATCACAAAAACCCGGGGTCAGACAGAAGGTGAATCTCCATACACACCGGCCCATCATAATTTCCCGGGGTCAGACACAGAGTGAATCTCCATCCAGACCTTCCCATCACAAAAACCCGGGGTCAGACACAAAGTGAATGTCCATCCAAACGGTCCCATCATACTTTCCCTGGGTCAGACTCAGAGTGAATCTCCATCCACACCGTCCCATCACAAAAGCCCGGGGTCAGACACAGAGTGAATCTCCATCCAAAACGTCCCTTAACACCTACCCGCGGTCAGACACAGAGTGAATCCCCATCCAAACCGTCCCATCATAATCTCCCGGGGTCAGACACAGAGTGAATCTCCCTCCACACAAACCCATCACAAAAGCCTGGGGTCAGACACTGAGTGAACCTCCATCCATACCGTCCCATCACACAATACCGTGGTCAGACACAGAGTGAATCTGCATCCAATCCGTCCCATCACACGTTTCCGCGGTCAGACACAGAGTGAATCTCCCTCCTCACCGACCCATCACACACTCCCGGGGTCAGACACAGAGTGAATTTCCAAACACACCGTCCCATCACACACTCCCGGGGTCAGACACAGAGGGAATCTCCATCCACACCGGCCCATCACGAACTCACGGGGTCAGACACAGAGTGAATCTCCCTACTCACCGTCCCATCACAAAAGCCCGGGGTCAGACACAGAGTGAATCTCCCTCCACACCGTCCCATCAGAAAAGCCCTGGGTCAGACAGATATTGAATCTCCCTCCTCACCGTCCCATCACAAAAGCCCTGGGTCAGACATAGAGTGAATCTCCCTCCTCACCTTCCCATCACAAAAGCCCGGGGTCAGGCACAGAGTGAATCTCCCTCCACCGCGTCCAATCACAAATTCCGTGGTCAGACATAGAGTGAATCTGCATCCACACATTTCCATCACAAACTCCCGGTGTCAGACACAGAGTGAATCTCCCTCCACACCGTCCCATCACACACTCCCGGGGTCTGACACAGAGTGAATCTCCATCCAAACCGTCCCATCACACATTGCCCGCAGTCAGACACAGAGTGAATCTCCTTCCACACCATCCCATCAAAAATTCCAGGGGTCAGACATAGAGAGAATCTGCATCCACACCTTTCCATGACAAACTCCCGGGGTCAGACAAAGACTAAATCTCCCTCCTCACGGTCCCATCACAAACTCCCCGGTCAGACACAGAGTGAATCTGCATCCAAACCGTCCCATCACACGTTCCCGGGGTCAGACACTGAGTGAATCTCCATCAACACCGGTCCATCACAAAAGCCCGGGGTCAGACAGAGATTGAAGCTCCATCCTCACCGTCCCATCGCAAAAGCCCGTTGTCAGACAGAGATTGGATCTCCATCCAAACCGTCCCATCACACGTTCCCGGGGTCTGACACAGAGTGAATCTCCCCCCTCACCGTCCCATAACAAATTCCCGGGGTCTGACACAGAGTGAATCTACATCAAAACCGTCCCATGACACGGTCCCGGTGTCAGACACAGTGTGAATCTCCCTCCACACCGTCCCATCACATACTCCCGGGGTCTGACACAGAGTGAACCTCCATCCAAACCGTCTCATCACACATTGCCGGGGTCTGACGCAGAGTGAATCTCCTTCCACACCATCCTATCACAAATTCCAGGGGTCAGACACAGAGTGAATCTGCCTCCTCACCCTCCCATCAAACATTGCCGATGTCAGACACAGATTGAAACTCCCTCCACACCATCCCATCACAAATTCCAGGGGTGAGACATAGAGTGAATCTCCATCCACACCGTCCATCACAAACTCCCGGGGTCAGACACAGAGTGAATCTCCCTCCACACAATCCCATCACAAATTCCAGGGGTGAGACATAGAGTGAATCTCAATCCAAACCGTCCCATCACACGTTCCCGGGGTCAGACACAACGTGAATCTCCATACACACCGGCCCATCAGAAAAGCCCGGGGTCAGATAGAGATTGAATCTCCATCCAAACCGTCCCATCATACGTTCCCGGGGTCTGACAGAGAGTGAATCTCCCTCTTCACCGTCCCATCACTCACTCCTGTGGTCAGACTCAGAGTGAACCTCCATCCAAACCGTCCCATCACACGTTCCCGTGGTCAGACACAGAGTGAATCTCCCTCTTCACCGTCCCATCACAAAAGCCCGGGGCAGTCACAGAGTGAATCTCCATCCACACCGTCCCATCACACATTGCCGGGGTCAGACACAGAGTGAATCTCCTTCCACACTATCCTATCACAAATTCCAGGGGTCAGACATAGAGTGAATCTGCATCCACACCTTTCCATCACATACTCCCGGGGTCAGAAACAAAGTGAATCTTCCTCCACACCGTCCAATCACACACTCCCGGGGTCTGACACAGAGTGAATCTCCATCCACACCGTCCCATCACAAAAGTGCGGGGTCAGACACAGAGTGAATCTCCATCCACACTGTCCCATCACAAAAGTGCGGGGTCAGACACAGAGTGAATCTCAATCCAAACGGTCCCATCACACTTTCACGGGGTAAGACACAGAGTGAATCTCCATCCACACCGTCCAATCTTAAACCCCTCGGGGTCAGACACTGAGTGAACCTCCATCCAAACCGTCTCATCACACATTGCCGGGGTCAGACACAGAGTGAATCTGCCTCCTCACCGTCCCATCACAAAAGCCCGTGGTCAGACACAGAGTGAATCTCCCTCCTCACCGTCCCATCACATAAGCCCGGGGTCAGACACAGAGTGAATCTCCATCCAAACCGTCCCATCACACATTGCCGATGTCAGACACAGATTGAAACTCCCTGCACACCATCCCATCACAAATTCCAGGGGTGAGACACAGAGTGAATCTCCATCCACATCGTCCATCACAAACGCCCGGGGTCAGACACAGAGTGAATCTCCCTCCACACAATCCCATCACAAAAGCCCGGGGTCAGACACTGAGTGAATCTCCTTCCACACCATCCCATCACAAACTCCCGGGGTCAGGCACAGAGTGAATCTGCATCCAATCCGTCCCATCACACGTTCCCGTGGTCAGACACAGAGTGAATCTCCCTCCTCACCGACCCATCACACACTCCCGGGGTCAGACACAGAGTGAATTTCCAAACACACCGTCCCATCACACACTCCCGGGGTCAGACACAGAGGGAATCTCCATCCACACCGGCCCATCACGAACTCACGGGGTCAGACACAGAGTGAATCTCCCTACTCACCGTCCCATCACAAAAGCCCGGGGTCAGACACAGAGTGAATCTCCCTCCACACCGTCCCATCACAAAAGCCCGGGGTCAGACAGATATTGAATCTCCCTCCTCACCGTCCCATCACAAAAGCCCGGGGTCAGACACAGAGTGAATCTCCATCCAAACCGTCCCATCACACATTGCCGATGTCAGACACAGATTGAAACTCCCTCCACCCCGTCCAATCGCAAATTCCGTGGTCAGACCTAGAGTGAATCTGCATCCACACATTTCCATCAAAAACTCCCGGGGTCAGAAACAAAGTGAATCTTCCTCCACACCGTCCCATCACACACTCCCGGGGTCTGACACAGAGTGAATCTCCATCCACACCGTCCCATCACAAAAGTGCGGGGTCAGACACAGAGTGAATCTCCATCCAAACGGTCCCATCACAAAAGTGCTGGGTCAGACACAGTGTGAATCTCCATCCACACTGTCCCATCACAAAAGCCCGGGGTCAGACACAGAGTGAATCTCCATCCACACTGTCCCATCACAAAAGTGCGGGGTCAGACACTCAGTGAACCTGCATCCAAACCGTCCCATCACACATTGCCCGGGGTCAGACACAGAGTGAATCTCCTTCCACACCATCCCATCACAAATTCCAGGGGTCAGACATAGAGTGAAACTGCATCCACACCTTTCCATCACACATTGCCGTGGTCAGATACAGAGTGAATTTCCTTCCACACCATCCCATCACAAATTCCAGGGGTGAGACATAGAGTGAATCTCCATCCACACCGTCCATCACAAACTCACGGGGTCAGACACAGAGTGAATCTCCCTCCACACAATCCCATCACAAAAGCCCGGGGTCAGACACTGAGTGAATCTCCTTCCACACCATCCCATCACAAATTCCAGGGGTCAGACATAGAGTGAATCTGCATCCACACATTTCCATCACAAACTCCCGGGGTCAGACAAAGAGTAAATCTCCCTCCTCACCGTCCCATCACACACTCCTGGCGTCAGGAACAAGAGTGAATCTGCATCCAAACCGTCCCATCACACGTTCCCGGGGTCAGACACAGAGTGAATCTCCCTCCTCACCGTCCCAACACACACTCCCGGGGTCAGACACAGAGTGAATTTCCAATCACACGGTCCCATCACAATCTCCCGGGGTCAGACACAGTGTGAATCTCCCTCCACACCGTCCCATCACAACAGACCGGGGTCAGACACAAAGAGATCTCCCTCCACACCGTTCCATCAGAAAAGCCCGGGGTCAGATAGAGATTGAATCTTCATCCAAACTGTCCCATCACACGTTCCCGGGGTCTGACACAGAGTGAATCTCCCTCTTCACCGTCCCATCACACACTCCTGGGGTCAGACTCACTGTGAACCTCCATCCAAACCGTCCCATCACACGTTCCCGGGGTCAGACACAGAGTGAATCTCCCTCTTCACCGTCCCATCACAAAAGCCCGGGTCAGTCACAGAGTGAATCTCCATCCAAACTGTCCCATCACACATTCCCGGGGTAAGACACTGAGTGAACCTCCATCCAAACCGTCTCATCACACATTGCCGGGGTCAGACACAGAGTGAATCTCCTTCCACACCATCCTATCACAAATTCCAGGGGTCAGACACAGAGTGAATCTGCCTCCTCACCGTCCCATCACAAAAGCCCGTGGTCAGACACAGAGTGAATCTCCCTCCTCACCGTCCCATCACATAAGCCCGGGGTCAGACAGAGAGTGAATCTCCATCCAAACCGTCCCATCACACATTGCCGATGTCAGACACAGATTGAAACTCCCTCCACACCATCCCATCACAAATTCCAGGGGTGAGACATAGAGTGAATCTCCATCCACACGGTCCATCACAAACTCCCGGGGTCAGACACAGAGTGAATGTCCCTCCACACAATCCCATCACAAAAGCCCGGGGTCAGACACTGAGTGAATCTCCTTCCACACCATCCCATCACAAATTCCAGGGGTCAGACATAGAGTGAATCTGCATCCACACCTTTACATCACAAACTCCCGGGTTCAGACAAAGAGCAAATCTCCCTCCTCACCGTCCCATCACACACTCCCGGCGTCAGGAACAGAGTGAATCTGCATCCAAACCGTCCCATCACACGTTCCCGGGGTCAGACACAGAGTGAATCTCCCTCCTCACCGTCCCAACACATACTCCCGGGGTCAGACACAGAGTGAATTTCCAATCACACCGTCCCATCACAAACTCACGGGGTCAGACACAGTGTGAATCTCCCTGCACAACGTCCAATCACAATAGACCGGGGTCAGACACAAAGTGAATCTCCATACACACCGGCCCATCAGAAAAGCCCGGTGTTTCAGATAGAGATTGAATCTCCATCCAAACCGTCCCATCACACGTTCCCGGGGTCTGACACAGAGTGAATCTCCCTCTTCACCGTCCCATCACACACTCCTGGGGTCGGACTCGGAGTGAACCTCCATCCAAACCGTCTCATCACACGTTCCCGTGGTCAGACACAGAGTGAATCTCCATCCACACCGTCCCATCTTAAACCCCTCGGGGTCAGACACTGAGTGAACCTCCATCCAAACCGTCTCATCACACATTGCCGGGGTCAGACACAGAGTGATTCTCCTTCCACACCATCCCATCACAAATTCCAGGGGTCAGACATAGAGTGAATATGCATCCACACCTTTCCATCACATACTCCCGGGGTCAGACAAAGAGTAAAGCTCCCTTCTCATCGTCCAATCACAGACTCCCAGGGTCAGACACAGAGTGAATCTCCATCCAAACCGTCCCATCACACATTGCCGATGTCAGACACAGATGGAAACTCCCTCCACACCGTCCATTCACAAATTCCGTGGTCAGACATAGAGTGAAACTGCAACCACACATTTCCATCACAAACTCCCGGGGTCAGAAACAGAGTGAATCTCCCTCCACACCGTCTCATCACACACTCCCGGGGTCTGACACAGAGTGAATCTCCATCCAAACCGTCCCATCACACGTTCCAGGGTTCTGACACAGAGTGAATCTCCCTCCACACCGTCCCATCACACACTCCCGGGGTCAGACACAGAGTATATCTCCATCCACACCGTCCCATCACACTTTCCAGGGGTCAGACACAGAGTGAATCTCCATCCACACCGTCCCATCACAAACTCCCGGGGTCAGACACAGAGTGAATCTCCATCCACACCGGCCCATCATAATTTCCCGGGGTCAGACACAGAGTGAATCTCCATCCAGACCTTCCCATCACAAAAACCCGGGGTCAGACACAAAGTGAATGTCCATCCAAACCGTCCCATCATACTTTCCCTGGGTCAGACTCAGAGTGAATCTCCATCCACACCGTCCCATCACACACTCCCGGGGTCTGACACAGAGTGAATCTCCATCCAAACCGTCCCATCACACGTTCCAGGGTTCTGACACAGAGTGAATCTCCCTCCACACCGTCCCATCACACACTGCCGGGGTCAGACACGGAGTATATCTCCATCCACACCGTCCCATCACACTTTCCAGGGGTCAGACACAGAGTGAATCTCCATCCACACCGTCCCATCACAAACTCCCGGGGTCAGACACAGAGTGAATCTCCATCCACACCGGCCCATCATAATTTCCCGGGGTCAGACACAGAGTGAATCTCCATCCAGACCTTCCCATCACAAAAACCCGGGGTCAGACACAAAGTGAATGTCCATCCAAACCGTCCCATCATACTTTCCCTGGGTCAGACTCAGAGTGAATCTCCATCCACACCGTCCCATCACAAAAGCCCGGGGTCAGACACAGAGTGAATCTCCATCCAAAACGTCCCATAACACTTCCCCGCGGTCATACACAGCGTGAATCCCCATCCAAACCGTCCCATCTCAATCTCCCGGGGTCAGACACAGAGTGAATCTCCCTCCACACAAACCCATCACAAAAGCCTGGGGTCAGACACTGAGTGAACCTCCATCCAAACCGTCCCATCACACAATACCGTGATCAGACACAGAGTGAATCTGCATCCAATCCGTCCCATCACACGTTCCCGTGGTCAGACACAGAGTGAATCTCCCTCCTCACCGACCCATCACACACTCCCGGGGTCAGACACAGAGTGAATTTCCAAACACACCGTCCCATCACACACTCCCGGGGTCAGACACAGAGGGAATCTCCATCCACACCGGCCCATCACGAACTCACGGGGTCAGACACAGAGTGAATCTCCCTACTCACCGTCCCATCACAAAAGCCCGGGGTCAGACACAGAGTGAATCTCCCTCCACACCGTCCCATCAGAAAAGCCCGGGGTCAGACAGATATTGAATCTCCCTCCTCACCATCCCATCACAAAAGCCCTGGTTCAGACATAGAGTGAATCTCCCTCCTCACCTTCCCATCACAAAAGCCCGGGGTCAGGCACAGAGTGAATCTCCCTCCACCGCGTCCAATCACAAATTCCGTGGTCAGACATAGAGTGAATCTGCATCCACACATTTCCATCACAAACTCCCGGTGTCAGAAACAGAGTGAATCTCCCTCCACACCGTCCCATCACACACACCCGGGGTCAGACACAGAGTGAATCTTCCTCCTCACCGTCCCATCACAATCTCCCGGGGTCAGACACAGTGTGAATCTACCTCCACACCGTCCCATCACAATAGACCGGGTTCAGACACAAAGTGAATCTCCCTCCAAACCGTCCCATCAGAAAAGCCCGAGGTCAGATAGAGATTGAATCTCCATCCAAACTGTCCCATCACACGTTCCCGGGGTCTGACACAGAGTGAATCTCCCTCTTCACCGTCCCATCACACACTCCTGGGGTCAGACTCAGAGTGAACCTCCATCCAAACCGTCCCATCACACGTTCCCGGGGTCAGACACAGAGTGAATCTCCCTCTTCACCGTCCCATCACAAAAGCCCGGGTCAGTCACAGATTGAATCTCCATCCAAACTGTCCCATCACACATTCCCGGGGTGAGACACAGAGTGAATCTCCATACACACCGTCCCATCTTAAACCCCTCGGGGTCAGACACTGAGTGAACCTCCATCCAAACCGTCTCATCACACATTGCCGGGGTCTGACGCAGAGTGAATCTCCTTCCACACCATCCTATCACAAATTCCAGGGGTCAGACACAGAGTGAATCTGCCTCCTCACCGTCCCATCAAACATTGCCGATGTCAGACACAGATTGAAACTCCCTCCACACCATCCCATCACAAATTCCAGGGTTGAGACATAGAGTGAATCTCCATCCACACCGTCCATCACAAACTCCCGGGGTCAGACACAGAGTGAATCTCCCTCCACACAATCCCATCACAAAAGCCCGGGGTCAGACACTGAGTGAATCTCCTTCCACACCATCCCATCACAAATTCCAGGGGTCAGACATAGAGTGAATCTGCATCCACACCTTTCCATCACAAACTCCCGGGGTCAGACAAACAGTAAATCCCCCTCCTCACCGTCCCATCACACACTCCCGGCGTCAGGAACAGAGTGAATCTCAATCCAAACCGTCCCATCACACGTTCCCGGGGTCCGACACAGAGTGAATCTCCCTCCTCACCGTCCCATCACAAACTCCCGGGGTCAGACACAGTGTGAATCTCCCTCCAAACCGTCCCATCACAATAGACCGGGGTCAGACACAAAGTGAATCTCCATACACACCGGCCCATCAGAAAAGCCCGGGGTCAGATAGAGATTGAATCTCCATCCAAACCGTCCCATCATACGTTCCCGGGGTCTGACAGAGAGTGAATCTCCCTCTTCACCGTCCCATCACACACTCCTGTGGTCAGACTCAGAGTGAACCTCCATCCAAACCGTCCCATCACACGTTCCCGTGGTCAGACACAGAGTGAATCTCCCTCTTCACCGTCCCATCACAAAAGCCCGTAGCAGTCACAGAGTGAATCTCCATCCAAACTGTCCCATCCCACATTCCCGGGGTAAGACACAGAGTGAATCTCCATCCACACCGCCTCATCACACATTGCTGGGGTCAGACACAGAGTGAATCTCCTTCCACACCATCCTATCACAAATTCCAGGGGTCAGACATAGAGAGAATCTGCATCCACACCTTTCCATCACATACTCCCGGGGTCAGAAACAAAGTGAATCTTCCTCCACACCGTCCCATCACACACTCCCGGGGTCTGACACAGAGTGAATCTCCATCCACACCGTCCCATCACAAAAGTGCGGGTCAGACACAGAGTGAATCTCCATCCACACTGTCCCATCACAAAAGTGCGGGGTCAGACACAGAGTGAATCTCCATCCATACGGTCCCATCACACTTTCACGGGGTCAGACTCAGAGTGAATCTCCATCCACACCGTCCCATCACAAAAGCCCGGGGTCAGACACAGAGTGAATCTCCATCCAAAACGTCCCATCTCAATCTCCCGGGGTCAGACACAGAGTGAATCTCCCTCCACACAAACCCATCACAAAAGCCTGGGGTCAGACACTGAGTGAACCTCCATCCAAACCGTCCCATCACACAATACCGTGATCAGACACAGAGTGAATCTGCATCCAATCCGTCCCATCACACGTTCCCGTGGTCAGACACAGAGTGAATCTCCCTCCTCACCGACCCATCACACACTCCCGGGGTCAGACACAGAGTGAATTTCCAAACACACCGTCCCATCACACACTCCCGGGGTCAGACACAGAGGGAATCTCCATCCACACCGGCCCATCACGAACTCACGGGGTCAGACACAGAGTGAATCTCCCTACTCACCGTCCCATCACAAAAGCCCGGGGTCAGACACAGAGTGAATCTCCCTCCACACCGTCCCATCAGAAAAGCCCGGGGTCAGACAGATATTGAATCTCCCTCCTCACCATCCCATCACAAAAGCCCTGGTTCAGACATAGAGTGAATCTCCCTCCTCACCTTCCCATCACAAAAGCCCGGGGTCAGGCACAGAGTGAATCTCCCTCCACCGCGTCCAATCACAAATTCCGTGGTCAGACATAGAGTGAATCTGCATCCACACATTTCCATCACAAACTCCCGGTGTCAGAAACAGAGTGAATCTCCCTCCACACCGTCCCATCACACACACCCGGGGTCAGACACAGAGTGAATCTTCCTCCTCACCGTCCCATCACAATCTCCCGGGGTCAGACACAGTGTGAATCTACCTCCACACCGTCCCATCACAATAGACCGGGTTCAGACACAAAGTGAATCTCCCTCCAAACCGTCCCATCAGAAAAGCCCGAGGTCAGATAGAGATTGAATCTCCATCCAAACTGTCCCATCACACGTTCCCGGGGTCTGACACAGAGTGAATCTCCCTCTTCACCGTCCCATCACACACTCCTGGGGTCAGACTCAGAGTGAACCTCCATCCAAACCGTCCCATCACACGTTCCCGGGGTCAGACACAGAGTGAATCTCCCTCTTCACCGTCCCATCACAAAAGCCCGGGTCAGTCACAGATTGAATCTCCATCCAAACTGTCCCATCACACATTCCCGGGGTGAGACACAGAGTGAATCTCCATACACACCGTCCCATCTTAAACCCCTCGGGGTCAGACACTGAGTGAACCTCCATCCAAACCGTCTCATCACACATTGCCGGGGTCTGACGCAGAGTGAATCTCCTTCCACACCATCCTATCACAAATTCCAGGGGTCAGACACAGAGTGAATCTGCCTCCTCACCGTCCCATCAAACATTGCCGATGTCAGACACAGATTGAAACTCCCTCCACACCATCCCATCACAAATTCCAGGGGTGAGACATAGAGTGAATCTCCATCCACACCGTCCATCACAAACTCCCGGGGTCAGACACAGAGTGAATCTCCCTCCACACAATCCCATCACAAAAGCCCGGGGTCAGACACTGAGTGAATCTCCTTCCACACCATCCCATCACAAATTCCAGGGGTCAGACATAGAGTGAATCTGCATCCACACCTTTCCATCACAAACTCCCGGGGTCAGACAAACAGTAAATCCCCCTCCTCACCGTCCCATCACACACTCCCGGCGTCAGGAACAGAGTGAATCTCAATCCAAACCGTCCCATCACACGTTCCCGGGGTCCGACACAGAGTGAATCTCCCTCCTCACCGTCCCATCACAAACTCCCGGGGTCAGACACAGTGTGAATCTCCCTCCAAACCGTCCCATCACAATAGACCGGGGTCAGACACAAAGTGAATCTCCATACACACCGGCCCATCAG
Organism: Hemitrygon akajei; assembly: GCF_048418815.1. NCBI lineage: Eukaryota > Metazoa > Chordata > Chondrichthyes > Myliobatiformes > Dasyatidae > Hemitrygon > Hemitrygon akajei. The sequence continues at coordinate 1,157,922 of NW_027331948.1, forward strand.
AAAAGCCCGGGGTCAGATAGAGATTGAATCTCCATCCAAACCGTCCCATCATACGTTCCCGGGGTCTGACAGAGAGTGAATCTCCCTCTTCACCGTCCCATCACACACTCCTGTGGTCAGACTCAGAGTGAACCTCCATCCAAACCGTCCCATCACACGTTCCCGTGGTCAGACACAGAGTGAATCTCCCTCTTCACCGTCCCATCACAAAAGCCCGGAGCAGTCACAGAGTGAATCTCCATCCAAACTGTCCCATCACACATTCCCGGGGTAAGACACAGAGTGAATCTCCATCCACACCGCCTCATCACACATTGCTGGGGTCAGACACAGAGTGAATCTCCTTCCACACCATCCTATCACAAATTCCAGGGGTCAGACATAGAGAGAATCTGCATCCACACCTTTCCATCACATACTCCCGGGGTCAGAAACAAAGTGAATCTTCCTCCACACCGTCCCATCACACACTCCCGGGGTCTGACACAGAGTGAATCTCCATCCACACCGTCCCATCACAAAAGTGCGGGTCAGACACAGAGTGAATCTCCATCCACACTGTCCCATCACAAAAGTGCGGGGTCAGACACAGAGTGAATCTCCATCCATACGGTCCCATCACACTTTCACGGGGTAAGACACAGAGTGAATCTCCATCCACACCGTCCCATCTTAAACCCCTCGGGGTCAGACACTGAGTGAACCTCCATCCAAACCGTCTCATCACACATTGCCGGGGTCAGACACAGAGTGAATCTCCTTCCACACCATCCTATCACAAATTCCAGGGGTCAGACACAGAGTGAATCTGCCTCCTCACCGTCCCATCACAAAAGCCCGTGGTCAGACACAGAGTGAATCTCCCTCCTCACCGTCCCATCACATAAGCCCGGGGTCAGACACAGAGTGAATCTCCATCCAAACCGTCCCATCACACATTGCCGATGTCAGACACAGATTGAAACTCCCTGCACACCATCCCATCACAAATTCCAGGGGTGAGACATAGAGTGAATCTCCATCCACACCGTCCATCACAAACGCCCGGGGTCAGACACAGAGTGAATCTCCCTCCACACAATCCCATCACAAAAGCCCGGGGTCAGACACTGAGTGAATCTCATTCCACACCATCCCATCACAAACTCCCGGGGTCAGACAAAGAGTAAATCTCCCTCCTCACCGTCCCATCACACACTCCCGGCGTCAGGCACAGAGAGAATCTGCATCCAATCCGTCCCATCACACGTTCCCGTGGTCAGACACAGAGTGAATCTCCCTCCTCACCGACCCATCACACACTCCCGGGGTCAGACACAGAGTGAATTTCCAAACACACCGTCCCATCACACACTCCCGGGGTCAGACACAGAGGGAATCTCCATCCACACCCACCCATCACGAACTCACGGGGTCAGACACAGAGTGAATCTCCCTACTCACCGTCCCATCACAAAAGCCCGGGGTCAGACACAGAGTGAATCTCCCTCCACACCGTCCCATCACAAAAGCCCGGGGTCAGACAGATATTGAATCTCCCTCCTCACAGTCCCATCACAAAAGCCCGGGGTCAGACACAGAGTGAATCTCCATCCTCACCGTCACATCACAAAAGCCCGGGGTCAGACACAGAGTGAATCTCCATCCAAACCGTCCCATCACACATTGCCGATGTCAGACACAGATTGAAACTCCCTCCACCCCGTCCAATCGCAAATTCCGTGGTCAGACCTAGAGTGAATCTGCATCCACACATTTCCATCAAAAACTCCCGGGGTCAGAAACAAAGTGAATCTTCCTCCACACCGTCCCATCACACACTCCCGGGGTCTGACACAGAGTTAATCTCCATCCACACCGTCCCATCACAAAAGTGCGGGGTCAGACACAGTGTGAATCTCCATCCACACTGTCCCATCACAAAAGTGCGGGGTCAGACACAGAGTGAATCTCCATCCAAACGGTCCCATCACACTTTCACGGGGTCAGACACAGAGTGAATCTCCCTCCACACAATCCCATCACAAAAGCCCGGGGTCAGACACTCAGTGAACCTGCAACCAAACCGTCCCATCACACATTGCCCGGGGTCAGAAACAGAGTGAATCTCCTTCCACACCATCCCATCACAAATTCCAGGGGTCAGACATAGAGTGAAACTGCATCCACACCTTTCCATCACACATTGCCGTGGTCAGACACAGAGTGAATTTCCTTCCACACCATCCCAGTACAAATTCCAGGGGTGAGACATAGAGTGAATCTCCATCCACACCGTCCATCACAAACTCAGGGGGTCAGACACAGAGTGAATCTCCCTCCACACAATCCCATCACAAAAGCCCGGGGTCAGACACTGAGTGAATCTCCTTCCACACCATCCCATCACAAATTCCAGGGGTCAGACATAGAGTGAATCTCCCTCCTCACCGTCCCAACACACACTCCCGGGGTCAGACACAGAGTGAATTTCCAATCACACCGTCCCATCACAATCTCCCGGGGTCAGACACAGTGTGAATCTCCCTCCACACCGTCCCATCACAATAGACCGGGGTCAGACACAAAGTGAATCTCCCTCCACACCGTTCCATCAGAAAAGCCCGGGGTCAGATAGAGATTGAATCTCCATCCAAACTGTCCCATCACACGTTCCCGGGGTCAGACACAGAGTGAATCTCCTTCTTCACCGTCCCATCACACACTCCTGGGGTCAGACTCACTGTGAACCTCCATCCAAACCGTCCCATCACACGTTCCCGGGGTCAGACACAGAGTGAATCTCCCTCTTCACCGTCCCATCACAAAAGCCCGGGTCAGTCACAGAGTGAATCTCCATCCAAACTGTCCCATGACACATTCCCGGGGTAAGACACAGAGTGAATCTCCATCCACTCCGTCCCATCTTAAACCCCTCGGGGTCAGACACAGTAGTGAATCTCCATCCAAACCGTCCCATCACACATTGCCGATGTCAGACACAGATTGAAACACCCTCCACACCATCCCATCACAAATTCCAGGGGTGAGACATAGAGTGAATCTCCATCCACACCGTCCATCACAAACTCCCGGGGTCAGACACAGAGTGAATCTCCCTCCACACAATCCCATCACAAAAGCCCGTGTCAGACACTGAGTGATTCTCCTTCCACACCATCCCATCACAAATTCCAGGGGTCAGACATAGAGTGAATCTGCATCCACACCATTCCATCACAAACTCCCGGGGTCAGACAAAGAGTAAATCTCCCTCCTCACCGTCCCATCACACACTCCCGGCGTCAGGAACAGAGTGAATCTGCATCCAAACCGTCCCATCACACGTTCCCGGGGTCAGACACAGAGTGAATCTCCCTCCTCACCGTCCCAACACACACTCCCGGGGTCAGACACAGAGTGAATTTCCAATCACACCGTCCCATCACAAACTCACGGGGTCAGACACAGTGTTAATCTCCCTGCACACTGTCCAATCACAATAGACCGGGGTCAGACACAAAGTGAATCTCCATACACACCGGCCCATCAGAAAAGCCCCGTGTCAGATAGAGATTGAATCTCCATCCAAACCGTCCCATCACACGTTCCCGGGGTCTGACACAAAGTGAATCTCCCTCTTCACCGTCCCATCACACACTCCTGTGGTCAGACTCGGAGTGAACCTCCATCCAAACCGTCTCATCACACGTTCCCGTGGTCAGACACAGAGTGAATCTCCATCCACACCGTCCCATCTTAAACCCCTCGGGGTCAGACACTGAGTGAACCTCCATCCAAACCGTCTCATCACACATTGCCGGGGTCAGACACAGAGTGATTCTCCTTCCACACCATCCTATCACAAATTCCAGGGGTCAGACATAGAGTGAATATGCATCCACACCTTTCCGTCACATACTCCCGGGGTCAGACAAAGAGTAAACCTCCCTTCTCATCGTCCAATCACAGACTCCCAGGGTCAGACACAGAGTGAATCTCCATCCAAACCGTCCCATCACACATTGCCGATTTCAGACACAGATTGAAACTCCCTCCACACCGACCATTCACAAATTCCGTGGTCAGACATAGAGTGAAACTGCAACCACACATTTCCATCACAAACTCCCGGGGTCAGAAACAGAGTGAATCTCCCTCCACACCGTCCCATCACACACCCCCGGGGTCTGACACAGAGTATATCTCCATCCACACCGTCCCATCACACTTTCCAGGGGTCAGACACAGAGTGAATCTCCATCCACACCCTCCCATCACAAGCTCCCGGGGTCAGACACAGAGTGAATCTCCATTCACACCGGACCATCACAAAAACCCGGGGTCAGACAGAAGGTGAATCTCCATACACACCGGCCCATCATAATTTCCCGGGGTCAGACACAGAGTGAATCTCCATCCAGACCTTCCCATCACAAAAACCCGGGGTCAGACACAAAGTGAATGTCCATCCAAACCGTCCCATCATACTTTCCCTGGGTCAGACTCAGAGTGAATCTCCATCCACACCGTCCCATCACAAAAGCCCGGGGTCAGACACAGAGTGAATCTCCATCCAAAACGTCCCATAACACTTCCACGCGGTCAGACACAGAGTGAATCCCCATCCAAACCGTCCCATCACAAAAGCCCGGGGTCAGACACTGAGTGATTCTCCTTCCACACCATCCCATCACAAATTCCAGGGGTCAGACATAGAGTGAATCTGCATCCACACCTTTCCATCACAAACTCCCGGGGTCAGACAAAGAGTAAATCTCCCTCCTCACCGTCCCATCACACACTCCCGGGGTCAGACACAGAGTGAATTTCCAATCACATCGTCCCATCACAAACTCACGGGGTCAGACACAGTGTGAATCTCCCTGCACACCGTCCAATCACAATAGACCGGGGTCAGACACAAAGTGAATCTCCATACACACCGGCCCATCAGAAAAGCCCGGTGTCAGATAGAGATTGAATCTCCATCCAAACCGTCCCATTACACGTTCCCGGGGTCTGACACAGAGTGAATCTCCCTCTTCACCGTCCCATCACACACTACTGTGGTCAGACTCGGAGTGAACCTCCATCCAAACCGTCTCATCACACGTTCCCGTGGTCAGACACAGAGTGAATCTCCATCCACACCGTCCCATCTTAAACCCCTCGGGGTCAGACACTGAGTGAACCTCCATCCAAACCGTCTCATCACACATTGCCGGGGTCAGACACAGAGTGATTCTCCTTCCACACCATCCTATCACAAATTCCAGGGATCAGACATAGAGTGAATATGCATCCACACCTTTCCATCACATACTCCCGTGGTCAGACAAAGAGTAAAGCTCCCTTCTCATCGTCCAATCACAGACTCCCAGTGTCAGACACAGAGTGAATCTCCATCCAAACCGTCCCATCACACATTGCCGATGTCAGACACAGATTGAAACTCCCTCCACACCGTCCATTCACAAATTCCGTGGTCAGACATAGAGTGAAACTGAAACCACACATTTCCATCACAAACTCCCGGGGTCAGAAACAGAGTGAATCTCCCTCCACACCGTCCCATCACACACTCCCGGGGTCTGACACAGAGTATATCTCCATCCACACCGTCCCATCACACTTTCCAGGGGTCAGACACAGAGTGAATCTCCATCCACACACTCCCATCACAAACTCCCGGGGTCAGACACAGAGTGAATCTCCATCCACACCGGACCATCACAAAAACCCGGGGTCAGACAGAAGGTGAATCTCCATACAGACCTTCCCATCACAAAAACCCGGGGTCAGACACAAAGTGAATGTCCATCCAAACCGTCCCATCATACTTTCCCTGGGTCAGACTCAGAGTGAATCTCCATCCACACCGTCCCATCACAAAAGCCCGGGGTCAGACACAGAGTGAATCTCCATCCAAAACGTCCCATAACACTTCCACGCGGTCAGACACAGAGTGAATCCCCATCCAAACCGTCCCATCACAATCTCCCGGGGTCAGACACAGAGTGAATCTCCCTCCACACAAACCCATCACAAAAGCCTGGGGTCAGACACTGAGTGAACCTCCATCCAAACCGTCCCATCACACAATACCGTGGTCAGACACAGAGTGAATCTGCATCCAATCCGTCCCATCACACGTTCCCGTGGTCAGACACAGAGTGAATCTCCCTCCTCACCGACCCATCACACACTCCCGGGGTCAGACACAGAGTGAATTTCCAAACACACCGTCCCATCACACACTCCCGGGGTCAGACACAGAGGGAATCTCCATCCACACCGGCCCATCACGAACTCACGGGGTCAGACACAGAGTGAATCTCCCTACTCACCGTCCCATCACAAAAGCCCGGGGTCAGACACAGAGTGAATCTGCATCCAAACCGTCCCATCACACATTCCCAGGGTCAGACACAGAGTGAATCTCCCTCATCACCGTCCCATCATACACTTGCGGGGTCAGACACAAGGTGAATCTCCATTAACACCGGCCCATCACAAAAACCCTGGGTCAGACACAAAGTGAATCTCCATCCACACCGGACCATCACAAAAACCCGGGGTCAGACAGAAGGTGAATCTCCATACACACCGGCCCATCATAATTTCCCGGGGTCAGACACAGAGTGAATCTCCATCCAGACCTTCCCATCACAAAAACCCGGGGTCAGACACAAAGTGAATGTCCATCCAAACCGTCCCATCATACTTTCCCTGGGTCAGACTCAGAGTGAATCTCCATCCACACCGTCCCATCACAAAAGCCCGGGGTCAGACACAGAGTGAATCTCCATCCAAAACGTCCCATAACACCTCCCCGCGGTCAGACACAGAGTGAATCCCCATCCAAACCGTCCCATCACAATCTCCCGGGGTCAGACACAGAGTGAATCTCCCTCCACACAAACCCATCACAAAAGCCTGGGGTCAGACACTGAGTGAACCTCCATCCAAACCGTCCCATCATACTTTCCCTGGGTCAGACTCAGAGTGAATCTCCATCCACACCGTCCCATCACAAAAGCCCGGGGTCAGACACAGAGTGAATCTCCATCCAAAACGTCCCATAACACTTCCACGCGGTCAGACACAGAGTGAATCCCCATCCAAACCGTCCCATCACAATCTCCCGGGGTCAGACACAGAGTGAATCTCCCTCCACACAAACCCATCAAAAAAGCCTGGGGTCAGACACTGAGTGAACCTCCATCCAAACCGTCCCATCACACAATACCGTGGTCAGACACAGAGTGAATCTGCATCCAATCCGTCCCATCACACGTTCCCGTGGTCAGACACAGAGTGAATCTCCCTCCTCACCGACCCATCACACACTCCCGGGGTCAGACACAGAGTGAATTTCCAAACACACCGTCCCATCTCACACTCCCGGGGTCAGACACAGAGGGAATCTCCATCCACACCGGCCCATCACGAACTCACGGGGTCAGACACAGAGTGAATCTCCCTACTCACCGTCCCATCACAAAAGCCCGGGGTCAGACACAGAATGAATCTCCCTCCACACCGTCCCATCAGAAAAGCCCGGGGTCAGACAGATATTGAATCTCCCTCCTCACCGTCCCATCACAAAAGCCTTGGGTCAGACATAGAGTGAATCTCCCTCCTCACCTTCCCATCACAAAAGCCCGGGGTCAGGGACAGAGTGAATCTCCCTCCACCGCGTCCAATCACAAATTCCGTGGTCAGACATAGAGTGAATCTCCCTCCACACCGTCCCATCACAAAAGCCCGTGGTCAGACAGATATTGAATCTCCCTCCTCACCGTCCCATCACAAAAGCCCGGGGTCAGACACAGAGTGAATCTGCATCCAAACCGTCCCATCACACATTCCCTGGGTCAGACACAGAGTGAATCTCCCTCATCACCGTCCCATCACACACTGGCGGGGTCAGACACAAGGTGAATCTCCATTAACACCGGCCCATCACAAAAACCCTGGGTCGGACACAAAGTGAATCTCCATCCACACCGGACCATCACAAAAACCCGGGGTCAGACAGAAGGTGAATCTCCATACACACCGGCCCATCATAATTTCCCGGGGTCAGACACAGCGTGAATCTCCATCCAGACCTTCCCATCACAAAAACCCGGGGTCAGACACAAAGTGAATGTCCATCCAAACCGTCCCATCATACTTTCCCTGGGTCAGACTCAGAGTGAATCTCCATCCACACCGTCCCATCACAAAAGCCCGGGGTCAGACACAGAGTGAATCTCCATCCAAAACGTCCCATAACACTTCCACGCGGTCAGACACAGAGTGAATCCCCATCCAAACCGTCCCATCACAATCTCCCGTGGTCAGACACAGAGTGAATCTCCCTCCACACAAACCCATCAAAAAAGGCTGGGGTCAGACACTGAGTGAACCTCCATCCAAACCGTCCCATCACACAATACCGTGGTCAGACACAGAGTGAATCTGCATTCAATCCGTCCCATCACACGTTCCCGTGGTCAGACACAGAGTGAATCTCCCTCCTCACCGACCCATCACACACTCCCGGGGTCAGACACAGAGTGAATTTCCAAACACACCGTCCCATCACACACTCCCGGGGTCAGACACAGAGTGAATCCCCATCCAAACCGTCCCATCACAATCTCCCGGGTTCAGACACAGAGTGAATCTCCCTCCACACAAACCCATCAAAAAAGCCTGGGGTCAGACACTGAGTGAACCTCCATCCAAACCGTCCCATCACACAATACCGTGGTCAGACACAGAGTGAATCTGCATCCAATCCGTCCCATCACACGTTCCCGTGGTCAGACACAGAGTGAATCTCCCTCCTCACCGACCCATCACACACTCCCGGGGTCAGACACAGAGTGAATTTCCAAACACACCGTCCCATCACACACTCCCGGGGTCAGACACAGAGGGAATCTCCATCCACACCGGCCCATCACGAACTCACGGTGTCAGACACAGAGTGAATCTCCCTACTCACCGTCCCATCACAAAAGCCCGGGGTCAGACACAGAGTGAATCTCCCTCCACACCGTCCCATCAGAAAAGCCCGGGGTCAGACAGATATTGAATCTCCCTCCTCACCGTCCCATCACAAAAGCCCTGGGTCAGACATAGAGTGAATCTCCCTCCTCACCTTCCCATCACAAAAGCCCGGGGTCAGGGACAGAGTGAATCTCCCTCCACCGCGTCCAATCACAAATTCCGTGGTCAGACATAGAGTGAATCTGCATCCACACATTTCCATCACAAACTCCCGGTGTCAGAAACAGAGTGAATCTCCATCCACACTGTCCCATCACAAAAGTGCGGGGTCAGACACAGAGTGAATCTCCATACAAACGGTCCAATCACACTTTCACGGGGTCAGACACAGAGTGAATCTCCCTCCACACAATCCCATCACAAAAGCCCGGGGTCAGACACTCAGTGAACCTGCATCCAAACCGTCCCATCACACATTGCCCGGGGTCAGACACAGAGTGAATCTCCTTCCACACCATCCCATCACAAATTCCAGGGGTCAGACATAGAGTGAAACTGCATCCACACCTTTCCATCACACATTGCCGTGGTCAGATACAGAGTGAATTTCCTTCCACACCATCCCATCACAAATTCCAGGGGTCAGACATAGAGTGAATCTGCATCCACACCTTTCCATCACAAACTCCCGGGGTCAGACAAAGAGAAAATCTCCCTACTCACCGTCCCATCACACACTCCCGGCGTCAGGAACAGAGTGAATCTGCATCCAAACCGTCCCATCACACGTTCCCGGGGTCAGACACAGAGTGAATCTTCCTCCTCACCGTCCCAACACACACTCCCGGGGTCAGACACAGAGTGAATTTCCAATCACACCGTCCCATCACAATCTCCCGGGTCAGACACAGTGTGAATCTACCTCCACACCGTCCCATCACAATAGACCGGGGTCAGATACAAAGTGAATCTCCCTCCAAACCGTCCCATCAGAAAAGCCCGGGGTCAGATAGAGATTGAATCTCCATCCAAACTGTCCCATCACACGTTCCCGGGGTCTGACACAGAGTGAATCTCCCTCTTCACCGTCCCATCACACACTCCTGGGGTCAGACTCAGAGTGAACCTCCATCCAAACCGTCCCATCACACGTTCCCGGGGTCAGACACAGAGTGAATCTCCCTCTTCACCGTCCCATCACAAAAGCCCGGGTCAGTCACAGAGTGAATCTCCATCCAAACTGTCCCATCACACATTCCCGGGGTGAGACACAGAGTGAATCTCCATCCACACCGTCCCATCTTAAACCCCTCGGGGTCAGACACTGAGTGAACCTCCATCCAAACCGTCTCATCACACATTGCCGGGGTCAGACACAGAGTGAATCTCCCTCATCACCGTCCCATCATACACTTGCGGGGTCAGACACAAGGTGAATCTCCATTAACACCGGCCCATCACAAAAACCCTGGGTCAGACACAAAGTGAATCTCCATCCACACCGGACCATCACAAAAACCCGGGGTCAGACAGAAGGTGAATCTCCATACACACCGGCCCATCATAATTTCCCGGGGTCAGACACAGAGTGAATCTCCATCCAGACCTTCCCATCACAAAAACCCGGGGTCAGACACAAAGTGAATGTCCATCCAAACCGTCCCATCATACTTTCCCTGGGTCAGACTCAGAGTGAATCTCCATCCACACCGTCCCATCACAAAAGCCCGGGGTCAGACACAGAGTGAATCTCCATCCAAAACGTCCCATAACACCTCCCCGCGGTCAGACACAGAGTGAATCCCCATCCAAACCGTCCCATCACAATCTCCCGGGGTCAGACACAGAGTGAATCTCCCTCCACACAAACCCATCACAAAAGCCTGGGGTCAGACACTGAGTGAACCTCCATCCAAACCGTCCCATCATACTTTCCCTGGGTCAGACTCAGAGTGAATCTCCATCCACACCGTCCCATCACAAAAGCCCGGGGTCAGACACAGAGTGAATCTCCATCCAAAACGTCCCATAACACTTCCACGCGGTCAGACACAGAGTGAATCCCCATCCAAACCGTCCCATCACAATCTCCCGGGGTCAGACACAGAGTGAATCTCCCTCCACACAAACCCATCAAAAAAGCCTGGGGTCAGACACTGAGTGAACCTCCATCCAAACCGTCCCATCACACAATACCGTGGTCAGACACAGAGTGAATCTGCATCCAATCCGTCCCATCACACGTTCCCGTGGTCAGACACAGAGTGAATCTCCCTCCTCACCGACCCATCACACACTCCCGGGGTCAGACACAGAGTGAATTTCCAAACACACCGTCCCATCTCACACTCCCGGGGTCAGACACAGAGGGAATCTCCATCCACACCGGCCCATCACGAACTCACGGGGTCAGACACAGAGTGAATCTCCCTACTCACCGTCCCATCACAAAAGCCCGGGGTCAGACACAGAATGAATCTCCCTCCACACCGTCCCATCAGAAAAGCCCGGGGTCAGACAGATATTGAATCTCCCTCCTCACCGTCCCATCACAAAAGCCTTGGGTCAGACATAGAGTGAATCTCCCTCCTCACCTTCCCATCACAAAAGCCCGGGGTCAGGGACAGAGTGAATCTCCCTCCACCGCGTCCAATCACAAATTCCGTGGTCAGACATAGAGTGAATCTCCCTCCACACCGTCCCATCACAAAAGCCCGTGGTCAGACAGATATTGAATCTCCCTCCTCACCGTCCCATCACAAAAGCCCGGGGTCAGACACAGAGTGAATCTGCATCCAAACCGTCCCATCACACATTCCCTGGGTCAGACACAGAGTGAATCTCCCTCATCACCGTCCCATCACACACTGGCGGGGTCAGACACAAGGTGAATCTCCATTAACACCGGCCCATCACAAAAACCCTGGGTCGGACACAAAGTGAATCTCCATCCACACCGGACCATCACAAAAACCCGGGGTCAGACAGAAGGTGAATCTCCATACACACCGGCCCATCATAATTTCCCGGGGTCAGACACAGCGTGAATCTCCATCCAGACCTTCCCATCACAAAAACCCGGGGTCAGACACAAAGTGAATGTCCATCCAAACCGTCCCATCATACTTTCCCTGGGTCAGACTCAGAGTGAATCTCCATCCACACCGTCCCATCACAAAAGCCCGGGGTCAGACACAGAGTGAATCTCCATCCAAAACGTCCCATAACACTTCCACGCGGTCAGACACAGAGTGAATCCCCATCCAAACCGTCCCATCACAATCTCCCGGGGTCAGACACAGAGTGAATCTCCCTCCACACAAACCCATCAAAAAAGCCTGGGGTCAGACACTGAGTGAACCTCCATCCAAACCGTCCCATCACACAATACCGTGGTCAGACACAGAGTGAATCTGCATTCAATCCGTCCCATCACACGTTCCCGTGGTCAGACACAGAGTGAATCTCCCTCCTCACCGACCCATCACACACTCCCGGGGTCAGACACAGAGTGAATTTCCAAACACACCGTCCCATCACACACTCCCGGGGTCAGACACAGAGTGAATCCCCATCCAAACCGTCCCATCACAATCTCCCGGGGTCAGACACAGAGTGAATCTCCCTCCACACAAACCCATCAAAAAAGCCTGGGGTCAGACACTGAGTGAACCTCCATCCAAACCGTCCCATCACACAATACCGTGGTCAGACACAGAGTGAATCTGCATCCAATCCGTCCCATCACACGTTCCCGTGGTCAGACACAGAGTGAATCTCCCTCCTCACCGACCCATCACACACTCCCGGGGTCAGACACAGAGTGAATTTCCAAACACACCGTCCCATCACACACTCCCGGGGTCAGACACAGAGGGAATCTCCATCCACACCGGCCCATCACGAACTCACGGGGTCAGACACAGAGTGAATCTCCCTACTCACCGTCCCATCACAAAAGCCCGGGGTCAGACACAGAGTGAATCTCCCTCCACACCGTCCCATCAGAAAAGCCCGGGGTCAGACAGATATTGAATCTCCCTCCTCACCGTCCCATCACAAAAGCCCTGGGTCAGACATAGAGTGAATCTCCCTCCTCACCTTCCCATCACAAAAGCCCGGGGTCAGGGACAGAGTGAATCTCCCTCCACCGCGTCCAATCACAAATTCCGTGGTCAGACATAGAGTGAATCTGCATCCACACATTTCCATCACAAACTCCCGGTGTCAGAAACAGAGTGAATCTCCATCCACACTGTCCCATCACAAAAGTGCGGGGTCAGACACAGAGTGAATCTCCATACAAACGGTCCCATCACACTTTCACGGGGTCAGACACAGAGTGAATCTCCCTCCACACAATCCCATCACAAAAGCCCGGGGTCAGACACTCAGTGAACCTGCATCCAAACCGTCCCATCACACATTGCCCGGGGTCAGACACAGAGTGAATCTCCTTCCACACCATCCCATCACAAATTCCAGGGGTCAGACATAGAGTGAAACTGCATCCACACCTTTCCATCACACATTGCCGTGGTCAGATACAGAGTGAATTTCCTTCCACACCATCCCATCACAAATTCCAGGGGTCAGACATAGAGTGAATCTGCATCCACACCTTTCCATCACAAACTCCCGGGGTCAGACAAAGAGAAAATCTCCCTACTCACCGTCCCATCACACACTCCCGGCGTCAGGAACAGAGTGAATCTGCATCCAAACCGTCCCATCACACGTTCCCGGGGTCAGACACAGAGTGAATCTTCCTCCTCACCGTCCCAACACACACTCCCGGGGTCAGACACAGAGTGAATTTCCAATCACACCGTCCCATCACAATCTCCCGGGTCAGACACAGTGTGAATCTACCTCCACACCGTCCCATCACAATAGACCGGGGTCAGATACAAAGTGAATCTCCCTCCAAACCGTCCCATCAGAAAAGCCCGGGGTCAGATAGAGATTGAATCTCCATCCAAACTGTCCCATCACACGTTCCCGGGGTCTGACACAGAGTGAATCTCCCTCTTCACCGTCCCATCACACACTCCTGGGGTCAGACTCAGAGTGAACCTCCATCCAAACCGTCCCATCACACGTTCCCGGGGTCAGACACAGAGTGAATCTCCCTCTTCACCGTCCCATCACAAAAGCCCGGGTCAGTCACAGAGTGAATCTCCATCCAAACTGTCCCATCACACATTCCCGGGGTGAGACACAGAGTGAATCTCCATCCACACCGTCCCATCTTAAACCCCTCGGGGTCAGACACTGAGTGAACCTCCATCCAAACCGTCTCATCACACATTGCCGGGGTCAGACACAGAGTGATTCTCCTTCCACACCATCCTATCACAAATTCCAGGGGTCAGACATAGAGTGAATATGCATCCACACCTTTCCGTCACATACTCCCGGGGTCAGACAAAGAGTAAAGCTCCCTTCTCATCGTCCAATCACAGACTCCCAGGGTCAGACACAGAGTGAATCTCCATCCAAACCGTCCCATCACACATTGCCGATGTCAGACACAGATTGAAACTCCCTCCACACCGTCCATTCACAAATTCCGTGGTCAGACATAGAGTGAAACTGCAACCACACATTTCCATCACAAACTCCCGGGGTCAGAAACAGAGTGAATCTCCCTCCACACCGTCCCATCACACACTCCCGGGGTCTGACACAGAGTATATCTCCATCCACACCGTCCCATCACACTTTCCAGGGGTCAGACACAGAGTGAATCTCCATCCACACCCTCCCATCACAAACTCCCGGGGTCAGACACAGAGTGAATCTCCATCCACACCGGACCATCACAAAAACCCGGGGTCAGACAGAAGGTGAATCTCCATACACACCGGCCCATCATAATTTCCCGGGGTCAGACACAGAGTGAATCTCCATCCAGACCTTCCCATCACAAAAACCCGGGGTCAGACACAAAGTGAATGTCCATCCAAACCGTCCCATCATACTTTCCCTGGGTCAGACTCAGAGTGAATCTCCATCCACACCGTCCCATCACAAAAGCCCGGGGTCAGACACAGAGTGAATCTCCATCCAAAACGTCCCATAACACTTCCACGCGGTCAGACACAGAGTGAATCCCCATCCAAACCGTCCCATCACAATCTCCCGGGGTCAGACACAGAGTGAATCTCCCTCCACACAAACCCATCACAAAAGCCTGGGGTCAGACACTGAGTGAACCTCCATCCAAACCGTCCCATCACACAATACCGTGGTCAGACACAGAGTGAATCTGCATCCAATCCGTCCCATCACACGATCCCGTGGTCAGACACAGAGTGAATCTCCCTCCTCACCGACCCATCACACACTCCCGGGGTCAGACACAGAGAGAATTTCCAAACAAACCGTCCCATCACACACTCCCGGGGTCAGACACAGAGGGAATCTCCATCCACACCGGCCCATCACGAACTCACGGGGTCAGACACAGAGTGAATCTCCCTACTCACCGTCCCATCACAAAAGCCCGGGGTCAGACACAGAGTGAATCTCCCTCCACACCGTCCCATCACAAAAGCCCGGGGTCAGACAGATATTGAATCTCCCTCCTCACCGTCCCATCACAAAAGCCCGGGTTCAGACACAGAGTGAATCTGCATCCAAACCGTCCCATCACACATTCCCTGGGTCAGACACAGAGTGAATCTCCCTCATCACCGTCCCATCACACACTGGCGGGGTCAGACACAAGGTGAATCTCCATTAACACCGGCCCATCACAAAAACCCTGGGTCAGACACAAAGTGAATCTCCATCCACACCGGACCATCACAAAAACCCGGGGTCAGACAGAAGGTGAATCTCCATACACACCGGCCCATCATAATTTCCCGGGGTCAGACACAGCGTGAATCTCCATCCAGACCTTCCCATCACAAAAACCCGGGGTCAGACACAAAGTGAATGTCCATCCAAACCGTCCCATCATACTTTCCCTGGGTCAGACTCAGAGTGAATCTCCATCCACACCGTCCCATCACAAAAGCCCGGGGTCAGACACAGAGTGAATCTCCATCCAAAACGTCCCATAACACTTCCACGCGGTCAGACACAGAGTGAATCCCCATCCAAACCGTCCCATCACAATCTCCCGGGGTCAGACACAGAGTGAATCTCCCTCCACACAAACCCATCACAAAAGCCTGGGGTCAGACACTGAGTGAACCTCCATCCAAACCGTCCCATCACACAATACCGTGGTCAGACACAGAGTGAATCTCCCTCCTCACCGACCCATCACACATTCCCGGGGTCAGACACAGAGTGAATTTCCAAACACACCGTCCCATCACACACTCCCGGGGTCAGACACAGAGGGAATCTCCATCCACACCGGCCCATCACGAACTCACGGGGTCAGACACAGAGTGAATCTCCCTACTCACCGTCCCATCACAAAAGCCCGGGGTCAGACACAGAGTGAATCTCCCTCCACACCGTCCCATCAGAAAAGCCCGGGGTCAGACAGATATTGAATCTCCCTCCTCACCGTCCCATCACAAAAGCCTGGGGTCAGACATAGAGTGAATCTCCCTCCTCACCTTCCCATCACAAAAGCCCGGGGTCAGGGACAGAGTGAATCTCCCTCCACCGCGTCCAATCACAAATTCCGTGGTCAGACATAGAGTGAATCTGCATCCACACATTTCCATCACAAACTCCCGGTGTCAGAAACAGAGTGAATCTCCATCCACACTGTCCCATCACAAAAGTGCGGGGTCAGACACAGAGTGAATCTCCATACAAACGGTCCCATCACACTTTCACGGGGTCAGACACAGAGTGAATCTCCCTCCACACAATCCCATCACAAAAGCCCGGGGTCAGACACTCAGTGAACCTGCATCCAAACCGTCCCATCACACATTGCCCGGGGTCAGACACAGAGTGAATCTCCTTCCACACCATCCCATCACAAATTCCAGGGGTCAGACTTAGAGTGAAACTGCATCCACACCTTTCCATCACACATTGCCGTGGTCAGATACAGAGTGAATTTCCTTCCACACCATACCATCACAAATTCCAGGGGTGAGACAGAGAGTGAATCTCCATCCACACCGTCCATCACTAACTCCCGGGGTCAGACACAGAGTGAATCTCCCTCCACACAATCCCATCACAAAAGCCCGGGGTCAGACACTGAGTGAATCTCCTTCCACACCATCCCATCACAAATTCCAGGGGTCAGACATAGAGTGAATCTGCATCCACACCTTTCCATCACAAACTCCCGGGGTCAGACAAAGAGTAAATCTCCCTACTCACCGTCCCATCACACTCTCCCGGCGTCAGGAACAGAGTGAATCTGCATCCAAACCGTCCCATCACACGTTCCCGGGGTCAGACACAGAGTGAATCTTCCTCCTCACCGTCCCAACACACACTCCCGGGGTCAGACACAGAGTGAATTTCCAATCACACCGTCCCATCACAATCTCCCGGGGTCAGACACTGTGTGAATCTACCTCCACACCGTCCCATCACAATAGACCGGGGTCAGACACAAAGTGAATCTCCCTCCAAACCGTCCCATCAGAAAAGCCCGGGGTCAGATAGAGATTGAATATCCATCCAAACTGTCCCATCACACGTTCCCGGGGTCTGACACAGAGTGAATCTCCCTCTTCACCGTCCCATCACACACTCCTGGGGTCAGACTCAGAGTGAACCTCCATCCAAACCGTCCCATCACACATTGCCGGGGTCTGACGCAGAGTGAATCTCCTTCAACACCATCCTATCACAAATTCCAGGGGTCAGACACAGAGTGAATCTGCCTCCTCACCGTCCCATCAAACATTGCCGATGTCAGACACAGATTGAAACTCCCTCCACACCATCCCATCACAAATTCCAGGGGTGAGACACAGAGTGAATCTCCCTCCACACAATCCCATCACAGAAGCCCGGGGTCAGACACTGAGTGAATCTCCTTCCACACAATCCCATCACAAATTCCAGGGGTCAGACATAGAGTGAATCTGCATCCACACCTTTCCATCACAAACTCCCGGGGTCAGACAAAGAGTAAATCTCCCTCCTCACCGTCCCATCACACACTCCCGGCGTCAGGAACAGATTGAATCTCCATCCAAACTGTCCCATCACACGTTCCCGGGGTCTGACTCAGAGTGAATCTCCCTCTTCACCGTCCCATCACACACTCCTGGGGTCAGACTCAGAGTGAACCTCCATCCAAACCGTCCCATCACACGTTCCCGGGGTCAGACACAGAGTGAATCTCCCTCTTCACCGTCCCATCACAAAAGCCCGGGTCAGTCACAGAGTGAATCTCCATCCAAACTGTCCCATCACACATTCCCGGGGTGAGACACAGAGTGAATCTCCATCCACACCGTCCCATCTTAAACCCCTCGGGGTCAGACACTGAGTGAACCTCCATCCAAACCGTCTCATCACACATTGCCGGGGTCTGACGCAGAGTGAATCTCCTTCCACACCATCCTATCACAAATTCCAGGGGTCAGACACAGAGTGAATCTGCCTCCTCACCGTCCCATCAAACATTGCCGATGTCAGACACAGATTGAAACTCCCTCCACACCATCCCATCACAAATTCCAGGGGTGAGACATAGAGTGAATCTCCATCCACACCGTCCATCACAAACTCCCGGGGTCAGACACAGAGTGAATCTCCCTCCACACAATTCCATCACAAAAGCCCGGGGTCAGACACTGAGTGAATCTCCTTCCACACAATCCCATCACAAATTCCAGGGGTCAGACATAGAGTGAATCTGCATCCACACCTTTCCATCACAAACTCCCGGGGTCAGACAAAGAGTAAATCTCCCTCCTCACCGTCCCATCACACACTCCCGGCGTCAGAAACAGAGTGAATCTGCATCCAAACCGTCCCATCACACGTTCCCGGGGTCAGACACAGAGTGAATCTCCCTCCTCACCGTCCCATCACAAACTCCCGGGGTCAGACACAGTGTGAGTCTCCCTCCAAACCGTCCCATCACAATAGACCGGGGTCAGACACAAAGTGAATCTCCATACACACCGGCCCATCTGAAAAGCCCGGGGTCAGATAGAGATTGAATCTCCATCCAAACCGTCCCATCATACGTTCCCGGGGTCTGACAGAGAGTGAATCTCCCTCTTCACCGTCCCATCACACACTACTGTGGTCAGACTCAGAGTGAACCTCCATCCAAACCGTCACATCACACGTTCCCGTGGTCAGACACAGAGTGAATATCCCTCTTCACCGTCCCATCACAAAGGCCCGGGGCAGTCACAGAGTGAATCTCCATCCAAACTGTCCCATCACACATTCCCGGGGTAAGACACAGAGTGAATCTCCATCCACACCGTCCCATCTTAAACCCCTCGGGGTCAGACGCTGAGTGAACCTCCATCCAAACCGTCTCATCACACATTGCCGGGGTCAGACACAGAGTGAATCTCCTTCCACACCATCCTATCACAAATTCCAGGGGTCAGACATAGAGTGAATCTGCATCCACACCTTTCCATCACATACTCCCGGGGTCAGAAACAAAATGAATCTTCCTCCACACCGTCCCATCACACACTCCCGGGGTCTGACACAGAGTGAATCTCCATCCACACCGTCCCATCACAAAAGTGCGGGGTCAGACACAGAGTGAATCTCCATCCACACTGTCCCATCACAAAAGTGCGGGGTCAGACACAGAGTGAATCTCCATCCAAACGGTCCGATCACACTTTCACGGGGTAAGACACAGAGTGAATCTCCATCCACACCGTCCCATCTTAAACCCCTCGGGGTCAGACACTGAGTGAACCTCCATCCAAACCGTCTCATCACACATTGCCGGGGTCAGACACAGAGTGAATCTCCTTCCACACCATCCTATCACAAATTCCAGGGGTCAGACACAGAGTGAATCTGCCTCCTCACCGTCCCATCACAAAAGCCCGTGGTCAGACACAGAGTGAATCTCCCTCCTCACCGTCCCATCACATAAGCCCGGGGTCAGACACAGAGTGAATCTCCGTCCAAACCGTCCCATCACACATTCCCGATGTCAGACACAGATTGAAACTCCCTCCACACCATCCCATCACAAATTCCAGGGGTGAGACATAGAGTGAATCTCCATCCACACCGTCCATCACAAACGCCCGGGGTCAGACACAGAGAGAATCTCCCTCCACACAATCCCATCACAAAAGCCCGGGGTCAGACACTGAGTGAATATCCTTCCACACCATCCCATCACAAATTCCAGGGGTCAGACATAGAGTGAATCTGCATCCACACCTTTCCATCACAAACTCCCGGGGTCAGACAAAGAGTAAATCTCCCTCCTCACCGTCCCATCACACACTCCCGGCGTCAGGAACAGAGTGAATCTGCATCCAAACCGTCCCATCACACGTTCCCGGGGTCAGACTCAGGGTGAATCTCCCCCCTCACCGTCCCAACACACACTCCCGGGGTCAGACACAGAGTGAATTACCAATCACACCGTCCCATCACAAACTCACGGGGTCAGACACAGTGTGAATCTCCCTGCACACCGTCCAATCACAATAGACCGGGGTCAGACACAAAGTGAATCTCCATACACACCGGCCCATCAGAAAAGCCCGGTGTCAGATAGAGATTGAATCTCCATCCAAACCGTCCCATCACACGTTCCCGGGGTCGGACACAGAGTGAATCTCCCTCCTCACCGACCCATCACACATTCCCGGGGTCAGACACAGAGTGAATTTCCAAACACACCGTCCCATCACACACTCCCGGGGTCAGACACAGAGGGAATCTCCATCCACACCGGCCCATCACGAACTCACGGGGTCAGACACAGAGTGAATCTCCCTACTCACCGTCCCATCACAAAAGCCCGGGGTCAGACACAGAGTGAATCTCCCTCCACACCGTCCCATCAGAAAAGCCCGGGGTCAGACAGATATTGAATCTCCCTCCTCACCTTCCCATCACAAAAGCCCGGGGTCAGGGACAGAGTGAATCTCCCTCCACCGCGTCCAATCACAAATTCCGTGGTCAGACATAGAGTGAATCTGCATCCACACATTTCCATCACAAACTCCCGGTGTCAGAAACAGAGTGAATCTCCATCCACACTGTCCCATCACAAAAGTGCGGGGTCAGACACAGAGTGAATCTCCCTCCACACAATCCCATCACAAAAGCCCGGGGTCAGACACTGAGTGAATCTCCTTCCACACCATCCCATCACAAATTCCAGGGGTCAGACATAGAGTGAATCTCCCCCCTCACCGTCCCAACACACACTCCCGGGGTCAGACACAGAGTGAATTTCCAATCACACCGTCCCATCACAATCTCCCGGGGTCAGACACAGTGTGAATCTACCTCCACACCGTCCCATCACAATAGACCGGGGTCAGACACAAAGTGAATCTCCCTCCAAACCGTCCCATCAGAAAAGCCCGGGGTCAGATAGAGATTGAATCTCCATCCAAACTGTCCCATCACACGTTCCCGGGGTCTGACACAGAGTGAATCTCCCTCTTCACCGTCCCATCACACACTCCTGGGGTCAGACTCAGAGTGAACCTCCATCCAAACCGTCCCATCACACGTTCCCGGGGTCAGACACAGAGTGAATCTCCCTCTTCACCGTCCCATCACAAAAGCCCGGTCAGTCACAGAGTGAATCTCCATCCAAACTGTCCCATCACACATTCCCGGGGTGAGACACAGAGTGAATCTCCATCCACACCGTCCCATCATAAACCCCTCGGGGTCAGACACTGAGTGAACCTCCATCCAAACCGTCTCATCACACATTGCCGGGGTCTGACGCAGAGTGAATCTCCTTCCACACCATCCTATCACAAATTCCAGGGGTGAGACATAGAGTGAATCTCCATCCACACCGTCCATCACAAACTCCCGGGGTCAGACACAGAGTGAATCTCCCTCCACACAATCCCATCACAAAAGCCCGGGGTCAGACACTGAGTGAATCTCCTTCCACACAATCCCATCACAAATTCCAGGGGTCAGACATAGAGTGAATCTGCATCCACACCTTTCCATCACAAACTCCCGGGGTCAGACAAAGAGTAAATCTCCCTCCTCACCGTCCCATCACACACTCCCGGCGTCAGGAACAGATTGAATCTCCATCCAAACTGTCCCATCACACGTTCCCGGGGTCTGACTCAGAGTGAATCTCCCTCTTCACCGTCCCATCACACACTCCTGGGGTCAGACTCAGAGTGAACCTCCATCCAAACCGTCCCATCACACGTTCCCGGGGTCAGACACAGAGTGAATCTCCCTCTTCACCGTCCCATCACAAAAGCCCGGGTCAGTCACAGATTGAATCTCCATCCAAACTGTCCCATCACACATTCCCGGGGTGAGACACAGAGTGAATCTCCATCCACACCGTCCCATCTTAAACCCCTCGGGGTCAGACACTGAGTGAACCTCCATCCAAACCGTCTCATCACACATTGCCGGGGTCTGACGCAGAGTGAATCTCCTTCCACACCATCCTATCACAAATTCCAGGGGTCAGACACAGAGTGAATCTGCCTCCTCACCGTCCCATCAAACATTGCCGATGTCAGACACAGATTGAAACTCCCTCCACACCATCCCATCACAAATTCCAGGGGTGAGACATAGAGTGAATCTCCATCCACACCGTCCATCACAAACTCCCGGGGTCAGACACAGAGTGAATCTCCCTCCACACAATCCCATCACAAAAGCCCGGGGTCAGACACTGAGTGAATCTCCTTCCACACAATCCCATCACAAATTCCAGGGGTCAGACATAGAGTGAATCTGCATCCACACCTTTCCATCACAAACTCCCGGGGTCAGACAAAGAGTAAATCTCCCTCCTCACCGTCCCATCACACACTCCCGGCGTCAGGAACAGAGTGAATCTGCATCCAAACCGTCCCATCACACGTTCCCGGGGTCAGACACAGAGTGAATCTCCCTCCTCACCGTCCCATCACAAACTCCCGGGGTCAGACACAGTGTGAACCTCCCTCCAAACCGTCCCATCACAATAGACCGGGGTCAGACACAAAGTGAATCTCCATACACACCGGCCCATCTGAAAAGCCCGGGGTCAGATAGAGATTGAATCTCCATCCAAACCGTCCCATCATACGTTCCCGGGGTCTGACAGAGAGTGAATCTCCCTCTTCACCGTCCCATCACACACTACTGTGGTCAGACTCAGAGTGAACCTCCATCCAAACCGTCCCATCACACGTTCCCGTGGTCAGACACAGAGTGAATATCCCTCTTCACCGTCCCATCACAAAAGCCCGGGGCAGTCACAGAGTGAATCTCCATCCAAACTGTCCCATCACACATTCCCGGGGTAAGACACAAAGTGAATCTCCATCCGCACCGTCCCATCTTAAACCCCTCGGGGTCAGACGCTGAGTGAACCTCCATCCAAACCGTCTCATCACACATTGCCGGGGTCAGACACAGAGTGAATCTCCTTCCACACCATCCTATCACAAATTCCAGTGGTCAGACATAGAGTGAATCTGCATCCACACCTTTACATCACATACTCCCGGGGTCAGAAACAAAATGAATCTTCCTCCACACCGTCCCATCACACACTCCCGGGGTCTGACACAGAGTGAATCTCCATCCACACCGTCCCATCACAAAAGTGCGGGGTCAGACACAGAGTGAATCTCCATCCACACTGTCCCATCACAAAAGTGAGGGGTCAGACACAGAGTGAATCTCCATCCAAACGGTCCCATCACACTTTCACGGGGTAAGACACAGAGTGAATCTCCATCCACACCGTCCCATCTTAAACCCCTCGGGGTCAGACACTGAGTGAACCTCCATCCAAACCGTCTCATCACACATTGCCGGGGTCAGACACAGAGTGAATCTCCTTCCACACCATCCTATCACAAATTCCAGGGGTCAGACACAGAGTGAATCTGCCTCCTCACCGTCCCATCACAAAAGCCCGTGGTCAGACACAGAGTGAATCTCCCTCCTCACCGTCCCATCACATAAGCCCGGGGTCAGACACAGAGTGAATCTCCGTCCAAACCGTCCCATCACACATTCCCGATGTCAGACACAGATTGAAACTCCCTCCACACCATCCCATCACAAATTCCAGGGGTGAGACATAGAGTGAATCTCCATCCACACCGTCCATCACAAACTCCCGGGGTCAGACACAGAGTGAATCTCCCTCCACACAATCCCATCACAAAAGCCCGGGGTCAGACACTGAGTGAATCTCCTTCCACACAATCCCATCACAAATTCCAGGGGTCAGACATAGAGTGAATCTGCATCCACACCTTTCCATCACAAACTCCCGGGGTCAGACAAAGAGTAAATCTCCCTCCTCACCGTCCCATCACACACTCCCGGCGTCAGGAACAGATTGAATCTCCATCCAAACTGTCCCATCACACGTTCCCGGGGTCTGACTCAGAGTGAATCTCCCTCTTCACCGTCCCATCACACACTCCTGGGGTCAGACTCAGAGTGAACCTCCATCCAAACCGTCCCATCACACGTTCCCGGGGTCAGACACAGAGTGAATCTCCCTCTTCACCGTCCCATCACAAAAGCCCGGGTCAGTCACAGATTGAATCTCCATCCAAACTGTCCCATCACATATTCCCGGGGTGAGACACAGAGTGAATCTCCATCCACACCGTCCCATCTTAAACCCCTCGGGGTCAGACACTGAGTGAACCTCCATCCAAACCGTCTCATCACACATTGCCGGGGTCTGACGCAGAGTGAATCTCCTTCCACACCATCCTATCACAAATTCCAGGGGTCAGACACAGAGTGAATCTGCCTCCTCACCGTCCCATCAAACATTGCCGATGTCAGACACAGATTGAAACTCCCTCCACACCATCCCATCACAAATTCCAGGGGTGAGACATAGAGTGAATCTCCATCCACACCGTCCATCACAAACTCCCGGGGTCAGACACAGAGTGAATCTCCCTCCACACAATCCCATCACAAAAGCCCGGGGTCAGACACTGAGTGAATCTCCTTCCACACAATCCCATCACAAATTCCAGGGGTCAGACATAGAGTGAATCTGCATCCACACCTTTCCATCACAAACTCCCGGGGTCAGACAAAGAGTAAATCTCCCTCCTCACCGTCCCATCACACACTCCCGGCGTCAGGAACAGAGTGAATCTGCATCCAAACCGTCCCATCACACGTTCCCGGGGTCAGACACAGAGTGAATCTCCCTCCTCACCGTCCCATCACAAACTCCCGGGGTCAGACACAGTGTGAACCTCCCTCCAAACCGTCCCATCACAATAGACCGGGGTCAGACACAAAGTGAATCTCCATACACACCGGCCCATCTGAAAAGCCCGGGGTCAGATAGAGATTGAATCTCCATCCAAACCGTCCCATCATACGTTCCCGGGGTCTGACAGAGAGTGAATCTCCCTCTTCACCGTCCCATCACACACTACTGTGGTCAGACTCAGAGTGAACCACCATCCAAACCGTCCCATCACACGTTCCCGTGGTCAGACACAGAGTGAATATCCCTCTTCACCGTCCCATCACAAAAGCCCGGGGCAGTCACAGAGTGAATCTCCATCCAAACTGTCCCATCACACATTCCCGGGGTAAGACACAAAGTGAATCTCCATCCGCACCGTCCCATCTTAAACCCCTCGGGGTCAGACGCTGAGTGAACCTCCATCCAAACAGTCTCATCACACATTGCCGGGGTCAGACACAGAGTGAATCTCCTTCCACACCATCCTATCACAAATTCCAGGGGTCAGACATAGAGTGAATCTGCATCCACACCTTTCCATCACATACTCCCGGGGTCAGAAACAAAATGAATCTTCCTCCACACCGTCCCATCACACACTCCCGGGGTCTGACACAGAGTGAATCTCCATCCACACCGTCCCATCACAAAAGTGCGGGGTCAGACACAGAGTGAATCTCCATCCACACTGTCCCATCACAAAAGTGAGGGGTCAGACACAGAGTGAATCTCCATCCAAACGGTCCCATCACACTTTCACGGGGTAAGACACAGAGTGAATCTCCATCCACACCGTCCCATCTTAAACCCCTCGGGGTCAGACACTGAGTGAACCTCCATCCAAACCGTCTCATCACACATTGCCGGGGTCAGACACAGAGTGAATCTCCTTCCACACCACCTATCACAAATTCCAGGGGTCAGACACAGAGTGAATCTGCCTCCTCACCGTCCCATCACAAAAGCCCGTGGTCAGACACAGAGTGAATCTCCCTCCTCACCGTCCCATCACATAAGCCCGGGGTCAGACACAGAGTGAATCTCCGTCCAAACCGTCCCATCACACATTCCCGATGTCAGACACAGATTGAAACTCCCTCCACACCATCCCATCACAAATTCCAGGGGTGAGACATAGAGTGAATCTCCATCCACACCGTCCATCACAAACGCCCGGGGTCAGACACAGAGTGAATCTCCCTCCACACAATCCCATCACAAAAGCCCGGGGTCAGACACTGAGTGAATATCCTTCCACACCATCCCATCACAAATTCCAGGGGTCAGACATAGAGTGAATCTGCATCCACACCTTTCCATCACAAACTCCCGGGGTCAGACAAAGAGTAAATCTCCCTCCTCACCGTCCCATCACACACTCCCGGCGTCAGGAACAGAGTGAATCTGCATCCAAACCGTCCCATCACACGTTCCCGGGGTCAGACTCAGAGTGAATCTCCCCCCTCACCGTCCCAACACACACTCCCGGGGTCAGACACAGAGTGAATTTCCAATCATACCGTCCCATCACAAACTCACGGGGTCAGACACAGTGTGAATCTCCCTGCACACCGTCCAATCACAATAGACCGGGGTCAGACACAAAGTGAATCTCCATACACACCGGCCCATCAGAAAAGCCCGGTGTCAGATAGAGATTGAATCTCCATCCAAACCGTCCCATCACACGTTTCCGGGGTCTGACACAGAGTGAATCTCTCTCTTCACCGTCCCATCACACACTCCTGTGGTCAGACTCGGAGTGAACCTCCATCCAAACCGTCTCATCACACGTTCCCGTGGTCAGACACAGAGTGAATCTCCATCCACACCGTCCCATCTTAAACCCCTCGGGGTCAGACACTGAGTGAACCTCCATCCAAACCGTCTCATCACACATTGCCGGGGTCAGACACAGAGTGATTCTCCTTCCACACCATCCTATCACAAATTCCATGGGTCAGACATAGAGTGAATATGCATCCACACCTTTCCATCACATACTCCCGGGGTCAGACAAAGATTAAAGCTCCCTTCTCATCGTCCAATCACAGACTCCCAGGGTCAGACACAGAGTGAATCTCCATCCAAACCGTCCCATCACACATTGCCGATGTCAGACACAGATTGAAACTCCCTCCACACCGTCCATTCACAAATTCCGTGGTCAGACATAGAGTGAAACTGCAACCACACATTTCCATCACAAACTCCCGGGGTCAGAAACAGAGTGAATCTCCCTCCACACCGTCTCATCACACACTCCCGGGGTCTGACACAGAGTATATCTCCATCCACACCGTCCCATCACACTTTCCAGGGGTCAGACACAGAGTGAATCTCCATCCACACCGTCCCATCACAAACTCCCGGGGTCAGACACAGAGTGAATCTCCATCCACACCGGACCATCACAAAAACCCGGGGTCAGACAGAAGGTGAATCTCCATACACACCGGCTCATCATAATTTCCCGGGGTCAGACACAGAGTGAATCTCCATCCAGACCTTCCCATCACAAAAACCCGGGGTCAGACACAAAGTGAATGTCCATCTAAACCGTCCCATCATACTTTCCCTGGGTCAGACTCAGAGTGAATCTCCATCCACACCGTCCCATCACAAAAGCCCGGGGTCAGACACAGAGTGAATCTCCATCCAAAACGTCCCATAACACTTCCCCGCGGTCAGACACAGAGTGAATCCCCATCCAAACCGTCCCATCACACGTTCCCGTGGTCAGACACAGAGTGAATCTCCCTCCTCACCGACCCATCACACACTCCCGGGGTCAGACACAGAGTGAATTTCCAAACACACCGTCCCATCACACACTCCCGGGGTCAGACACAGAGGGAATCTCCATCCACACCGGCCCATCACGAACTCACGGGGTCAGACACAGAGTGAATCTCCCTCCTCACCGACCCATCACACATTCCCGGGGTGAGACACAGAGTGAATCTCCATCCACACCGTCCCATCTTAAACCCCTCGGGGTCAGACACTGAGTGAACCTCCATCCAAACCGTGTCATCACACATTGCCGGGGTCTGACGCAGAGTGAATCTCCTTCCACACCATCCTATCACAAATTCCAGGGGTCAGACACAGAGTGAATCTGCCTCCTCACCGTCCCATCAAACATTGCCGATGTCAGACACAGATTGAAACTCCCTCCACACCATCCCATCACAAATTCCAGGGGTGAGACATAGAGTGAATCTCCATCCACACCGTCCATCACAAACTCCCGGGGTCAGACACAGAGTGAATCTCCCTCCACACAATCCCATCACAAAAGCCCGGGGTCAGACACTGAGTGAATCTCCTTCCACACAATCCCATCACAAATTCCAGGGGTCAGACATAGAGTGAATCTGCATCCACACCTTTCCATCACAAACTCCCGGGGTCAGACAAAGAGTAAATCTCCCTCCTCACCGTCTCATCACACACTCCCGGCGTCAGGAACAGAGTGAATCTGCATCCAAACCGTCCCATCACACGTTCCCGGGGTCAGACACAGAGTGAATCTCCCTCCTCACCGTCCCATCACAAACTCCCGGGGTCAGACACAGTGTGAATCTCCCTCCAAACCGTCCCATCACAATAGACCGGGGTCAGACACAAAGTGAATCTCCATACACACCGGCCCATCTGAAAAGCCCGGGGTCAGATAGAGATTGAATCTCCATCCAAACCGTCCCATCATACGTTCCCGGGGTCTGACAGAGAGTGAATCTCCCTCTTCACCGTCCCATCACACACTACTGTGGTCAGACTCAGAGTGAACCTCCATCCAAACCGTCCCATCACACGTTCCCGTGGTCAGACACAGAGTGAATATCCCTCTTCACCGTCCCATCACAAAAGCCCGGGGCAGTCACAGAGTGAATCTCCATCCAAACTGTCCCATCACACATTCCCGGGGTAAGACACAAAGTGAATCTCCATCCGCACCGTCCCATCTTAAACCCCTCGGGGTCAGACGCTGAGTGAACCTCCATCCAAACCGTCTCATCACACATTGCCGGGGTCAGACACAGAGTGAATCTCCTTCCACACCATCCTATCACAAATTCCAGGGGTCAGACATAGAGTGAATCTGCATCCACACCTTTCCATCACATACTCCCGGGGTCAGAAACAAAATGAATCTTCCTCCACACCGTCCCATCACACACTCCCGGGGTCTGACACAGAGTGAATCTCCATCCACACCGTCCCATCACAAAAGTGCGGGGTCAGACACAGAGTGAATCTCCATCCACACTGTCCCATCACAAAAGTGAGGGGTCAGACACAGAGTGAATCTCCATCCAAACGGTCCCATCACACTTTCACGGGGTAAGACACAGAGTGAATCTCCATCCACACCGTCCCATCTTAAACCCCTCGGGGTCAGACACTGAGTGAACCTCCATCCAAACCGTCTCATCACACATTGCCGGGGTCAGACACAGAGTGAATCTCCTTCCACACCATCCTATCACAAATTCCAGGGGTCAGACACAGAGTGAATCTGCCTCCTCACCGTCCCATCACAAAAGCCCGTGGTCAGACACAGAGTGAATCTCCCTCCTCACCGTCCCATCACATAAGCCCGGGGTCAGACACAGAGTGAATCTCCGTCCAAACCGTCCCATCACACATTCCCGATGTCAGACACAGATTGAAACTCCCTCCACACCATCCCATCACAAATTCCAGGGGTGAGACATAGAGTGAGTCTCCATCCACACCGTCCATCACAAACGCCCGGAGTCAGACACAGAGTGAATCTCCCTCCACACAATCCCATCACAAAAGCCCGGGGTCAGACACTGAGTGAATATCCTTCCACACCATCCCATCACAAATTCCAGGGGTCAGACATAGAGTGAATCTGCATCCACACCTTTCCATCACAAACTCCCGGGGTCAGACAAAGAGTAAATCTCCCTCCTCACCGTCCCATCACACACTCCCGGCGTCAGGAACAGAGTGAATCTGCATCCAAACCGTCCCATCACACGTTCCCGGGGTCAGACTCAGAGTGAATCTCCCCCCTCACCGTCCCAACACACACTCCCGGGGTCAGACACAGAGTGAATTTCCAATCACACCGTCCCATCACAAACTCACGGGGTCAGACACAGTGTGAATCTCCCTGCACACCGTCCAATCACAATAGACCGGGGTCAGACACAAAGTGAATCTCCATACACACCGGTCCATCAGAAAAGCCCGGTGTCAGATAGAGATTGAATCTCCATCCAAACCGTCCCATCACACGTTCCCGGGGTCTGACACAGAGTGAATCTCCCTCATCACCGTCCCATCACACACTCCTGTGGTCAGACTCGGAGTGAACCTCCATCCAAACCGTCTCATCACACGTTCCCGTGGTCAGACACAGAGTGAATCTCCATCCACACCGTCCCATCTTAAACCCCTCGGGGTCAGACACTGAGTGAACCTACATCCAAACCGTCTCATCACACATTGCCGGGGTCAGACACAGAGTGATTCTCCTTCCACACCATCCTATCACAAATTCCAGGGGTCAGACATAGAGTGAATATGCATCCACACCTTTCCATCACATACTCCCGGGGTCAGACAAAGATTAAAGCTCCCTTCTCATCGTCCAATCACAGACTCCCAGGGTCAGACACAGAGTGAATCTCCCTCCTCACCGTTCCATCACAAAAGCCCGGGGTCAGACACAGAGTGAATCTCCATCCAAACCGTCCCATCACACATTGCCGATGTCAGACACAGATTGAAACTCCCTCCACACCGTCCATTCACAAATTCCGTGGTCAGACATAGAGTGAAACTGCAACCACACATTTCCATCACAAACTCCCGGGGTCAGAAACAGAGTGAATCTCCCTCCACACCGTCTCATCACACACTCCCGGGGTCTGACACAGAGTATATCTCCATCCACACCGTCCCATCACACTTTCCAGGGGTCAGACACAGAGTGAATCTCCATCCACACCGTCCCATCACACATTCCCGGGGTAAGATACAGAGTGAATCTCCATCCACACCGTCCCATCTTAAACCCCTCGGGGTCAGACGCTGAGTGAACCTCCATCCAAACCGTCTCATCACACATTGCCGGGGTCAAACACAGAGTGAATCTCCTTCCACACCATCCTATCACAAATTCCAGGGGTCAGACATAGAGTGAATCTGCATCCACACCTTTCCATCACATACTCCCGGGGTCAGAAACAAAATGAATCTTCCTCCACACCGTCCCATCACACACTCCCGGGGTCTGACACAGAGTGAATCTCCATCCACACCGTCCCATCACAAAAGTGCGGGGTCAGACACAGAGTGAATCTCCATCCACACTGTCCCATCACAAAAGTGCGGGGTCAGACACAGAGTGAATCTCCATCCAAACGGTCCCATCACACTTTCACGGGGTAAGACACAGAGTGAATCTCCATCCACACCGTCCCATCTTAAACCCCTCGGGGTCAGACACTGAGTGAACCTCCATCCAAACCGTCTCATCACACATTGCCGGGGTCAGACACAGAGTGAATCTCCTTCCACACCATCCTATCACAAATTCCAGGGGTCAGACACAGAGTGAATCTGCCTCCTCACCGTCCCATCACAAAAGCCCGTGGTCAGACACAGAGTGAATCTCCCTCCTCACCGTCCCATCACATAAGCCCGGGGTCAGACACAGAGTGAATCTCCGTCCAAACCGTCCCATCACACATTCCCGATGTCAGACACAGATTGAAACTCCCTCCACACCATCCCATCACAAATTCCAGGGGTGAGACATAGAGTGAATCTCCATTCACACCGTCCATCACAAACGCCCGGGGTCAGACACAGAGTGAATCTCCCTCCACACAATCCCATCACAAAAGCCCGGGGTCAGACACTGAGTGAATATCCTTCCACACCATCCCATCACAAATTCCAGGGGTCAGACATAGAGTGAATCTGCATCCACACCTTTCCATCACAAACTCCCGGGGTCAGACAAAGAGTAAATCTCCCTCCTCACCGTCCCATCACACACTCCCGGCGTCAGGAACAGAGTGAATCTGCATCCAAACCGTCCGATCACACGTTCCCGGGGTCAGACTCAGAGTGAATCTCCCCCCTCACCGTCCCAACACACACTCCCGGGGTCAGACACAGAGTGAATTTCCAATCACACCGTCCCATCACAAACTCACGGGGTCAGACACAGTGTGAATCTCCCTGCACACCGTCCAATCACAATAGACCGGGGTCAGACACAAAGTGAATCTCCATACACACCGGCCCATCAGAAAAGCCCGGTGTCAGATAGAGATTGAATCTCCATCCAAACCGTCCCATCACACGTTTCCGGGGTCTGACACAGAGTGAATCTCCCTCTTCACCGTCCCATCACACACTCCTGTGGTCAGACTCGGAGTGAACCTCCATCCAAACCGTCTCATCACACGTTCCCGTGGTCAGACACAGAGTGAATCTCCATCCACACCGTCCCATCTTAAACCCCTCGGGGTCAGACACTGAGTGAACCTCCATCCAAACCGTCTCATCACACATTGCCGGGGTCAGACACAGAGTGATTCTCCTTCCACACCATCCTATCACAAATTCCAGGGGTCAGACATAGAGTGAATATGCATCCACACCTTTCCATCACATACTCCCGGGGTCAGACAAAGATTAAAGCTCCCTTCTCATCGTCCAATCACAGACTCCCAGGGTCAGACACAGAGTGAATCTCCATCCAAACCGTCCCATCACACATTGCCGATGTCAGACACAGATTGAAACTCCCTCCACACCGTCCATTCACAAATTCCGTGGTCAGACATAGAGTGAAACTGCAACCACACATTTCCATCACAAACTCCCGGGGTCAGAAACAGAGTGAATCTCCCTCCACACCGTATCATCACACACTCCCGGGGTCTGACACAGAGTATATCTCCATCCACACCGTCCCATCACACTTTCCAGGGGTCAGACACAGAGTGAATCTCCATCCACACCGTCCCATCACAAACTCCCGGGGTCAGACACAGAGTGAATCTCCATCCACACCGGACCATCACAAAAACCCGGGGTCAGACAGAAGGTGAATCTCCATACACACCGGCCCATCATAATTTCCCGGGGTCAGACACAGAGTGAATCTCCATCCAGACCTACCCATCACAAAAACCCGGGGTCAGACACAAAGTGAATGTCCATCCAAACCGTCCCATCATACTTTCCCTGGGTCAGACTCAGAGTGAATCTCCATCCACACCGTCCCATCACAAAAGCCCGGGGTCAGACACAGAGTGAATCTCCATCCAAAACGTCCCATAACACTTCCCCGCGGTCAGACACAGAGTGAATCCCCATCCAAACCGTCCCATCACAATCTCCCGGGGTCAGACACAGAGTGAATCTCCCTCCACACAAACCCATCACAAAAGCCTGGGGTCAGACACTGAGTGAACCTCCATCCAAACCGTCCCATCACACAATACCGTGGTCAGACACAGAGTGAATCTGCATCCAATCCGTCCCATCACACGTTCCCGTGGTCAGACACAGAGTGAATCTCCCTCCTCACCGACCCATCACACACTCCCGGGGTCAGACACAGAGTGAATTTCCAAACACACCGTCCCATCACACACTCCCGGGGTCAGACACAGAGGGAATCTCCATCCACACCGGCCCATCACGAACTCACGGGGTCAGACACAGAGTGAATCTCCCTACTCACCGTCCCATCACAAAAGCCCGGGGTCAGACACAGAGTGAATCTCCCTCCACACCGTCCCATCAGAAAAGCCCGGGGTCAGACAGATATTGAATCTCCCTCCTCACCGTCCCATCACAAAAGCACTGGGTCAGACATAGAGTGAATCTCCCTCCTCACCTTCACATCACAAAAGCCCGGGGTCAGGGACAGAGTGAATCTCCCTCCACCGCGTCCAATCACAAATTCCGTGGTCAGACATAGAGTGAATCTGCATCCACACATTTCCATCACAAACTCCCGGTGTCAGAAACAGAGTGAATCTCCATCCACACTGTCCCATCACAAAAGTGCGGGGTCAGACACAGAGTGAATCTCCATACAAACGGTCCAATCACACTTTCACGGGGTCAGACACAGAGTGAATCTCCCTCCACACAATCCCATCACAAAAGCCCGGGGTCAGACACTCAGTGAACCTGCATCCAAACCGTCCCATCACACATTGCCCGTGGTCAGACACAGAGTTAATCTCCTTCCACACCATCCCATCACAAATTCCAGGGGTCAGACATAGAGTGAAACTGCATCCACACCTTTCCATCACACATTGCCGTGGTCAGACACAGAGTGAATTTCCTTCCACACCATCCCATCACAAATTCCAGGGGTGAGACATAGTGTGAATCTCCATCCACACCGTCCATCACAAACTCCCGGGGTCAGACACAGAGTGAATCTCCCTCCACACAATCCCATCACAAAAGCCCGGGGTCAGACACTGAGTGAATCTCCTTCCACACCTTTCCGTCACAAACTCCCGGGGTCAGACAAAGAGTAAATCTCCCTCCTCACCGTCCCATCACACACTCCCGGCGTCAGGAACAGAGTGAATCTGCATCCAAACCGTCCCATCACACGTTCCCGGGGTCAGACACAGAGTGAATCTCCCTCCTCACCGTCCCATCACAAACTCCCGGGGTCAGACACAGTGTGAATCTCCCTCCAAACCGTCCCATCACAATAGACCGGGGTCAGACACAAAGTGAATCTCCATACACACCGGCCCATCTGAAAAGCCCGGGGTCAGATAGAGATTGAATCTCCATCCAAACCGTCCCATCATACGTTCCCGGGGTCTGACAGAGAGTGAATCTCCCTCTTCACCGTCCCATCACACACTACTGTGGTCAGACTCAGAGTGAACCTCCATCCAAACCGTCCCATCACACGTTCCCGTGGTCAGACACAGAGTGAATATCCCTCTTCACCGTCCCATCACAAAAGCCCGGGGCAGTCACAGAGTGAATCTCCATCCAAACTGTCCCATCACACATTCCCGGGGTAAGACACAAAGTGAATCTCCATCCGCACCGTCCCATCTTAAACCCCTCGGGGTCAGACGCTGAGTGAACCTCCATCCAAACCGTCTCATCACACATTGCCGGGGTCAGACACAGAGTGAATCTCCTTCCACACCATCCTATCACAAATTCCAGGGGTCAGACATAGAGTGAAT
The DNA here is from genome assembly GCF_048418815.1 of Hemitrygon akajei. Taxonomy (NCBI): domain Eukaryota; kingdom Metazoa; phylum Chordata; class Chondrichthyes; order Myliobatiformes; family Dasyatidae; genus Hemitrygon; species Hemitrygon akajei. The sequence goes on from NW_027331948.1 coordinate 1,193,502, forward strand.
CTGCATCCACACCTTTCCATCACATACTCCCGGGGTCAGAAACAAAATGAATCTTCCTCCACACCGTCCCATCACACACTCCCGGGGTCTGACACAGAGTGAATCTCCATCCACACCGTCCCATCACAAAAGTGCGGGGTCAGACACAGAGTGAATCTCCATCCACACTGTCCCATCACAAAAGTGAGGGGTCAGACACAGAGTGAATCTCCATCCAAACGGTCCCATCACACTTTCACGGGGTAAGACACAGAGTGAATCTCCATCCACACCGTCCCATCTTAAACCCCTCGGGGTCAGACACTGAGTGAACCTCCATCCAAACCGTCTCATCACACATTGCCGGGGTCAGACACAGAGTGAATCTCCTTCCACACCATCCTATCACAAATTCCAGGGGTCAGACACAGAGTGAATCTGCCTCCTCACCGTCCCATCACAAAAGCCCGTGGTCAGACACAGAGTGAATCTCCCTCCTCACCGTCCCATCACATAAGCCCGGGGTCAGACACAGAGTGAATCTCCGTCCAAACCGTCCCATCACACATTCCCGATGTCAGACACAGATTGAAACTCCCTCCACACCTCCCATCACAAATTCCAGGGGTGAGACATAGAGTGAATCTCCATCCACACCGTCCATCACAAACGCCCGGAGTCAGACACAGAGTGAATCTCCCTCCACACAATCCCATCACAAAAGCCCGGGGTCAGACACTGAGTGAATATCCTTCCACACCATCCCATCACAAATTCCAGGGGTCAGACATAGAGTGAATCTGCATCCACACCTTTCCATCACAAACTCCCGGGGTCAGACAAAGAGTAAATCTCCCTCCTCACCGTCCCATCACACACTCCCGGCGTCAGGAACAGAGTGAATCTGCATCCAAACCGTCCCATCACACGTTCCCGGGGTCAGACTCAGAGTGAATCTCCCCCCTCACCGTCCCAACACACACTCCCGGGGTCAGACACAGAGTGAATTTCCAATCACACCGTCCCATCACAAACTCACGGGGTCAGACACAGTGTGAATCTCCCTGCACACCGTCCAATCACAATAGACCGGGGTCAGACACAAAGTGAATCTCCATACACACCGGTCCATCAGAAAAGCCCGGTGTCAGATAGAGATTGAATCTCCATCCAAACCGTCCCATCACACGTTCCCGGGGTCTGACACAGAGTGAATCTCCCTCATCACCGTCCCATCACACACTCCTGTGGTCAGACTCGGAGTGAACCTCCATCCAAACCGTCTCATCACACGTTCCCGTGGTCAGACACAGAGTGAATCTCCATCCACACCGTCCCATCTTAAACCCCTCGGGGTCAGACACTGAGTGAACCTACATCCAAACCGTCTCATCACACATTGCCGGGGTCAGACACAGAGTGATTCTCCTTCCACACCATCCTATCACAAATTCCAGGGGTCAGACATAGAGTGAATATGCATCCACACCTTTCCATCACATACTCCCGGGGTCAGACAAAGATTAAAGCTCCCTTCTCATCGTCCAATCACAGACTCCCAGGGTCAGACACAGAGTGAATCTCCCTCCTCACCGTTCCATCACAAAAGCCCGGGGTCAGACACAGAGTGAATCTCCATCCAAACCGTCCCATCACACATTGCCGATGTCAGACACAGATTGAAACTCCCTCCACACCGTCCATTCACAAATTCCGTGGTCAGACATAGAGTGAAACTGCAACCACACATTTCCATCACAAACTCCCGGGGTCAGAAACAGAGTGAATCTCCCTCCACACCGTCTCATCACACACTCCCGGGGTCTGACACAGAGTATATCTCCATCCACACCGTCCCATCACACTTTCCAGGGGTCAGACACAGAGTGAATCTCCATCCACACCGTCCCATCACACATTCCCGGGGTAAGATACAGAGTGAATCTCCATCCACACCGTCCCATCTTAAACCCCTCGGGGTCAGACGCTGAGTGAACCTCCATCCAAACCGTCTCATCACACATTGCCGGGGTCAAACACAGAGTGAATCTCCTTCCACACCATCCTATCACAAATTCCAGGGGTCAGACATAGAGTGAATCTGCATCCACACCTTTCCATCACATACTCCCGGGGTCAGAAACAAAATGAATCTTCCTCCACACCGTCCCATCACACACTCCCGGGGTCTGACACAGAGTGAATCTCCATCCACACCGTCCCATCACAAAAGTGCGGGGTCAGACACAGAGTGAATCTCCATCCACACTGTCCCATCACAAAAGTGCGGGGTCAGACACAGAGTGAATCTCCATCCAAACGGTCCCATCACACTTTCACGGGGTAAGACACAGAGTGAATCTCCATCCACACCGTCCCATCTTAAACCCCTCGGGGTCAGACACTGAGTGAACCTCCATCCAAACCGTCTCATCACACATTGCCGGGGTCAGACACAGAGTGAATCTCCTTCCACACCATCCTATCACAAATTCCAGGGGTCAGACACAGAGTGAATCTGCCTCCTCACCGTCCCATCACAAAAGCCCGTGGTCAGACACAGAGTGAATCTCCCTCCTCACCGTCCCATCACATAAGCCCGGGGTCAGACACAGAGTGAATCTCCGTCCAAACCGTCCCATCACACATTCCCGATGTCAGACACAGATTGAAACTCCCTCCACACCATCCCATCACAAATTCCAGGGGTGAGACATAGAGTGAATCTCCATTCACACCGTCCATCACAAACGCCCGGGGTCAGACACAGAGTGAATCTCCCTCCACACAATCCCATCACAAAAGCCCGGGGTCAGACACTGAGTGAATATCCTTCCACACCATCCCATCACAAATTCCAGGGGTCAGACATAGAGTGAATCTGCATCCACACCTTTCCATCACAAACTCCCGGGGTCAGACAAAGAGTAAATCTCCCTCCTCACCGTCCCATCACACACTCCCGGCGTCAGGAACAGAGTGAATCTGCATCCAAACCGTCCGATCACACGTTCCCGGGGTCAGACTCAGAGTGAATCTCCCCCCTCACCGTCCCAACACACACTCCCGGGGTCAGACACAGAGTGAATTTCCAATCACACCGTCCCATCACAAACTCACGGGGTCAGACACAGTGTGAATCTCCCTGCACACCGTCCAATCACAATAGACCGGGGTCAGACACAAAGTGAATCTCCATACACACCGGCCCATCAGAAAAGCCCGGTGTCAGATAGAGATTGAATCTCCATCCAAACCGTCCCATCACACGTTTCCGGGGTCTGACACAGAGTGAATCTCCCTCTTCACCGTCCCATCACACACTCCTGTGGTCAGACTCGGAGTGAACCTCCATCCAAACCGTCTCATCACACGTTCCCGTGGTCAGACACAGAGTGAATCTCCATCCACACCGTCCCATCTTAAACCCCTCGGGGTCAGACACTGAGTGAACCTCCATCCAAACCGTCTCATCACACATTGCCGGGGTCAGACACAGAGTGATTCTCCTTCCACACCATCCTATCACAAATTCCAGGGGTCAGACATAGAGTGAATATGCATCCACACCTTTCCATCACATACTCCCGGGGTCAGACAAAGATTAAAGCTCCCTTCTCATCGTCCAATCACAGACTCCCAGGGTCAGACACAGAGTGAATCTCCATCCAAACCGTCCCATCACACATTGCCGATGTCAGACACAGATTGAAACTCCCTCCACACCGTCCATTCACAAATTCCGTGGTCAGACATAGAGTGAAACTGCAACCACACATTTCCATCACAAACTCCCGGGGTCAGAAACAGAGTGAATCTCCCTCCACACCGTATCATCACACACTCCCGGGGTCTGACACAGAGTATATCTCCATCCACACCGTCCCATCACACTTTCCAGGGGTCAGACACAGAGTGAATCTCCATCCACACCGTCCCATCACAAACTCCCGGGGTCAGACACAGAGTGAATCTCCATCCACACCGGACCATCACAAAAACCCGGGGTCAGACAGAAGGTGAATCTCCATACACACCGGCCCATCATAATTTCCCGGGGTCAGACACAGAGTGAATCTCCATCCAGACCTACCCATCACAAAAACCCGGGGTCAGACACAAAGTGAATGTCCATCCAAACCGTCCCATCATACTTTCCCTGGGTCAGACTCAGAGTGAATCTCCATCCACACCGTCCCATCACAAAAGCCCGGGGTCAGACACAGAGTGAATCTCCATCCAAAACGTCCCATAACACTTCCCCGCGGTCAGACACAGAGTGAATCCCCATCCAAACCGTCCCATCACAATCTCCCGGGGTCAGACACAGAGTGAATCTCCCTCCACACAAACCCATCACAAAAGCCTGGGGTCAGACACTGAGTGAACCTCCATCCAAACCGTCCCATCACACAATACCGTGGTCAGACACAGAGTGAATCTGCATCCAATCCGTCCCATCACACGTTCCCGTGGTCAGACACAGAGTGAATCTCCCTCCTCACCGACCCATCACACACTCCCGGGGTCAGACACAGAGTGAATTTCCAAACACACCGTCCCATCACACACTCCCGGGGTCAGACACAGAGGGAATCTCCATCCACACCGGCCCATCACGAACTCACGGGGTCAGACACAGAGTGAATCTCCCTACTCACCGTCCCATCACAAAAGCCCGGGGTCAGACACAGAGTGAATCTCCCTCCACACCGTCCCATCAGAAAAGCCCGGGGTCAGACAGATATTGAATCTCCCTCCTCACCGTCCCATCACAAAAGCACTGGGTCAGACATAGAGTGAATCTCCCTCCTCACCTTCACATCACAAAAGCCCGGGGTCAGGGACAGAGTGAATCTCCCTCCACCGCGTCCAATCACAAATTCCGTGGTCAGACATAGAGTGAATCTGCATCCACACATTTCCATCACAAACTCCCGGTGTCAGAAACAGAGTGAATCTCCATCCACACTGTCCCATCACAAAAGTGCGGGGTCAGACACAGAGTGAATCTCCATACAAACGGTCCAATCACACTTTCACGGGGTCAGACACAGAGTGAATCTCCCTCCACACAATCCCATCACAAAAGCCCGGGGTCAGACACTCAGTGAACCTGCATCCAAACCGTCCCATCACACATTGCCCGTGGTCAGACACAGAGTTAATCTCCTTCCACACCATCCCATCACAAATTCCAGGGGTCAGACATAGAGTGAAACTGCATCCACACCTTTCCATCACACATTGCCGTGGTCAGACACAGAGTGAATTTCCTTCCACACCATCCCATCACAAATTCCAGGGGTGAGACATAGTGTGAATCTCCATCCACACCGTCCATCACAAACTCCCGGGGTCAGACACAGAGTGAATCTCCCTCCACACAATCCCATCACAAAAGCCCGGGGTCAGACACTGAGTGAATCTCCTTCCACACCTTTCCGTCACAAACTCCCGGGGTCAGACAAAGAGTAAATCTCCCTCCTCACCGTCCCATCACACACTCCCGGCGTCAGGAACAGAGTGAATCTGCATCCAAACCGTCCCATCACACGTTCCCGGGGTCAGACACAGAGTGAATCTCCCTCCTCACCGTCCCATCACAAACTCCCGGGGTCAGACACAGTGTGAATCTCCCTCCAAACCGTCCCATCACAATAGACCGGGGTCAGACACAAAGTGAATCTCCATACACACCGGCCCATCTGAAAAGCCCGGGGTCAGATAGAGATTGAATCTCCATCCAAACCGTCCCATCATACGTTCCCGGGGTCTGACAGAGAGTGAATCTCCCTCTTCACCGTCCCATCACACACTACTGTGGTCAGACTCAGAGTGAACCTCCATCCAAACCGTCCCATCACACGTTCCCGTGGTCAGACACAGAGTGAATATCCCTCTTCACCGTCCCATCACAAAAGCCCGGGGCAGTCACAGAGTGAATCTCCATCCAAACTGTCCCATCACACATTCCCGGGGTAAGACACAAAGTGAATCTCCATCCGCACCGTCCCATCTTAAACCCCTCGGGGTCAGACGCTGAGTGAACCTCCATCCAAACCGTCTCATCACACATTGCCGGGGTCAGACACAGAGTGAATCTCCTTCCACACCATCCTATCACAAATTCCAGGGGTCAGACATAGAGTGAATCTGCATCCACACCTTTCCATCACATACTCCCGGGGTCAGAAACAAAATGAATCTTCCTCCACACCGTCCCATCACACACTCCCGGGGTCTGACACAGAGTGAATCTCCATCCACACCGTCCCATCACAAAAGTGCGGGGTCAGACACAGAGTGAATCTCCATCCACACTGTCCCATCACAAAAGTGAGGGGTCAGACACAGAGTGAATCTCCATCCAAACGGTCCCATCACACTTTCACGGGGTAAGACACAGAGTGAATCTCCATCCACACCGTCCCATCTTAAACCCCTCGGGGTCAGACACTGAGTGAACCTCCATCCAAACCGTCTCATCACACATTGCCGGGGTCAGACACAGAGTGAATCTCCTTCCACACCATCCTATCACAAATTCCAGGGGTCAGACACAGAGTGAATCTGCCTCCTCACCGTCCCATCACAAAAGCCCGTGGTCAGACACAGAGTGAATCTCCCTCCTCACCGTCCCATCACATAAGCCCGGGGTCAGACACAGAGTGAATCTCCGTCCAAACCGTCCCATCACACATTCCCGATGTCAGACACAGATTGAAACTCCCTCCACACCTCCCATCACAAATTCCAGGGGTGAGACATAGAGTGAATCTCCATCCACACCGTCCATCACAAACGCCCGGAGTCAGACACAGAGTGAATCTCCCTCCACACAATCCCATCACAAAAGCCCGGGGTCAGACACTGAGTGAATATCCTTCCACACCATCCCATCACAAATTCCAGGGGTCAGACATAGAGTGAATCTGCATCCACACCTTTCCATCACAAACTCCCGGGGTCAGACAAAGAGTAAATCTCCCTCCTCACCGTCCCATCACACACTCCCGGCGTCAGGAACAGAGTGAATCTGCATCCAAACCGTCCCATCACACGTTCCCGGGGTCAGACTCAGAGTGAATCTCCCCCCTCACCGTCCCAACACACACTCCCGGGGTCAGACACAGAGTGAATTTCCAATCACACCGTCCCATCACAAACTCACGGGGTCAGACACAGTGTGAATCTCCCTGCACACCGTCCAATCACAATAGACCGGGGTCAGACACAAAGTGAATCTCCATACACACCGGTCCATCAGAAAAGCCCGGTGTCAGATAGAGATTGAATCTCCATCCAAACCGTCCCATCACACGTTCCCGGGGTCTGACACAGAGTGAATCTCCCTCATCACCGTCCCATCACACACTCCTGTGGTCAGACTCGGAGTGAACCTCCATCCAAACCGTCTCATCACACGTTCCCGTGGTCAGACACAGAGTGAATCTCCATCCACACCGTCCCATCTTAAACCCCTCGGGGTCAGACACTGAGTGAACCTACATCCAAACCGTCTCATCACACATTGCCGGGGTCAGACACAGAGTGATTCTCCTTCCACACCATCCTATCACAAATTCCAGGGGTCAGACATAGAGTGAATATGCATCCACACCTTTCCATCACATACTCCCGGGGTCAGACAAAGATTAAAGCTCCCTTCTCATCGTCCAATCACAGACTCCCAGGGTCAGACACAGAGTGAATCTCCCTCCTCACCGTTCCATCACAAAAGCCCGGGGTCAGACACAGAGTGAATCTCCATCCAAACCGTCCCATCACACATTGCCGATGTCAGACACAGATTGAAACTCCCTCCACACCGTCCATTCACAAATTCCGTGGTCAGACATAGAGTGAAACTGCAACCACACATTTCCATCACAAACTCCCGGGGTCAGAAACAGAGTGAATCTCCCTCCACACCGTCTCATCACACACTCCCGGGGTCTGACACAGAGTATATCTCCATCCACACCGTCCCATCACACTTTCCAGGGGTCAGACACAGAGTGAATCTCCATCCACACCGTCCCATCACACATTCCCGGGGTAAGATACAGAGTGAATCTCCATCCACACCGTCCCATCTTAAACCCCTCGGGGTCAGACGCTGAGTGAACCTCCATCCAAACCGTCTCATCACACATTGCCGGGGTCAAACACAGAGTGAATCTCCTTCCACACCATCCTATCACAAATTCCAGGGGTCAGACATAGAGTGAATCTGCATCCACACCTTTCCATCACATACTCCCGGGGTCAGAAACAAAATGAATCTTCCTCCACACCGTCCCATCACACACTCCCGGGGTCTGACACAGAGTGAATCTCCATCCACACCGTCCCATCACAAAAGTGCGGGGTCAGACACAGAGTGAATCTCCATCCACACTGTCCCATCACAAAAGTGCGGGGTCAGACACAGAGTGAATCTCCATCCAAACGGTCCCATCACACTTTCACGGGGTAAGACACAGAGTGAATCTCCATCCACACCGTCCCATCTTAAACCCCTCGGGGTCAGACACTGAGTGAACCTCCATCCAAACCGTCTCATCACACATTGCCGGGGTCAGACACAGAGTGAATCTCCTTCCACACCATCCTATCACAAATTCCAGGGGTCAGACACAGAGTGAATCTGCCTCCTCACCGTCCCATCACAAAAGCCCGTGGTCAGACACAGAGTGAATCTCCCTCCTCACCGTCCCATCACATAAGCCCGGGGTCAGACACAGAGTGAATCTCCGTCCAAACCGTCCCATCACACATTCCCGATGTCAGACACAGATTGAAACTCCCTCCACACCATCCCATCACAAATTCCAGGGGTGAGACATAGAGTGAATCTCCATTCACACCGTCCATCACAAACGCCCGGGGTCAGACACAGAGTGAATCTCCCTCCACACAATCCCATCACAAAAGCCCGGGGTCAGACACTGAGTGAATATCCTTCCACACCATCCCATCACAAATTCCAGGGGTCAGACATAGAGTGAATCTGCATCCACACCTTTCCATCACAAACTCCCGGGGTCAGACAAAGAGTAAATCTCCCTCCTCACCGTCCCATCACACACTCCCGGCGTCAGGAACAGAGTGAATCTGCATCCAAACCGTCCGATCACACGTTCCCGGGGTCAGACTCAGAGTGAATCTCCCCCCTCACCGTCCCAACACACACTCCCGGGGTCAGACACAGAGTGAATTTCCAATCACACCGTCCCATCACAAACTCACGGGGTCAGACACAGTGTGAATCTCCCTGCACACCGTCCAATCACAATAGACCGGGGTCAGACACAAAGTGAATCTCCATACACACCGGCCCATCAGAAAAGCCCGGTGTCAGATAGAGATTGAATCTCCATCCAAACCGTCCCATCACACGTTTCCGGGGTCTGACACAGAGTGAATCTCCCTCTTCACCGTCCCATCACACACTCCTGTGGTCAGACTCGGAGTGAACCTCCATCCAAACCGTCTCATCACACGTTCCCGTGGTCAGACACAGAGTGAATCTCCATCCACACCGTCCCATCTTAAACCCCTCGGGGTCAGACACTGAGTGAACCTCCATCCAAACCGTCTCATCACACATTGCCGGGGTCAGACACAGAGTGATTCTCCTTCCACACCATCCTATCACAAATTCCAGGGGTCAGACATAGAGTGAATATGCATCCACACCTTTCCATCACATACTCCCGGGGTCAGACAAAGATTAAAGCTCCCTTCTCATCGTCCAATCACAGACTCCCAGGGTCAGACACAGAGTGAATCTCCATCCAAACCGTCCCATCACACATTGCCGATGTCAGACACAGATTGAAACTCCCTCCACACCGTCCATTCACAAATTCCGTGGTCAGACATAGAGTGAAACTGCAACCACACATTTCCATCACAAACTCCCGGGGTCAGAAACACAGTGAATCTCCCTCCACACCGTATCATCACACACTCCCGGGGTCTGACACAGAGTATATCTCCATCCACACCGTCCCATCACACTTTCCAGGGGTCAGACACAGAGTGAATCTCCATCCACACCGTCCCATCACAAACTCCCGGGGTCAGACACAGAGTGAATCTCCATCCACACCGGACCATCACAAAAACCCGGGGTCAGACAGAAGGTGAATCTCCATACACACCGGCCCATCATAATTTCCCGGGGTCAGACACAGAGTGAATCTCCATCCAGACCTACCCATCACAAAAACCCGGGGTCAGACACAAAGTGAATGTCCATCCAAACCGTCCCATCATACTTTCCCTGGGTCAGACTCAGAGTGAATCTCCATCCACACCGTCCCATCACAAAAGCCCGGGGTCAGACACAGAGTGAATCTCCATCCAAAACGTCCCATAACACTTCCCCGCGGTCAGACACAGAGTGAATCCCCATCCAAACCGTCCCATCACAATCTCCCGGGGTCAGACACAGAGTGAATCTCCCTCCACACAAACCCATCACAAAAGCCTGGGGTCAGACACTGAGTGAACCTCCATCCAAACCGTCCCATCACACAATACCGTGGTCAGACACAGAGTGAATCTGCATCCAATCCGTCCCATCACACGTTCCCGTGGTCAGACACAGAGTGAATCTCCCTCCTCACCGACCCATCACACACTCCCGGGGTCAGACACAGAGTGAATTTCCAAACACACCGTCCCATCACACACTCCCGGGGTCAGACACAGAGGGAATCTCCATCCACACCGGCCCATCACGAACTCACGGGGTCAGACACAGAGTGAATCTCCCTACTCACCGTCCCATCACAAAAGCCCGGGGTCAGACACAGAGTGAATCTCCCTCCACACCGTCCCATCAGAAAAGCCCGGGGTCAGACAGATATTGAATCTCCCTCCTCACCGTCCCATCACAAAAGCACTGGGTCAGACATAGAGTGAATCTCCCTCCTCACCTTCACATCACAAAAGCCCGGGGTCAGGGACAGAGTGAATCTCCCTCCACCGCGTCCAATCACAAATTCCGTGGTCAGACATAGAGTGAATCTGCATCCACACATTTCCATCACAAACTCCCGGTGTCAGAAACAGAGTGAATCTCCATCCACACTGTCCCATCACAAAAGTGCGGGGTCAGACACAGAGTGAATCTCCATACAAACGGTCCAATCACACTTTCACGGGGTCAGACACAGAGTGAATCTCCCTCCACACAATCCCATCACAAAAGCCCGGGGTCAGACACTCAGTGAACCTGCATCCAAACCGTCCCATCACACATTGCCCGGGGTCAGACACAGAGTTAATCTCCTTCCACACCATCCCATCACAAATTCCAGGGGTCAGACATAGAGTGAAACTGCATCCACACCTTTCCATCACACATTGCCGTGGTCAGACACAGAGTGAATTTCCTTCCACACCATCCCATCACAAATTCCAGGGGTGAGACATAGTGTGAATCTCCATCCACACCGTCCATCACAAACTCCCGGGGTCAGACACAGAGTGAATCTCCCTCCACACAATCCCATCACAAAAGCCCGGGGTCAGACACTGAGTGAATCTCCTTCCACACCTTTCCGTCACAAACTCCCGGGGTCAGACAAAGAGTAAATCTCCCTCCTCACCGTCCCATCACACACTCCCGGCGTCAGGAACAGAGTGAATCTGCATCCAAACCGTCCCATCACACGTTCCCGGGGTCAGACACAGAGTGAATCTTCCTCCTCACCGTCCCAACACACACTCCCGGGGTCAGACACAGAGTGAATTTCCAATCACACCGTCCCATCACAATCTCCCGGGGTCAGACACAGTGTGAATCTAACTCCACACCGTCCCATCACAATAGACCGGGGTCAGACACAAAGTGAATCTCCCTCCAAACCGTCCCATCAGAAAAGCCCGGGGTCAGATAGAGATTGAATCTCCATCCAAACTGTCCCATCACACGTTCCCGGGGTCTGACACAGAGTGAATCTCCCTATTCACCGTCCCATCACACACTCCTGGGGTCAGACTCAGAGTGAACCTCCATCCAAACCGTCCCATCACACGTTCCCGGGGTCAGACACAGAGTGAATCTCCCTCTTCACCGTCCCATCACAAAAGCCCGGGTCAGTCACAGAGTGAATCTCCATCCAAACTGTCCCATCACACATTCCCGGGGTGAGACACAGAGTGAATCTCCATCCACACCGTCCCATCTTAAACCCCTCGGGGTCAGACACTGAGTGAACCTCCATCCAACCGTCTCATCACACATTGCCGGGGTCTGACGCAGAGTGAATCTCCTTCCACACCATCCTATCACAAATTCCAGGGGTCAGACACAGAGTGAATCTGCCTCCTCACCGTCCCATCAAACATTGCCGATGTCAGACACAGATTGAAACTCCCTCCACACCATCCCATCACAAATTCCAGGGGTGAGACATAGAGTGAATCTGCATCCACACCATTCCATCACATACTCCCGGGGTCAGAAACAAAATGAATCTTCCTCCACACCGTCCCATCACACACTCCCGGGGTCTGACACAGAGTGAATCTCCATCCACACCGTCCCATCACAAAAGTGCGGGGTCAGACACAGAGTGAATCTCCATCCACACTGTCCCATCACAAAAGTGCGGGGTCAGACACAGAGTGAATCTCCATCCAAACGGTCCCATCACACTTTGACGGGGTAAGACACAGAGTGAATCTCGATCCACACCGTCCCATCTTAAACCCCTCGGGGTCAGACACTGAGTGAACCTCCATCCAAACCGTCTCATCACACATTGCCGGGGTCAGACACAGAGTGAATCTCCTTCCACACCATCCTATCACAAATTCCAGGGGTCAGACACAGAGTGAATCTGCCTCCTCACCGTCCCATCACAAAAGCCCGTGGTCAGACACAGAGTGAATCTCCCTCCTCACCGTCCCATCACATAAGCCCGGGGTCAGACACAGAGTGAATCTCCGTCCAAACCTTCCCATCACACATTCCCGATGTCAGACACAGATTGAAACTCCCTCCACACCATCCCATCACAAATTCCAGGGGTGAGACATAGAGTGAATCTCCATCCACACCGTCCATCACAAACGCCCGGGGTCAGACACAGAGTGAATCTCCCTCCACACAATCCCATCACAAAAGCCCGGGGTCAGACACTGAGTGAATATCCTTCCACACCATCCCATCACAAATTCCAGGGGTCAGACATAGAGTGAATCTGCATCCACACCTTTCCATCACAAACTCCCGGGGTCAGACAAAGAGTAAATCTCCCTCCTCACCGTCCCATCACACACTCCCGGCGTCAGGAACAGAGTGAATCTGCATCCAAACCGTCCCATCACACAATACCGTGGTCAGACACAGAGTGAATCTGCATCCAATCCGTCCCATCACACGTTCCCGTGGTCAGACACAGAGTGAATCTCCCTCCTCACCGACCCATCACACACTCCCGGGGTCAGACACAGAGTGAATTTCCAAACACACCGTCCCATCACACACTCCCGGGGTCAGACACAGAGGGAATCTCCATCCACACCGGCCCATCACGAACTCACGGGGTCAGACACAGAGTGAATCTCCCTACTCACCGTCCCATCACAAAAGCCCGGGGTCAGACACAGAGTGAATCTCCCTCCACACCGTCCCATCAGAAAAGCCCGGGGTCAGACAGATATTGAATCTCCCTCCTCACCGTCCCATCACAAAAGCACTGGGTCAGACTTAGAGTGAATCTCCCTCCTCACCTTCACATCACAAAAGCCCGGGGTCAGGGACAGAGTGAATCTCCCTCCACCGCGTCCAATCACAAATTCCGTGGTCAGACATAGAGTGAATCTGCATCCACACATTTCCATCACAAACTCCCGGTGTCAGAAACAGAGTGAATCTCCATCCACACTGTCCCATCACAAAAGTGCGGGGTCAGACACAGAGTGAATCTCCATACAAACGGTCCAATCACACTTTCACGGGGTCAGACACAGAGTGAATCTCCCTCCACACAATCCCATCACAAAAGCCCGGGGTCAGACACTCAGTGAACCTGCATCCAAACCGTCCCATCACACATTGCCCGGGGTCAGACACAGAGTTAATCTCCTTCCACACCATCCCATCACAAATTCCAGGGGTCAGACATAGAGTGAAACTGCATCCACACCTTTCCATCACACATTGCCGTGGTCAGACACAGAGTGAATTTCCTTCCACACCATCCCATCACAAATTCCAGGGGTGAGACATAGTGTGAATCTCCATCCACACCGTCCATCACAAACTCCCGGGGTCAGACACAGAGTGAATCTCCCTCCACACAATCCCATCACAAAAGCCCGGGGTCAGACACTGAGTGAATCTCCTTCCACACCTTTCCGTCACAAACTCCCGGGGTCAGACAAAGAGTAAATCTCCCTCCTCACCGTCCCATCACACACTCCCGGCGTCAGGAACAGAGTGAATCTGCATCCAAACCGTCCCATCACACGTTCCCGGGGTCAGACACAGAGTGAATCTTCCTCCTCACCGTCCCAACACACACTCCCGGGGTCAGACACAGAGTGAATTTCCAATCACACCGTCCCATCACAATCTCCCGGGGTCAGACACAGTGTGAATCTAACTCCACACCGTCCCATCACAATAGACCGGGGTCAGACACAAAGTGAATCTCCCTCCAAACCGTCCCATCAGAAAAGCCCGGGGTCAGATAGAGATTGAATCTCCATCCAAACTGTCCCATCACACGTTCCCGGGGTCTGACACAGAGTGAATCTCCCTATTCACCGTCCCATCACACACTCCTGGGGTCAGACTCAGAGTGAACCTCCATCCAAACCGTCCCATCACACGTTCCCGGGGTCAGACACAGAGTGAATCTCCCTCTTCACCGTCCCATCACAAAAGCCCGGGTCAGTCACAGAGTGAATCTCCATCCAAACTGTCCCATCACACATTCCCGGGGTGAGACACAGAGTGAATCTCCATCCACACCGTCCCATCTTAAACCCCTCGGGGTCAGACACTGAGTGAACCTCCATCCAACCGTCTCATCACACATTGCCGGGGTCTGACGCAGAGTGAATCTCCTTCCACACCATCCTATCACAAATTCCAGGGGTCAGACACAGAGTGAATCTGCCTCCTCACCGTCCCATCAAACATTGCCGATGTCAGACACAGATTGAAACTCCCTCCACACCATCCCATCACAAATTCCAGGGGTGAGACATAGAGTGAATCTGCATCCACACCATTCCATCACATACTGCCGGGGTCAGAAACAAAATGAATCTTCCTCCACACCGTCCCATCACACACTCCCGGGGTCTGACACAGAGTGAATCTCCATCCACACCGTCCCATCACAAAAGTGCGGGGTCAGACACAGAGTGAATCTCCATCCACACTGTCCCATCACAAAAGTGCGGGGTCAGACACAGAGTGAATCTCCATCCAAACGGTCCCATCACACTTTGACGGGGTAAGACACAGAGTGAATCTCGATCCACACCGTCCCATCTTAAACCCCTCGGGGTCAGACACTGAGTGAACCTCCATCCAAACCGTCTCATCACACATTGCCGGGGTCAGACACAGAGTGAATCTCCTTCCACACCATCCTATCACAAATTCCAGGGGTCAGACACAGAGTGAATCTGCCTCCTCACCGTCCCATCACAAAAGCCCGTGGTCAGACACAGAGTGAATCTCACTCCTCACCGTCCCATCACATAAGCCCGGGGTCAGACACAGAGTGAATCTCCGTCCAAACCTTCCCATCACACATTCCCGATGTCAGACACAGATTGAAACTCCCTCCACACCATCCCATCACAAATTCCAGGGGTGAGACATAGAGTGAATCTCCATCCACACCGTCCATCACAAACGCCCGGGGTCAGACACAGAGTGAATCTCCCTCCACACAATCCCATCACAAAAGCCCGGGGTCAGACACTGAGTGAATATCCTTCCACACCATCCCATCACAAATTCCAGGGGTCAGACATAGAGTGAATCTGCATCCACACCTTTCCATCACAAACTCCCGGGGTCAGACAAAGAGTAAATCTCCCTCCTCACCGTCCCATCACACACTCCCGGCGTCAGGAACAGAGTGAATCTGCATCCAAACCGTCCCATCACACGTTCCCGGGGTCAGACTCAGAGTGAATCTCCCCACTCACCGTCCCAACACACACTCCCGGGGTCAGACACAGAGTGAATTTCCAATCACACCGTCCCATCACAAACTCACGGGGTCAGACACAGTGTGAATCTCCCTGCACACCGTCCAATCACAATAGACCGGGGTCAGACACAAAGTGAATCCCCATACACACCGGCCCATCAGAAAAGCCCGGTGTCAGATAGAGATTGAATCTCCATCCAAACCGTCCCATCACACGTTCCCGGGGTCTGACACAGAGTGAATCTCCCTCTTCACCGTCCCATCACACACTCCCGTGGTCGGACTCGGAGTGAACCTCCATCCAAACCGTCTCATCACACGTTCCCGTGGTCAGACACAGAGTGAATCTCCATCCACACCGTCCCATCTTAAACCCCTCGGGGTCAGACACTGAGTGAACCTCCATCCAAACCGTCTCATCACACATTGCCGGGGTCAGACACAGAGTGATTCTCCTTCCACACCATCCTATCACAAATTCCAGGGGTCAGACATAGAGTGAATATGCATCCACACCTTTCCATCACATACTCCCGGGGTCAGACAAAGATTAAAGCTCCCTTCTCATCGTCCAATCACAGACTCCCAGGGTCAGACACAGAGTGAATCTCCATCCAAACCGTCCCATCACACATTGCCGATGTCAGACACAGATTGAAACTCCCTCCACACCGTCCATTCACAAATTCCGTGGTCAGACATAGAGTGAAACTGCAACCACACATTTCCATCACAAACTCCCGGGGTCAGAAACAGAGTGAATCTCCCTCCACACCGTCTCATCACACACTCCCGGGGTCTGACACAGAGTATATCTCCATCCACACCGTCCCATCACACTTTCCAGGGGTCAGACACAGAGTGAATCTCCATCCACACCGTCCCATCACAAACTCCCGGGGTCAGACACAGAGTGAATCTCCATCCACACCGGACCATCACAAAAACCCGGGGTAGACAGAAGGTGAATCTCCATACACACCGGCCCATCATAATTTCCCGGGGTCAGACACAGAGTTAATCTCCATCCAGACCTTCCCATCACAAAAACCCGGGGTCAGACACAAAGTGAATGTCCATCCAAACCGTCCCATCATACTTTCCCTGGGTCAGACTCAGAGTGAATCTCCATCCACACCGTCCCATCACAAAAGCCCGGGGTCAGACACAGAGTGAATCTCCATCCAAAACGTCCCATAACACTTCCCCGCGGTCAGACACAGAATGAATCCCCATCCAAACCGTCCCATCACAATCTCCCGGGGTCAGACACAGAGTGAATCTCCCTCCACACAAACCCATCACAAAAGCCTGGGGTCAGACACTGAGTGAACCTCCATCCAAACCGTCCCATCACACAATACCGTGGTCAGACACAGAGTGAATCTGCATCCAATCCGTCCCATCACACGTTCCCGTGGTCAGACACAGAGTGAATCTCCCTCCTCACCGACCCATCACACACTCCCGGGGTCAGACACAGAGTGAATTTCCAAACACACCGTCCCATCACACACTCCCGGGGTCAGACACAGAGGGAATCTCCATCCACACCGGCCCATCACAAAAGCCCGGGGTCAGACACAGAGTGAATCTCCCTCCACACCGTCCTATCAGAAAAGCCCGGGGTCAGACAGATATTGAATCTCCCTCCTCACCGTCCCATCACAAAAGCCCTGGGTCAGACATAGAGTGAATCTCCCTCCTCACCTTCACATCACAAAAGCCCGGGGTCAGGGACAGAGTGAATCTCCCTCCACCGCGTCCAATCACAAATTCCGTGGGCAGACATAGAGTGAATCTGCATCCACACATTTCCATCACAAACTCCCGGTGTCAGAAACAGAGTGAATCTCCATCCACACTGTCCCATCACAAAAGTGCGGGGTCAGACACAGAGTGAATCTCCATACAAACGGTCCCATCACACTTTCACGGGGTCAGACACAGAGTGAATCTCCCTCCACACAATCCCATCACAAAAGCCCGGGGTCAGACACTCAGTGAACCTGCATCCAAACCGTCCCATCACACATTGCCCGGGGTCAGACACAGAGTGAATCTCCTTCCAAACCATCCCATCACAAATTCCAGGGGTCAGACATAGAGTGAAACTGCATCCACACCTTTCCATCACACATTGCCGTGGTCAGATACAGAGTGAATTTCCTTCCACACCATCCCATCACAAATTCCAGGGGTGAGACATAGAGTGAATCTCCATCCACACCGTCCATCACAAACTCCCGGGGTCAGACACAGAGTGAATCTCCCTCCACACAATCCCATCACAAAAGCCCGGGGTCAGACACTGAGTGAATCTCCTTCCACACCTTTCCGTCACAAACTCCCGGGGTCAGACAAAGAGTAAATCTCCCTCCTCACCGTCCCATCACACACTCCCGGCGTCAGGAACAGAGTGAATCTGCATCCAAACCGTCCCATCACACGTTCCCGGGGTCAGACACAGAGTGAATTTCCAATCACACCGTCCCATCACAATAGACCGGGGTCAGACACAAAGTGAATCTCCCTCCAAACCGTCCCATCAGAAAAGCCCGGGGTCAGATAGAGATTGAATCTCCATCCAAACTGTCCCATCACACGTTCCCGGGGTCAGACACAGAGTGAATCTCCCTCTTCACCGTCCCATCACAAAAGCCCGGGTCAGTCACAGAGTGAATCTCCATCCAAACTGTCCCATCACACATTCCCGGGGTGAGACACAGAGTGAATCTCCATCCACACCGTCCCATCTTAAACCCCTCGGGGTCAGACACTGAGTGAACCTCCATCCAAACCGTCTCATCACACATTGCCGGGGTCTGACGCAGAGTGAATCTCCTTCCACACCATCCTATCACAAATTCCAGGGGTCAGACACAGAGTGAATCTGCCTCCTCACCGTCCCATCAAACATTGCCGATGTCAGACACAGATTGAAACTCCCTCCACACCATCCCATCACAAATTCCAGGGGTGAGACATAGAGTGAATCTCCATCCACACCGTCCATCACAAACTCCCGGGGTCAGACACAGAGTGAATCTCCCACCACACAATCCCATCACAAAAGCCCGGGGTCAGACACTGAGTGAATCTCCTTCCACACCATCCCATCACAAATTCCAGGGGTCAGACATAGAGTGAATCTGCATCCACACCTTTCCATCACAAACTCCCGGGGTCAGACAAAGAGTAAATCTCCCTCCTCACCGTCCCATCACACACTCCCGGCGTCAGGAACAGAGTGAATCTGCATCCAAACTGTCCCATCACACGTTCCCGGGGTCAGACACAGAGTGAATCTCCCTCCTCACCGTCCCATCACAAACTCCCGGGGTCAGACACAGTGTGAATCTCCCTCCAAACCGTCCCATCACAATAGACCGGGGTCAGACACAAAGTGAATCTCCATACACACCGGCCCATCAGAAAAGCCCGGGGTCAGATAGAGATTGAATCTCCATCCAAACCGTCCCATCATACGTTCCCGGGGTCTGACAGAGAGTGAATCTCCCTCTTCACCGTCCCATCACACACTCCTGTGGTCAGACTCAGAGTGAACCTCCATCCAAACCGTCCCATCACACGTTCCCGTGGTCAGACACAGAGTGAATCTCCCTCTTCACCGTCCCATCACAAAAGCCCGGGGCAGTCACAGAGTGAATCTCCATCCAAACTGTCCCATCACACATTGCCCGGGGTCAGACACAGAGTTAATCTCCTTCCACACCATCCCATCACAAATTCCAGGGGTCAGACATAGAGTGAAACTGCATCCACACCTTTCCATCACACATTGCCGTGGTCAGACACAGAGTGAATTTCCTTCCACACCATCCCATCACAAATTCCAGGGGTGAGACATAGTGTGAATCTCCATCCACACCGTCCATCACAAACTCCCGGGGTCAGACACAGAGTGAATCTCCCTCCACACAATCCCATCACAAAAGCCCGGGGTCAGACACTGAGTGAATCTCCTTCCACACCTTTCCGTCACAAACTCCCGGGGTCAGACAAAGAGTAAATCTCCCTCCTCACCGTCCCATCACACACTCCCGGCGTCAGGAACAGAGTGAATCTGCATCCAAACCGTCCCATCACACGTTCCCGGGGTCAGACACAGAGTGAATCTTCCTCCTCACCGTCCCAACACACACTCCCGGGGTCAGACACAGAGTGAATTTCCAATCACACCGTCCCATCACAATCTCCCGGGGTCAGACACAGTGTGAATCTAACTCCACACCGTCCCATCACAATAGACCGGGGTCAGACACAAAGTGAATCTCCCTCCAAACCGTCCCATCAGAAAAGCCCGGGGTCAGATAGAGATTGAATCTCCATCCAAACTGTCCCATCACACGTTCCCGGGGTCTGACACAGAGTGAATCTCCCTATTCACCGTCCCATCACACACTCCTGGGGTCAGACTCAGAGTGAACCTCCATCCAAACCGTCCCATCACACGTTCCCGGGGTCAGACACAGAGTGAATCTCCCTCTTCACCGTCCCATCACAAAAGCCCGGGTCAGTCACAGAGTGAATCTCCATCCAAACTGTCCCATCACACATTCCCGGGGTGAGACACAGAGTGAATCTCCATCCACACCGTCCCATCTTAAACCCCTCGGGGTCAGACACTGAGTGAACCTCCATCCAACCGTCTCATCACACATTGCCGGGGTCTGACGCAGAGTGAATCTCCTTCCACACCATCCTATCACAAATTCCAGGGGTCAGACACAGAGTGAATCTGCCTCCTCACCGTCCCATCAAACATTGCCGATGTCAGACACAGATTGAAACTCCCTCCACACCATCCCATCACAAATTCCAGGGGTGAGACATAGAGTGAATCTGCATCCACACCATTCCATCACATACTCCCGGGGTCAGAAACAAAATGAATCTTCCTCCACACCGTCCCATCACACACTCCCGGGGTCTGACACAGAGTGAATCTCCATCCACACCGTCCCATCACAAAAGTGCGGGGTCAGACACAGAGTGAATCTCCATCCACACTGTCCCATCACAAAAGTGCGGGGTCAGACACAGAGTGAATCTCCATCCAAACGGTCCCATCACACTTTGACGGGGTAAGACACAGAGTGAATCTCGATCCACACCGTCCCATCTTAAACCCCTCGGGGTCAGACACTGAGTGAACCTCCATCCAAACCGTCTCATCACACATTGCCGGGGTCAGACACAGAGTGAATCTCCTTCCACACCATCCTATCACAAATTCCAGGGGTCAGACACAGAGTGAATCTGCCTCCTCACCGTCCCATCACAAAAGCCCGTGGTCAGACACAGAGTGAATCTCCCTCCTCACCGTCCCATCACATAAGCCCGGGGTCAGACACAGAGTGAATCTCCGTCCAAACCTTCCCATCACACATTCCCGATGTCAGACACAGATTGAAACTCCCTCCACACCATCCCATCACAAATTCCAGGGGTGAGACATAGAGTGAATCTCCATCCACACCGTCCATCACAAACGCCCGGGGTCAGACACAGAGTGAATCTCCCTCCACACAATCCCATCACAAAAGCCCGGGGTCAGACACTGAGTGAATATCCTTCCACACCATCCCATCACAAATTCCAGGGGTCAGACATAGAGTGAATCTGCATCCACACCTTTCCATCACAAACTCCCGGGGTCAGACAAAGAGTAAATCTCCCTCCTCACCGTCCCATCACACACTCCCGGCGTCAGGAACAGAGTGAATCTGCATCCAAACCGTCCCATCACACGTTCCCGGGGTCAGACTCAGAGAGAATCTCCCCACTCACCGTCCCAACACACACTCCCGGGGTCAGACACAGAGTGAATTTCCAATCACACCGTCCCATCACAAACTCACGGGGTCAGACACAGTGTGAATCTCCCTGCACACCGTCCAATCACAATAGACCGGGGTCAGACACAAAGTGAATCTCCATACACACCGGCCCATCAGAAAAGCCCGGTGTCAGATAGAGATTGAATCTCCATCCAAACCGTCCCATCACACGTTCCCGGGGTCTGACACAGAGTGAATCTCCCTCTTCACCGTCCCATCACACACTCCCGTGGTCGGACTCGGAGTGAACCTCCATCCAAACCGTCTCATCACACATTGCCGGGGTCAGACACAGAGTGATTCTCCTTCCACACCATCCTATCACAAATTCCAGGGGTCAGACATAGAGTGAATATGCATCCACACCTTTCCATCACATACTCCCGGGGTCAGACAAAGATTAAAGCTCCCTTCTCATCGTCCAATCACAGACTCCCAGGGTCAGACACAGAGTGAATCTCCATCCAAACCGTCCCATCACACATTGCCGATGTCAGACACAGATTGAAACTCCCTCCACACCGTCCATTCACAAATTCCGTGGTCAGACATAGAGTGAAACTGCAACCACACATTTCCATCACAAACTCCCGGGGTCAGAAACAGAGTGAATCTCCCTCCACACCGTCTCATCACACACTCCCGGGGTCTGACACAGAGTATATCTCCATCCACACCGTCCCATCACACTTTCCAGGGGTCAGACACAGAGTGAATCTCCATCCACACCGTCCCATCACAAACTCCCGGGGTCAGACACAGAGTGAATCTCCATCCACACCGGACCATCACAAAAACCCGGGGTAGACAGAAGGTGAATCTCCATACACACCGGCCCATCATAATTTCCCGGGGTCAGACACAGAGTTAATCTCCATCCAGACCTTCCCATCACAAAAACCCGGGGTCAGACACAAAGTGAATGTCCATCCAAACCGTCCCATCATACTTTCCCTGGGTCAGACTCAGAGTGAATCTCCATCCACACCGTCCCATCACAAAAGCCCGGGGTCAGACACAGAGTGAATCTCCATCCAAAACGTCCCATAACACTTCCCCGCGGTCAGACACAGAATGAATCCCCATCCAAACCGTCCCATCACACGTTCCCGTGGTCAGACACAGAGTGAATCTCCCTCCTCACCGACCCATCACACACTCCCGGGGTCAGACACAGAGTGAATTTCCAAACACACCGTCCCATCACACACTCCCGGGGTCAGACACAGAGGGAATCTCCATCCACACCGGCCCATCACAAAAGCCCGGGGTCAGACACAGAGTGAATCTCCCTCCACACCGTCCTATCAGAAAAGCCCGGGGTCAGACAGATATTGAATCTCCCTCCTCACCGTCCCATCACAAAAGCCCTGGGTCAGACATAGAGTGAATCTCCCTCCTCACCTTCACATCACAAAAGCCCGGGGTCAGGGACAGAGTGAATCTCCCTCCACCGCGTCCAATCACAAATTCCGTGGGCAGACATAGAGTGAATCTGCATCCACACATTTCCATCACAAACTCCCGGTGTCAGAAACAGAGTGAATCTCCATCCACACTGTCCCATCACAAAAGTGCGGGGTCAGACACAGAGTGAATCTCCATACAAACGGTCCCATCACACTTTCACGGGGTCAGACACAGAGTGAATCTCCCTCCACACAATCCCATCACAAAAGCCCGGGGTCAGACACTCAGTGAACCTGCATCCAAACCGTCCCATCACACATTGCCCGGGGTCAGACACAGAGTGAATCTCCTTCCAAACCATCCCATCACAAATTCCAGGGGTCAGACATAGAGTGAAACTGCATCCACACCTTTCCATCACACATTGCCGTGGTCAGATACAGAGTGAATTTCCTTCCACACCATCCCATCACAAATTCCAGGGGTGAGACATAGAGTGAATCTCCATCCACACCGTCCATCACAAACTCCCGGGGTCAGACACAGAGTGAATCTCCCTCCACACAATCCCATCACAAAAGCCCGGGGTCAGACACTGAGTGAATCTCCTTCCACACCTTTCCGTCACAAACTCCCGGGGTCAGACAAAGAGTAAATCTCCCTCCTCACCGTCCCATCACACACTCCCGGCGTCAGGAACAGAGTGAATCTGCATCCAAACCGTCCCATCACACGTTCCCGGGGTCAGACACAGAGTGAATTTCCAATCACACCGTCCCATCACAATAGACCGGGGTCAGACACAAAGTGAATCTCCCTCCAAACCGTCCCATCAGAAAAGCCCGGGGTCAGATAGAGATTGAATCTCCATCCAAACTGTCCCATCACACGTTCCCGGGGTCAGACACAGAGTGAATCTCCCTCTTCACCGTCCCATCACAAAAGCCCGGGTCAGTCACAGAGTGAATCTCCATCCAAACTGTCCCATCACACATTCCCGGGGTGAGACACAGAGTGAATCTCCATCCACACCGTCCCATCTTAAACCCCTCGGGGTCAGACACTGAGTGAACCTCCATCCAAACCGTCTCATCACACATTGCCGGGGTCTGACGCAGAGTGAATCTCCTTCCACACCATCCTATCACAAATTCCAGGGGTCAGACACAGAGTGAATCTGCCTCCTCACCGTCCCATCAAACATTGCCGATGTCAGACACAGATTGAAACTCCCTCCACACCATCCCATCACAAATTCCAGGGGTGAGACATAGAGTGAATCTCCATCCACACCGTCCATCACAAACTCCCGGGGTCAGACACAGAGTGAATCTCCCTCCACACAATCCCATCACAAAAGCCCGGGGTCAGACACTGAGTGAATCTCCTTCCACACCATCCCATCACAAATTCCAGGGGTCAGACATAGAGTGAATCTGCATCCACACCTTTCCATCACAAACTCCCGGGGTCAGACAAAGAGTAAATCTCCCTCCTCACCGTCCCATCACACACTCCCGGCGTCAGGAACAGAGTGAATCTGCATCCAAACTGTCCCATCACACGTTCCCGGGGTCAGACACAGAGTGAATCTCCCTCCTCACCGTCCCATCACAAACTCCCGGGGTCAGACACAGTGTGAATCTCCCTCCAAACCGTCCCATCACAATAGACCGGGGTCAGACACAAAGTGAATCTCCATACACACCGGCCCATCAGAAAAGCCCGGGGTCAGATAGAGATTGAATCTCCATCCAAACCGTCCCATCATACGTTCCCGGGGTCTGACAGAGAGTGAATCTCCCTCTTCACCGTCCCATCACACACTCCTGTGGTCAGACTCAGAGTGAACCTCCATCCAAACCGTCCCATCACACGTTCCCGTGGTCAGACACAGAGTGAATCTCCCTCTTCACCGTCCCATCACAAAAGCCCGGGGCAGTCACAGAGTGAATCTCCATCCAAACTGTCCCATCACACATTCCCGGGGTAAGACACAGAGTGAATCTCCATCCACACCGTCCCATCTTAAACCCCTCGGGGTCAGACGCTGAGTGAACCTCCATCCAAACCGTCTCATCACACATTGCCGGGGTCAGACACAGAGTGAATCTCCATCCACACCGTCCCATCTTAAACCCCTCGGGGTCAGACACTGAGTGAACCTCCATCCAAACCGTCTCATCACACATTGCCGGGGTCAGACACAGAGTGATTCTCCTTCCACACCATCCTATCACAAATTCCAGGGGTCAGACATAGAGTGAATATGCATCCACACCTTTCCATCACATACTCCCGGGGTCAGACAAAGATTAAAGCTCCCTTCTCATCGTCCAATCACAGACTCCCAGGGTCAGACACAGAGTGAATCTCCATCCAAACCGTCCCATCACACATTGCCGATGTCAGACACAGATTGAAACTCCCTCCACACCGTCCATTCACAAATTCCGTGGTCAGACATAGAGTGAAACTGCAACCACACATTTCCATCACAAACTCCCGGGGTCAGAAACAGAGTGAATCTCCCTCCACACCGTCTCATCACACACTCCCGGGGTCTGACACAGAGTATATCTCCATCCACACCGTCCCATCACACTTTCCAGGGGTCAGACACAGAGTGAATCTCCATCCACACCGTCCCATCACAAACTCCCGGGGTCAGACACAGAGTGAATCTCCATCCACACCGGACCATCACAAAAACCCGGGGTAGACAGAAGGTGAATCTCCATACACACCGGCCCATCATAATTTCCCGGGGTCAGACACAGAGTTAATCTCCATCCAGACCTTCCCATCACAAAAACCCGGGGTCAGACACAAAGTGAATGTCCATCCAAACCGTCCCATCATACTTTCCCTGGGTCAGACTCAGAGTGAATCTCCATCCACACCGTCCCATCACAAAAGCCCGGGGTCAGACACAGAGTGAATCTCCATCCAAAACGTCCCATAACACTTCCCCGCGGTCAGACACAGAATGAATCCCCATCCAAACCGTCCCATCACAATCTCCCGGGGTCAGACACAGAGTGAATCTCCCTCCACACAAACCCATCACAAAAGCCTGGGGTCAGACACTGAGTGAACCTCCATCCAAACCGTCCCATCACACAATACCGTGGTCAGACACAGAGTGAATCTGCATCCAATCCGTCCCATCACACGTTCCCGTGGTCAGACACAGAGTGAATCTCCCTCCTCACCGACCCATCACACACTCCCGGGGTCAGACACAGAGTGAATTTCCAAACACACCGTCCCATCACACACTCCCGGGGTCAGACACAGAGGGAATCTCCATCCACACCGGCCCATCACAAAAGCCCGGGGTCAGACACAGAGTGAATCTCCCTCCACACCGTCCTATCAGAAAAGCCCGGGGTCAGACAGATATTGAATCTCCCTCCTCACCGTCCCATCACAAAAGCCCTGGGTCAGACATAGAGTGAATCTCCCTCCTCACCTTCACATCACAAAAGCCCGGGGTCAGGGACAGAGTGAATCTCCCTCCACCGCGTCCAATCACAAATTCCGTGGGCAGACATAGAGTGAATCTGCATCCACACATTTCCATCACAAACTCCCGGTGTCAGAAACAGAGTGAATCTCCATCCACACTGTCCCATCACAAAAGT
Source organism: Hemitrygon akajei (assembly GCF_048418815.1). Lineage (NCBI taxonomy): Eukaryota > Metazoa > Chordata > Chondrichthyes > Myliobatiformes > Dasyatidae > Hemitrygon > Hemitrygon akajei. Next base: position 1,220,607 of record NW_027331948.1, read on the forward strand.
GCGGGGTCAGACACAGAGTGAATCTCCATACAAACGGTCCCATCACACTTTCACGGGGTCAGACACAGAGTGAATCTCCCTCCACACAATCCCATCACAAAAGCCCGGGGTCAGACACTCAGTGAACCTGCATCCAAACCGTCCCATCACACATTGCCCGGGGTCAGACACAGAGTGAATCTCCTTCCAAACCATCCCATCACAAATTCCAGGGGTCAGACATAGAGTGAAACTGCATCCACACCTTTCCATCACACATTGCCGTGGTCAGATACAGAGTGAATTTCCTTCCACACCATCCCATCACAAATTCCAGGGGTGAGACATAGAGTGAATCTCCATCCACACCGTCCATCACAAACTCCCGGGGTCAGACACAGAGTGAATCTCCCTCCACACAATCCCATCACAAAAGCCCGGGGTCAGACACTGAGTGAATCTCCTTCCACACCTTTCCGTCACAAACTCCCGGGGTCAGACAAAGAGTAAATCTCCCTCCTCACCGTCCCATCACACACTCCCGGCGTCAGGAACAGAGTGAATCTGCATCCAAACCGTCCCATCACACGTTCCCGGGGTCAGACACAGAGTGAATTTCCAATCACACCGTCCCATCACAATAGACCGGGGTCAGACACAAAGTGAATCTCCCTCCAAACCGTCCCATCAGAAAAGCCCGGGGTCAGATAGAGATTGAATCTCCATCCAAACTGTCCCATCACACGTTCCCGGGGTCAGACACAGAGTGAATCTCCCTCTTCACCGTCCCATCACAAAAGCCCGGGTCAGTCACAGAGTGAATCTCCATCCAAACTGTCCCATCACACATTCCCGGGGTGAGACACAGAGTGAATCTCCATCCACACCGTCCCATCTTAAACCCCTCGGGGTCAGACACTGAGTGAACCTCCATCCAAACCGTCTCATCACACATTGCCGGGGTCTGACGCAGAGTGAATCTCCTTCCACACCATCCTATCACAAATTCCAGGGGTCAGACACAGAGTGAATCTGCCTCCTCACCGTCCCATCAAACATTGCCGATGTCAGACACAGATTGAAACTCCCTCCACACCATCCCATCACAAATTCCAGGGGTGAGACATAGAGTGAATCTCCATCCACACCGTCCATCACAAACTCCCGGGGTCAGACACAGAGTGAATCTCCCTCCACACAATCCCATCACAAAAGCCCGGGGTCAGACACTGAGTGAATCTCCTTCCACACCATCCCATCACAAATTCCAGGGGTCAGACATAGAGTGAATCTGCATCCACACCTTTCCATCACAAACTCCCGGGGTCAGACAAAGAGTAAATCTCCCTCCTCACCGTCCCATCACACACTCCCGGCGTCAGGAACAGAGTGAATCTGCATCCAAACTGTCCCATCACACGTTCCCGGGGTCAGACACAGAGTGAATCTCCCTCCTCACCGTCCCATCACAAACTCCCGGGGTCAGACACAGTGTGAATCTCCCTCCAAACCGTCCCATCACAATAGACCGGGGTCAGACACAAAGTGAATCTCCATACACACCGGCCCATCAGAAAAGCCCGGGGTCAGATAGAGATTGAATCTCCATCCAAACCGTCCCATCATACGTTCCCGGGGTCTGACAGAGAGTGAATCTCCCTCTTCACCGTCCCATCACACACTCCTGTGGTCAGACTCAGAGTGAACCTCCATCCAAACCGTCCCATCACACGTTCCCGTGGTCAGACACAGAGTGAATCTCCCTCTTCACCGTCCCATCACAAAAGCCCGGGGCAGTCACAGAGTGAATCTCCATCCAAACTGTCCCATCACACATTCCCGGGGTAAGACACAGAGTGAATCTCCATCCACACCGTCCCATCTTAAACCCCTCGGGGTCAGACGCTGAGTGAACCTCCATCCAAACCGTCTCATCACACATTGCCGGGGTCAGACACAGAGTGAATCTCCTTCCACACCATCCTATCACAAATTCCAGGGGTCAGACATAGAGTGAATCTGCATCCACACCTTTCCATCACATACTCCCGGGGTCAGAAACAAAGTGAATCTTCCTCCACACCGTCCCATCACACACTCCCGGGGTCTGACACAGAGTGAATCTCCATCCACACCGTCCCATCAGAAAAGCCCGGGGTCAGACAGATATTGAATCTCCCTCCTCACCGTCCCATCACAAAAGCCCTGGGTCAGACATAGAGTGAATCTCCCTCCTCACCTTCCCATCACAAAAGCCCGGGGTCAGGCACAGAGTGAATCTCCCTCCACCGCGTCCAATCACAAATTCCGTGGTCAGACATAGAGTGAATCTGCATCCACACATTTCCATCACAAACTCCCGGTGTCAGAAACAGAGTGAATCTCCATCCACACCGTCCCATCACACACTCCCGGGGTCTGACACAGAGTGAATCTCTATCCACACCGTCCCATCACAAAAGTGCGGGGTCAGACACAGAGTGAATCTCCATCCACACTGTCCCATCACAAAAGTGCGGGGTCAGACACAGAGTGAATCTCCATAAAAACGGTCCCATCACACTTTCACGGGGTCAGACACAGAGTGAATCTCCCTCCACACAATCCCATCACAAAAGCCCGGGGTCAGACACTCAGTGAACCTGCATCCAAACCGTCCCATCACACATTGCCCGGGGTCAGACACAGAGTGAATCTCCTTCCACACCATCCCATCACAAATTCCAGGGGTCAGACATAGAGTGAAACTGCATCCACACCTTTCCATCATACATTGCCGTGGTCAGATACAGAGTGAATTTCCTTCCACACCATCCCATCACAAATTCCAGGGGTGAGACATAGAGTGAATCTCCATCCACACCGTCCATCACAAACTCCCGGGGTCAGACACAGAGTGAATCTCCCTCCACACAATCCCATCACAAAAGCCCGGGGTCAGACACTGAGTGAATCTCCTTCCACACCATCCCATCACAAATTCCAGGGGTCAGACATAGAGTGAATCTGCATCCACACCTTTCCATCACAAACTCCCGGGGTCAGACAAAGAGTAAATCTCCCTCCTCACCGTCCCATCACACACTCCCGGCGTCAGGAACAGAGTGAATCTGCATCCAAACCGTCCCATCACACGTTCCCTGGTCAGACACAGAGTGAATCTTCCTCCTCACCGTCCCAACACACTCTCCCGGGGTCAGACACAGAGTGAATTTCCAATCACACCGTCCCATCACAATCTCCCGGGGTCAGACACAGTGTGAATCTACCTCCACACCGTCCCATCACAATAGACCGGGGTCAGACACAAAGTGAATCTCCCTCCAAACCGTCCCATCAGAAAAGCCCGGGGTCAGATAGAGATTGAATCTCCATCCAAACTGTACCATCACACGTTCCCGGGGTCTGACACAGAGTGAATCTTCCTCCTCACCGTCCCAACACACTCTCCCGGGGTCAGACACAGAGTGAATTTCCAATCACACCGTCCCATCACAATCTCCCGGGGTCAGACACAGTGTGAATCTACCTCCACACCGTCCCATCACAATAGACCGGGGTCAGACACAAAGTGAATCTCCCTCCAAACCGTCCCATCAGAAAAGCCCGGGGTCAGATAGAGATTGAATCTCCATCCAAACTGTCCCATCACACGTTCCCGGGGTCAGACACAGAGTGAATCTCCCTCTTCACCGTCCCATCACAAAAGCCCGGGTCAGTCACAGAGTGAATCTCCATCCAAACTGTCCCATCACACATTCCCGGGGTGAGACACAGAGTGAATCTCCATCCACACCGTCCCATCTTAAACCCCTCGGGGTCAGACACTGAGTGAACCTCCATCCAAACCGTCTCATCACACATTGCCGGGGTCTGACGCAGAGTGAATCTCCTTCCACACCATCCTATCACAAATTCCAGGGGTCAGACACAGAGTGAATCTGCCTCCTCACCGTCCCATCAAACATTGCCGATGTCAGACACAGATTGAAACTCCCTCCACACCATCCCATCACAAATTCCAGGGGTGAGACATAGAGTGAATCTCCATCCACACCGTCCATCACAAACTCCCGGGGTCAGACACAGAGTGAATCTCCCTCCACACAATCCCATCACAAAAGCCCGGGGTCAGACACTGAGTGAATCTCCTTCCACACCATCCCATCACAAATTCCAGGGGTCAGACATAGAGTGAATCTGCATCCACACCTTTCCATCACAAACTCCCGGGGTCAGACACAGAGTAAATCTCCCTCCTCACCGTCCCATCACACACTCCCGGCGTCAGGAACAGAGTGAATCTGCATCCAAACTGTCCCATCACACGTTCCCGGGGTCAGACACAGAGTGAATCTCCCTCCTCACCGTCCCATCACAAACTCCCGGGGTCAGACACAGTGTGAATCTCCCTCCAAACCGTCCCATCACAATAGACCGGGGTCAGACACAAAGTGAATCTCCATACACACCGGCCCATCAGAAAAGCCCGGGGTCAGATAGAGATTGAATCTCCATCCAAACCGTCCCATCATACGTTCCCGGGGTCTGACAGAGAGTGAATCTCCCTCTTCACCGTCCCATCACACACTCCTGTGGTCAGACTCAGAGTGAACCTCCATCCAAACCGTCCCATCACACGTTCCCGTGGTCAGACACAGAGTGAATCTCCCTCTTCACCGTCCCATCACAAAAGCCCGGGGCAGTCACAGAGTGAATCTCCATCCAAACTGTCCCATCACACATTCCCGGGGTAAGACACAGAGTGAATCTCCATCCACACCGTCCCATCTTAAACCCCTCGGGGTCAGACGCTGAGTGAACCTCCATCCAAACCGTCTCATCACACATTGCCGGGGTCAGACACAGAGTGAATCTCCTTCCACACCATCCTATCACAAATTCCAGGGGTCAGACATAGAGTGAATCTGCATCCACACCTTTCCATCACATACTCCCGGGGTCAGAAACAAAGTGAATCTTCCTCCACACCGTCCCATCACACACTCCCGGGGTCTGACACAGAGTGAATCTCCATCCACACCGTCCCATCAGAAAAGCCCGGGGTCAGACAGATATTGAATCTCCCTCCTCACCGTCCCATCACAAAAGCCCTGGGTCAGACATAGAGTGAATCTCCCTCCTCACCTTCCCATCACAAAAGCCCGGGGTCAGGCACAGAGTGAATCTCCCTCCACCGCGTCCAATCACAAATTCCGTGGTCAGACATAGAGTGAATCTGCATCCACACATTTCCATCACAAACTCCCGGTGTCAGAAACAGAGTGAATCTCCATCCACACCGTCCCATCACACACTCCCGGGGTCTGACACAGAGTGAATCTCTATCCACACCGTCCCATCACAAAAGTGCGGGGTCAGACACAGAGTGAATCTCCATCCACACTGTCCCATCACAAAAGTGCGGGGTCAGACACAGAGTGAATCTCCATACAAACGGTCCCATCACACTTTCACGGGGTCAGACACAGAGTGAATCTCCCTCCACACAATCCCATCACAAAAGCCCGGGGTCAGACACTCAGTGAACCTGCATCCAAACCGTCCCATCACACATTGCCCGGGGTCAGACACAGAGTGAATCTCCTTCCACACCATCCCATCACAAATTCCAGGGGTCAGACATAGAGTGAAACTGCATCCACACCTTTCCATCATACATTGCCGTGGTCAGATACAGAGTGAATTTCCTTCCACACCATCCCATCACAAATTCCAGGGGTGAGACATAGAGTGAATCTCCATCCACACCGTCCATCACAAACTCCCGGGGTCAGACACAGAGTGAATCTCCCTCCACACAATCCCATCACAAAAGCCCGGGGTCAGACACTGAGTGAATCTCCTTCCACACCATCCCATCACAAATTCCAGGGGTCAGACATAGAGTGAATCTGCATCCACACCTTTCCATCACAAACTCCCGGGGTCAGACAAAGAGTAAATCTCCCTCCTCACCGTCCCATCACACACTCCCGGCGTCAGGAACAGAGTGAATCTGCATCCAAACCGTCCCATCACACGTTCCCTGGTCAGACACAGAGTGAATCTTCCTCCTCACCGTCCCAACACACTCTCCCGGGGTCAGACACAGAGTGAATTTCCAATCACACCGTCCCATCACAATCTCCCGGGGTCAGACACAGTGTGAATCTACCTCCACACCGTCCCATCACAATAGACCGGGGTCAGACACAAAGTGAATCTCCCTCCAAACCGTCCCATCAGAAAAGCCCGGGGTCAGATAGAGATTGAATCTCCATCCAAACTGTACCATCACACGTTCCCGGGGTCTGACACAGAGTGAATCTTCCTCCTCACCGTCCCAACACACTCTCCCGGGGTCAGACACAGAGTGAATTTCCAATCACACCGTCCCATCACAATCTCCCGGGGTCAGACACAGTGTGAATCTACCTCCACACCGTCCCATCACAATAGACCGGGGTCAGACACAAAGTGAATCTCCCTCCACACCGTCCCATCAGAGAAGCCCGGGGTCAGATAGAGATTGAATCTCCAGCCAAACTGTACCATCACACGTTCCCGGGGTCTGACACAGAGTGAATCTCCCTCTTCACCGTCCCATCACACACTCCTGGGGTCAGACTCAGAGTGAATCTCCATCCAAACCGTCCCATCACACGTTCCCGGGGTCAGACACAGAGTGAATCTCCCTCTTCACCGTCCCATCACAAAAGCCCGGGTCAGTCACAGAGTGAACCTCCATCCAAACCGTCCCATCACACGTTCCCGTGGTCAGACACAGAGTGAATCTCCCTCTTCACCGTCCCATCACAAAAGCCCGGGGCAGTCACAGAGTGAATCTCAATCCAAACTGTCCCATCACACATTCCCGGGGTAAGACACAGAGTGAATCTCCATCCACACCGTCCCATCAGAAAAGCCCGGGGTCAGACAGATATTGAATCTCCCTCCTCACCGTCCCATCACAAAAGCCCTGGGTCAGACATAGAGTGAATCTCCCTCCTCACCTTCCCATCACAAAAGCCCGGGGTCAGGCACAGAGTGAATCTCCCTCCACCGCGTCCAATCACAAATTCCGTGGTCAGACATAGAGTGAATCTGCATCCACACATTTCCATCACAAACTCCCGGTGTCAGAAACAGAGTGAATCTCCCCCAAACACCGTCCCATCACACACTCCCGGGGTCTGACACAGTGAATCTCTATCCACACCGTCCCATCACAAAAGTGCGGGGTCAGACACAGAGTGAATCTCCATCCACACTGTCCCATCACAAAAGTGCGGGGTCAGACACAGAGTGAATCTCCATACAAACGGTCCCATCACACTTTCACGGGGTCAGACACAGAGTGAATCTCCCTCCACACAATCCCATCACAAAAGCCCGGGGTCAGACACTCAGTGAACCTGCATCCAAACCGTCCCATCACACATTGCCCGGGGTCAGACACAGAGTGAATCTCCTTCCACACCATCCCATCACAAATTCCAGGGGTCAGACATAGAGTGAAACTGCATCCACACCTTTCCATCACACATTGCCGTGGTCAGATACAGAGTGAATTTCCTTCCACACCATCCCATCACAAATTCCAGGGGTGAGACATAGAGTGAATCTCCATCCACACCGTCCATCACAAACTCCCGGGGTCAGACACAGAGTGAATCTCCCTCCACACAATCCCATCACAAAAGCCCGGGGTCAGACACTGAGTGAATCTCCTTCCACACCATCCCATCACAAATTCCAGGGGTCAGACATAGAGTGAATCTGCATCCACACCTTTCCATCACAAACTCCCGGGGTCAGACAAAGAGTAAATCTCCCTCCTCACCGTCCCATCACACACTCCCGGCGTCAGGAACAGAGTGAATCTGCATCCAAACCGTCCCATCACACGTTCCCTGGTCAGACACAGAGTGAATCTTCCTCCTCACCGTCCCAACACACTCTCCCGGGGTCAGACACAGAGTGAATTTCCAATCACACCGTCCCATCACAATCTCCCGGGGTCAGACACAGTGTGAATCTACCTCCACACCGTCCCATCACAATAGACCGGGGTCAGACACAAAGTGAATCTCCCTCCACACCGTCCCATCAGAAAAGCCCGGGGTCAGATAGAGATTGAATCTCCATCCAAACTGTACCATCACACGTTCCCGGGGTCTGACACAGAGTGAATCTCCCTCTTCACCGTCCCATCACACACTCCTGGGGTCAGACTCAGAGTGAATCTCCATCCAAACCGTCCCATCACACGTTCCCGGGGTCAGACACAGAGTGAATCTCCCTCTTCACCGTCCCATCACAAAAGCCCGGGTCAGTCACAGAGTGAATCTCCATCCACACCGTCCCATCACACACTCCCGGCGTCAGGAACAGAGTGAATCTGCATCCAAACTGTCCCATCACACGTTCCCGGGGTCAGACACAGAGTGAATCTCCCTCCTCACCGTCCCATCACAAACTCCCGGGGTCAGACACAGTGTGAATCTCCCTCCACACCGTCCCATCACACACTCCCGGGGTCTGACACAGAGTGAATCTCTATCCACACCGTCCCATCACAAAAGTGCGGGGTCAGACACAGAGTGAATCTCCATCCACACTGTCCCATCACAAAAGTGCGGGGTCAGACACAGAGTGAATCTCCATACAAACGGTCCCATCACACTTTCACGGGGTCAGACACAGAGTGAATCTCCCTCCACACAATCCCATCACAAAAGCCCGGGGTCAGACACTCAGTGAACCTGCATCCAAACCGTCCCATCACACATTGCCCGGGGTCAGACACAGAGTGAATCTCCTTCCACACCATCCCATCACAAATTCCAGGGGTCAGACATAGAGTGAAACTGCATCCACACCTTTCCATCACACATTGCCGTGGTCAGATACAGAGTGAATTTCCTTCCACACCATCCCATCACAAATTCCAGGGGTGAGACATAGAGTGAATCTCCATCCACACCGTCCATCACAAACTCCCGGGGTCAGACACAGAGTGAATCTCCCTCCACACAATCCCATCACAAAAGCCCGGGGTCAGACACTGAGTGAATCTCCTTCCACACCATCCCATCACAAATTCCAGGGGTCAGACATAGAGTGAATCTGCATCCACACCTTTCCATCACAAACTCCCGGGGTCAGACAAAGAGTAAATCTCCCTCCTCACCGTCCCATCACACACTCCCGGCGTCAGGAACAGAGTGAATCTGCATCCAAACCGTCCCATCACACGTTCCCTGGTCAGACACAGAGTAAATCTTCCTCCTCACCGTCCCAACACACTCTCCCGGGGTCAGACACAGAGTGAATTTCCAATCACACCGTCCCATCACAATCTCCCGGGGTCAGACACAGTGTGAATCTACCTCCACACCGTCCCATCACAATAGACCGGGGTCAGACACAAAGTGAATCTCCCTCCACACCGTCCCATCAGAAAAGCCCGGGGTCAGATAGAGATTGAATCTCCATCCAAACTGTACCATCACACGTTCCCGGGGTCTGACACAGAGTGAATCTCCCTCTTCACCGTCCCATCACACACTCCTGGGGTCAGACTCAGAGTGAATCTCCATCCAAACCGTCCCATCGCACGTTCCCGGGGTCAGACACAGAGTGAATCTCCCTCTTCACCGTCCCATCACAAAAGCCCGGGTCAGTCACAGAGTGAATCTCCATCCACACCGTCCCATCACACACTCCCGGCGTCAGGAACAGAGTGAATCTGCATCCAAACTGTCCCATCACACGTTCCCTGGTCAGACACAGAGTGAATCTTCCTCCTCACCGTCCCAACACACTCTCCCGGGGTCAGACACAGAGTGAATTTCCAATCACACCGTCCCATCACAATCTCCCGGGGTCAGACACAGTGTGAATCTACCTCCACACCGTCCCATCACAATAGACCGGGGTCAGACACAAAGTGAATCTCCCTCCACACCGTCCCATCAGAAAAGCCCGGTGTCAGATAGAGATTGAATCTCCATCCAAACTGTACCATCACACGTTCCCGGGGTCTGACACAGAGTGAATCTCCCTCTTCACCGTCCCATCACACACTCCTGGGGTCAGACTCAGAGTGAATCTCCATCCAAACCGTCCCATCACACGTTCCCGGGGTCAGACACAGAGTGAATCTCCCTCTTCACCGTCCCATCACAAAAGCCCGGGTCAGTCACAGAGTGAATCTCCATCCACACCGTCCCATCACACACTCCCGGCGTCAGGAACAGAGTGAATCTGCATCCAAACTGTCCCATCACACGTTCCCGGGGTCAGACACAGAGTGAATCTCCCTCCTCACCGTCCCATCACAAACTCCCGGGGTCAGACACAGTGTGAATCTCCCTCCAAACCGTCCCATCACAATAGACCGGGGTCAGACACAGAGTGAATCTCCTTCCACACCATCCTATCACAAATTCCAGGGGTCAGACATAGAGTGAATCTGCATCCACACCTTTCCATCACATACTCCCGGGGTCAGAAACAAAGTGAATCTTCCTCCACACCGTCCCATCACACACTCCCGGGGTCTGACACAGAGTGAATCTCCATCCACACAGTCCCATCAGAAAAGCCCGGGGTCAGACAGATATTGAATCTCCCTCCTCACCGTCCCATCACAAAAGCCCTGGGTCAGACATAGAGTGAATCTCCCTCCTCACCTTCCCATCACAAAAGCCCGGGGTCAGGCACAGAGTGAATCTCCCTCCACCGCGTCCAATCACAAATTCCGTGGTCAGACATAGAGTGAATCTGCATCCACACATTTCCATCACAAACTCCCGGTGTCAGAAACAGAGTGAATCTCCCTCCACACCGTCCCATCACACACTCCCGGGGTCTGACACAGAGTGAATCTCTATCCACACCGTCCCATCACAAAAGTGCGGGGTCAGACACAGAGTGAATCTCCATCCACACTGTCCCATCACAAAAGTGCGGGGTCAGACACAGAGTGAATCTCCATCCAAACTGTCCCATCACACGTTCCCGGGGTCAGACACAGAGTGAATCTCCCTCCTCACCGTCCCATCACAAACTCCCGGGGTCAGACACAGTGTGAATCTCCCTCCACACCGTCCCATCACACACTCCCGGGGTCTGACACAGAGTGAATCTCTATCCACACCGTCCCATCACAAAAGTGCGGGGTCAGACACAGAGTGAATCTCCATCCACACTGTCCCATCACAAAAGTGCGGGGTCAGACACAGAGTGAATCTCCATACAAACGGTCCCATCACACTTTCACGGGGTCAGACACAGAGTGAATCTCCCTCCACACAATCCCATCACAAAAGCCCGGGGTCAGACACTCAGTGAACCTGCATCCAAACCGTCCCATCACACATTGCCCGGGGTCAGACACAGAGTGAATCTCCTTCCACACCATCCCATCACAAATTCCAGGGGTCAGACATAGAGTGAAACTGCATCCACACCTTTCCATCACACATTGCCGTGGTCAGATACAGAGTGAATTTCCTTCCACACCATCCCATCACAAATTCCAGGGGTGAGACATAGAGTGAATCTCCATCCACACCGTCCATCACAAACTCCCGGGGTCAGACACAGAGTGAATCTCCCTCCACACAATCCCATCACAAAAGCCCGGGGTCAGACACTGAGTGAATCTCCTTCCACACCATCCCATCACAAATTCCAGGGGTCAGACATAGAGTGAATCTGCATCCACACCTTTCCATCACAAACTCCCGGGGTCAGACAAAGAGTAAATCTCCCTCCTCACCGTCCCATCACACACTCCCGGCGTCAGGAACAGAGTGAATCTGCATCCAAACCGTCCCATCACACGTTCCCTGGTCAGACACAGAGTAAATCTTCCTCCTCACCGTCCCAACACACTCTCCCGGGGTCAGACACAGAGTGAATTTCCAATCACACCGTCCCATCACAATCTCCCGGGGTCAGACACAGTGTGAATCTACCTCCACACCGTCCCATCACAATAGACCGGGGTCAGACACAAAGTGAATCTCCCTCCACACCGTCCCATCAGAAAAGCCCGGGGTCAGATAGAGATTGAATCTCCATCCAAACTGTACCATCACACGTTCCCGGGGTCTGACACAGAGTGAATCTCCCTCTTCACCGTCCCATCACACACTCCTGGGGTCAGACTCAGAGTGAATCTCCATCCAAACCGTCCCATCACACGTTCCCGGGGTCAGACACAGAGTGAATCTCCCTCTTCACCGTCCCATCACAAAAGCCCGGGTCAGTCACAGAGTGAATCTCCATCCACACCGTCCCATCACACACTCCCGGCGTCAGGAACAGAGTGAATCTGCATCCAAACTGTCCCATCACACGTTCCCTGGTCAGACACAGAGTGAATCTTCCTCCTCACCGTCCCAACACACTCTCCCGGGGTCAGACACAGAGTGAATTTCCAATCACACCGTCCCATCACAATCTCCCGGGGTCAGACACAGTGTGAATCTACCTCCACACCGTCCCATCACAATAGACCGGGGTCAGACACAAAGTGAATCTCCCTCCACACCGTCCCATCAGAAAAGCCCGGTGTCAGATAGAGATTGAATCTCCATCCAAACTGTACCATCACACGTTCCCGGGGTCTGACACAGAGTGAATCTCCCTCTTCACCGTCCCATCACACACTCCTGGGGTCAGACTCAGAGTGAATCTCCATCCAAACCGTCCCATCACACGTTCCCGGGGTCAGACACAGAGTGAATCTCCCTCTTCACCGTCCCATCACAAAAGCCCGGGTCAGTCACAGAGTGAATCTCCATCCACACCGTCCCATCACACACTCCCGGCGTCAGGAACAGAGTGAATCTGCATCCAAACTGTCCCATCACACGTTCCCGGGGTCAGACACAGAGTGAATCTCCCTCCTCACCGTCCCATCACAAACTCCCGGGGTCAGACACAGTGTGAATCTCCCTCCAAACCGTCCCATCACAATAGACCGGGGTCAGACACAGAGTGAATCTCCTTCCACACCATCCTATCACAAATTCCAGGGGTCAGACATAGAGTGAATCTGCATCCACACCTTTCCATCACATACTCCCGGGGTCAGAAACAAAGTGAATCTTCCTCCACACCGTCCCATCACACACTCCCGGGGTCTGACACAGAGTGAATCTCCATCCACACAGTCCCATCAGAAAAGCCCGGGGTCAGACAGATATTGAATCTCCCTCCTCACCGTCCCATCACAAAAGCCCTGGGTCAGACATAGAGTGAATCTCCCTCCTCACCTTCCCATCACAAAAGCCCGGGGTCAGGCACAGAGTGAATCTCCCTCCACCGCGTCCAATCACAAATTCCGTGGTCAGATATAGAGTGAATCTGCATCCACACATTTCCATCACAAACTCCCGGTGTCAGAAACAGAGTGAATCTCCCTCCACACCGTCCCATCACACACTCCCGGGGTCTGACACAGAGTGAATCTCTATCCACACCGTCCCATCACAAAAGTGCGGGGTCAGACACAGAGTGAATCTCCATCCACACTGTCCCATCACAAAAGTGCGGGGTCAGACACAGAGTGAATCTCCATACAAACGGTCCCATCACACTTTCACGGGGTCAGACACAGAGTGAATCTCCCTCCACACAATCCCATCACAAAAGCCCGGGGTCAGACACTCAGTGAACCTGCATCCAAACCGTCCCATCACCCATTGCCGGGGTCAGACACAGAGTGAATCTCCTTCCACACCATCCTATCACAAATTCCAGGGGTCAGACATAGAGTGAAACTGCATCCACACCTTTCCATCACACATTGCCGTGGTCAGATACAGAGTGAATTTCCTTCCACACCATCCCATCACAAATTCCAGGGGTGAGACATAGAGTGAATCTCCATCCACACCGTCCATCACAAACTCCCGGGGTCAGACACAGAGTGAATCTCCCTCCACACAATCCCATCACAAAAGCCCGGGGTCAGACACTGAGTGAATCTCCTTCCACACCATCCCATCACAAATTCCAGGGGTCAGACATAGAGTGAATCTGCATCCACACCTTTCCATAACAAACTCCCGGGGTCAGACAAAGAGTAAATCTCCCTCCTCACCGTCCCATCACACACTCCCGGCGTCAGGAACAGAGTGAATCTGCATCCAAACCGTCCCATCACACGTTCCCGGGGTCAGACACAGAGTGAATCTTCCTCCTCACCGTCCCAACACACTCTCCCGGGGTCAGACACAGAGTGAATTTCCAATCACACCGTCCCATCAAAATCTCCCGGGTTCAGACACAGTGTGAACCTACCTCCACACCGTCCCATCACAATAGACCGGGGTCAGACACAAAGTGAATCTCCCTCCACACCGTCCCATCAGAAAAGCCCGGGGTCAGATAGAGATTGAATCTCCATCCAAACTGTACCATCACACGTTCCCGGGGTCTGACACAAAGTGAATCTCCCTCTTCACCGTCCCATCACACACTCCTGGGGTCAGACTCAGAGTGAATCTCCATCCAAACCGTCCCATTACACGTTCCCGGGGTCAGACACAGAGTGAATCTCCCTCTTCACCGTCCCATCACAAAAGCCCGGGTCAGTCACAGAGTGAATCTCCATCCAAACTGTCCCATCACACATTCCCGGGGTGAGACACAGAGTGAATCTCCATCCACACAGTCCCATCTTAAACCACTCGGGGTCAGACACTGAGTGAACCTCCATCCAAACCGTCTCATCACACATTGCCGGGGTCTGACGCAGAGTGAATCTCCTTCCACACCATCCTATCACAAATTCCAGGGGTCAGACACAGAGTGAATCTGCCTCCTCACAGTCCCATCACAAAAGCCCGGGGTCAGACACAGAGTGAATCTCCCTCCTCACCGTCCCATCACAAAAGCCAGGGGTCTGACACAGAGTGAATCTCCATCCAAACCGTCCCATCAAACATTGCCGATGTCAGACACAGATTAAAACTCCCTCCACACCATCCCATCACAAATTCCAGGGGTGAGACATAGAGTGAATCTCCCTCCACACAATCCCATCACAAAAGCCCGGGGTCAGACACTGAGAGAATCTCCTTCCACACCATCCCATCACAAATTCCAGGGGTCAGACATAGAGTGAATATGCATCCACACCTTTCCATCACAAACTCCCGGGGTCAGACAAAGAGTAAGTCTCCCTCCTCACCGTCCCATCACACACTCCCGGCGTCAGGAACAGAGTGAATCTGCATCCAAACCGTACCATCACACGTTCCCGGGGTCAGACAAAGAGTAAGTCTCCCTCCTCACCGTCTCATCACTCATTGCCGGGGTCTGACGCAGAGTGAATCTCCTTCCACACCATCCTATCACAAATTCCAGGGGTCAGACACAGAGTGAATCTGCCTCCTCACAGTCCCATCACAAAAGCCCGGGGTCAGACACAGAGTGAATCTCCCTCCTCACCGTCCCATCACAAAAGCCAGGGGTCTGACACAGAGTGAATCTCCATCCAAACCGTCCCATCAAACATTGCCGATGTCAGACACAGATTAAAACTCCCTCCACACCATCCCATCACAAATTCCAGGGGTGAGACATAGAGTGAATCTCCCTCCACACAATCCCATCACAAAAGCCCGGGGTCAGACACTGAGAGAATCTCCTTCCACACCATCCCATCACAAATTCCAGGGGTCAGACATAGAGTGAATATGCATCCACACCTTTCCATCACAAACTCCCGGGGTCAGACAAAGAGTAAGTCTCCCTCCTCACCGTCCCATCACACACTCCCGGCGTCAGGAACAGAGTGAATCTGCATCCAAACCGTACCATCACACGTTCCCGGGGTCAGACAAAGAGTAAGTCTCCCTCCTCACCGTCTCATCACACATTGCCGGGGTCTGACGCAGAGTGAATCTCCATCCACACAGTCCCATCTTAAACCACTCGGGGTCAGACACTGAGTGAACCTCCATCCAAACCGTCTCATCACACATTGCCGGGGTCTGACGCAGAGTGAATCTCCTTCCACACCATCCTATCACAAATTCCAGGGGTCAGACACAGAGTGAATCTCCCTCTTCACCGTCCCATCACAAAAGCCCGGGTCAGTCACAGAGTGAATCTCCATCCAAACTGTCCCATCACACATTCCCGGGGTGAGACACAGAGTGAATCTCCATCCACACAGTCCCATCTTAAACCACTCGGGGTCAGACACTGAGTGAACCTCCATCCAAACCGTCTCATCACACATTGCCGGGGTCTGACGCAGAGTGAATCTCCTTCCACACCATCCTATCACAAATTCCAGGGGTCAGACATAGAGTGAAACTGCATCCACACCTTTCCATCACACATTGCCGTGGTCAGATACAGAGTGAATTTCCTTCCACACCATCCCATCACAAATTCCAGGGGTGAGACATAGAGTGAATCTCCATCCACACCGTCCATCACAAACTCCCGGGGTCAGACACAGAGTGAATCTCCCTCCACACAATCCCATCACAAAAGCCCGGGGTCAGACACTGAGTGAATCTCCTTCCACACCATCCCATCACAAATTCCAGGGGTCAGACATAGAGTGAATCTGCATCCACACCTTTCCATAACAAACTCCCGGGGTCAGACAAAGAGTAAATCTCCCTCCTCACCGTCCCATCACACACTCCCGGCGTCAGGAACAGAGTGAATCTGCATCCAAACCGTCCCATCACACGTTCCCGGGGTCAGACACAGAGTGAATCTTCCTCCTCACCGTCCCAACACACTCTCCCGGGGTCAGACACAGAGTGAATTTCCAATCACACCGTCCCATCAAAATCTCCCGGGTTCAGACACAGTGTGAACCTACCTCCACACCGTCCCATCACAATAGACCGGGGTCAGACACAAAGTGAATCTCCCTCCACACCGTCCCATCAGAAAAGCCCGGGGTCAGATAGAGATTGAATCTCCATCCAAACTGTACCATCACACGTTCCCGGGGTCTGACACAAAGTGAATCTCCCTCTTCACCGTCCCATCACACACTCCTGGGGTCAGACTCAGAGTGAATCTCCATCCAAACCGTCCCATTACACGTTCCCGGGGTCAGACACAGAGTGAATCTCCCTCTTCACCGTCCCATCACAAAAGCCCGGGTCAGTCACAGAGTGAATCTCCATCCAAACTGTCCCATCACACATTCCCGGGGTGAGACACAGAGTGAATCTCCATCCACACAGTCCCATCTTAAACCACTCGGGGTCAGACACTGAGTGAACCTCCATCCAAACCGTCTCATCACACATTGCCGGGGTCTGACGCAGAGTGAATCTCCTTCCACACCATCCTATCACAAATTCCAGGGGTCAGACACAGAGTGAATCTGCCTCCTCACAGTCCCATCACAAAAGCCCGGGGTCAGACACAGAGTGAATCTCCCTCCTCACCGTCCCATCACAAAAGCCAGGGGTCTGACACAGAGTGAATCTCCATCCAAACCGTCCCATCAAACATTGCCGATGTCAGACACAGATTAAAACTCCCTCCACACCATCCCATCACAAATTCCAGGGGTGAGACATAGAGTGAATCTCCATCCACACCGTCCATCACAAACGCCCGGGGTCAGACACAGAGAGAATCTCCCTCCACACAATCCCATCACAAAAGCCCGGGGTCAGACACTGAGAGAATCTCCTTCCACACCATCCCATCACAAATTCCAGGGGTCAGACATAGAGTGAATATGCATCCACACCTTTCCATCACAAACTCCCGGGGTCAGACAAAGAGTAAGTCTCCCTCCTCACCGTCCCATCACACACTCCCGGCGTCAGGAACAGAGTGAATCTGCATCCAAACCGTACCATCACACGTTCCCGGGGTCAGACACAGAGTGAATCTCCCCCCTCACCGTCCCAACACACACTCCCGGGGTCAGACACAGAGTGAATTTCCAATCACACCGTCCCATCACAAACTCACGGTGTCAGACACAGTGTGAATCTCCCTGCACACCGTCCAATCACAATAGACCGGGGTCAGACACAAAGTGAATCTCCATACACACCGGCCCATCAGAAAAGCCCGGTGTCAGATAGAGATTGAATCTCCATCCAAACCGTCCCATCACACGTTCCCGGGGTCTGACACAGAGTGAATCTCCCTCTTCACCGTCCCATCACACACTCCTGTGGTCAGACACAGAGTGAATCTCCATCCACACCGTCCAATCTTAAACCCCTCGGGTCAGACACTGAGTGAACCTCCATCCAAACCGTCTCATCACACATTGCCGGGGTCAGACACAGAGTGATTCTCCTTCCACACCATCCTATCACAAATTCCAGGGGTCAGACATAGAGTGAATCTGCATCCACACCTTTCCATCACATACTCCCGGGGTCAGACAAAGAGTAAATCTCCATCCAAACCGTCCCATCACACATTGCCGATGTCAGACACAGATTGAAACTCCCTCCACACCGTCCATTCACAAATTCCGTGGTCAGACATAGAGTGAAGCTGCAACCACACATTTCCATCACAAACTCCCGGGGTCAGAAACAGAGTGAATCTCCCTCCACACCGTCCTATCACACTCCCGGGGTCTGACACAGAGTATATCTCCATCCACACCGTCCCATCACACTTTCCAGGGGTCAGACACAGAGTGAATCTCCATCCACACCGTCCCATCACAAACTCCCGGGGTCAGACAGAAGGTGAATCTCCATACACACCGGCCCATCATAATTTCCCGGGGTCAGACACAGAGTGAATCTCCATCCAGACCTTCCCATCACAAAAACCCGGGGTCAGACACAAAGTGAATGTCCATCCAAACCGTCCCATCATACTTTCCCTGGGTCAGACTCAGAGTGAATCTCCATCCACACCGTCCCATCACAAAAGCCCGGGGTCAGACACAGAGTGAATCTCCATCCAAAACGTCCCATAACACTTCAACGCGGTCAGACACAGAGTGAATCCCCATCCAAACCGTCCCATCACAATCTCCCGGGGTCAGACACAGAGTGAATCTCCCTCCACACAAACCCATCACAAAAGCCTGGGGTCAGACACTGAGTGAACCTGCATCCAAACCGTCCCATCACACAATACCGTCGTCAGACACAGAGTGAATCTGCATCCAATCCGTCCCATCACACGTTCCCGTGGTCAGACACAGAGTGAATCTCCCTCCTCACCGACCCATCACACACTCCCGGGGTCAGACACAGAGTGAATTTCCAAACACACCGTCCCATCACACACTCCCGGGGTCAGACACAGAGGGAATCTCCATCCACACCGGCCCATCACGAACTCACGGGGTCAGACACAGTGTGAATCTCCCTACTCACCGTCCCATCACAAAAGCCCGGGGTCAGACACAGAGTGAATCTCCCTCCACACCGTCCCATCACAAATGCCCGGGGTCAGACAGATATTGAATCTCCCTCCTCACCGTCCCATCACAAAAGCCCTGGGTCAGACACAGAGTGAATCTCCCTCCTCACCTTCCCATTACAAAAGCCCGGGCTCAGGCACAGAGTGAATCTCCCTCCACCGCGTCCAATCACAAATTCCGTGGTCAGACATAGAGTGAATCTGCATCCACACATTTCCATCACAAACTCCCGGGGTCTGACACAGAGTGAATATCCATCCACACCGTCCCATCACAAAAGTGCGGGGTCAGACACAGAGTGAATCTCCATCCACACTGTCCCATCAAAAAAGTGCGGGGTCAGACACAGAGTGAATCTCCATACAAACGGTCCCATCACACTTTCACGGAGTCAGACACAAAGTGAATCTCCCTCCACACCGTCCCATCAGAAAAGCCCGGGGTCAGATAGAGATTGAATCTCCATCCAAACTGTCCCATCACACGTTCCCGGGGTCTGACACAGAGTGAATCTCCCTCTTCACCGTCCCATCACACACTCCTGGGGTCAGACTCAGAGTGAACCTCCATCCAAACCGTCCCATCACACGTTCCCGGGGTCAGACACAGAGTGAATCTCCCTCTTCACCGTCCCATCACAAAAGCCCGGGTCAGTCACAGAGTGAATCTCCATCCAAACTGTCCCATCACACATTCCCGGGGTGAGACACAGAGTGAATCTCCATCCACACCGTCCCATCTTAAACCCCTCGGGGTCAGACACTGAGTGAACCTCCATCCAAACGGTCTCATCACACATTGCCGGGGTCTGACGCAGAGTGAATCTCCTTCCACACCATCCTATCACAAATTCCAGGGGTCAGACACAGAGTGAATCTGCCTCCGCACCGTCCCATCACAAAGGCCCGGGGTCAGACACAGAGTGAATCTCCCTCCTCACCGTCCCATCACAAAAGCCAGGGGTCTGACAGAGTGAATCTCCATCCAAACCGTCCCATCACACATTGCCGGGGTCAGACACAGAGTGATTCTCCTTCCACACCATCCTATCACAAATTCCAGGGGTCAGACATAGAGTGAATATGCATCCACACCTTTCCATCACATACTCCCGGGGTCAGACAAAGATTAAAGCTCCCTTCTCATCGTCCAATCACAGACTCCCAGGGTCAGACACAGAGTGAATCTCCATCCAAACCGTCCCATCACACATTGCCGATGTCAGACACAGATTGAAACTCCCTCCACACCGTCCATTCACAAATTCCGTGGTCAGACATAGAGTGAAACTGCAACCACACATTTCCATCACAAACTCCCGGGGTCAGAAACAGAGTGAATCTCCCTCCACACCGTCTCATCACACACTCCCGGGGTCTGACACAGAGTATATCTCCATCCACACCGTCCCATCACACTTTCCAGGGGTCAGACACAGAGTGAATCTCCATCCACACCGTCCCATCACAAACTCCCGGGGTCAGACACAGAGTGAATCTCCATCCACACCGGACCATCACAAAAACCCGGGGTCAGAGAGAAGGTGAATCTCCATACACACCGGCCCATCATAATTTCCCGGGGTCAGACACAGAGTGAATCTCCATCCAGACCTTCCCATCACAAAAACCCGGGGTCAGACACAAAGTGAATGTCCATCCAAACCGTCCCATCATACTTTCCCTGGGTCAGACTCAGAGTGAATCTCCATCCACACCGTCCCATCACAAAAGCCCGGGGTCAGACACAGAGTGAATCTCCATCCAAAACGTCCCATAACACTTCCCCGCGGTCAGACACAGAATGAATCCCCATCCAAACCGTCCCATCACAATCTCCCGGGGTCAGACACAGAGTGAATCTCCCTCCACACAAACCCATCACAAAAGCCTGGGGTCAGACACTGAGTGAACCTCCATCCAAACCGTCCCATCACACAATACCGTGGTCAGACACAGAGTGAATCTGCATCCAATCCGTCCCATCACACGTTCCCGTGGTCAGACACAGAGTGAATCTCCCTCCTCACCGACCCATCACACACTCCCGGGGTCAGACACAGAGTGAATTTCCAAACACACCGTCCCATCACACACTCCCGGGGTCAGACACAGAGGGAATCTCCATCCACACCGGCCCATCACGAACTCACGGGGTCAGACACAGAGTGAATCTCCCTACTCACCGTCCCATCACAAAAGCCCGGGGTCAGACACAGAGTGAATCTCCCTCCACACCGTCCTATCAGAAAAGCCCGGGGTCAGACAGATATTGAATCTCCCTCCTCACCGTCCCATCACAAAAGCCCTGGGTCAGACATAGAGTGAATCTCCCTCCTCACCTTCACATCACAAAAGCCCGGGGTCAGGGACAGAGTGAATCTCCCTCCACCGCGTCCAATCACAAATTCCGTGGTCAGACATAGAGTGAATCTGCATCCACACATTTCCATCACAAACTCCCGGTGTCAGAAACAGAGTGAATCTCCATCCACACTGTCCCATCACAAAAGTGCGGGGTCAGTCACAGAGTGAATCTCCATACAAACGGTCCCATCACACTTTCACGGGGTCAGACACAGAGTGAATCTCCCTCCACACAATCCCAACACAAAAGCCCGGGGTCAGACACTCAGTGAACCTGCATCCAAACCGTCCCATCACACATTGCCCGGGGTCAGACACAGAGTGAATCTCCTTCCAAACCATCCCATCACAAATTCCAGGGGTCAGACATAGAGTGAAACTGCATCCACACCTTTCCATCACACATTGCCGTGGTCAGATACAGAGTGAATTTCCTTCCACACCATCCCATCACAAATTCCAGGGGTGAGACATAGAGTGAATCTCCATCCACACCGTCCATCACAAACTCCCGGGGTCAGACACAGAGTGAATCTCCCTCCACACAATCCCATCACAAAAGCCCGGGGTCAGACACTGAGTGAATCTCCTTCCACACCTTTCCGTCACAAACTCCCGGGGTCAGACAAAGAGTAAATCTCCCTCCTCACCGTCCCATCACACACTCCCGGCGTCAGGAACAGAGTGCATCTGCATCCAAACCGTCCCATCACACGTTCCCGGGGTCAGACACAGAGTGAATTTCCAATCACACCGTCCCATCACAATCTCCCGGGGTCAGACACAGTGTGTATCTAACTCCACACCGTCCCATCACAATAGACCGGGGTCAGACACAAAGTGAATCTCCCTCCAAACCGTCCCATCAGAAAAGCCCGGGGTCAGATAGAGATTGAATCTCCATCCAAACTGTCCCATCACACGTTCCCGGGGTCTGACACAGAGTGAATCTCCCTCTTCACCGTCCCATCACACACTCCTGGGGTCAGACTCAGAGTGAACCTCCATCCAAACCGTCCCATCACACGTTCCCGGGGTCAGACACAGAGTGAATCTCCCTCTTCACCGTCCCATCACAAAAGCCCGGGTCAGTCACAGAGTGAATCTCCATCCAAACTGTCCCATCACACATTCCCGGGGTGAGACACAGAGTGAATCTCCATTCACACCGTCCCATTTAAACCCCTCGGGGTCAGACACTGAGTGAACCTCCATCCAAACCGTCTCATCACACATTGCCGGGGTCTGACGCAGAGTGAATCTCCTTCCACACCATCCTATCACAAATTCCAGGGGTCAGACACAGAGTGAATCTGCCTCCTCACCGTCCCATCAAACATTGCCGATGTCAGACACAGATTGAAACTCCCTCCACACCATCCCATCACAAATTCCAGGGGTGAGACATAGAGTGAATCTCCATCCACACCGTCCATCACAAACTCCCGGGGTCAGACACAGAGTGAATCTCCCTCCACACAATCCCATCACAAAAGCCCG
Organism: Hemitrygon akajei; assembly: GCF_048418815.1. Classification (NCBI taxonomy): domain Eukaryota; kingdom Metazoa; phylum Chordata; class Chondrichthyes; order Myliobatiformes; family Dasyatidae; genus Hemitrygon; species Hemitrygon akajei. The sequence continues at coordinate 1,243,872 of NW_027331948.1, forward strand.
GGGTCAGACACTGAGTGAATCTCCTTCCACACCATCCCATCACAAATTCCAGGGGTCAGACATAGAGTGAATCTGCATCCACACCTTTCCATCACAAACTCCCGGGGTCAGACAAAGAGTAAATCTCCCTCCTCACCGTCCCATCACACACTCCCGGCGTCAGGAACAGAGTGAATCTGCATCCAAACTGTCCCATCACACGTTCCCGGGGTCAGACACAGAGTGAATCTCCCTCCTCACCGTCCCATCACAAACTCCCGGGGTCAGACACAGTGTGAATCTCCCTCCAAACCGTCCCATCACAATAGACCGGGGTCAGACACAAAGTGAATCTCCATACACACCGGCCCATCAGAAAAGCCCGGGGTCAGATAGAGATTGAATCTCCATCCAAACCGTCCCATCATACGTTCCCGGGGTCTGACAAAGAGTGAATCTCCCTCTTCACCGTCCCATCACACACTCCTGTGGTCAGACTCAGAGTGAACCTCCATCCAAACCGTCCCATCACACGTTCCCGTGGTCAGACACAGAGTGAATCTCCCTCTTCACCGTCCCATCACAAAAGCCCGGGGCAGTCACAGAGTGAATCTCCATCCAAACTGTCCCATCACACATTCCCGGGGTAAGACACAGAGTGAATCTCCATCCACACCGTCCCATCTTAAACCCCTCGGGGTCAGACGCTGAGTGAACCTCCATCCAAACCGTCTCATCACACATTGCCGGGGTCAGACACAGAGTGAATCTCCTTCCACACCATCCTATCACAAATTCCAGGGGTCAGACATAGAGTGAATCTGCATCCACACCTTTCCATCACATACTCCCGGGGTCAGAAACAAAGTGAATCTTCCTCCACACCGTCCCATCACACACTCCCGGGGTCTGACACAGAGTGAATCTCCATCCACACCGTCCCATCAGAAAAGCCCGGGGTCAGACAGATATTGAATCTCCCTCCTCACCGTCCCATCACAAAAGCCCTGGGTCAGACATAGAGTGAATCTCCCTCCTCACCTTCCCATCACAAAACCCGGGGTCAGGCACAGAGTGAATCTCCCTCCACCGCGTCCAATCACAAATTCCGTGGTCAGACATAGAGTGAATCTGCATCCACACATTTCCATCACAAACTCCCGGTGTCAGAAACAGAGTGAATCTCCCTCCACACCGTCCCATCACACACTCCCGGGGTCTGACACAGAGTGAATCTCTATCCACACCGTCCCATCACAAAAGTGCGGGGTCAGACACAGAGTGAATCTCCATCCACACTGTCCCATCACAAAAGTGCGGGGTCAGACACAGAGTGAATCTCCATACAAACGGTCCCATCACACTTTCACGGGGTCAGACACAGAGTGAATCTCCCTCCACACAATCCCATCACAAAAGCCCGGGGTCAGACACTCAGTGAACCTGCATCCAAACCGTCCCATCACACATTGCCCGGGGTCAGACACAGAGTGAATCTCCTTCCACACCATCCCATCACAAATTCCAGGGGTCAGACATAGAGTGAAACTGCATCCACACCTTTCCATCACACATTGCCGTGGTCAGATACAGAGTGAATTTCCTTCCACACCATCCCATCACAAATTCCAGGGGTGAGACATAGAGTGAATCTCCATCCACACCGTCCATCACAAACTCCCGGGGTCAGACACAGAGTGAATCTCCCTCCACACAATCCCATCACAAAAGCCCGGGGTCAGACACTGAGTGAATCTCCTTCCACACCATCCCATCACAAATTCCAGGGGTCAGACATAGAGTGAATCTGCATCCACACCTTTCCATCACAAACTCCCGGGGTCAGACAAAGAGTAAATCTCCCTCCTCACCGTCCCATCACACACTCCCGGCGTCAGGAACAGAGTGAATCTGCATCCAAACCGTCCCATCACACGTTCCCTGGTCAGACACAGAGTGAATCTTCCTCCTCACCGTCCCAACACACTCTCCCGGGGTCAGACACAGAGTGAATTTCCAATCACACCGTCCCATCACAATCTCCCGGGGTCAGACACAGTGTGAATCTACCTCCACACCGTCCCATCACAATAGACCGGGGTCAGACACAAAGTGAATCTCCCTCCACACCGTCCCATCAGAAAAGCCCGGGGTCAGATAGAGATTGAATCTCCATCCAAACCGTACCATCACACGTTCCCGGGGTCTGACACAGAGTGAATCTCCCTCTTCACCGTCCCATCACACACTCCTGGGGTCAGACTCAGAGTGAATCTCCATCCAAACCGTCCCATCACACGTTCCCGGGGTCAGACAAAGAGTGAATCTCCCTCTTCACCGTCCCATCACAAAAGCCCGGGTCAGTCACAGAGTGAATCTCCATCCACACCGTCCCATCTTAAACCCCTCGGGGTCAGACACTGAGTGAACCTCCATCCAAACCGTCTCATCACACATTGCCGGGGTCAGACACAGAGTGAATCTCCTTCCACACCATCCTATCACAAATTCCAGGGGTCAGACACAGAGTGAATCTGCCTCCTCACCGTCCCATCACAAAAGCCCGTGGTCAGACACAGAGTGAATCTCCCTCCTCACCGTCCCATCACATAAGCCCGGGGTCAGACACAGAGTGAATCTCCGTCCAAACCGTCCCATCACACATTCCCGATGTCAGACACAGATTGAAACTCCCTCCACACCATCCCATCACAAATTCCAGGGGTGAGACATAGAGTGAATCTCATTCCACACCGTCCATCACAAACGCCCGGGGTCAGACACAGAGTGAATCTCCCTCCACACAATCCCATCACAAAAGCCCGGGGTCAGACACTGAGTGAATATCCTTCCACACCATCCCATCACAAATTCCAGGGGTCAGACATAGAGTGAATCTGCATCCACACCTTTCCATCACAAACTCCCGGGGTCAGACAAAGAGTAAATCTCCCTCCTCACCGTCCCATCACACACTCCCGGCGTCAGGAACAGAGTGAATCTGCATCCAAACCGTCCCATCACACGTTCCCGGGGTCAGACTCAGAGTGAATCTCCCCCCTCACCGTCCCAACACACACTCCCGGGGTCAGACACAGAGTGAATTTCCAATCACACCGTCCCATCACAAACTCACGGGGTCAGACACAGTGTGAATCTCCCTGCACACCGTCCAATCACAATAGACCGGGGTCAGACACAAAGTGAATCTCCATACACACCGGCCCATCAGAAAAGCCCGGTGTCAGATAGAGATTGAATCTCCATCCAAACCGTCCCATCACACGTTCCCGGGGTCTGACACAGAGTGAATCTCCATCTTCACCGTCCCATCACACACTCCTGTGGTCAGACTCGGAGTGAACCTCCATCCAAACCGTCTCATCACACGTTCCCGTGGTCAGACACAGAGTGAATCTCCATCCACACCGTCCCATCTTAAACCCCTCGGGGTCAGACACTGAGTGAACCTCCATCCAAACCGTCTCATCACACATTGCCGGGGTCAGACACAGAGTGATTCTCCTTCCACACCATCCTATCACAAATTCCAGGGGTCAGACATAGAGTGAATATGCATCCACACCTTTCCATCACATACTCCCGGGGTCAGACAAAGATTAAAGCTCCCTTCTCATTGTCCAATCACAGACTCCCAGGGTCAGACACAGAGTGACTCTCCATCCAAACCGTCCCATCACACATTGCCGATGTCAGACACAGATTGAAACTCCCTCCACACCGTCCATTCACAAATTCCGTGGTCAGACATAGAGTGAAACTGCAACCACAAATTTCCATCACAAACTCCCGGGGTCAGAAACAGAGTGAATCTCCCTCCACACCGTCTCATCACACACTCCCGGGGTCTGACACAGAGTATATCTCCATCCACACCGTCCCATCACACTTTCCAGGGGTCAGACACAGAGTGAATCTCCATCCACACCGACCCATCACAAACTCCCGGGGTCAGACACAGAGTGAATCTCCATCCACACCGGACCATCACAAAAACCCGGGGTCAGAGAGAAGGTGAATCTCCATACACACCGGCCCATCATAATTTCCCGGGGTCAGACACAGAGTGAATCTCCATCCAGACCTTCCCATCACAAAAACCCGGGGTCAGACACAAAGTGAATGTCCATCCAAACCGTCCCATCATACTTTTCCTGGGTCAGACTCAGAGTGAATCTCCATCCACACCGTCCCATCACAAAAGCCCGGGGTCAGACACAGAGTGAATCTCCATCCAAAACGTCCCATAACACTTCCCCGCGGTCAGACACAGAGTGAATCCCCATCCAAACCGTCCCATCACAAATTCCCGGGGTCAGACACAGAGTGAATCTCCCTCCACACAAACCCATCACAAAAGCCTGGGGTCAGACACTGAGTGAACCTCCATCCAAACCGTCCCATCACACAATACCGTGGTCAGACACAGAGTGAATCTGCATCCAATCCGTCCCATCACACGTTCCCGTGGTCAGACACAGAGTGAATCTCCCTCCTCACCGACCCATCACACACTCCCGGGGTCAGACACAGAGTGAATTTCCAAACACACCGTCCCATCACACACTCCCGGGGTCAGACACAGAGGGAATCTCCATCCACACCGGCCCATCACGAACTCACGGGGTCAGACACAGAGTGAATCTCCCTACTCACCGTCCCATCACAAAAGCCCGGGGTCAGACACAGAGTGAATCTCCCTCCACACCGTCCCATCACAAAAGCCCGGGGTCAGACAGATATTGAATCTCCCTCCTCACCGTCCCATCACAAAAGCCCTGGGTCAGACATAGAGTGAATCTCCCTCCTCACCTTCCCATCACAAAAGCCCGGGGTCAGGAACAGAGTGAATCTGCATCCAAACCGTCCCATCACACGTTCCCGGGGTCAGACACAGAGTGAATCTTCCTCCTCACCGTCCCAACACACACTCCCGGGGTCAGACACAGAGTGAATTTCCAATCACACCGTCCCATCACAATCTCCCGGGGTCAGACACAGTGTGAATCTAACTCCACACCGTCCCATCACAATAGACCGGGGTCAGACACAAAGTGAATCTCCCTCCAAACCGTCCCATCAGAAAAGCCCGGGGTCAGATAGAGATTGAATCTCCATCCAAACTGTCCCATCACACGTTCCCGGGGTCTGACACAGAGTGAATCTCCCTCCAAACCGTCCCATCAGAAAAGCCCGGGTCAGTCACAGAGTGAATCTCCATCCAAACTGTCCCATCACAAATTCCCGGGGTGAGACACAGAGTGAATCTCCATCCACACCGTCCCATCTTAAACCCCTCGGGGTCAGACACTGAGTGAACCTCCATCCAAACCGTCTCATCACACATTGCCGGGGTCTGACGCAGAGTGAATCTCCTTCCACACCATCCTATCACAAATTCCAGGGGTCAGACACAGAGTGAATCTGCCTCCTCACCGTCCCATCAAACATTGCCGATGTCAGACACAGATTGAAACTCCCTCCACACCATCCCATCACAAATTCCAGGGGTGAGACATAGAGTGAATCTCCATCCACACCGTCCATCACAAACTCCCGGGGTCAGACACAGAGTGAATCTCCCTCCACACAATCCCATCACAAAAGCCCGGGGTCAGACACTGAGTGAATCTCCTTCCACACCATCCCATCACAAATTCCAGGGGTCAGACATAGAGTGAATCTGCATCCACACCTTTCCATCACAAACTCCCGGGGTCAGACAAAGAGTAAATCTCCCTCCTCACCGTCCCATCACACACTCCCGGCGTCAGGAACAGAGTGAATCTGCATCCAAACTGTCCCATCACACGTTCCCGGGGTCAGACACAGAGTGAATCTCCCTCCTCACCGTCCCATCACAAACTCCCGGGGTCAGACACAGTGTGAATCTCCCTCCAAACCGTCCCATCACAATAGACCGGGGTCAGACACAAAGTGAATCTCCATACACACCGGCCCATCAGAAAAGCCCGGGGTCAGATAGAGATTGAATCTCCATCCAAACCGTCCCATCATACGTTCCCGGGGTCTGACAGAGAGTGAATCTCCCTCTTCACCGTCCCATCACACACTCCTGTGGTCAGACTCAGAGTGAACCTCCATCCAAACCGTCCCATCACACGTTCCCGTGGTCAGACACAGAGTGAATCTCCCTCTTCACCGTCCCATCACAAAAGCCCGGGGCAGTCACAGAGTGAATCTCCATCCAAACTGTCCCATCACACATTCCCGGGGTAAGACACAGAGTGAATCTCCATCCACACCGTCCCATCTTAAACCCCTCGGGGTCAGACGCTGAGTGAACCTCCATCCAAACCGTCTCATCACACATTGCTGGGGTCAGACACTGAGTGAATATCCTTCCACACCATCCCATCACAAATTCCAGGGGTCAGACATAGAGTGAATCTGCATCCACACCTTTCCATCACATACTCCCGGGGTCAGAAACAAAGTGAATCTTCCTCCACACCGTCCCATCACACACTCCCGGGGTCTGACACAGAGTGAATCTCCATCCACACCGTCCCATCAGAAAAGCCCGGGGTCAGACAGATATTGAATCTCCCTCCTCACCGTCCCATCACAAAAGCCCTGGGTCAGACATAGAGTGAATCTCCCTCCTCAACTTCCCATCACAAAAGCCCGGGGTCAGGCACAGAGTGAATCTCCCTCCACCGCGTCCAATCACAAATTCCGTGGTCAGACATAGAGTGAATCTGCATCCACACATTTCCATCACAAACTCCCGGTGTCAGAAACAGAGTGAATCTCCCTCCACACCGTCCCATCACACACTCCCGGGGTCTGACAAAGAGTGAATCTCTATCCACACCGTCCCATCACAAAAGTGCGGGGTCAGACACAGAGTGAATCTGCATCCAATCCGTCCCATCACACGTTCCCGTGGTCAGACACAGAGTGAATCTCCCTCCTCACCGACCCATCACACACTCCCGGGGTCAGACACAGAGTGAATTTCCAAACACACCGTCCCATCACACACTCCCGGGGTCAGACACAGAGGGAATCTCCATCCACACCGGCCCATCACGAACTCACGGGGTCAGACACAGAGTGAATCTCCCTACTCACCGTCCCATCACAAAAGCCCGGGGTCAGACACAGAGTGAATCTCCCTCCACACCGTCCCATCACAAAAGCCCGGGGTCAGACAGATATTGAATCTCCCTCCTCACCGTCCCATCACAAAAGCCCTGGGTCAGACATAGAGTGAATCTCCCTCCTCACCTTCCCATCACAAAAGCCCGGGGTCAGGAACAGAGTGAATCTGCATCCAAACCGTCCCATCACACGTTCCCGGGGTCAGACACAGAGTGAATCTTCCTCCTCACCGTCCCAACACACACTCCCGGGGTCAGACACAGAGTGAATTTCCAATCACACCGTCCCATCACAATCTCCCGGGGTCAGACACAGTGTGAATCTAACTCCACACCGTCCCATCACAATAGACCGGGGTCAGACACAAAGTGAATCTCCCTCCAAACCGTCCCATCAGAAAAGCCCGGGGTCAGATAGAGATTGAATCTCCATCCAAACTGTCCCATCACACGTTCCCGGGGTCTGACACAGAGTGAATCTCCCTCCAAACCGTCCCATCAGAAAAGCCCGGGTCAGTCACAGAGTGAATCTCCATCCAAACTGTCCCATCACAAATTCCCGGGGTGAGACACAGAGTGAATCTCCATCCACACCGTCCCATCTTAAACCCCTCGGGGTCAGACACTGAGTGAACCTCCATCCAAACCGTCTCATCACACATTGCCGGGGTCTGACGCAGAGTGAATCTCCTTCCACACCATCCTATCACAAATTCCAGGGGTCAGACACAGAGTGAATCTGCCTCCTCACCGTCCCATCAAACATTGCCGATGTCAGACACAGATTGAAACTCCCTCCACACCATCCCATCACAAATTCCAGGGGTGAGACATAGAGTGAATCTCCATCCACACCGTCCATCACAAACTCCCGGGGTCAGACACAGAGTGAATCTCCCTCCACACAATCCCATCACAAAAGCCCGGGGTCAGACACTGAGTGAATCTCCTTCCACACCATCCCATCACAAATTCCAGGGGTCAGACATAGAGTGAATCTGCATCCACACCTTTCCATCACAAACTCCCGGGGTCAGACAAAGAGTAAATCTCCCTCCTCACCGTCCCATCACACACTCCCGGCGTCAGGAACAGAGTGAATCTGCATCCAAACTGTCCCATCACACGTTCCCGGGGTCAGACACAGAGTGAATCTCCCTCCTCACCGTCCCATCACAAACTCCCGGGGTCAGACACAGTGTGAATCTCCCTCCAAACCGTCCCATCACAATAGACCGGGGTCAGACACAAAGTGAATCTCCATACACACCGGCCCATCAGAAAAGCCCGGGGTCAGATAGAGATTGAATCTCCATCCAAACCGTCCCATCATACGTTCCCGGGGTCTGACAGAGAGTGAATCTCCCTCTTCACCGTCCCATCACACACTCCTGTGGTCAGACTCAGAGTGAACCTCCATCCAAACCGTCCCATCACACGTTCCCGTGGTCAGACACAGAGTGAATCTCCCTCTTCACCGTCCCATCACAAAAGCCCGGGGCAGTCACAGAGTGAATCTCCATCCAAACTGTCCCATCACACATTCCCGGGGTAAGACACAGAGTGAATCTCCATCCACACCGTCCCATCTTAAACCCCTCGGGGTCAGACGCTGAGTGAACCTCCATCCAAACCGTCTCATCACACATTGCCGGGGTCAGACACTGAGTGAATATCCTTCCACACCATCCCATCACAAATTCCAGGGGTCAGACATAGAGTGAATCTGCATCCACACCTTTCCATCACATACTCCCGGGGTCAGAAACAAAGTGAATCTTCCTCCACACCGTCCCATCACACACTCCCGGGGTCTGACACAGAGTGAATCTCCATCCACACCGTCCCATCAGAAAAGCCCGGGGTCAGACAGATATTGAATCTCCCTCCTCACCGTCCCATCACAAAAGCCCTGGGTCAGACATAGAGTGAATCTCCCTCCTCAACTTCCCATCACAAAAGCCCGGGGTCAGGCACAGAGTGAATCTCCCTCCGCCGCGTCCAATCACAAATTCCGTGGTCAGACATAGAGTGAATCTGCATCCACACATTTCCATCACAAACTCCCGGTGTCAGAAACAGAGTGAATCTCCCTCCACACCGTCCCATCACACACTCCCGGGGTCTGACAAAGAGTGAATCTCTATCCACACCGTCCCATCACAAAAGTGCGGGGTCAGACACAGAGTGAATCTCCATCCACACTGTCCCATCACAAAAGTGCGGGGTCAGACACAGAGTGAATCTCCATACAAACGGTCCCATCACACTTTCACGGGGTCAGACACAGAGTGAATCTCCCTCCACACAATCCCATCACAAAAGCCCGGGGTCAGACACTCAGTGAACCTGCATCCAAACCGTCCCATCACACATTGCCCGGGGTCAGACACAGAGTGAATCTCCTTCCACACCATCCCATCACAAATTCCAGGGGTCAGACATAGAGTGAAACTGCATCCACACCTTTCCATCACACATTGCCGTGGTCAGACACAGAGTGAATCTCCCTCCACACAATCCCATCACAAAAGCCCGGGGTCAGACACTGAGTGAATCTCCTTCCACACCATCCCATCACAAATTCCAGGGGTCAGACTTAGATTGAATCTGCATCCACACCTTTCCATCACAAACTCCCGGGGTCAGACAAAGAGTAAATCTCCCTCCTCACCGTCCCATCACACACTCCCGGCGTCAGGAACAGAGTGAATCTGCATCCAAACCGTCCCATCACACGTTCCCGGGGTCAGACACAGAGTGAATCTTCCTCCTCACCGTCCCAACACACTCTCCCGGGGTCAGACACAGAGTGAATTTCCAATCACACCGTCCCATCACAATCTCCCGGGTCAGACACAGAGTGAATCTCCCTCTTCACCGTCCCATCACACACTCCTGGGGTCAGACTCAGAGTGAATCTCCATCCAAACCGTCCCATCACACGTTCCCGGGGTCAGTCACAGAGTGAATCTCCATCCACACCGTCCCATCTTAAACCCCTCGGGGTCAGACACTGAGTGAACCTCCATCCAAACCGTCTCATCACACATTGCCGGGGTCAGACACAGAGTGAATCTCCTTCCACACCATCCTATCACAAATTCCAGGGGTCAGACACAGAGTGAATCTGCCTCCTCACCGTCCCATCACAAAAGCCCGTGGTCAGACACAGAGTGAATCTCCCTCCTCACCGTCCCATCACATAAGCTCGGGGTCAGACACAGAGTGAATCTCCGTCCAAACCGTCCCATCACACATTGCCGATGTCAGACACAGATTGAAACTCCCTCCACACCATCCCATCACAAATTCCAGGGGTGAGACATAGAGTGGATCTCCATCCACACCGTCCATCACAAACGCCCGGGGTCAGACACAGAGTGAATCTCCCTCCACACAATCCCATCACAAAAGCCCGGGGTCAGACACTGAGTGAATATCCTTCCACACCATCCCATCACAAATTCCAGGGGTCAGACATAGAATGAATCTGCATCCACACCTTTCCATCACAAACTCCCGGGGTCAGACAAAGAGTAAATCTCCCTCCTCACCGTCCCATCACACACTCCCGGCGTCAGGAACAGAGTGAATCTGCATCCAAACCGTCCCATCATACTTTCCCTGGGTCAGACTCAGAGTGAATCTCCATCCACACCGTCCCATCACAAAAGCCCGGGGTCAGACACAGAGTGAATCTCCATCCAAAACGTCCCATAACACTTCCCCGCGGTCAGACACAGAGTGAATCCCCATCCAAACCGTCCCATCACAAATTCCCGGGGTCAGACACAGAGTGAATCTCCCTCCACACAAACCCATCACAAAAGCCTGGGGTCAGACACTGAGTGAACCTCCATCCAAACCGTCCCATCACACATTCCCGATGTCAGACACAGATTGAAACTCCCTCCACACCATCCCATCACAAATTCCAGGGGTGAGACATAGAGTGAATCTCATTCCACACCGTCCATCACAAACGCCCGGGGTCAGACACAGAGTGAATCTCCCTCCACACAATCCCATCACAAAAGCCCGGGGTCAGACACTGAGTGAATATCCTTCCACACCATCCCATCACAAATTCCAGGGGTCAGACATAGAGTGAATCTGCATCCACACCTTTCCATCACAAACTCCCGGGGTCAGACAAAGAGTAAATCTCCCTCCTCACCGTCCCATCACACACTCCCGGCGTCAGGAACAGAGTGAATCTGCATCCAAACCGTCCCATCACACGTTCCCGGGGTCAGACTCAGAGTGAATCTCCCCCCTCACCGTCCCAACACACACTCCCGGGGTCAGACACAGAGTGAATTTCCAATCACACCGTCCCATCACAAACTCACGGGGTCAGACACAGTGTGAATCTCCCTGCACACCGTCCAATCACAATAGACCGGGGTCAGACACAAAGTGAATCTCCATACACACCGGCCCATCAGAAAAGCCCGGTGTCAGATAGAGATTGAATCTCCATCCAAACCGTCCCATCACACGTTCCCGGGGTCTGACACAGAGTGAATCTCCATCTTCACCGTCCCATCACACACTCCTGTGGTCAGACTCGGAGTGAACCTCCATCCAAACCGTCTCATCACACGTTCCCGTGGTCAGACACAGAGTGAATCTCCATCCACACCGTCCCATCTTAAACCCCTCGGGGTCAGACACTGAGTGAACCTCCATCCAAACCGTCTCATCACACATTGCCGGGGTCAGACACAGAGTGATTCTCCTTCCACACCATCCTATCACAAATTCCAGGGGTCAGACATAGAGTGAATATGCATCCACACCTTTCCATCACATACTCCCGGGGTCAGACAAAGATTAAAGCTCCCTTCTCATTGTCCAATCACAGACTCCCAGGGTCAGACACAGAGTGAATCTCCATCCAAACCGTCCCATCACACATTGCCGATGTCAGACACAGATTGAAACTCCCTCCACACCGTCCATTCACAAATTCCGTGGTCAGACATAGAGTGAAACTGCAACCACAAATTTCCATCACAAACTCCCGGGGTCAGAAACAGAGTGAATCTCCCTCCACACCGTCTCATCACACACTCCCGGGGTCTGACACAGAGTATATCTCCATCCACACCGTCCCATCACACTTTCCAGGGGTCAGACACAGAGTGAATCTCCATCCACACCGACCCATCACAAACTCCCGGGGTCAGACACAGAGTGAATCTCCATCCACACCGGACCATCACAAAAACCCGGGGTCAGAGAGAAGGTGAATCTCCATACACACCGGCCCATCATAATTTCCCGGGGTCAGACACAGAGTGAATCTCCATCCAGACCTTCCCATCACAAAAACCCGGGGTCAGACACAAAGTGAATGTCCATCCAAACCGTCCCATCATACTTTCCCTGGGTCAGACTCAGAGTGAATCTCCATCCACACCGTCCCATCACAAAAGCCCGGGGTCAGACACAGAGTGAATCTCCATCCAAAACGTCCCATAACACTTCCCCGCGGTCAGACACAGAGTGAATCCCCATCCAAACCGTCCCATCACAAATTCCCGGGGTCAGACACAGAGTGAATCTCCCTCCACACAAACCCATCACAAAAGCCTGGGGTCAGACACTGAGTGAACCTCCATCCAAACCGTCCCATCACACAATACCGTGGTCAGACACAGAGTGAATCTGCATCCAATCCGTCCCATCACACGTTCCCGTGGTCAGACACAGAGTGAATCTCCCTCCTCACCGACCCATCACACACTCCCGGGGTCAGACACAGAGTGAATTTCCAAACACACCGTCCCATCACACACTCCCGGGGTCAGACACAGAGGGAATCTCCATCCACACCGGCCCATCACGAACTCACGGGGTCAGACACAGAGTGAATCTCCCTACTCACCGTCCCATCACAAAAGCCCGGGGTCAGACACAGAGTGAATCTCCCTCCACACCGTCCCATCACAAAAGCCCGGGGTCAGACAGATATTGAATCTCCCTCCTCACCGTCCCATCACAAAAGCCCTGGGTCAGACATAGAGTGAATCTCCCTCCTCACCTTCCCATCACAAAAGCCCGGGGTCAGGAACAGAGTGAATCTGCATCCAAACCGTCCCATCACACGTTCCCGGGGTCAGACACAGAGTGAATCTTCCTCCTCACCGTCCCAACACACACTCCCGGGGTCAGACACAGAGTGAATTTCCAATCACACCGTCCCATCACAATCTCCCGGGGTCAGACACAGTGTGAATCTAACTCCACACCGTCCCATCACAATAGACCGGGGTCAGACACAAAGTGAATCTCCCTCCAAACCGTCCCATCAGAAAAGCCCGGGGTCAGATAGAGATTGAATCTCCATCCAAACTGTCCCATCACACGTTCCCGGGGTCTGACACAGAGTGAATCTCCCTCCAAACCGTCCCATCAGAAAAGCCCGGGTCAGTCACAGAGTGAATCTCCATCCAAACTGTCCCATCACAAATTCCCGGGGTGAGACACAGAGTGAATCTCCATCCACACCGTCCCATCTTAAACCCCTCGGGGTCAGACACTGAGTGAACCTCCATCCAAACCGTCTCATCACACATTGCCGGGGTCTGACACAGATTGAAACTCCCTCCACACCATCCCATCACAAATTCCAGGGGTGAGACATAGAGTGAATCTCCATCCACACCGTCCATCACAAACTCCCGGGGTCAGACACAGAGTGAATCTCCCTCCACACAATCCCATCACAAAAGCCCGGGGTCAGACACTGAGTGAATCTCCTTCCACACCATCCCATCACAAATTCCAGGGGTCAGACATAGAGTGAATCTGCATCCACACCTTTCCATCACAAACTCCCGGGGTCAGACAAAGAGTAAATCTCCCTCCTCACCGTCCCATCACACACTCCCGGCGTCAGGAACAGAGTGAATCTGCATCCAAACTGTCCCATCACACGTTCCCGGGGTCAGACACAGAGTGAATCTCCCTCCTCACCGTCCCATCACAAACTCCCGGGGTCAGACACAGTGTGAATCTCCCTCCAAACCGTCCCATCACAATAGACCGGGGTCAGACACAAAGTGAATCTCCATACACACCGGCCCATCAGAAAAGCCCGGGGTCAGATAGAGATTGAATCTCCATCCAAACCGTCCCATCATACGTTCCCGGGGTCTGACAGAGAGTGAATCTCCCTCTTCACCGTCCCATCACACACTCCTGTGGTCAGACTCAGAGTGAACCTCCATCCAAACCGTCCCATCACACGTTCCCGTGGTCAGACACAGAGTGAATCTCCCTCTTCACCGTCCCATCACAAAAGCCCGGGGCAGTCACAGAGTGAATCTCCATCCAAACTGTCCCATCACACATTCCCGGGGTAAGACACAGAGTGAATCTCCATCCACACCGTCCCATCTTAAACCCCTCGGGGTCAGACGCTGAGTGAACCTCCATCCAAACCGTCTCATCACACATTGCCGGGGTCAGACACTGAGTGAATATCCTTCCACACCATCCCATCACAAATTCCAGGGGTCAGACATAGAGTGAATCTGCATCCACACCTTTCCATCACATACTCCCGGGGTCAGAAACAAAGTGAATCTTCCTCCACACCGTCCCATCACACACTCCCGGGGTCTGACACAGAGTGAATCTCCATCCACACCGTCCCATCAGAAAAGCCCGGGGTCAGACAGATATTGAATCTCCCTCCTCACCGTCCCATCACAAAAGCCCTGGGTCAGACATAGAGTGAATCTCCCTCCTCAACTTCCCATCACAAAAGCCCGGGGTCAGGCACAGAGTGAATCTCCCTCCACCGCGTCCAATCACAAATTCCGTGGTCAGACATAGAGTGAATCTGCATCCACACATTTCCATCACAAACTCCCGGTGTCAGAAACAGAGTGAATCTCCCTCCACACCGTCCCATCACACACTCCCGGGGTCTGACAAAGAGTGAATCTCTATCCACACCGTCCCATCACAAAAGTGCGGGGTCAGACACAGAGTGAATCTCCATCCACACTGTCCCATCACAAAAGTGCGGGGTCAGACACAGAGTGAATCTCCATACAAACGGTCCCATCACACTTTCACGGGGTCAGACACAGAGTGAATCTCCCTCCACACAATCCCATCACAAAAGCCCGGGGTCAGACACTCAGTGAACCTGCATCCAAACCGTCCCATCACACATTGCCCGGGGTCAGACACAGAGTGAATCTCCTTCCACACCATCCCATCACAAATTCCAGGGGTCAGACATAGAGTGAAACTGCATCCACACCTTTCCATCACACATTGCCGTGGTCAGACACAGAGTGAATCTCCCTCCACACAATCCCATCACAAAAGCCCGGGGTCGGACACTGAGTGAATCTCCTTCCACACCATCCCATCACAAATTCCAGGGGTCAGACTTAGATTGAATCTGCATCCACACCTTTCCATCACAAACTCCCGGGGTCAGACAAAGAGTAAATCTCCCTCCTCACCGTCCCATCACACACTCCCGGCGTCAGGAACAGAGTGAATCTGCATCCAAACCGTCCCATCACACGTTCCCGGGGTCAGACACAGAGTGAATCTTCCTCCTCACCGTCCCAACACACTCTCCCGGGGTCAGACACAGAGTGAATTTCCAATCACACCGTCCCATCACAATCTCCCGGGTCAGACACAGAGTGAATCTCCCTCTTCACCGTCCCATCACACACTCCTGGGGTCAGACTCAGAGTGAATCTCCATCCAAACCGTCCCATCACACGTTCCCGGGGTCAGTCACAGAGTGAATCTCCATCCACACCGTCCCATCTTAAACCCCTCGGGGTCAGACACTGAGTGAACCTCCATCCAAACCGTCTCATCACACATTGCCGGGGTCAGACACAGAGTGAATCTCCTTCCACACCATCCTATCACAAATTCCAGGGGTCAGACACAGAGTGAATCTGCCTCCTCACCGTCCCATCACAAAAGCCCGTGGTCAGACACAGAGTGAATCTCCCTCCTCACCGTCCCATCACATAAGCTCGGGGTCAGACACAGAGTGAATCTCCGTCCAAACCGTCCCATCACACATTGCCGATGTCAGACACAGATTGAAACTCCCTCCACACCATCCCATCACAAATTCCAGGGGTGAGACATAGAGTGGATCTCCATCCACACCGTCCATCACAAACGCCCGGGGTCAGACACAGAGTGAATCTCCCTCCACACAATCCCATCACAAAAGCCCGGGGTCAGACACTGAGTGAATATCCTTCCACACCATCCCATCACAAATTCCAGGGGTCAGACATAGAATGAATCTGCATCCACACCTTTCCATCACAAACTCCCGGGGTCAGACAAAGAGTAAATCTCCCTCCTCACCGTCCCATCACACACTCCCGGCGTCAGGAACAGAGTGAATCTGCATCCAAACCGTCCCATCATACTTTCCCTGGGTCAGACTCAGAGTGAATCTCCATCCACACCGTCCCATCACAAAAGCCCGGGGTCAGACACAGAGTGAATCTCCATCCAAAACGTCCCATAACACTTCCCCGCGGTCAGACACAGAGTGAATCCCCATCCAAACCGTCCCATCACAAATTCCCGGGGTCAGACACAGAGTGAATCTCCCTCCACACAAACCCATCACAAAAGCCTGGGGTCAGACACTGAGTGAACCTCCATCCAAACCGTCCCATCACACAATACCGTGGTCAGACACAGAGTGAATCTGCATCCAATCCGTCCCATCACACGTTCCCGTGGTCAGACACAGAGTGAATCTCCCTCCTCACCGACCCATCACACACTCCCGGGGTCAGACACAGAGTGAATTTCCAAACACACCGTCCCATCACACACTCCCGGGGTCAGACACAGAGGGAATCTCCATCCACACCGGCCCATCACGAACTCACGGGGTCAGACACAGAGTGAATCTCCCTCCACACCGTCCCATCACAAAAGCCCGGGGTCAGACAGATATTGAATCTCCCTCCTCACCGTCCCATCACAAAAGCCCTGGGTCAGACATAGAGTGAATCTCCCTCCTCACCTTCCCATCACAAAAGCCCGGGGTCAGGAACAGAGTGAATCTGCATCCAAACCGTCCCATCACACGTTCCCGGGGTCAGACACAGAGTGAATCTTCCTCCTCACCGTCCCAACACACACTCCCGGGGTCAGACACAGAGTGAATTTCCAATCACACCGTCCCATCACAATCTCCCGGGGTCAGACACAGTGTGAATCTAACTCCACACCGTCCCATCACAATAGACCGGGGTCAGACACAAAGTGAATCTCCCTCCAAACCGTCCCATCAGAAAAGCCCGGGGTCAGATAGAGATTGAATCTCCATCCAAACTGTCCCATCACACGTTCCCGGGGTCTGACACAGAGTGAATCTCCCTCCAAACCGTCCCATCAGAAAAGCCCGGGTCAGTCACAGAGTGAATCTCCATCCAAACTGTCCCATCACAAATTCCCGGGGTGAGACACAGAGTGAATCTCCATCCACACCGTCCCATCTTAAACCCCTCGGGGTCAGACACTGAGTGAACCTCCATCCAAACCGTCTCATCACACATTGCCGGGGTCTGACGCAGAGTGAATCTCCTTCCACACCATCCTATCACAAATTCCAGGGGTCAGACACAGAGTGAATCTGCCTCCTCACCGTCCCATCAAACATTGCCGATGTCAGACACAGATTGAAACTCCCTCCACACCATCCCATCACAAATTCCAGGGGTGAGACATAGAGTGAATCTCCATCCACACCGTCCATCACAAACTCCCGGGGTCAGACACAGAGTGAATCTCCCTCCACACAATCCCATCACAAAAGCCCGGGGTCAGACACTGAGTGAATCTCCTTCCACACCATCCCATCACAAATTCCAGGGGTCAGACATAGAGTGAATCTGCATCCACACCTTTCCATCACAAACTCCCGGGGTCAGACAAAGAGTAAATCTCCCTCCTCACCGTCCCATCACACACTCCCGGCGTCAGGAACAGAGTGAATCTGCATCCAAACTGTCCCATCACACGTTCCCGGGGTCAGACACAGAGTGAATCTCCCTCCTCACCGTCCCATCACAAACTCCCGGGGTCAGACACAGTGTGAATCTCCCTCCAAACCGTCCCATCACAATAGACCGGGGTCAGACACAAAGTGAATCTCCATACACACCGGCCCATCAGAAAAGCCCGGGGTCAGATAGAGATTGAATCTCCATCCAAACCGTCCCATCATACGTTCCCGGGGTCTGACAGAGAGTGAATCTCCCTCTTCACCGTCCCATCACACACTCCTGTGGTCAGACTCAGAGTGAACCTCCATCCAAACCGTCCCATCACACGTTCCCGTGGTCAGACACAGAGTGAATCTCCCTCTTCACCGTCCCATCACAAAAGCCCGGGGCAGTCACAGAGTGAATCTCCATCCAAACTGTCCCATCACACATTCCCGGGGTAAGACACAGAGTGAATCTCCATCCACACCGTCCCATCTTAAACCCCTCGGGGTCAGACGCTGAGTGAACCTCCATCCAAACCGTCTCATCACACATTGCCGGGGTCAGACACAGAGTGAATCTCCTTCCACACCATCCTATCACAAATTCCAGGGGTCAGACATAGAGTGAATCTGCATCCACACCTTTCCATCACATACTCCCGGGGTCAGAAACAAAGTGAATCTTCCTCCACACCGTCCCATCACACACTCCCGGGGTCTGACACAGAGTGAATCTCCATCCACACCGTCCCATCAGAAAAGCCCGGGGTCAGACAGATATTGAATCTCCCTCCTCACCGTCCCATCACAAAAGCCCTGGGTCAGACATAGAGTGAATCTCCCTCCTCAACTTCCCATCACAAAAGCCCGGGGTCAGGCACAGAGTGAATCTCCCTCCACCGCGTCCAATCACAAATTCCGTGGTCAGACATAGAGTGAATCTGCATCCACACATTTCCATCACAAACTCCCGGTGTCAGAAACAGAGTGAATCTCCCTCCACACCGTCCCATCACACACTCCCGGGGTCTGACACAGAGTGAATCTCTATCCACACCGTCCCATCACAAAAGTGCGGGGTCAGACACAGAGTGAATCTCCATCCACACTGTCCCATCACAAAAGTGCGGGGTCAGACACAGAGTGAATCTCCATACAAACGGTCCCATCACACTTTCACGGGGTCAGACACAGAGTGAATCTCCCTCCACACAATCCCATCACAAAAGCCCGGGGTCAGACACTCAGTGAACCTGCATCCAAACCGTCCCATCACACATTGCCCGGGGTCAGACACAGAGTGAATCTACTTCCACACCATCCCATCACAAATTCCAGGGGTCAGACATAGAGTGAAACTGCATCCACACCTTTCCATCACACATTGCCGTGGTCAGACACAGAGTGAATCTCCCTCCACACAATCCCATCACAAAAGCCCGGGGTCAGACACTGAGTGAATCTCCTTCCACACCATCCCATCACAAATTCCAGGGGTCAGACTTAGATTGAATCTGCATCCACACCTTTCCATCACAAACTCCCGGGGTCAGACAAAGAGTAAATCTCCCTCCTCACCGTCCCATCACACACTCCCGGCGTCAGGAACAGAGTGAATCTGCATCCAAACCGTCCCATCACACGTTCCCGGGGTCAGACACAGAGTGAATCTTCCTCCTCACCGTCCCAACACACTCTCCCGGGGTCAGACACAGAGTGAATTTCCAATCACACCGTCCCATCACAATCTCCCGGGTCAGACACAGAGTGAATCTCCCTCTTCACCGTCCCATCACACACTCCTGGGGTCAGACTCAGAGTGAATCTCCATCCAAACCGTCCCATCACACGTTCCCGGGGTCAGTCACAGAGTGAATCTCCATCCACACCGTCCCATCTTAAACCCCTCGGGGTCAGACACTGAGTGAACCTCCATCCAAACCGTCTCATCACACATTGCCGGGGTCAGACACAGAGTGAATCTCCTTCCACACCATCCTATCACAAATTCCAGGGGTCAGACACAGAGTGAATCTGCCTCCTCACCGTCCCATCACAAAAGCCCGTGGTCAGACACAGAGTGAATCTCCCTCCTCACCGTCCCATCACATAAGCTCGGGGTCAGACACAGAGTGAATCTCCGTCCAAACCGTCCCATCACACATTGCCGATGTCAGACACAGATTGAAACTCCCTCCACACCATCCCATCACAAATTCCAGGGGTGAGACATAGAGTGGATCTCCATCCACACCGTCCATCACAAACGCCCGGGGTCAGACACAGAGTGAATCTCCCTCCACACAATCCCATCACAAAAGCCCGGGGTCAGACACTGAGTGAATATCCTTCCACACCATCCCATCACAAATTCCAGGGGTCAGACATAGAATGAATCTGCATCCACACCTTTCCATCACAAACTCCCGGGGTCAGACAAAGAGTAAATCTCCCTCCTCACCGTCCCATCACACACTCCCGGCGTCAGGAACAGAGTGAATCTGCATCCAAACCGTCCCATCATACTTTCCCTGGGTCAGACTCAGAGTGAATCTCCATCCACACCGTCCCATCACAAAAGCCCGGGGTCAGACACAGAGTGAATCTCCATCCAAAACGTCCCATAACACTTCCCCGCGGTCAGACACAGAGTGAATCCCCATCCAAACCGTCCCATCACAAATTCCCGGGGTCAGACACAGAGTGAATCTCCCTCCACACAAACCCATCACAAAAGCCTGGGGTCAGACACTGAGTGAACCTCCATCCAAACCGTCCCATCACACAATACCGTGGTCAGACACAGAGTGAATCTTCATCCAATCCGTCCCATCACACGTTCCCGTGGTCAGACACAGAGTGAATCTCCCTCCTCACCGACCCATCACACACTCCCGGGGTCAGACACAGAGTGAATTTCCAAACACACCGTCCCATCACACACTCCCGGGGTCAGACACAGAGGGAATCTCCATCCACACCGGCCCATCACGAACTCACGGGGTCAGACACAGAGTGAATCTCCCTCCACACCGTCCCATCACAAAAGCCCGG
Source organism: Hemitrygon akajei (assembly GCF_048418815.1). Lineage (NCBI taxonomy): Eukaryota > Metazoa > Chordata > Chondrichthyes > Myliobatiformes > Dasyatidae > Hemitrygon > Hemitrygon akajei. The sequence goes on from NW_027331948.1 coordinate 1,265,076, forward strand.
GGTCAGACAGATATTGAATCTCCCTCCTCACCGTCCCATCACAAAAGCCCTGGGTCAGACATAGAGTGAATCTCCCTCCTCACCTTCCCATCACAAAAGCCCGGGGTCAGGAACAGAGTGAATCTGCATCCAAACCGTCCCATCACACGTTCCCGGGGTCAGACACAGAGTGAATCTTCCTCCTCACCGTCCCAACACACACTCCCGGGGTCAGACACAGAGTGAATTTCCAATCACACCGTCCCATCACAATCTCCCGGGGTCAGACACAGTGTGAATCTAACTCCACACCGTCCCATCACAATAGACCGGGGTCAGACACAAAGTGAATCTCCCTCCAAACCGTCCCATCAGAAAAGCCCGGGGTCAGATAGAGATTGAATCTCCATCCAAACTGTCCCATCACACGTTCCCGGGGTCTGACACAGAGTGAATCTCCCTCCAAACCGTCCCATCAGAAAAGCCCGGGTCAGTCACAGAGTGAATCTCCATCCAAACTGTCCCATCACAAATTCCCGGGGTGAGACACAGAGTGAATCTCCATCCACACCGTCCCATCTTAAACCCCTCGGGGTCAGACACTGAGTGAACCTCCATCCAAACCGTCTCATCACACATTGCCGGGGTCTGACGCAGAGTGAATCTCCTTCCACACCATCCTATCACAAATTCCAGGGGTCAGACACAGAGTGAATCTGCCTCCTCACCGTCCCATCAAACATTGCCGATGTCAGACACAGATTGAAACTCCCTCCACACCATCCCATCACAAATTCCAGGGGTGAGACATAGAGTGAATCTCCATCCACACCGTCCATCACAAACTCCCGGGGTCAGACACAGAGTGAATCTCCCTCCACACAATCCCATCACAAAAGCCCGGGGTCAGACACTGAGTGAATCTCCTTCCACACCATCCCATCACAAATTCCAGGGGTCAGACATAGAGTGAATCTGCATCCACACCTTTCCATCACAAACTCCCGGGGTCAGACAAAGAGTAAATCTCCCTCCTCACCGTCCCATCACACACTCCCGGCGTCAGGAACAGAGTGAATCTGCATCCAAACTGTCCCATCACACGTTCCCGGGGTCAGACACAGAGTGAATCTCCCTCCTCACCGTCCCATCACAAACTCCCGGGGTCAGACACAGTGTGAATCTCCCTCCAAACCGTCCCATCACAATAGACCGGGGTCAGACACAAAGTGAATCTCCATACACACCGGCCCATCAGAAAAGCCCGGGGTCAGATAGAGATTGAATCTCCATCCAAACCGTCCCATCATACGTTCCCGGGGTCTGACAGAGAGTGAATCTCCCTCTTCACCGTCCCATCACACACTCCTGTGGTCAGACTCAGAGTGAACCTCCATCCAAACCGTCCCATCACACGTTCCCGTGGTCAGACACAGAGTGAATCTCCCTCTTCACCGTCCCATCACAAAAGCCCGGGGCAGTCACAGAGTGAATCTCCATCCAAACTGTCCCATCACACATTCCCGGGGTAAGACACAGAGTGAATCTCCATCCACACCGTCCCATCTTAAACCCCTCGGGGTCAGACGCTGAGTGAACCTCCATCCAAACCGTCTCATCACACATTGCCGGGGTCAGACACAGAGTGAATCTCCTTCCACACCATCCTATCACAAATTCCAGGGGTCAGACATAGAGTGAATCTGCATCCACACCTTTCCATCACATACTCCCGGGGTCAGAAACAAAGTGAATCTTCCTCCACACCGTCCCATCACACACTCCCGGGGTCTGACACAGAGTGAATCTCCATCCACACCGTCCCATCAGAAAAGCCCGGGGTCAGACAGATATTGAATCTCCCTCCTCACCGTCCCATCACAAAAGCCCTGGGTCAGACATAGAGTGAATCTCCCTCCTCAACTTCCCATCACAAAAGCCCGGGGTCAGGCACAGAGTGAATCTCCCTCCACCGCGTCCAATCACAAATTCCGTGGTCAGACATAGAGTGAATCTGCATCCACACATTTCCATCACAAACTCCCGGTGTCAGAAACAGAGTGAATCTCCCTCCACACCGTCCCATCACACACTCCCGGGGTCTGACACAGAGTGAATCTCTATCCACACCGTCCCATCACAAAAGTGCGGGGTCAGACACAGAGTGAATCTCCATCCACACTGTCCCATCACAAAAGTGCGGGGTCAGACACAGAGTGAATCTCCATACAAACGGTCCCATCACACTTTCACGGGGTCAGACACAGAGTGAATCTCCCTCCACACAATCCCATCACAAAAGCCCGGGGTCAGACACTCAGTGAACCTGCATCCAAACCGTCCCATCACACATTGCCCGGGGTCAGACACAGAGTGAATCTCCTTCCACACCATCCCATCACAAATTCCAGGGGTCAGACATAGAGTGAAACTGCATCCACACCTTTCCATCACACATTGCCGTGGTCAGACACAGAGTGAATCTCCCTCCACACAATCCCATCACAAAAGCCCGGGGTCAGACACTGAGTGAATCTCCTTCCACACCATCCCATCACAAATTCCAGGGGTCAGACTTAGATTGAATCTGCATCCACACCTTTCCATCACAAACTCCCGGGGTCAGACAAAGAGTAAATCTCCCTCCTCACCGTCCCATCACACACTCCCGGCGTCAGGAACAGAGTGAATCTGCATCCAAACCGTCCCATCACACGTTCCCGGGGTCAGACACAGAGTGAATCTTCCTCCTCACCGTCCCAACACACTCTCCCGGGGTCAGACACAGAGTGAATTTCCAATCACACCGTCCCATCACAATCTCCCGGGTCAGACACAGAGTGAATCTCCCTCTTCACCGTCCCATCACACACTCCTGGGGTCAGACTCAGAGTGAATCTCCATCCAAACCGTCCCATCACACGTTCCCGGGGTCAGTCACAGAGTGAATCTCCATCCACACCGTCCCATCTTAAACCCCTCGGGGTCAGACACTGAGTGAACCTCCATCCAAACCGTCTCATCACACATTGCCGGGGTCAGACACAGAGTGAATCTCCTTCCACACCATCCTATCACAAATTCCAGGGGTCAGACACAGAGTGAATCTGCCTCCTCACCGTCCCATCACAAAAGCCCGTGGTCAGACACAGAGTGAATCTCCCTCCTCACCGTCCCATCACATAAGCTCGGGGTCAGACACAGAGTGAATCTCCGTCCAAACCGTCCCATCACACATTGCCGATGTCAGACACAGATTGAAACTCCCTCCACACCATCCCATCACAAATTCCAGGGGTGAGACATAGAGTGGATCTCCATCCACACCGTCCATCACAAACGCCCGGGGTCAGACACAGAGTGAATCTCCCTCCACACAATCCCATCACAAAAGCCCGGGGTCAGACACTGAGTGAATATCCTTCCACACCATCCCATCACAAATTCCAGGGGTCAGACATAGAGTGAATCTGCATCCACACCTTTCCATCACAAACTCCCGGGGTCAGACAAAGAGTAAATCTCCCTCCTCACCGTCCCATCACACACTCCCGGCGTCAGGAACAGAGTGAATCTGCATCCAAACCGTCCCATCACACGTTCCCGGGGTCAGACTCAGAGTGAATCTCCCCCCTCACCGTCCCAACACACACTCCCGGGGTCAGACACAGATTGAATTTCCAATCACACCGTCCCATCACAAACTCACGGGGTCAGACACAGTGTGAATCTCCCTGCACACCGTCCAATCACAATAGACCGGGGTCAGACACAAAGTGAATCTCCATACACACCGGCCATTCAGAAAAGCCCGGTGTCAGATACAGATTGAATCTCCATCCAAACCGTCCCATCACACGTTCCCGGGGTCTGACACAGAGTGAATCTCCCTCTTCACCGTCCCATCACACACTCCTGTGGTCAGACTCGGAGTGAACCTCCATCCAAACCGTCTCATCACACGTTCCCGTGGTCAGACACAGAGTGAATCTCCCTCCACACCGTCCCATCACACACTCCCGGGGTCTGACACAGAGTGAATCTCTATCCACACCGTCCCATCACAAAAGTGCGGGGTCAGACACAGAGTGAATCTCCATCCACACTGTCCCATCACAAAAGTGCGGGGTCAGACACAGAGTGAATCTCCATACAAACGGTCCCATCACACTTTCACGGGGTCAGACACAGAGTGAATCTCCCTCCACACAATCCCATCACAAAAGCCCGGGGTCAGACACTCAGTGAACCTGCATCCAAACCGTCCCATCACACATTGCCCGGGGTCAGACACAGAGTGAATCTCCTTCCACACCATCCCATCACAAATTCCAGGGGTCAGACATAGAGTGAAACTGCATCCACACCTTTCCATCACACATTGCCGTGGTCAGACACAGAGTGAATCTCCCTCCACACAATCCCATCACAAAAGCCCGGGGTCAGACACTGAGTGAATCTCCTTCCACACCATCCCATCACAAATTCCAGGGGTCAGACTTAGATTGAATCTGCATCCACACCTTTCCATCACAAACTCCCGGGGTCAGACAAAGAGTAAATCTCCCTCCTCACCGTCCCATCACACACTCCCGGCGTCAGGAACAGAGTGAATCTGCATCCAAACCGTCCCATCACACGTTCCCGGGGTCAGACACAGAGTGAATCTTCCTCCTCACCGTCCCAACACACTCTCCCGGGGTCAGACACAGAGTGAATTTCCAATCACACCGTCCCATCACAATCTCCCGGGTCAGACACAGAGTGAATCTCCCTCTTCACCGTCCCATCACACACTCCTGGGGTCAGACTCAGAGTGAATCTCCATCCAAACCGTCCCATCACACGTTCCCGGGGTCAGTCACAGAGTGAATCTCCATCCACACCGTCCCATCTTAAACCCCTCGGGGTCAGACACTGAGTGAACCTCCATCCAAACCGTCTCATCACACATTGCCGGGGTCAGACACAGAGTGAATCTCCTTCCACACCATCCTATCACAAATTCCAGGGGTCAGACACAGAGTGAATCTGCCTCCTCACCGTCCCATCACAAAAGCCCGTGGTCAGACACAGAGTGAATCTCCCTCCTCACCGTCCCATCACATAAGCTCGGGGTCAGACACAGAGTGAATCTCCGTCCAAACCGTCCCATCACACATTGCCGATGTCAGACACAGATTGAAACTCCCTCCACACCATCCCATCACAAATTCCAGGGGTGAGACATAGAGTGGATCTCCATCCACACCGTCCATCACAAACGCCCGGGGTCAGACACAGAGTGAATCTCCCTCCACACAATCCCATCACAAAAGCCCAGGGTCAGACACTGAGTGAATATCCTTCCACACCATCCCATCACAAATTCCAGGGGTCAGACATAGAGTGAATCTGCATCCACACCTTTCCATCACAAACTCCCGGGGTCAGACAAAGAGTAAATCTCCCTCCTCACCGTCCCATCACACACTCCCGGCGTCAGGAACAGAGTGAATCTGCATCCAAACCGTCCCATCACACGTTCCCGGGGTCAGACTCAGAGTGAACCTCCCCCCTCACCGTCCCAACACACACTCCCGGGGTCAGACACAGATTGAATTTCCAATCACACCGTCCCATCACAAACTCACGGGGTCAGACACAGTGTGAATCTCCCTGCACACCGTCCAATCACAATAGACCGGGGTCAGACACAAAGTGAATCTCCATACACACCGGCCATTCAGAAAAGCCCGGTGTCAGATACAGATTGAATCTCCATCCAAACCGTCCCATCACACGTTCCCGGGGTCTGACACAGAGTGAATCTCCCTCTTCACCGTCCCATCACACACTCCTGTGGTCAGACTCGGAGTGAACCTCCATCCAAACCGTCTCATCACACGTTCCCGTGGTCAGACACAGAGTGAATCTCCCTCCACACCGTCCCATCACACACTCCCGGGGTCTGACACAGAGTGAATCTCTATCCACACCGTCCCATCACAAAAGTGCGGGGTCAGACACAGAGTGAATCTCCATCCACACTGACCCATCACAAAAGTGCGGGGTCAGACACAGAGTGAATCTCCATACAAACGGTCCCATCACACTTTCACGGGGTCAGACACAGAGTGAATCTCCCTCCACACAATCCCATCACAAAAGCCCGGTGTCAGACACTCAGTGAACCTGCATCCAAACCGTCCCATCACACATTGCCCGGGGTCAGACACAGAGTGAAACTGCATCCACACCTTTCCATCACACATTGCCGTGGTCAGACACAGAGTGAATCTCCCTCCACACAATCCCATCACAAAAGCCCGGGGTCAGACACTGAGTGAATCTCCTTCCACACCATCCCATCACAAATTCCAGGGGTCAGACTTAGAGTGAATCTGCATCCACACCTTTCCATCACAAACTCCCGGGGTCAGACAAAGAGTAAATCTCCCTCCTCACCGTCCCATCACACACTCCCGGCGTCAGGAACAGAGTGAATCTGCATCCAAACCGTCCCATCACACGTTCCCGGGGTCAGACACAGAGTGAATCTTCCTCCTCACCGTCCCAACACACTCTCCCGGGGTCAGACACAGAGTGAATTTCCAATCACACCGTCCCATCACAATCTCCCGGGGTCAGACACAGTGTGAATCTACCTCCACACCGTCCCATCACAATAGACCGGGGTCAGACACAAAGTGAATCTCCCTCCACACCGTCCCATCAGAAAAGCCCGGGGTCAGATAGAGATTGAATCTCCATCCAAACTGTACCATCACACGTTCCCGGGGTCTGACACAGAGTGAATCTCCCTCTTCACCGTCCCATCACACACTCCTGGGGTCAGACTCAGAGTGAATCTCCATCCAAACCGTCCCATCACACGTTCCCGGTGTCAGACACAGAGTGAATCTCCCTCTTCACCGTCCCATCACAAAAGCCCGGGTCAGTCACAGAGTGAATCTCCATCCACACCGTCCCATCTTAAACCCCTCGGGGTCAGACACTGAGTGAACCTCCATCCAAACCGTCTCATCACACATTGCCGGGGTCAGACACAGAGTGAATCTCCTTCCACACCATCCTATCACAAATTCCAGGGGTCAGACACAGAGTGAATCTGCCTCCTCACCGTCCCATCACAAAAGCCCGTGGTCAGACACAGAGTGAATCTCCCTCCTCACCGTCCCATCACATAAGCTCGGAGTCAGACACAGAGTGAATCTCCGTCCAAACCGTCCCATCACACATTGCCGATGTCAGACACAGATTGAAACTCCCTCCACACCATCCCATCACAAATTCCAGGGGTGAGACATAGAGTGGATCTCCATCCACACCGTCCATCACAAACGCCCGGGGTCAGACACAGAGTGAATCTCCCTCCACACAATCCCATCACAAAAGCCCGGGGTCAGACACTGAGTGAATATCCTTCCACACCATCCCATCACAAATTCCAGGGGTCAGACATAGAATGAATCTGCATCCACACCTTTCCATCACAAACTCCCGGGGTCAGACAAAGAGTAAATCTCCCTCCTCACCGTCCCATCACACACTCCCGGCGTCAGGAACAGAGTGAATCTGCATCCAAACCGTCCCATCACACGTTCCCGGGGTCAGACTCAGAGTGAATCTCCCCCCTCACCGTCCAAACACACACTCCCGGGGTCAGACACAGATTGAATTTCCAATCACACCGTCCCATCACAAACTCACGGGGTCAGACACAGTGTGAATCTCCCTGCACACCGTCCAATCACAATAGACCGGGGTCAGACACAAAGTGAATCTCCATACACACCGGCCCATCAGAAAAGCCCGGTGTCAGATAGAGATTGAATCTCCATCCAAACCGTCCCATCACACGTTCCCGGGGTCTGACACAGAGTGAATCTCCCTCTTCACCGACCCATCACACACTCCTGTGGTCAGACTCGGAGTGAACCTCCATCCAAACCGTCTCATCACACGTTCCCGTGGTCAGACACAGAGTGAATCTCCCTCCACACCGTCCCATCACACACTCCCGGGGTCTGACACAGAGTGAATCTCTATCCACACCGTCCCATCACAAAAGTGCGGGGTCAGACACAGAGTGAATCTCCATCCACACTGTCCCATCACAAAAGTGCGGGGTCAGACACAGAGTGAATCTCCATACAAACGGTCCCATCACACTTTCACGGGGTCAGACACAGAGTGAATCTCCCTCCACACAATCCCATCACAAAAGCCCGGGGTCAGACACTCAGTGAACCTGCATCCAAACCGTCCCATCACACATTGCCCGGGGTCAGACACAAAGTGAATCTCCTTCCACACCATCCCATCACAAATTCCAGGGGTCAGACATAGAGTGAAACTGCATCCACAACTTTCCATCACACATTGCCGTGGTCAGACACAGAGTGAATCTCCCTCCACACAATCCCATCACAAAAGCCCGGGGTCAGACACTGAGTGAATCTCCTTCCACACCATCCCATCACAAATTCCAGGGGTCAGACATAGAGTGAATCTGCATCCACACCTTTCCATCACAAACTCCCGGGGTCAGACAAAGAGTAAATCTCCCTCCTCACCGTCCCATCACACACTCCCGGCGTCAGGAACAGAGTGAATCTGCATCCAAACCGTCCCATCACACGTTCCCGGGGTCAGACACAGAGTGAATCTTCCTCCTCACCGTCCCAACACACTCTCCCGGGGTCAGACACAGAGTGAATTTCCAATCACACCGTCCCATCACAATCTCCCGGGGTCAGACACAGTGTGAATCTACCTCCACACCGTCCCATCACAATAGACCGGGGTCAGACACAAAGTGAATCTCCCTCCATACCGTCCCATCAGAAAAGCCCGGGGTCAGATAGAGATTGAATCTCCATCCAAACTGTACCATCACACGTTCCCGGGGTCTGACACAGAGTGAATCTCCCTCTTCACCGTCCCATCACAAAAGCCCGGGTCAGTCACAGAGTGAATCTCCATCCACACCGTCCCATCTTAAACCCCTCGGGGTCAGACACTGAGTGAACCTCCATCCAAACCGTCTCATCACACATTGCCGGGGTCAGACACAGAGTGAATCTCCTTCCACACCATCCTATCACAAATTCCAGGGGTCAGACACAGAGTGAATCTGCCTCCTCACCGTCCCATCACAAAAGCCCGTGGTCAGACACAGAGTGAATCTCCCTCCTCACCGTCCCATCACATAAGCCCGGGGTCAGACAAAGAGTAAATCTCCCTCCTCACCGTCCCATCACACACTCCCGGCGTCAGGAACAGAGTGAATCTGCATCCAAACCGTCCCATCACACGTTCCCGGGGTCAGACACAGAGTGAATCTTCCTCCTCACCGTCCCAACACACTCTCCCGGGGTCAGACACAGAGTGAATTTCCAATCACACCGTCCCATCACAATCTCCCGGGTCAGACACAGAGTGAATCTCCCTCTTCACCGTCCCATCACACACTCCTGGGGTCAGACTCAGAGTGAATCTCCATCCAAACCGTCCCATCACACGTTCCCGGGGTCAGTCACAGAGTGAATCTCCATCCACACCGTCCCATCTTAAACCCCTCGGGGTCAGACACTGAGTGAACCTCCATCCAAACCGTCTCATCACACATTGCCGGGGTCAGACACAGAGTGAATCTCCTTCCACACCATCCTATCACAAATTCCAGGGGTCAGACACAGAGTGAATCTGCCTCCTCACCGTCCCATCACAAAAGCCCGTGGTCAGACACAGAGTGAATCTCCCTCCTCACCGTCCCATCACATAAGCTCGGGGTCAGACACAGAGTGAATCTCCGTCCAAACCGTCCCATCACACATTGCCGATGTCAGACACAGATTGAAACTCCCTCCACACCATCCCATCACAAATTCCAGGAGTGAGACATAGAGTGGATCTCCATCCACACCGTCCATCACAAACGCCCGGGGTCAGACACAGAGTGAATCTCCCTCCACACAATCCCATCACAAAAGCCCGGGGTCAGACACTGAGTGAATATCCTTCCACACCATCCCATCACAAATTCCAGGGGTCAGACATAGAGTGAATCTGCATCCACACCTTTCCATCACAAACTCCCGGGGTCAGACATAGAGTAAATCTCCCTCCTCACCCTCCCATCACACACTCCCGGCGTCAGGAACAGAGTGAATCTGCATCCAAACCGTCCCATCACACGTTCCCGGGGTCAGACTCAGAGTGAATCTCCCCCCTCACCGTCCCAACACACACTCCCGGGGTCAGACACAGATTGAATTTCCAATCACACCGTCCCATCACAAACTCACGGGGTCAGACACAGTGTGAATCTCCCTGCACACCGTCCAATCACAATAGACCGGGGTCAGACACAAAGTGAATCTCCATACACACCGGCCCATCAGAAAAGCCCGGTGTCAGATAGAGATTGAATCTCCATCCAAACCGTCCCATCACACGTTCCCGGGGTCTGACACAGAGTGAATCTCCCTCTTCACCGTCCCATCACACACTCCTGTGGTCAGACTCGGAGTGAACCTCCATCCAAACCGTCTCATCACACGTTCCCGTGGTCAGACACAGAGTGAATCTCCCTCCACACCGTCCCATCACACACTCCCGGGGTCTGACACAGAGTGAATCTCTATCCACACCGTCCCATCACAAAAGTGCGGGGTCAGACACAGAGTGAATCTCCATCCACACTGACCCATCACAAAAGTGCGGGGTCAGACACAGAGTGAATCTCCATACAAACGGTCCCATCACACTTTCACGGGGTCAGACACAGAGTGAATCTCCCTCCACACAATCCCATCACAAAAGCCCGGGGTCAGACACTCAGTGAACCTGCATCCAAACCGTCCCATCACACATTGCCCGGGGTCAGACACAGAGTGAAACTGCATCCACACCTTTCCATCACACATTGCCGTGGTCAGACACAGAGTGAATCTCCCTCCACACAATCCCATCACAAAAGCCCGGGGTCAGACACTGAGTGAATCTCCTTCCACACCATCCCATCACAAATTCCAGGGGTCAGACTTAGAGTGAATCTGCATCCACACCTTTCCATCACAAACTCCCGGGGTCAGACAAAGAGTAAATCTCCCTCCTCACCGTCCCATCACACACTCCCGGCGTCAGGAACAGAGTGAATCTGCATCCAAACCGTCCCATCACACGTTCCCGGGGTCAGACACAGAGTGAATCTTCCTCCTCACCGTCCCAACACACTCTCCCGGGGTCAGACACAGAGTGAATTTCCAATCACACCGTCCCATCACAATCTCCCGGGGTCAGACACAGTGTGAATCTACCTCCACACCGTCCCATCACAATAGACCGGGGTCAGACACAAAGTGAATCTCCCTCCACACCGTCCCATCAGAAAAGCCCGGGGTCAGATAGAGATTGAATCTCCATCCAAACTGTACCATCACACGTTCCCGGGGTCTGACACAGAGTGAATCTCCCTCTTCACCGTCCCATCACACACTCCTGGGGTCAGACTCAGAGTGAATCTCCATCCAAACCGTCCCATCACACGTTCCCGGGGTCAGACACAGAGTGAATCTCCCTCTTCACCGTCCCATCACAAAAGCCCGGGTCAGTCACAGAGTGAATCTCCATCCACACCGTCCCATCTTAAACCCCTCGGGGTCAGACACTGAGTGAACCTCCATCCAAACCGTCTCATCACACATTGCCGGGGTCAGACACAGAGTGAATCTCCTTCCACACCATCCTATCACAAATTCCAGGGGTCAGACACAGAGTGAATCTGCCTCCTCACCGTCCCATCACAAAAGCCCGTGGTCAGACACAGAGTGAATCTCCCTCCTCACCGTCCCATCACATAAGCTCGGAGTCAGACACAGAGTGAATCTCCGTCCAAACCGTCCCATCACACATTGCCGATGTCAGACACAGATTGAAACTCCCTCCACACCATCCCATCTCAAATTCCAGGGGTGAGACATAGAGTGGATCTCCATCCACACCGTCCATCACAAACGCCCGGGGTCAGACACAGAGTGAATCTCCCTCCACACAATCCCATCACAAAAGCCCGGGGTCAGACACTGAGTGAATATCCTTCCACACCATCCCATCACAAATTCCAGGGGTCAGACATAGAATGAATCTGCATCCACACCTTTCCATCACAAACTCCCGGGGTCAGACAAAGAGTAAATCTCCCTCCTCACCGTCCCATCACACACTCCCGGCGTCAGGAACAGAGTGAATCTGCATCCAAACCGTCCCATCACACGTTCCCGGGGTCAGACTCAGAGTGAATCTCCCCCCTCACCGTCCAAACACACACTCCCGGGGTCAGACACAGATTGAATTTCCAATCACACCGTCCCATCACAAACTCACGGGGTCAGACACAGTGTGAATCTCCCTGCACACCGTCCAATCACAATAGACCGGGGTCAGACACAAAGTGAATCTCCATACACACCGGCCCATCAGAAAAGCCCGGTGTCAGATAGAGATTGAATCTCCATCCAAACCGTCCCATCACACGTTCCCGGGGTCTGACACAGAGTGAATCTCCCTCTTCACCGACCCATCACACACTCCTGTGGTCAGACTCGGAGTGAACCTCCATCCAAACCGTCTCATCACACGTTCCCGTGGTCAGACACAGAGTGAATCTCCCTCCACACCGTCGCATCACACACTCCCGGGGTCTGACACAGAGTGAATCTCTATCCACACCGTCCCATCACAAAAGTGCGGGGTCAGACACAGAGTGAATCTCCATCCACACTGTCCCATCACAAAAGTGCGGGGTCAGACACAGAGTGAATCTCCATACAAACGGTCCCATCACACTTTCACGGGGTCAGACACAGAGTGAATCTCCCTCCACACAATCCCATCACAAAAGCCCGGGGTCAGACACTCAGTGAACCTGCATCCAAACCGTCCCATCACACATTGCCCGGGGTCAGACACAAAGTGAATCTCCTTCCACACCATCCCATCACAAATTCCAGGGGTCAGACATAGAGTGAAACTGCATCCACAACTTTCCATCACACATTGCCGTGGTCAGACACAGAGTGAATCTCCCTCCACACAATCCCATCACAAAAGCCCGGGGTCAGACACTGAGTGAATCTCCTTCCACACCATCCCATCACAAATTCCAGGGGTCAGACATAGAGTGAATCTGCATCCACACCTTTCCATCACAAACTCCCGGGGTCAGACAAAGAGTAAATCTCCCTCCTCACCGTCCCATCACACACTCCCGGCGTCAGGAACAGAGTGAATCTGCATCCAAACCGTCCCATCACACGTTCCCGGGGTCAGACACAGAGTGAATCTTCCTCCTCACCGTCCCAACACACTCTCCCGGGGTCAGACACAGAGTGAATTTCCAATCACACCGTCCCATCACAATCTCCCGGGGTCAGACACAGTGTGAATCTACCTCCACACCGTCCCATCACAATAGACCGGGGTCAGTCACAAAGTGAATCTCCCTCCATACCGTCCCATCAGAAAAGCCCGGGGTCAGATAGAGATTGAATCTCCATCCAAACCGTCCCATCACACGTTCCCGGGGTCAGACACAGAGTGAATCTCCCTCTTCACCGTCCCATCACAAAAGCCCGGGTCAGTCACAGAGTGAATCTCCATCCACACCGTCCCATCTTAAACCCCTCGGGGTCAGACACTGAGTGAACCTCCATCCAAACCGTCTCATCACACATTGCCGGGGTCAGACACAGAGTGAATCTCCTTCCACACCATCCTATCACAAATTCCAGGGGTCAGACACAGAGTGAATCTGCCTCCTCACCGTCCCATCACAAAAGCCCGTGGTCAGACACAGAGTGAATCTCCCTCCTCACCGTCCCATCACATAAGCCCGGGGTCAGACACACAGTGAATCTCCGTCCAAACCGTCCCATCACACATTGCCGATGTCAGACACAGATTGAAACTCCCTCCACACCATCCCATCACAAATTCCAGGGGTGAGACATAGAGTGGATCTCCATCCACACCGTCCATCACAAACGCCCGGGGTCAGACACAGAGTGAATATCCCTCCACACAATCCCATCACAAAAGCCCGGGGTCAGACACTGAGTGAATATCCTTCCACACCATCCCATCACAAATTCCAGGGGTCAGATATAGAGTGAATCTGCATCCACACCTTTCCATCACAAACTCCCGGGGTCAGACAAAGAGTAAATCTCCCTCCTCACCGTCCCATCACACACTCCCGGCGTCAGGAACAGAGTGAATCTGCATTCAAACCGTCCCATCACACGTTCCCGGGGTCAGACTCAGAGTGAATCTCCCCCCTCACCGTCCCAACACACACTCCCGGGGTCAGACACAGAGTGAATTTCCAATCACACCGTCCCATCACAAACTCACGGGGTCAGACACAGTGTGAATCTCCCTGCACACCATCCAATCACAATAGACCGGGGTCAGACACAAAGTGAATCTCCATACACACCGGCCCATCAGAAAAGCCCGGTGTCAGATAGAGATTGAATCTCCATCCAAACCGTCCCATCACACGTTCCCGGGGTCAGACACAGAGTGAATCTCCCTCTTCACTGTCCCATCACACACTCCTGTGGTCAGACTCGGAGTGAACCTCCATCCAAACCGTCTCATCACACGTTCCCGTGGTCAGACACAGAGTGAATCTCCATCCACACCGTCCCATCTTAAACCCCTCGGGGTCAGACACTGAGTGAACCTCCATCCAAACCGTCTCATCACACATTGCCGGGGTCAGACACAGAGTGATTCTCCTTCCACACCATCCTATCACAAATTCCAGGGGTCAGACATAGAGTGAATATGCATCCACACCTTTCCATCACATACTCCCGGGGTCAGACAAAGATTAAAGCTCCCTTCTCATCGTCCAATCACAGAATCCCAGGGTCAGACACAGAGTGAATCTCCATCCAAACCGTCCCATCACACATTGCCGATGTCAGACACAGATTGAAACTCCCTCCACACCGTCTATTCACAAATTCCGTGGTCAGACATAGAGTGAAACTGCAACCACACATTT
Source organism: Hemitrygon akajei (assembly GCF_048418815.1). NCBI lineage: Eukaryota > Metazoa > Chordata > Chondrichthyes > Myliobatiformes > Dasyatidae > Hemitrygon > Hemitrygon akajei. Next base: position 1,280,137 of record NW_027331948.1, read on the forward strand.
CCATCACAAACTCCCGGGGTCAGAAACAGAGTGAATCTCCCTCCACACCGTCTCATCACACACTCCCGGGGTCTGACACAGAGTATATCTCCATCCACACCGTCCCATCACACTTTCCAGGGGTCAGACACAGAGTGAATCTCCATCCACACCGTCCCATCACAAACTCCCGGGGTCAGACACAGAGTGAATCTCCATCCACACCGGACCATGACAAAAACCCGGGGTCAGACAGAAGGTGAATCTCCATACACACCGTCCCATCATAATTTCCCGGGGTCAGACACAGAGTGAATCTCCATCCAGACCTTCCCATCACAAAAACCCGGGGTCAGACACAAAGTGAATGTCCATCCAAACCGTCCCATCATACTTTCCCTGGGTCAGACTCAGAGTGAATCTCCATCCACACCGTCCCATCACAAAAGCCCGGGGTCAGACACAGAGTGAATCTCCATCCAAAACGTCCCATAACACTTCCCCGCGGTCAGACACAGAGTGAATCCCCATCCAAACCGTCCCATCACAATCTCCCGGGGTCAGACACAGAGTGAATCTCCCTCCACACAAACCCATCGCAAAAGCCTGGGGTCAGACACTGAGTGAACCTCCGTCCAAACCGTCCCATCACACAATACCGTGGTCAGACACAGAGTGAATCTGCATCCAATCCGTCCCATCACACGTTCCCGTGGTCAGACACAGAGTGAATCTCCCTCCTCACCGACCCATCACACACTCCCGGGGTCAGACACAGAGTGAATTTCCAAACACACCGTCCCATCACACACTCCCGGCGTCAGGAACAGAGTGAATCTGCATTCAAACCGTCCCATCACACGTTCCCGGGGTCAGACTCAGAGTGAATCTCCCCCCTCACCGTCCAAACACACACTCCCGGGGTCAGACACAGATTGAATTTCCAATCACACCGTCCCATCACAAACTCACGGGGTCAGACACAGTGTGAATCTCCCTGCACACCGTCCAATCACAATAGACCGGGGTCAGACACAAAGTGAATCTCCATACACACCGGCCCATCAGAAAAGCCCGGTGTCAGATAGAGATTGAATCTCCATCCAAACCGTCCCATCACACGTTCCCGGGGTCTGACACAGAGTGAATCTCCCTCTTCACCGACCCATCACACACTCCTGTGGTCAGACTCGGAGTGAACCTCCATCCAAACCGTCTCATCACACGTTCCCGTGGTCAGACACAGAGTGAATCTCCCTCCACACCGTCGCATCACACACTCCCGGGGTCTGACACAGAGTGAATCTCTATCCACACCGTCCCATCACAAAAGTGCGGGGTCAGACACAGAGTGAATCTCCATCCACACTGTCCCATCACAAAAGTGCGGGGTCAGACACAGAGTGAATCTCCATACAAACGGTCCCATCACACTTTCACGGGGTCAGACACAGAGTGAATCTCCCTCCACACAATCCCATCACAAAAGCCCGGGGTCAGACACTCAGTGAACCTGCATCCAAACCGTCCCATCACACATTGCCCGGGGTCAGACACAAAGTGAATCTCCTTCCACACCATCCCATCACAAATTCCAGGGGTCAGACATAGAGTGAAACTGCATCCACAACTTTCCATCACACATTGCCGTGGTCAGACACAGAGTGAATCTCCCTCCACACAATCCCATCACAAAAGCCCGGGGTCAGACACTGAGTGAATCTCCTTCCACACCATCCCATCACAAATTCCAGGGGTCAGACATAGAGTGAATCTGCATCCACACCTTTCCATCACAAACTCCCGGGGTCAGACAAAGAGTAAATCTCCCTCCTCACCGTCCCATCACACACTCCCGGCGTCAGGAACAGAGTGAATCTGCATCCAAACCGTCCCATCACACGTTCCCGGGGTCAGACACAGAGTGAATCTTCCTCCTCACCGTCCCAACACACTCTCCCGGGGTCAGACACAGAGTGAATTTCCAATCACACCGTCCCATCACAATCTCCCGGGGTCAGACACAGTGTGAATCTACCTCCACACCGTCCCATCACAATAGACCGGGGTCAGTCACAAAGTGAATCTCCCTCCATACCGTCCCATCAGAAAAGCCCGGGGTCAGATAGAGATTGAATCTCCATCCAAACCGTCCCATCACACGTTCCCGGGGTCAGACACAGAGTGAATCTCCCTCTTCACCGTCCCATCACAAAAGCCCGGGTCAGTCACAGAGTGAATCTCCATCCACACCGTCCCATCTTAAACCCCTCGGGGTCAGACACTGAGTGAACCTCCATCCAAACCGTCTCATCACACATTGCCGGGGTCAGACACAGAGTGAATCTCCTTCCACACCATCCTATCACAAATTCCAGGGGTCAGACACAGAGTGAATCTGCCTCCTCACCGTCCCATCACAAAAGCCCGTGGTCAGACACAGAGTGAATCTCCCTCCTCACCGTCCCATCACATAAGCCCGGGGTCAGACACACAGTGAATCTCCGTCCAAACCGTCCCATCACACATTGCCGATGTCAGACACAGATTGAAACTCCCTCCACACCATCCCATCACAAATTCCAGGGGTGAGACATAGAGTGGATCTCCATCCACACCGTCCATCACAAACGCCCGGGGTCAGACACAGAGTGAATATCCCTCCACACAATCCCATCACAAAAGCCCGGGGTCAGACACTGAGTGAATATCCTTCCACACCATCCCATCACAAATTCCAGGGGTCAGATATAGAGTGAATCTGCATCCACACCTTTCCATCACAAACTCCCGGGGTCAGACAAAGAGTAAATCTCCCTCCTCACCGTCCCATCACACACTCCCGGCGTCAGGAACAGAGTGAATCTGCATTCAAACCGTCCCATCACACGTTCCCGGGGTCAGACTCAGAGTGAATCTCCCCCCTCACCGTCCCAACACACACTCCCGGGGTCAGACACAGAGTGAATTTCCAATCACACCGTCCCATCACAAACTCACGGGGTCAGACACAGTGTGAATCTCCCTGCACACCATCCAATCACAATAGACCGGGGTCAGACACAAAGTGAATCTCCATACACACCGGCCCATCAGAAAAGCCCGGTGTCAGATAGAGATTGAATCTCCATCCAAACCGTCCCATCACACGTTCCCGGGGTCAGACACAGAGTGAATCTCCCTCTTCACTGTCCCATCACACACTCCTGTGGTCAGACTCGGAGTGAACCTCCATCCAAACCGTCTCATCACACGTTCCCGTGGTCAGACACAGAGTGAATCTCCATCCACACCGTCCCATCTTAAACCCCTCGGGGTCAGACACTGAGTGAACCTCCATCCAAACCGTCTCATCACACATTGCCGGGGTCAGACACAGAGTGATTCTCCTTCCACACCATCCTATCACAAATTCCAGGGGTCAGACATAGAGTGAATATGCATCCACACCTTTCCATCACATACTCCCGGGGTCAGACAAAGATTAAAGCTCCCTTCTCATCGTCCAATCACAGAATCCCAGGGTCAGACACAGAGTGAATCTCCATCCAAACCGTCCCATCACACATTGCCGATGTCAGACACAGATTGAAACTCCCTCCACACCGTCTATTCACAAATTCCGTGGTCAGACATAGAGTGAAACTGCAACCACACATTTCCATCACAAACTCCCGGGGTCAGAAACAGAGTGAATCTCCCTCCACACCGTCTCATCACACACTCCCGGGGTCTGACACAGAGTATATCTCCATCCACACCGTCCCATCACACTTTCCAGGGGTCAGACACAGAGTGAATCTCCATCCACACCGTCCCATCACAAACTCCCGGGGTCAGACACAGAGTGAATCTCCATCCACACCGGACCATGACAAAAACCCGGGGTCAGACAGAAGGTGAATCTCCATACACACCGTCCCATCATAATTTCCCGGGGTCAGACACAGAGTGAATCTCCATCCAGACCTTCCCATCACAAAAACCCGGGGTCAGACACAAAGTGAATGTCCATCCAAACCGTCCCATCATACTTTCCCTGGGTCAGACTCAGAGTGAATCTCCATCCACACCGTCCCATCACAAAAGCCCGGGGTCAGACACAGAGTGAATCTCCATCCAAAACGTCCCATAACACTTCCCCGCGGTCAGACACAGAGTGAATCCCCATCCAAACCGTCCCATCACAATCTCCCGGGGTCAGACACAGAGTGAATCTCCCTCCACACAAACCCATCGCAAAAGCCTGGGGTCAGACACTGAGTGAACCTCCGTCCAAACCGTCCCATCACACAATACCGTGGTCAGACACAGAGTGAATCTGCATCCAATCCGTCCCATCACACGTTCCCGTGGTCAGACACAGAGTGAATCTCCCTCCTCACCGACCCATCACACACTCCCGGGGTCAGACACAGAGTGAATTTCCAAACACACCGTCCCATCACACACTCCCGGCGTCAGGAACAGAGTGAATCTGCATTCAAACCGTCCCATCACACGTTCCCGGGGTCAGACTCAGAGTGAATCTCCCCCCTCACCGTCCAAACACACACTCCCGGGGTCAGACACAGATTGAATTTCCAATCACACCGTCCCATCACAAACTCACGGGGTCAGACACAGTGTGAATCTCCCTGCACACCGTCCAATCACAATAGACCGGGGTCAGACACAAAGTGAATCTCCATACACACCGGCCCATCAGAAAAGCCCGGTGTCAGATAGAGATTGAATCTCCATCCAAACCGTCCCATCACACGTTCCCGGGGTCTGACACAGAGTGAATCTCCCTCTTCACCGACCCATCACACACTCCTGTGGTCAGACTCGGAGTGAACCTCCATCCAAACCGTCTCATCACACGTTCCCGTGGTCAGACACAGAGTGAATCTCCCTCCACACCGTCGCATCACACACTCCCGGGGTCTGACACAGAGTGAATCTCTATCCACACCGTCCCATCACAAAAGTGCGGGGTCAGACACAGAGTGAATCTCCATCCACACTGTCCCATCACAAAAGTGCGGGGTCAGACACAGAGTGAATCTCCATACAAACGGTCCCATCACACTTTCACGGGGTCAGACACAGAGTGAATCTCCCTCCACACAATCCCATCACAAAAGCCCGGGGTCAGACACTCAGTGAACCTGCATCCAAACCGTCCCATCACACATTGCCCGGGGTCAGACACAAAGTGAATCTCCTTCCACACCATCCCATCACAAATTCCAGGGGTCAGACATAGAGTGAAACTGCATCCACAACTTTCCATCACACATTGCCGTGGTCAGACACAGAGTGAATCTCCCTCCACACAATCCCATCACAAAAGCCCGGGGTCAGACACTGAGTGAATCTCCTTCCACACCATCCCATCACAAATTCCAGGGGTCAGACATAGAGTGAATCTGCATCCACACCTTTCCATCACAAACTCCCGGGGTCAGACAAAGAGTAAATCTCCCTCCTCACCGTCCCATCACACACTCCCGGCGTCAGGAACAGAGTGAATCTGCATCCAAACCGTCCCATCACACGTTCCCGGGGTCAGACACAGAGTGAATCTTCCTCCTCACCGTCCCAACACACTCTCCCGGGGTCAGACACAGAGTGAATTTCCAATCACACCGTCCCATCACAATCTCCCGGGGTCAGACACAGTGTGAATCTACCTCCACACCGTCCCATCACAATAGACCGGGGTCAGTCACAAAGTGAATCTCCCTCCATACCGTCCCATCAGAAAAGCCCGGGGTCAGATAGAGATTGAATCTCCATCCAAACCGTCCCATCACACGTTCCCGGGGTCAGACACAGAGTGAATCTCCCTCTTCACCGTCCCATCACAAAAGCCCGGGTCAGTCACAGAGTGAATCTCCATCCACACCGTCCCATCTTAAACCCCTCGGGGTCAGACACTGAGTGAACCTCCATCCAAACCGTCTCATCACACATTGCCGGGGTCAGACACAGAGTGAATCTCCTTCCACACCATCCTATCACAAATTCCAGGGGTCAGACACAGAGTGAATCTGCCTCCTCACCGTCCCATCACAAAAGCCCGTGGTCAGACACAGAGTGAATCTCCCTCCTCACCGTCCCATCACATAAGCCCGGGGTCAGACACACAGTGAATCTCCGTCCAAACCGTCCCATCACACATTGCCGATGTCAGACACAGATTGAAACTCCCTCCACACCATCCCATCACAAATTCCAGGGGTGAGACATAGAGTGGATCTCCATCCACACCGTCCATCACAAACGCCCGGGGTCAGACACAGAGTGAATATCCCTCCACACAATCCCATCACAAAAGCCCGGGGTCAGACACTGAGTGAATATCCTTCCACACCATCCCATCACAAATTCCAGGGGTCAGATATAGAGTGAATCTGCATCCACACCTTTCCATCACAAACTCCCGGGGTCAGACAAAGAGTAAATCTCCCTCCTCACCGTCCCATCACACACTCCCGGCGTCAGGAACAGAGTGAATCTGCATTCAAACCGTCCCATCACACGTTCCCGGGGTCAGACTCAGAGTGAATCTCCCCCCTCACCGTCCCAACACACACTCCCGGGGTCAGACACAGAGTGAATTTCCAATCACACCGTCCCATCACAAACTCACGGGGTCAGACACAGTGTGAATCTCCCTGCACACCATCCAATCACAATAGACCGGGGTCAGACACAAAGTGAATCTCCATACACACCGGCCCATCAGAAAAGCCCGGTGTCAGATAGAGATTGAATCTCCATCCAAACCGTCCCATCACACGTTCCCGGGGTCAGACACAGAGTGAATCTCCCTCTTCACCGTCCCATCACACACTCCTGTGGTCAGACTCGGAGTGAACCTCCATCCAAACCGTCTCATCACACGTTCCCGTGGTCAGACACAGAGTGAATCTCCATCCACACCGTCCCATCTTAAACCCCTCGGGGTCAGACACTGAGTGAACCTCCATCCAAACCGTCTCATCACACATTGCCGGGGTCAGACACAGAGTGATTCTCCTTCCACACCATCCTATCACAAATTCCAGGGGTCAGACATAGAGTGAATATGCATCCACACCTTTCCATCACATACTCCCGGGGTCAGACAAAGATTAAAGCTCCCTTCTCATCGTCCAATCACAGAATCCCAGGGTCAGACACAGAGTGAATCTCCATCCAAACCGTCCCATCACACATTGCCGATGTCAGACACAGATTGAAACTCCCTCCACACCGTCTATTCACAAATTCCGTGGTCAGACATAGAGTGAAACTGCAACCACACATTTCCATCACAAACTCCCGGGGTCAGAAACAGAGTGAATCTCCCTCCACACCGTCTCATCACACACTCCCGGGGTCTGACACAGAGTATATCTCCATCCACACCGTCCCATCACACTTTCCAGGGGTCAGACACAGAGTGAATCTCCATCCACACCGTCCCATCACAAACTCCCGGGGTCAGACACAGAGTGAATCTCCATCCACACCGGACCATGACAAAAACCCGGGGTCAGACAGAAGGTGAATCTCCATACACACCGGCCCATCATAATTTCCCGGGGTCAGACACAGAGTGAATCTCCATCCAGACCTTCCCATCACAAAAACCCGGGGTCAGACACAAAGTGAATGTCCATCCAAACCGTCCCATCATACTTTCCCTGGGTCAGACTCAGAGTGAATCTCCATCCACACCGTCCCATCACAAAAGCCCGGGGTCAGACACAGAGTGAATCTCCATCCAAAACGTCCCATAACACTTCCCCGCGGTCAGACACAGAGTGAATCCCCATCCAAACCGTCCCATCACAATCTCCCGGGGTCAGACACAGAGTGAATCTCCCTCCACACAAACCCATCGCAAAAGCCTGGGGTCAGACACTGAGTGAACCTCCGTCCAAACCGTCCCATCACACAATACCGTGGTCAGACACAGAGTGAATCTGCATCCAATCCGTCCCATCACACGTTCCCGTGGTCAGACACAGAGTGAATCTCCCTCCTCACCGACCCATCACACACTCCCGGGGTCAGACACAGAGTGAATTTCCAAACACACCGTCCCATCACACACTCCCGGGGTCAGACACAGAGGGAATCTCCATCCACACCGGCCCATCACGAACTCACGGGGTCAGACACAGAGTGAATCTCCCTACTCACCGTCCCATCACAAAAGCCCGTGGTCAGACACAGAGTGAATCTCCCTCCACACCGTCCCATCAGAAAAGCCCGGGGTCAGACAGATATTGAATCTCCCTCCTCACCGTCCCATCACAAAAGCCCTGGGTCAGACATAGAGTGAATCTCCCTCCTCACCATCCCATCACAAAAGCCCGGGGTCAGGGACAGAGTGAATCTCCCTCCACCGCGTCCAATCTCAAAATTCCGTGGTCAGACATCGAGTGAATCTGCATCCACACATTTCCATCACAAACTCCCGGTGTCAGAAACAGAGTGAATCTCCATCCACACTGTCCCATCACAAAAGTGCGGGGTCAGACACAGAGTGAATCTCCATACAAACGGTCCCATCACACTTTCACGGGGTCAGACACAGAGTGAATCTCCCTCCACACAATCCCATCACAAAAGCCCGGGGTCAGACACTCAGTGAACCTGCATCCATACCGTCCCATCACACATTGCCCGGGGTCAGACACAGAGTGAATCTCCTTCCACACCATCCCATCACAAATTCCAGGGGTCAGACATAGAGTGAAACTGCATCCACACCTTTCCATCACACATTGCCGTGGTCAGATACAGAGTGAATTTCCTTCCACACCATCCCATCACAAATTCCAGGGGTGAGACATAGAGTGAATCTCCATCCACACCGTCCATCACAAACTCCCGGGGTCAGACACAGAGTGAATCTCCCTCCACACAATCCCATCACAAAAGCCCGGGGTCAGACACTGAGAGAATCTCCTTCCACACCATCCCATCACAAATTCCAGGGGTCAGACATAGAGTGAATCTGCATCCACACCTTTCCATCACAAACTCCCGGTGTCAGACAAAGAGTAAATCTCCCTCCTCACCGTCCCATCACACACTCCCTGCGTCAGGATGAGAGTGAATCTGCATCCAAACCGTCCCATCACACGTTCCCGGGGTCAGACACAGAGTGAATCTTCCTCCTCACCGTCCCAACACACACTCCCGGGGTCAGACACAGAGTGAATTTCCAATCACACCGTCCATCACAAACTCCCGGGGTCAGACACAGAGTGAATCTCCCTCCACACAATCCCATCACAAAAGCTCGGGGTCAGACACTGAGTGAATCTCCTTCCACACCATCCCATCACAAATTCCAGGGGTCAGACATAGAGTGAATCTGCATCCACACCTTTCCATCACAAACTCCCGGGGTCAGACAAAGAGTAAATCTCCCTCCTCACCGTCCCATCACACACTCCCGGCGTCAGGAACAGAGTGAATCTGCATCCAAACCGTCCCATCACACGTTCCCTGGTCAGACACAGAGTGAATCTTCCTCCTCACCGTCCCAACACACTCTCCCGGGGTCAGACACAGAGTGAATTTCCAATCACACCGTCCCATCACAATCTCCCGGGGTCAGACACAGTGTGAATCTACCTCCACACCGTCCCATCACAATAGACCGGGGTCAGACACAAAGTGAATCTCCCTCCACACCGTCCCATCAGAAAAGCCCGGGGTCAGATAGAGATTGAATCTCCATCCAAACTGTACCATCACACGTTCCCGGGGTCTGACACAGAGTGAATCTCCCTCTTCACCGTCCCATCACACACTCCTGGGGTCAGACTCAGAGTGAATCTCCATCCAAACCGTCCCATCACACGTTCCCGGGGTCAGACACAGAGTGAATCTCCCTCTTCACCGTCCCATCACAAAAGCCCGGGTCAGTCACAGAGTGAATCTCCATCCACACCGTCCCATCACACACTCCCGGCGTCAGGAACAGAGTGAATCTGCATCCAAACTGTCCCATCACACGTTCCCGGGGTCAGACACAGAGTGAATCTCCCTCCTCACCGTCCCATCACAAACTCCCGGGGTCAGACACAGTTTGAATCTCCCTCCAAACCGTCCCATCACAATCTCCCGGGGTCAGACACAGTGTGAATCTACCTCCACACCGTCCCATCACAATAGACCGGGTCAGTCACAGAGTGAATCTCCATCCACACCGTCCCATCACACACTCCCGGCGTCAGGAACAGAGTGAATCTGCATCCAAACTGTCCCATCACACGTTCCCTGGTCAGACACAGAGTGAATCTTCCTCCTCACCGTCCCAACACACTCTCCCGGGGTCAGACACAGAGTGAATTTCCAATCACACCGTCCCATCACAATCTCCCGGGGTCAGACACAGTGTGAATCTACCTCCACACCGTCCCATCACAATAGACCGGGGTCAGACACAAAGTGAATCTCCCTCCACACCGTCCCATCAGAAAAGCCCGGTGTCAGATAGAGATTGAATCTCCATCCAAACTGTACCATCACACGTTCCCGGGGTCTGACACAGAGTGAATCTCCCTCTTCACCGTCCCATCACACACTCCTGGGGTCAGACTCAGAGTGAATCTCCATCCAAACCGTCCCATCACACGTTCCCGGGGTCAGACACAGAGTGAATCTCCCTCTTCACCGTCCCATCACAAAAGCCCGGGTCAGTCACAGAGTGAATCTCCATCCACACCGTCCCATCACACACTCCCGGCGCCAGGAACAGAGTGAATCTGCATCCAAACTGTCCCATCACACGTTCCCGGGGTCAGACACAGAGTGAATCTCCCTCCTCACCGTCCCATCACAAACTCCCGGGGTCAGACACAGTGTGAAACTCCCTCCAAACCGTCCCATCACAATAGACCGGGGTCAGACACAATGTGAATCTCCATACACACCGGCCCATCAGAAAAGCCCGGGGTCAGATAGAGATTGAATCTCCATCCAAACCGTCCCATCATACGTTCCCGGGGTCTGACAGAGAGTGAATCTCCCTCTTCACCGTCCCATCACACACTCCTGTGGTCAGACTCAGAGTGAACCTCCATCCAAACCGTCCCATCACACGTTCCCGTGGTCAGACACAGAGTGAATCTCCCTCTTCACCGTCCCATCACAAAAGCCCGGGGCAGTCACAGAGTGAATCTCCATCCAAACTGTCCCATCACACATTCCCGGGGTAAGACACAGAGTGAATCTCCATCCACACCGTCCCATCTTAAACCCCTCGGGGTCAGACGCTGAGTGAACCTCCATCCAAACCGTCTCATCACACATTGCCGGGGTCAGACACAGAGTGAATCTCCTTCCACACCATCCTATCACAAATTCCAGGGGTCAGACATAGAGTGAATCTGCATCCACACCTTTCCATCACATACTCCCGGGGTCAGAAACAAAGTGAATCTTCCTCCACACCGTCCCATCACACACTCCCGGGGTCTGACACAGAGTGAATCTCCATCCACACAGTCCCATCAGAAAAGCCCGGGGTCAGACAGATATTGAATCTCCCTCCTCACCGTCCCATCACAAAAGCCCTGGGTCAGACATAGAGTGAATCTCCCTCCTCACCTTCCCATCACAAAAGCCCGGGGTCAGGCACAGAGTGAATCTCCCTCCACCGCGTCCAATCACAAATTCCGTGGTCAGACATAGAGTGAATCTGCATCCACACATTTCCATCACAAACTCCCGGTGTCAGAAACAGAGTGAATCTCCCTCCACACCGTCCCATCACACACTCCCGGGGTCTGACACAGAGTGAATCTCTATCCACACCGTCCCATCACAAAAGTGCGGGGTCAGACACAGAGTGAATCTCCATCCACACTGTCCCATCACAAAAGTGCGGGGTCAGACACAGAGTGAATCTCCATACAAACGGTCCCATCACACTTTCACGGGGTCAGACACAGAGTGAATCTCCCTCCACACAATCCCATCACAAAAGCCCGGGGTCAGACACTCAGTGAACCTGCATCCAAACCGTCCCATCACACATTGCCGGGGTCAGACACAGAGTGAATCTCCTTCCACACCATCCTATCACAAATTCCAGGGGTCAGACATAGAGTGAAACTGCATCCACACCTTTCCATCACACATTGCCGTGGTCAGATACAGAGTGAATTTCCTTCCACACCATCCCATCACAAATTCCAGGGGTGAGACATAGAGTGAATCTCCATCCACACCGTCCATCACAAACTCCCGGGGTCAGACACAGAGTGAATCTCCCTCCACACAATCCCATCACAAAAGCCCGGGGTCAGACACTGAGTGAATCTCCTTCCACACCATCCCATCACAAATTCCAGGGGTCAGACATAGAGTGAATCTGCATCCACACCTTTCCATAACAAACTCCCGGGGTCAGACAAAGAGTAAATCTCCCTCCTCACCGTCCCATCACACACTCCCGGCGTCAGGAACAGAGTGAATCTGCATCCAAACCGTCCCATCACACGTTCCCGGGGTCAGACACAGAGTGAATCTTCCTCCTCACCGTCCCAACACACTCTCCCGGGGTCAGACACAGAGTGAATTTCCAATCACACCGTCCCATCACAATCTCCCGGGTTCAGACACAGTGTGAACCTACCTCCACACCGTCCCAAAACAATAGACCGGGGTCAGACACAAAGTGAATCTCCCTCCACACCGTCCCATCAGAAAAGCCCGGGGTCAGATAGAGATTGAATCTCCATCCAAACTGTACCATCACACGTTCCCGGGGTCTGACACAAAGTGAATCTCCCTCTTCACCGTCCCATTACACACTCCTGGGGTCAGACTCAGAGTGAATCTCCATCCAAACCGTCCCATTACACGTTCCCGGGGTCAGACACAGAGTGAATCTCCCTCTTCACCGTCCCATCACAAAAGCCCGGGTCAGTCACAGAGTGAATCTCCATCCAAACTGTCCCATCACACATTCCCGGGGTGAGACACAGAGTGAATCTCCATCCACACCGTCCCATCTTAAACCACTCGGGGTCGGACACTGAGTGAACCTCCATCCAAACCGTCTCATCACACATTGCCGGGGTCTGACGCAGAGTGAATCTCCTTCCACACCATCCTATCACAAATTCCAGGGGTCAGACACAGAGTGAATCTGCCTCCTCACCGTCCCATCACAAAAGCCCGGGGTCAGACACAGAGTGAATCTCCCTCCTCACCGTCCCATCACAAAAGCCAGGGGTCTGACACAGAGTGAATCTCCATCCAAACCGTCCCATCAAACATTGCCGATGTCAGACACAGATTAAAACTCCCTCCACACCATCCCATCACAAATTCCAGGGGTGAGACATAGAGTGAATCTCCATCCACACCGTCCATCACAAACGCCCGGGGTCAGACACAGAGTGAATCTCCCTCCACACAATCCCATCACAAAAGCCCGGGGTCAGACACTGAGAGAATCTCCTTCCACACCATCCCATCACAAATTCCAGGGGTCAGACATAGAGTGAATATGCATCCACACCTTTCCATCACAAACTCCCGGGGTCAGACAAAGAGTAAGTCTCCCTCCTCACCGTCCCATCACACACTCCCGGCGTCAGGAACAGAGTGAATCTGCATCCAAACCGTACCATCACACGTTCCCGGGGTCAGACACAGAGTGAATCTCCCCCCTCACCGTCCCAACACACACTCCCGGGGTCAGACACAGAGTGAATTTCCAATCACACCGTCCCATCACAAACTCACGGTGTCAGACACAGTGTGAATCTCCCTGCACACCGTCCAATCACAATAGACCGGGGTCAGACACAAAGTGAATCTCCATACACACCGGCCCATCAGAAAAGCCCGGTGTCAGATAGAGATTGAATCTCCATCCAAACCGTCCCATCACACGTTCCCGGGGTCTGACACAGAGTGAATCTCCCTCTTCACCGTCCCATCACACACTCCTGTGGTCAGACACAGAGTGAATCTCCATCCACACCGTCCCATCTTAAACCCCTCGGGTCAGACACTGAGTGAACCTCCATCCAAACCGTCTCATCACACATTGCCGGGGTCAGACACAGAGTGATTCTCCTTCCACACCATCCTATCACAAATTCCAGGGGTCAGACATAGAGTGAATCTGCATCCACACCTTTCCATCACATACTCCCGGGGTCAGACAAAGAGTAAATCTCCATCCAAACCGTCCCATCACACATTGCCGATGTCAGACACAGATTGAAACTCCCTCCACACCGTCCATTCACAAATTCCGTGGTCAGACATAGAGTGAAGCTGCAACCACACATTTCCATCACAAACTCCCGGGGTCAGAAACAGAGTGAATCTCCCTCCACACCGTCCTATCACACTCCCGGGGTCTGAAACAGAGTATATCTCCATCCACACCGTCCCATCACACTTTCCAGGGGTCATACACAGAGTGAATCTCCATCCACACCGTCCCATCACAAACTCCCGGGGTCAGACAGAAGGTGAATCTCCATACACACCGGCCCATCATAATTTCCCGGGGTCAGACACAGAGTGAATCTCCATCCAGACCTTCCCATCACAAAAACCCGGGGTCAGACACAAAGTGAATGTCCATCCAAACCGTCCCATCATACTTTCCCTGGGTCAGACTCAGAGTGAATCTCCATCCACACCGTCCCATCACAAAAGCCCGGGGTCAGACACAGAGTGAATCTCCATTCAAAACGTCCCATAACACTTCAACGCGGTCAGACACAGAGTGAATCCCCATCCAAACCGTCCCATCACAATCTCCCGGGGTCAGACACAGAGTGAATCTCCCTCCACACAAACCCATCACAAAAGCCTGGGGTCAGACACTGAGTGAACCTGCATCCAAACCGTCCCATCACACAATACCGTCGTCAGACACAGAGTGAATCTGCATCCAATCCGTCCCATCACACGTTCCCGTGGTCAGACACAGAGTGAATCTCCCTCCTCACCGACCCATCACACACTCCCGGGGTCAGACACAGAGTGAATTTCCAAACACACCGTCCCATCACACACTCCCGGGGTCAGACACAGAGGGAATCTCCATCCACACCGGCCCATCACGAACTCACGGGGTCAGACACAGTGTGAATCTCCCTACTCACCGTCCCATCACAAAAGCCCGGGGTCAGACACAGAGTAAATCTCCCTCCACACCGTCCCATCACAAAAGCCCGGGGTCAGACAGATATTGAATCTCCCTCCTCACCGTCCCATCACAAAAGCCCTGGGTCAGACACAGAGTGAATCTCCCTCCTCACCTTCCCATCACAAAAGCCCGGGCTCAGGCACAGAGTGAATCTCCCTCCACCGCGTCCAATCACAAATTCCGTGGTCAGACATAGAGTGAATCTGCATCCACACATTTCCATCACAAACTCCCGGGGTCTGACACAGAGTGAATCTCCATCCACACCGTCCCATCACAAAAGTGCGGGGTCAGACACAGAGTGAATCTCCATCCACACTGTCCCATCAAAAAAGTGCGGGGTCAGACACAGAGTGAATCTCCATACAAACGGTCCCATCACACTTTCACGGAGTCAGACACAAAGTGAATCTCCCTCCACACCGTCCCATCAGAAAAGCCCGGGGTCAGATAGAGATTGAATCTCCATCCAAACTGTCCCATCACACGTTCCCGGGGTCTGACACAGAGTGAATCTCCCTCTTCACCGTCCCATCACACACTCCTGGGGTCAGACTCAGAGTGAACCTCCATCCAAACCGTCCCATCACACGTTCCCGGGGTCAGACACAGAGTGAATCTCCCTCTTCACCGTCCCATCACAAAAGCCCGGGTCAGTCACAGAGTGAATCTCCATCCAAACTGTCCCATCACACATTCCCGGGGTGAGACACAGAGTGAATCTCCATCCACACCGTCCCATCTTAAACCCCTCGGGGTCAGACACTGAGTGAACCTCCATCCAAACGGTCTCATCACACATTGCCGGGGTCTGACGCAGAGTGAATCTCCTTCCACACCGTCCTATCACAAATTCCAGGGGTCAGACACAGAGTGAATCTGCCTCCGCACCGACCCATCACAAAAGCCCGGGGTCAGACACAGAGTGAATCTCCCTCCTCACCGTCCCATCACAAAAGCCAGGGGTCTGACACAGAGTGAATCTCCATCCAAACCGTCCCATCACACATTGCCGGGGTCAGACACAGAGTGATTCTCCTTCCACACCATCCTATCACAAATTCCAGGGGTCAGACATAGAGTGAATATGCATCCACACCTTTCCATCACATACTCCCGGGGTCAGACAAAGATTAAAGCTCCCTTCTCATCGTCCAATCACAGACTCCCAGGGTCAGACACAGAGTGAATCTCCATCCAAACCGTCCCATCACACATTGCCGATGTCAGACACAGATTGAAACTCCCTCCACACCGTCCATTCACAAATTCCGTGGTCAGACATAGAGTGAAACTGCAACCACACATTTCCATCACAAACTCCCGGGGTCAGAAACAGAGTGAATCTCCCTCCACACCGTCTCATCACACACTCCCGGGGTCTGACACAGAGTATATCTCCATCCACACCGTCCCATCACACTTTCCAGGGGTCAGACACAGAGTGAATCTCCATCCACACCGTCCCATCACAAACTCCCGGGGTCAGACACAGAGTGAATCTCCATCCACACCGGACCATCACAAAAACCCGGGGTCAGACAGAAGGTGAATCTCCATACACACCGGCCCATCATAATTTCCCGGGGTCAGACACAGAGTGAATCTCCATCCAGACCTTCCCATCACAAAAACCCGGGGTCAGACACAAAGTGAATGTCCATCCAAACCGTCCCATCATACTTTCCCTGGGTCAGACTCAGAGTGAATCTCCATCCACACCATCCTATCACAAAAGCCCGGGGTCAGACACAGAGTGAATCTCCATCCAAAACGTCCCATAACACTTCCCCGCGGTCAGACACAGAATGAATCCCCATCCAAACCGTCCCATCACAATCTCCCGGGGTCAGACACAGAGTGAATCTCCCTCCACACAAACCCATCACAAAAGCCTGGGGTCAGACACTGAGTGAACCTCCATCCAAACCGTCCCATCACACAATACCGTGGTCAGACACAGAGTGAATCTGCATCCAATCCGTCCCATCACACGTTCCCGTGGTCAGACACAGAGTGAATCTCCCTCCTCACCGACCCATCACACACTCCCGGGGTCAGACACAGAGTGAATTTCCAAACACACCGTCCCATCACACACTCCCGGGGTCAGACACAGACGGAATCTCCATCCACACCGGCCCATCACGAACTCAGTGGGTCAGACACAGAGTGAATCTCCCTACTCACCGTCCCATCACAAAAGCCCGGGGTCAGACACAGAGTGAATCTCCCTCCACACCGTCCTATCAGAAAAGCCCGGGGTCAGACAGATATTGAATCTCCCTCCTCACCGTCCCATCACAAAAGCCCTGGGTCAGACATAGAGTGAATCTCCCTCCTCACCTTCACATCACAAAAGCCCGGGGTCAGGGACAGAGTGAATCTCCCTCCACCGCGTCCAATCACAAATTCCGTGGTCAGACATAGAGTGAATCTGCATCCACACATTTCCAACACAAACTCCCGGTGTCAGAAACAGAGTGAATCTCCATCCACACTGTCCCATCACAAAAGTGCGGGGTCAGTCACAGAGTGAATCTCCATACAAACGGTCCCATCACACTTTCACGGGGTCAGACACAGAGTGAATCTCCCTCCACACAATCCCATCACAAAAGCCCGGGGTCAGACACTCAGTGAACCTGCATCCAAACCGTCCCATCACACATTGCCCGGGGTCAGACACAGAGTGAATCTCCTTCCAAACCATCCAATCACAAATTCCAGGGGTCAGACATAGAGTGAAACTGCATCCACACCTTTCCATCACACATTGCCGTGGTCAGATACAGAGTGAATTTCCTTCCACACCATCACATCACAAATTCCAGGGGTGAGACATAGAGTGAATCTCCATCCACACCGTCCATCACAAACTCCCGGGGTCAGGCACAGAGTGAATCTCCCTCCACACAATCCCATCACAAAAGCCCGGGGTCAGACACTGAGTGAATCTCCTTCCACACCTTTCCGTCACAAACTCCCGGGGTCAGACAAAGAGTAAATCTCCCTCCTCACCGTCCCATCACACACTCCCGGCGTCAGGCACAGAGTGAATCTGCATCCAAACCGTCCCATCACACGTTCCCGGGGTCAGACACAGAGTGAATTTCCAATCACACCGTCCCATCACAATCTCCCGGGGTCAGACACAGTGTGTATCTAACTCCACACCGTCCCATCACAATAGACCGGGGTCAGACACAAAGTGAATCTCCCTCCAAACCGTCCCATCAGAAAAGCCCGGGGTCAGATAGAGATTGAATCTCCATCCAAACTGTCCCATCACACGTTCCCGGGGTCTGACACAGAGTGAATCTCCCTCTTCACCGTCCCATCACACACTCCTGGGGTCAGACTCAGAGTGAACCTCCATCCAAACCGTCCCATCACACGTTCCCGGGGTCAGACACAGAGTGAATCTCCCTCTTCACCGTCCCATCACAAAAGCCCGGGTCAGTCACAGAGTGAATCTCCATCCAAACTGTCCCATCACACATTCCCGGGGTGAGACACAGAGTGAATCTCCATCCACACCGTCCCATTTAAATCCCTCGGGGTCAGACACTGAGTGAACCTCCATCCAAACCGTCTCATCACACATTGCCGGGGTCTGACGCAGAGTGAATCTCCTTCCACACCATCCTATCACAAATTCCAGGGGTCAGACACAGAGTGAATCTGCCTCCTCACCGTCCCATCAAACATTGCCGATGTCAGACACAGATTGAAACTCCCTCCACACCATCCCATCACAAATTCCAGGGGTGAGACATAGAGTGAATCTCCATCCACACCGTCCATCACAAACTCCCGGGGTCAGACACAGAGTGAATCTCCCTCCACACAATCCCATCACAAAAGCCCGGGGTCAGACACTGAGTGAATCTCCTTCCACACCATCCCATCACAAATTCCAGGGGTCAGACATAGAGTGAATCTGCATCCACACCTTTCCATCACAAACTCCCGGGGTCAGACAAAGAGTAAATCTCCCTCCTCACCGTCCCATCACACACTCCCGGCGTCAGGAACAGAGTGAATCTGCATCCAAACTGTCCCATCACACGTTCCCGGGGTCAGACACAGAGTGAATCTCCCTCCTCACCGTCCCATCACAAACTCCCGGGGTCAGACACAGTGTGAATCTCCCTCCAAACCGTCCCATCACAATAGACCGGGGTCAGACACAAAGTGAATCTCCATACACACCGGCCCATCAGAAAAGCCCGGGGTCAGATAGAGATTGAATCTCCATCCAAACCGCCCCATCATACGTTCCCGGGGTCTGACAGAGAGTGAATCTCCCTCTTCACCGTCCCATCACACACTCCTGTGGTCAGACTCAGAGTGAACCTCCATCCAAACCGTCCCATCACACGTTCCCGTGGTCAGACACAGAGTGAATCTCCCTCTTCACCGTCCCATCACAAAAGCCCGGGGCAGTCACAGAGTGAATCTCCATCCAAACTGTCCCATCACACATTCCCGGGGTAAGACACAGAGTGAATCTCCATCCACACCGTCCCATCTTAAACCCCTCGGGGTCAGACGCTGAGTGAACCTCCATCCAAACCGTCTCATCACACATTGCCGGGGTCAGACACAGAGTGAATCTCCTTCCACACCATCCTATCACAAATTCCAGGGGTCAGACATAGAGTGAATCTGCATCCACACCTTTCCATCACATACTCCCGGGGTCAGAAACAAAGTGAATCTTCCTCCACACCGTCCCATCACACACTCCCGGGGTCTGACACAGAGTGAATCTCCATCCACACCGTCCCATCAGAAAAGCCCGGGGTCAGACAGATATTGAATCTCCCTCCTCACCGTCCCATCACAAAAGCCCTGGGTCAGACATAGAGTGAATCTCCCTCCTCACCTTCCCATCACAAAAGCCCGGGGTCAGGCACAGAGTGAATCTCCCTCCACCGCGTCCAATCACAAATTCCGTGGTCAGACATAGAGTGAATCTGCATCCACACATTTCCATCACAAACTCCCGGGGTGAGACACAGAGTGAATCTCCATCCACACCGTCCCATTTAAACCCCTCGGGGTCAGACACTGAGTGAACCTCCATCCAAACCGTCTCATCACACATTGCCGGGGTCTGACGCAGAGTGAATCTCCTTCCACACCATCCTATCACAAATTCCAGGGGTCAGACACAGAGTGAATCTGCCTCCTCACCGTCCCATCAAACATTGCCGATGTCAGACACAGATTGAAACTCCCTCCACACCATCCCATCACAAATTCCAGGGGTGAGACATAGAGTGAATCTCCATCCACACCGTCCATCACAAACTCCCGGGGTCAGACACAGAGTGAATCTCCCTCCACACAATCCCATCACAAAAGCCCGGGGTCAGACACTGAGTGAATCTCCTTCCACACCATCCCATCACAAATTCCAGGGGTCAGACATAGAGTGAATCTGCATCCACACCTTTCCATCACAAACTCCCGGGGTCAGACAAAGAGTAAATCTCCCTCCTCACCGTCCCATCACACACTCCCGGCGTCAGGAACAGAGTGAATCTGCATCCAAACTGTCCCATCACACATTCCCGGGGTCAGACACAGAGTGAATCTCCCTCCTCACCGTCCCATCACAAACTCCCGGGGTCAGACACAGTGTGAATCTCCCTCCAAACCGTCCCATCACAATAGAACGGGGTCAGACACAAAGTGAATCTCCATACACACCGGCCCATCAGAAAAGCCCGGGGTCAGATAGAGATTGAATCTCCATCCAAACCGTCCCATCATACGTTCCCGGGGTCTGACAGAGAGTGAATCTCCCTCTTCACCGTCCCATCACACACTCCTGTGGTCAGACTCAGAGTGAACCTCCATCCAAACCGTCCCATCACACGTTCCCGTGGTCAGACACAGAGTGAATCTCCCTCTTCACCGTCCCATCACAAAAGCCCGGGGCAGTCACAGAGTGAATCTCCATCCAAACTGTCCCATCACACATTCCCGGGGTAAGACACAGAGTGAATCTCCATCCACACCGTCCCATCTTAAACCCCTCGGGGTCAGACGCTGAGTGAACCTCCATCCAAACCGTCTCATCACACATTGCCGGGGTCAGACACAGAGTGAATCTCCTTCCACACCATCCTATCACAAATTCCAGGGGTCAGACATAGAGTGAATCTGCATCCACACCTTTCCATCACATACTCCCGGGGTCAGAAACAAAGTGAATCTTCCTCCACACCGTCCCATCACACACTCCCGGGGTCTGACACAGAGTGAATCTCCATCCACACCGTCCCATCAGAAAAGCCCGGGGTCAGACAGATATTGAATCTCCCTCCTCACCGTCCCATCACAAAAGCCCTGGGTCAGACATAGAGTGAATCTCCCTCCTCACCTTCCCATCACAAAAGCCCGGGGTCAGGCACAGAGTGAATCTCCCTCCACCGCGTCCAATCACAAATTCCGTGGTCAGACATAGAGTGAATCTGCATCCACACATTTCCATCACAAACTCCCGGTGTCAGAAACAGAGTGAATCTCCCTCCACACTGTCCCATCACACACTCCCGGGGTCTGACACAGAGTGAATCTATATCCACACCGTCCCATCACAAAAGTGCGGGGTCAGACACAGAGTGAATCTCCATCCACACTGTCCCATCACAAAAGTGCGGGGTCAGACACAGAGTGAATCTCCATACAAACGGTCCCATCACACTTTCACGGGGTCAGACACAGAGTGAATCTCCCTCCACACAATCCCATCACAAAAGCCCGGGGTCAGACACTCAGTGAACCTGCATCCAAACCGTCCCATCACACATTGCCCGGGGTCAGACACAGAGTGAATCTCCTTCCACACCATCCCATCACAAATTCCAGGGGTCAGACATAGAGTGAAACTGCATCCACACCTTTCCATCACACATTGCCGTGGTCAGATACAGAGTGAATTTCCTTCCACACCATCCCATCACAAATTCCAGGGGTGAGACCTAGAGTGAATCTCCATCCACACCGTCCATCACAAACTCCCGGGGTCAGACACAGAGTGAATCTCCCTCCACACAATTCCATCACAAAAGCCCGGGGTCAGACACTGAGTGAATCTCCTTCCACACCATCCCATCACAAATTCCAGGGGTCAGACATAGAGTGAATCTCCATCCACACCGTCCATCACAAACTCCCGGGGTCAGACACAGAGTGAATCTCCCTCCACACAATCCCATCACAAAAGCCCGGGGTCAGACACTGAGTGAATCTCCTTCCACACCATCCCATCACAAATTCCAGGGGTCAGACATAGAGTGAATCTGCATCCACACCTTTCCATCACAAAATCCCGGGGTCAGACAAAGAGTAAATCTCCCTCCTCACCGTCCCATCACACACTCCCGGCGTCAGGAACAGAGTGAATCTGCATCCAAACTGTCCCATCACACATTCCCGCGGTCAGACACAGAGTGAATCTCCCTCCTCACCGTCCCATCACAAACTCCCGGGGTCAGACACAGTGTGAATCTCCCTCCAAACCGTCCCATCACAATAGAACGGGGTCAGACACAAAGTGAATCTCCATACACACCGGCCCATCACAAATTCCAGGGGTCAGACATAGAGTGAAACTGCATCCACACCTTTCCATCACACATTGCCGTGGTCAGATACAGAGTGAATTTCCTTCCACACCATCCCATCACAAATTCCAGGGGTGAGACCTAGAGTGAATCTCCATCCACACCGTCCATCACAAACTCCCGGGGTCAGACACAGAGTGAATCTCCCTCCACACAATTCCATCACAAAAGCCCGGGGTCAGACACTGAGTGAATCTCCTTCCACACCATCCCATCACAAATTCCAGGGGTCAGACATAGAGTGAATCTGCATCCACACCTTTCCATCACAAACTCCCGGGGTCAGACAAAGAGTAAATCTCCCTCCTCACCGTCCCATCACACACTCCCGGCGTCAGGAACAGAGTGAATCTGCATCCAAACCGTCCCATCACACGTTCCCTGGTCAGACACAGAGTGATTCTTCCTCCTCACCGTCCCAACACACTCTCCCGGGGTCAGACACAGAGTGAATTTCCAATCACACCGTCCCATCACAATCTCCCGGGGTCAGACACAGTGTGAATCTACCTCCACACCGTCCCATCACAATAGACCGGGGTCAGACACAAAGTGAATCTCCCTCCACACCGTCCCATCAGAAAAGCCCGGGGTCAGATAGAGATTGAATCTCCATCCAAACTGTACCATCACACGTTCCCGGGGTCTGACACAGAGTGAATCTCCCTCTTCACCGTCCCATCACACACTCCTGGGGTCAGACTCAGAGTGAATCTCCATCCAAACCGTCCCATCACACGTTCCCGGGGTCAGACACAGAGTGAATCTCCCTCTTCACCGTCCCATCACAAAAGCCCGGGTCAGTCACAGAGTGAATCTCCATCCACACCGTCCCATCTTAAACCCCTCGGGGTCAGACACAGAGTGAATCTCCCTCCTCACCGACCCATCACACACTCCCGGGGTCAGACACAGAGTGAATTTCCAAACACACCGTCCCATCACACACTCCCGGGGTCAGACACAGAGGGAATCTCCATCCACACCGGCCCATCACGAACTCACGGGGTCAGACACAGAGTGAATCTCCCTACTCACCGTCCCATCACAAAAGCCCGGGGTCAGACACAGAGTGAATCTCCCTCCTCACCGTCCCATCACAAAAGCCCGTGGTCAGACACAGAGTGAATCTCCCTCCTCACCGTCCCATCACATAAGCCCGGGGTCAGACACAGAGTGAATCTCCGTCCAAACCGTCCCATCACACATTCCCGATGTCAGACACAGATTGAAACTCCCTCCACACCATCCCATCACAAATTCCAGGGGTGAGACTTAGAGTGAATCTCCATCCACACCGTCCATCACAAACGCCCGGGGTCAGACACAGAGTGAATCTCCCTCCACACAATCCCATCACAAAAGCCCGGGGTCAGACACTGAGTGAATATCCTTCCACACCATCCCATCACAAATTCCAGGGGTCAGACATAGAGTGAATCTGCATCCACACCTTTCCATCACAGACTCCCGGGGTCAGACAAAGAGTAAATCTCCCTCCTCACCGTCCCATCACACACTCCCGGCGTCAGGAACAGAGTGAATCTGCATCCAAACCGTCCCATCACACGTTCCCGGGGTCAGACTCAGAGTGAATCTCCCCCCTCACCGTCCCAACACACACTCCCGGGTTCAGACACAGAGTGAATTTCCAATCACACCGTCCCATCACAATCTCCCGGGGTCAGACACAGTGTGAATCTACCTCCACACCGTCCCATCACAATAGACCGGGGTCAGACACAAAGTGAATCTCCCTCCACACCGTCCCATCAGAAAAGCCCGGGGTCAGATAGAGATTGAATCTCCATCCAAACTGTACCATCACACGTTCCCGGGGTCTGACACAGAGTGAATCTCCCTCTTCACCGTCCCATCACACACTCCTGGGGTCAGACTCAGAGTGAATCTCCATCCAAACCGTCCCATCACACGTTCCCGGGGTCAGACACAGAGTGATTCTCCCTCTTCACCGTCCCATCACAAAAGCCCGGGTCAGTCACAGAGTGAATCTCCATCCACACCGTCCCATCTTAAACCCCTCGGGGTCAGACACAGAGTGAATCTCCCTCCTCACCGACCCATCACACACTCCCGGGGTCAGACACAGAGTGAATTTCCAAACACACCGTCCCATCACACACTCCCGGGGTCAGACACAGAGGGAATCTCCATCCACACCGGCCCATCACGAACTCACGGGGTCAGACACAGAGTGAATCTCCCTACTCACCGTCCCATCACAAAAGCCCGGGGTCAGACACAGAGTGAATCTCCCTCCTCACCGTCCCATCACAAAAGCCCGTGGTCAGACACAGAGTGAATCTCCCTCCTCACCGTCCCATCACATAAGCCCGGGGTCAGACACAGAGTGAATCTCCGTCCAAACCGTCCCATCACACATTCCCGATGTCAGACACAGATTGAAACTCCCTCCACACCATCCCATCACAAATTCCAGGGGTGAGACTTAGAGTGAATCTCCATCCACACCGTCCATCACAAACGCCCGGGGTCAGACACAGAGTGAATCTCCCTCCACACAATCCCATCACAAAAGCCCGGGGTCAGACACTGAGTGAATATCCTTCCACACCATCCCATCACAAATTCCAGGGGTCAGACATAGAGTGAATCTGCATCCACACCTTTCCATCACAAACTCCCGGGGTCAGACAAAGAGTAAATCTCCCTCCTCACCGTCCCATCACACACTCCCGGCGTCAGGAACAGAGTGAATCTGCATCCAAACCGTCCCATCACACGTTCCCGGGGTCAGACTCAGAGTGAATCTCCCCCCTCACCGTCCCAACACACACTCCCGGGTTCAGACACAGAGTGAATTTCCAATCACACCGTCCCATCACAAACTCACGGGGTCAGACACAGTGTGAATCTCCCTGCACACCGTCCAATCACAATAGACCGGGGTCAGACACAAAGTGAATCTCCATACACACCGGCCCATCAGAAAAGCCCGGTGTCAGATAGAGATTGAATCTCCATCCAAACCGTCCCATCACACGTTCCCTGGGTCTGACACAGAGTGAATCTCCCTCTTCACCGTCCCATCACACACTCCTGTGGTCAGACTCGGAGTGAACCTCCATCCAAACCGTCTCATCACACGTTCCCGTGGTCAGACACAGAGTGAATCTCCATCCACACCGTCCCATCTTAAACCCCTCGGGGTCAGACACTGAGTGAACCTCCATCCAAACCGTCTCATCACACATTGCCGGGGTCAGACACAGAGTGATTCTCCTTCCACACCATCCTATCACAAATTCCAGGGGTCAGACATAGAGTGAATATGCATCCACACCTTTCCATCACATACTCCCGGGGTCAGACAAAGATTAAAGCTCCCTTCTCATCGTCCAATCACAGACTCCCAGGGTCAGACACAGAGTGAATCTCCATCCAAACCGTCCCATCACACATTGCCGATGTCAGACACAGATTGAAACTCCCTCCACACCGTCCATTCACAAATTCCGTGGTCAGACATAGAGTGAAACTGCAACCACACATTTCCATCACAAACTCCCGGGGTCAGAAACAGAGTGAATCTCCCTCCACACCGTCTCATCACACACTCCCGGGGTCTGACACAGAGTATATCTCCATCCACACCGTCCCATCACACTTTCCAGGGGTCAGACACAGAGTGAATCTCCATCCACACCGACCCATCACAAACTCCCGGGGTCAGACACAGAGTGAATCTCCATCCACACCGGACCATCACAAAAACCCGGGGTCAGACAGAAGGTGAATCTCCATACACACCGGCCCATCATAATTTCCCGGGGTCAGACACAGAGTGAATCTCCATCCAGACCTTCCCATCACAAAAACCCGGGGTCAGACACAAAGTGAATGTCCATCCAAACCGTCCCATCATACTTTCCCTGGGTCAGACTCAGAGTGAATCTCCATCCACACCGTCCCATCACAAAAGCCCGGGGTCAGACACAGAGTGAATCTCCATCCAAAACGTCCCATAACACTTCCCCGCGGTCAGACACAGAGTGAATCCCCATCCAAACCGTCCCATCACAAATTCCCGGGGTCAGACACAGAGTGAATCTCCCTCCACACAAACCCATCACAAAAGCCTGGGGTCAGACACTGAGTGAACCTCCATCCAAACCGTCCCATCACACAATACCGTGGTCAGACACAGAGTGAATCTGCATCCAATCCGTCCCATCACACGTTCCCGTGGTCAGACACAGAGTGAATCTCCCTCCTCACCGACCCATCACACACTCCCGGGGTCAGACACAGAGTGAATTTCCAAACACACCGTCCCATCACACACTCCCGGGGTCAGACACAGAGGGAATCTCCATCCACACCGGCCCATCACGAACTCACGGGATCAGACACAGAGTGAATCTCCCTACTCACCGTCCCATCACAAAAGCCCGGGGTCAGACACAGAGTGAATCTCCCTCCACACCGTCCCATCACAAAAGCCCGGGGTCAGACAGATATTGAATCTCCCTCCTCACCGTCCCATCACAAAAGCCCTGGGTCAGACATAGAGTGAATCTCCCTCCTCACCTTCCCATCACAAAAGCCCGGGGTCAGGAACAGAGTGAATCTGCATCCAAACCGTCCCATCACACGTTCCCGGGGTCAGACACAGAGTGAATCTTCCTCCTCACCGTCCCAACACACACTCCCGGGGTCAGACACAGAGTGAATTTCCAATCACACCGTCCCATCAGAATCTCCCGGGGTCAGACACAGTGTGAATCTAACTCCACACCGTCCCATCACAATAGACCGGGGTCAGACACAAAGTGAATCTCCCTCCAAACCGTCCCATCAGAAAAGCCCGGGGTCAGATAGAGATTGAATCTCCAGCCAAACTGTCCCATCACACGTTCCCGGGGTCTGACACAGAGTGAATCTCCCTCCAAACCGTCCCATCAGAAAAGCCCGGGTCAGTCACAGAGTGAATCTCCATCCAAACTGTCCCATCACAAATTCCCGGGGTGAGACACAGAGTGAATCTCCATCCACACCGTCCCATCTTAAACCCCTCGGGGTCAGACACTGAGTGAACCTCCATCCACACCGGCCCATCACGAACTCACGGGATCAGACACAGAGTGAATCTCCCTACTCACCGTCCCATCACAAAAGCCCGGGGTCAGACACAGAGTGAATCTCCCTCCACACCGTCCCATCACAAAAGCCCGGGGTCAGACAGATATTGAATCTCCCTCCTCACCGTCCCATCACAAATTCCAGGGGTGAGACTTAGAGTGAATCTCCATCCACACCGTCCATCACAAACGCCCGGGGTCAGACACAGAGTGAATCTCCCTCCACACAATCCCATCACAAAAGCCCGGGGTCAGACACTGAGTGAATATCCTTCCACACCATCCCATCACAAATTCCAGGGGTCAGACATAGAGTGAATCTGCATCCACACCTTTCCATCACAAACTCCCGGGGTCAGACAAAGAGTAAATCTCCCTCCTCACCGTCCCATCACACACTCCCGGCGTCAGGAACAGAGTGAATCTGCATCCAAACCGTCCCATCACACGTTCCCGGGGTCAGACTCAGAGTGAATCTCCCCCCTCACCGTCCCAACACACACTCCCGGGTTCAGACACAGAGTGAATTTCCAATCACACCGTCCCATCACAAACTCACGGGGTCAGACACAGTGTGAATCTCCCTGCACACCGTCCAATCACAATAGACCGGGGTCAGACACAAAGTGAATCTCCATACACACCGGCCCATCAGAAAAGCCCGGTGTCAGATAGAGATTGAATCTCCATCCAAACCGTCCCATCACACGTTCCCTGGGTCTGACACAGAGTGAATCTCCCTCTTCACCGTCCCATCACACACTCCTGTGGTCAGACTCGGAGTGAACCTCCATCCAAACCGTCTCATCACACGTTCCCGTGGTCAGACACAGAGTGAATCTCCATCCACACCGTCCCATCTTAAACCCCTCGGGGTCAGACACTGAGTGAACCTCCATCCAAACCGTCTCATCACACATTGCCGGGGTCAGACACAGAGTGATTCTCCTTCCACACCATCCTATCACAAATTCCAGGGGTCAGACATAGAGTGAATATGCATCCACACCTTTCCATCACATACTCCCGGGGTCAGACAAAGATTAAAGCTCCCTTCTCATCGTCCAATCACAGACTCCCAGGGTCAGACACAGAGTGAATCTCCATCCAAACCGTCCCATCACACATTGCCGATGTCAGACACAGATTGAAACTCCCTCCACACCGTCCATTCACAAATTCCGTGGTCAGACATAGAGTGAAACTGCAACCACACATTTCCATCACAAACTCCCGGGGTCAGAAACAGAGTGAATCTCCCTCCACACCGTCTCATCACACACTCCCGGGGTCTGACACAGAGTATATCTCCATCCACACCGTCCCATCACACTTTCCAGGGGTCAGACACAGAGTGAATCTCCATCCACACCGACCCATCACAAACTCCCGGGGTCAGACACAGAGTGAATCTCCATCCACACCGGACCATCACAAAAACCCGGGGTCAGACAGAAGGTGAATCTCCATACACACCGGCCCATCATAATTTCCCGGGGTCAGACACAGAGTGAATCTCCATCCAGACCTTCCCATCACAAAAACCCGGGGTCAGACACAAAGTGAATGTCCATCCAAACCGTCCCATCATACTTTCCCTGGGTCAGACTCAGAGTGAATCTCCATCCACACCGTCCCATCACAAAAGCCCGGGGTCAGACACAGAGTGAATCTCCATCCAAAACGTCCCATAACACTTCCCCGCGGTCAGACACAGAGTGAATCCCCATCCAAACCGTCCCATCACAAATTCCCGGGGTCAGACACAGAGTGAATCTCCCTCCACACAAACCCATCACAAAAGCCTGGGGTCAGACACTGAGTGAACCTCCATCCAAACCGTCCCATCACACAATACCGTGGTCAGACACAGAGTGAATCTGCATCCAATCCGTCCCATCACACGTTCCCGTGGTCAGACACAGAGTGAATCTCCCTCCTCACCGACCCATCACACACTCCCGGGGTCAGACACAGAGTGAATTTCCAAACACACCGTCCCATCACACACTCCCGGGGTCAGACACAGAGGGAATCTCCATCCACACCGGCCCATCACGAACTCACGGGATCAGACACAGAGTGAATCTCCCTACTCACCGTCCCATCACAAAAGCCCGGGGTCAGACACAGAGTGAATCTCCCTCCACACCGTCCCATCACAAAAGCCCGGGGTCAGACAGATATTGAATCTCCCTCCTCACCGTCCCATCACAAAAGCCCTGGGTCAGACATAGAGTGAATCTCCCTCCTCACCTTCCCATCACAAAAGCCCGGGGTCAGGAACAGAGTGAATCTGCATCCAAACCGTCCCATCACACGTTCCCGGGGTCAGACACAGAGTGAATCTTCCTCCTCACCGTCCCAACACACACTCCCGGGGTCAGACACAGAGTGAATTTCCAATCACACCGTCCCATCAGAATCTCCCGGGGTCAGACACAGTGTGAATCTAACTCCACACCGTCCCATCACAATAGACCGGGGTCAGACACAAAGTGAATCTCCCTCCAAACCGTCCCATCAGAAAAGCCCGGGGTCAGATAGAGATTGAATCTCCAGCCAAACTGTCCCATCACACGTTCCCGGGGTCTGACACAGAGTGAATCTCCCTCCAAACCGTCCCATCAGAAAAGCCCGGGTCAGTCACAGAGTGAATCTCCATCCAAACTGTCCCATCACAAATTCCCGGGGTGAGACACAGAGTGAATCTCCATCCACACCGTCCCATCTTAAACCCCTCGGGGTCAGACACTGAGTGAACCTCCATCCACACCGGCCCATCACGAACTCACGGGATCAGACACAGAGTGAATCTCCCTACTCACCGTCCCATCACAAAAGCCCGGGGTCAGACACAGAGTGAATCTCCCTCCACACCGTCCCATCACAAAAGCCCGGGGTCAGACAGATATTGAATCTCCCTCCTCACCGTCCCATCACAAAAGCCCTGGGTCAGACATAGAGTGAATCTCCCTCCTCACCTTCCCATCACAAAAGCCCGGGGTCAGGAACAGAGTGAATCTGCATCCAAACCGTCCCATCACACGTTCCCGGGGTCAGACACAGAGTGAATCTTCCTCCTCACCGTCCCAACACACACTCCCGGGGTCAGACACAGAGTGAATTTCCAATCACACCGTCCCATCAGAATCTCCCGGGGTCAGACACAGTGTGAATCTAACTCCACACCGTCCCATCACAATAGACCGGGGTCAGACACAAAGTGAATCTCCCTCCAAACCGTCCCATCAGAAAAGCCCGGGGTCAGATAGAGATTGAATCTCCATCCAAACTGTCCCATCACACGTTCCCGGGGTCTGACACAGAGTGAATCTCCCTCCAAACCGTCCCATCAGAAAAGCCCGGGTCAGTCACAGAGTGAATCTCCATCCAAACTGTCCCATCACAAATTCCCGGGGTGAGACACAGAGTGAATCTCCATCCACACCGTCCCATCTTAAACCCCTCGGGGTCAGACACTGAGTGAACCTCCATCCAAACCGTCTCATCACACATTGCCGGGGTCTGACGCAGAGTGAATCTCCTTCCACACCATCCTATCACAAATTCCAGGGGTCAGACACAGAGTGAATCTGCCTCCTCACCGTCCCATCAAACATTGCCGATGTCAGACACAGATTGAAACTCCCTCCACACCATCCCATCACAAATTCCAGGGGTGAGACATAGAGTGAATCTCCATCCACACCGTCCATCACAAACTCCCGGGGTCAGACACAGAGTGAATCTCCCTCCACACAATCCCATCACAAAAGCCCGGGGTCAGACACTGAGTGAATCTCCTTCCACACCATCCCATCACAAATTCCAGGGGTCAGACATAGAGTGAATCTGCATCCACACCTTTCCATCACAAACTCCCGGGGTCAGACAAAGAGTAAATCTCCCTCCTCACCGTCCCATCACACACTCCCGGCGTCAGGAACAGAGTGAATCTGCATCCAAACTGTCCCATCACACGTTCCCGGGGTCAGACACAGAGTGAATCTCCCTCCTCACCGTCCCATCACAAACTCCCGGGGTCAGACACAGTGTGAATCTCCCTCCAAACCGTCCCATCACAATAGACCGGGGTCAGACACAAAGTGAATCTCCATACACACCGGCCCATCAGAAAAGCCCGGGGTCAGATAGAGATTGAATCTCCATCCAAACCGTCCCATCATACGTTCCCGGGGTCTGACAGAGAGTGAATCTCCCTCTTCACCGTCCCATCACACACTCCTGTGGTCAGACTCAGAGTGAACCTCCATCCAAACCGTCCCATCACACGTTCCCGTGGTCAGACACAGAGTGAATCTCCCTCTTCACCGTCCCATCACAAAAGCCCGGGGCAGTCACAGAGTGAATCTCCATCCAAACTGTCCCATCACACATTCCCGGGGTAAGACACAGAGTGAATCTCCATCCACACCGTCCCATCTTAAACCCCTCGGGGTCAGACGCTGAGTGAACCTCCATCCAAACCGTCTCATCACACATTGCCGGGGTCAGACACAGAGTGAATCTCCTTCCACACCATCCTATCACAAATTCCAGGGGTCAGACATAGAGTGAATCTGCATCCACACCTTTCCATCACATACTCCCGGGGTCAGAAACAAAGTGAATCTTCCTCCACACCGTCCCATCACACACTCCCGGGGTCTGACACAGAGTGAATCTCCATCCACACCGTCCCATCAGAAAAGCCCGGGGTCAGACAGATATTGAATCTCCCTCCTCACCGTCCCATCACAAAAGCCCTGGGTCAGACATAGAGTGAATCTCCCTCCTCACCTTCCCATCACAAAAGCCAAGGGTCAGGCACAGAGTGAATCTCCCTCCACCGCGTCCAATCACAAATTCCGTGGTCAGACATAGAGTGAATCTGCATCCACACATTTCCATCACAAACTCCCGGTGTCAGAAACAGAGTGAATCTCCCTCCACACCGTCCCATCACACACTCCCGGGGTCTGACACAGAGTGAATCTCTATCCACACCGTCCCATCACAAAAGTGCGGGGTCAGACACAGAGTGAATCTCCATCCACACTGTCCCATCACAAAAGTGCGGGGTCAGACACAGAGTGAATCTCCATACAAACGGTCCCATCACACTTTCACGGGGTCAGACACAGAGTGAATCTCCCTCCACACAATCCCATCACAAAAGCCCGGGGTCAGACACTCAGTGTACCTGCATCCAAACCGTCCCATCACACATTGCCCGGGGTCAGACACAGAGTGAATCTCCTTCCACACCATCCCATCACAAATTCCAGGGGTCAGACATAGAGTGAATCTGCATCCACACCTTTCCATCACAAACTCCCGGGGTCAGACAAAGAGTAAATCTCCCTCCTCACCGTCCCATCACACACTCCCGGCGTCAGGAACAGAGTGAATCTGCATCCAAACCGTCCCATCACACGTTCCCGGGGTCAGACACAGAGTGAATCTTCCTCCTCACCGTCCCAACACACTCTCCCGGGGTCAGACACAGAGTGAATTTCCAATCACACCGTCCCATCACAATCTCCCGGGGTCAGACACAGTGTGAATCTACCTCCACACCGTCCCATCACAATAGACCGGGGTCAGACACAAAGTGAATCTCCCTCCACACCGTCCCATCAGAAAAGCCCGGGGTCAGATAGAGATTGAATCTCCATCCAAACTGTACCATCACACGTTCCCGGGGTCTGACACAGAGTGAATCTCCATCCAAACCGTCCCATCACACGTTCCCGGGGTCAGTCACAGAGTGAATCTCCATCCACACCGTCCCATCTTAAACCCCTCGGGGTCAGACACTGAGTGAACCTCCATCCAAACCGTCTCATCACACATTGCCGGGGTCAGACACAGAGTGAATCTCCTTCCACACCATCCTATCACAAATTCCAGGGGTCAGACACAGAGTGAATCTGCCTCCTCACCGTCCCATCACAAAAGCCCGTGGTCAGACACAGAGTGAATCTCCCTCCTCACCGTCCCATCACATAAGCTCGGGGTCAGACACAGAGTGAATCTCCGTCCAAACCGTCCCATCACACATTGCCGATGTCAGACACAGATTGAAACTCCCTCCACACCATCCCATCACAAATTCCAGGGGTGAGACATAGAGTGGATCTCCATCCACACCGTCCATCACAAACGCCCGGGGTCAGACACAGAGTGAATCTCCCTCCACACAATCCCATCACAAAAGCCCGGGGTCAGACACTGAGTGAATATCCTTCCACACCATCCCATCACAAATTCCAGGGGTCAGACATAGAGTGAATCTGCATCCACACCTTTCCATCACAAACTCCCGGGGTCAGACAAAGAGTAAATCTCCCTCCTCACCGTCCCATCACACACTCCCGGCGTCAGGAACAGAGTGAATCTGCATCCAAACCGTCCCATCACACGTTCCCGGGGTCAGACTCAGAGTGAATCTCCCCCCTCACCGTCCCAACACACACTCCCGGGGTCAGACACAGATTGAATTTCCAATCACACCGTCCCATCACAAACTCACGGGGTCAGACACAGTGTGAATCTCCCTGCACACCGTCCAATCACAATAGACCGGGGTCAGACACAAAGTGAATCTCCATACACACCGGCCCATCAGAAAAGCCCGGTGTCAGATAGAGATTGAATCTCCATCCAAACCGTCCCATCACACGTTCCCGGGGTCTGACACAGAGTGAATCTCCCTCTTCACCGTCCCATCACACACTCCTGTGGTCAGACTCGGAGTGAACCTCCATCCAAACCGTCTCATCACACGTTCCCGTGGTCAGACACAGAGTGAATCTCCCTCCACTCCGTCCCATCACACACTCCCGGGGTCTGACACAGAGTGAATCTCTATCCACACCGTCCCATCACAAAAGTGCGGGGTCAGACACAGAGTGAATCTCCATCCACACTGACCCATCACAAAATTGCGGGGTCAGACACAGAGTGAATCTCCATACAAACGGTCCCATCACACTTTCACGGGGTCAGACACAGAGTGAATCTCCCTCCACACAATCCCATCACAAAAGCCCGGGGTCAGACACTCAGTGAACCTGCATCCAAACCGTCCCATCACACATTGCCCGGGGTCAGACACAGAGTGAAACTGCATCCACACCTTTCCATCACACATTGCCGTGGTCAGACACAGAGTGAATCTCCCTCCACACAATCCCATCACAAAAGCCCGGGGTCAGACACTGAGTGAATCTCCTTCCACACCATCCCATCACAAATTCCAGGGGTCAGACTTAGAGTGAATCTGCATCCACACCTTTCCATCACAAACTCCCGGGGTCAGACAAAGAGTAAATCTCCCTCCTCACCGTCCCATCACACACTCCCGGCGTCAGGAACAGAGTGAATCTGCATCCAAACCGTCCCATCACACGTTCCCGGGGTCAGACACAGAGTGAATCTTCCTCCTCACCGTCCCAACACACTCTCCCGGGGTCAGACACAGAGTGAATTTCCAATCACACCGTCCCATCACAATCTCCCGGGGTCAGACACAGTGTGAATCTACCTCCACACCGTCCCATCACAATAGACCGGGGTCAGACACAAAGTGAATCTCCCTCCACACCGTCCCATCAGAAAAGCCCGGGGTCAGATAGAGATTGAATCTCCATCCAAACTGTACCATCACACGTTCCCGGGGTCTGACACAGAGTGAATCTCCCTCTTCACCGTCCCATCACACACTCCTGGGGTCAGACTCAGAGTGAATCTCCATCCAAACCGTCCCATCACACGTTCCCGGGGTCAGACACAGAGTGAATCTCCCTCTTCACCGTCCCATCACAAAAGCCCGGGTCAGTCACAGAGTGAATCTCCATCCACACCGTCCCATCTTAAACCCCTCGGGGTCAGACACTGAGTGAACCTCCATCCAAACCGTCTCATCACACATTGCCGGGGTCAGACACAGAGTGAATCTCCTTCCACACCATCCTATCACAAATTCCAGGGGTCAGACACAGAGTGAATCTGCCTCCTCACCGTCCCATCACAAAAGCCCGTGGTCAGACACAGAGTGAATCTCCCTCCTCACCGTCCCATCACATAAGCTCGGAGTCAGACACAGAGTGAATCTCCGTCCAAACCGTCCCATCACACATTGCCGATGTCAGACACAGATTGAAACTCCCTCCACACCATCCCATCACAAATTCCAGGGGTGAGACATAGAGTGGATCTCCATCCACACCGTCCATCACAAACGCCCGGGGTCAGACACAGAGTGAATCTCCCTCCACACAATCCCATCACAAAAGCCCGGGGTCAGACACTGAGTGAATATCCTTCCACACCATCCCATCACAAATTCCAGGGGTCAGACATAGAGTGAATCTGCATCCACACCTTTCCATCACAAACTCCCGGGGTCAGATAAAGAGTAAATCTCCCTCCTCACCGTCCCATCACACACTCCCGGCGTCAGGAACAGAGTGAATCTGCATCCAAACCGTCCCATCACACGTTCCCGGGGTCAGACTCAGAGTGAATCTCCCCCCTCACCGGCCAAACACACACTCCCGGGGTCAGACACAGATTGAATTTCCAATCACACCGTCCCATCACAAACTCACGGGGTCAGACACAGTGTGAATCTCCCTGCACACCGTCCAATCACAATAGACCGGGGTCAGACACAAAGTGAATCTCCATACACACCGGCCCATCAGAAAAGCCCGGTGTCAGATAGAGATTGAATCTCCATCCAAACCGTCCCATCACACGTTCCCGGGGTCTGACACAGAGTGAATCTCCCTCTTCACCGTCCCATCACACACTCCTGTGGTCAGACTCGGAGTGAACCTCCATCCAAACCGTCTCATCACACGTTCCCGTGGTCAGACACAGAGTGAATCTCCCTCCACACCGTCCCATCACACACTCCCGGGGTCTGACACAGAGTGAATCTCTATCCACACCGTCCCATCACAAAAGTGCGGGGTCAGACACAGAGTGAATCTCCATCCACACTGTCCCATCACAAAAGTGCGGGGTCAGACACAGAGTGAATCTCCAAACAAACGGTCCCATCACACTTTCACGGGGTCAGACACAGAGTGAATCTCCCTCCACACAATCCCATCACAAAAGCCCGGGGTCAGACACTCAGTGAACCTGCATCCAAACCGTCCCATCACACATTGTCCGGGGTCAGACACAAAGTGAATCTCCTTCCACACCATCCCATCACAAATTCCAGGGGTCAGACATAGAGTGAAACTGCATCCACACCTTTCCATCACACATTGCCGTGGTCAGACACAGAGTGAATCTCCCTCCACACAATCCCATCACAAAAGCCCGGGGTCAGACACTGAGTGAATCTCCTTCCACACCATCCCATCACAAATTCCAGGGGTCAGACATAGAGTGAATCTGCATCCACACCTTTCCATCACAAACTCCCGGGGTCAGACAAAGAGTAAATCTCCCTCCTCACCGTCCCATCACACACTCCCGGCGTCAGGAACAGAGTGAATCTGCATCCAAACCGTCCCATCACACGTTCCCGGGGTCAGACACAGAGTGAATCTTCCTCCTCACCGTCCCAACACACTCTCCCGGGGTCAGACACAGAGTGAATTTCCAATCACACCGTCCCATCACAATCTCCCGTGGTCAGACACAGTGTGAATCTACCTCCACACCGTCCCATCACAATAGACCGGGGTCAGACACAAAGTGAATCTCCCTCCATACCGTCCCATCAGAAAAGCCCGGGGTCAGATAGAGATTGAATCTCCATCCAAACTGTACCATCACACGTTCCCGGGGTCTGACACAGAGTGAATCTCCCTCTTCCCCGTCCCATCACACACTCCTGGGGTCAGACTCAGAGTGAATCTCCATCCAAACGGTCCCATCACACGTTCCCGGGGTCAGACACAGAGTGAATCTCCCTCTTCACCGTCCCATCACAAAAGCCCGGGTCAGTCACAGAGTGAATCTCCATCCACACCGTCCCATCTTAAACCCCTCGGGGTCAGACACTGAGTGAACCTCCATCCAAAC
This sequence comes from Hemitrygon akajei, assembly GCF_048418815.1. Classification (NCBI taxonomy): domain Eukaryota; kingdom Metazoa; phylum Chordata; class Chondrichthyes; order Myliobatiformes; family Dasyatidae; genus Hemitrygon; species Hemitrygon akajei. Next base: position 1,318,119 of record NW_027331948.1, read on the forward strand.
CGTCTCATCACACATTGCCGGGGTCAGACACAGAGTGAATCTCCTTCCACACCATCCTATCACAAATTCCAGGGGTCAGACACAGAGTGAATCTCCATCCAAACCGTCCCATCACACATTGCCGATGTCAGACACAGATTGAAACTCCCTCCACACCGTCTATTCACAAATTCCGTGGTCAGACATAGAGTGAAACTGCAACCACACATTTCCATCACAAACTCCCGGGGTCAGAAACAGAGTGAATCTCCCTCCACACCGTCTCATCACACACTCCCGGGGTCTGACACAGAGTATATCTCCATCCACACCGTCCCATCACACTTTCCAGGGGTCAGACACAGAGTGAATCTCCATCCACACCGTCCCATCACAAACTACCGGGGTCAGACACAGAGTGAATCTCCATCCACACCGGAACATGACAAAAACCCGGGGTCAGACAGAAGGTGAATCTCCATACACACCGGCCCATCATAATTTCCCGGGGTCAGACACAGAGTGAATCTCCATCCAGACCTTCCCATCACAAAAACCCGGGGTCAGACACAAAGTGAATGTCCATCCAAACCGTCCCATCATACTTTCCCTGGGTCAGACTCAGAGTGAATCTCCATCCACACCGTCCCATCACAATCTCCCGGGGTCAGACACAGAGTGAATCTCCCTCCACACAAACCCATCACAAAAGCCTGGGGTCAGACACTGAGTGAACCTCCATCCAAACCGTCCCATCACACAATACCGTGGTCAGACACAGAGTGAATCTGCATCCAATCCGTCCCATCACACGTTCCCGTGGTCAGACACAGAGTGAATCTCCCTCCTCACCGACCCATCACACACTCCCGGGGTCAGACACAGAGTGAATTTCCAAACACACCGTCCCATCACACACTCCCGGGGTCAGACACAGAGGGAATCTCCATCCACACCGGCCCATCACGAACTCAGTGGGTCAGACACAGAGTGAATCTCCCTACTCACCGTCCCATCACAAAAGCCCGGGGTCAGACACAGAGTGAATCTCCCTCCACACCGTCCCATCAGAAAAGCCCGGGGTCAGACAGATATTGAATCTCCCTCCTCACCGTCCCATCACAAAAACCCTGGGTCAGACATAGAGTGAATCTCCCTCCTCACCATCCCATCACAAAAGCCCGTGGTCAGGGACAGAGTGAATCTCCCTCCACCGCGTCCAATCTCAAATTCCGTGGTCAGACATCGAGTGAATCTGCATCCACACATTTCCATCACAAACTCCCGGTGTCAGAAACAGAGTGAATCTCCATCCACACTGTCCCATCACAAAAGTGCGGGGTCAGACACAGAGTGAATCTCCATACAAACGGTCCCATCACACTTTCACGGGGTCAGACACAGAGTGAATCTCCCTCCACACAATCCCATCACAAAAGCCCGGGGTCAGACACTCAGTGAACCTGCATCCAAACCGTCCCATCACACATTGCCCGGGGTCAGACACAGAGTGAATCTCCTTCCACACCATCCCATCACAAATTCCAGGGGTCAGACATAGAGTGAAACTGCATCCACACCTTTCCATCACACATTGCCGTGGTCAGATACAGAGTGAATTTCCTTCCACACCATCCCATCACAAATTCCAGGGGTGAGACATAGAGTGAATCTCCATCCACACCGTCCATCACAAACTCCCGGGGTCAGATACAGAGTGAATCTCCCTCCACACAATCCCATCACAAAAGCCCGGGGTCAGACACTGAGAGAATCTCCTTCCACACCATCCCATCACAAATTCCAGGGGTCAGACATAGAGTGAATGTGCATCCACACCTTTCCATCACAAACTCCCGGGGTCAGACAAAGAGTAAATCTCCCTCCTCACCGTCCCATCACACACTCCCGGCGTCAGGAACAGAGTGAATCTGCATCCAAACCGTCCCATCACACGTTCCCGGGGTCAGACACAGAGTGAATCTTCCTCCTCACCGTCCCAACACACACTCCCGGGGTCAGACACAGAGTGAATTTCCAATCACACCGTTCCATCACAATCTCCCGGGGTCAGACACAGTGTGAATCTAACTCCACACCGTCCCATCACAATAGACCGGGGTCAGACACAATGTGAATCTCCCTCCAAACCGTCCCATCAGAAAAGCCCGGGGTCAGATAGAGATTGAATCTCCATCCAAACTGTCCCATCACACGTTCCCGGGGTCTGACACAGAGTGAATCTCCCTCTTCACCGTCCCATCACACACTCCTGGGGTCAGACTCAGAGTGAACCTCCATCCAAACCGTCCCATCACACGTTCCCGGGGTCAGACACAGAGTGAATCTGCCTCTTCACCGTCCCATCACAAAAGCCCGGGTCAGTCACAGAGTGAATCTCCATCCACACCGTCCCATCTTAAACCCCTCGGGGTCAGACACTGAGTGAACCTCCATCCAAACCGTCTCATCACACATTGCCGGGGTCTGACGCAGAGTGAATCTCCTTCCACACCATCCTATCACAAATTCCAGGGGTCAGAAACAGAGTGAATCTGCCTCCTCACCGTCCCATCAAACATTGCCGATGTCAGACACAGATTGAAACTCCCTCCACACCATCCCATCACAAATTCCAGGGGTGAGACATAGAGTGAATCTCCATCCACAACGTCCATCACAAACTCCCGGGGTCAGACACAGAGTGAATCTCCCTCCACACAATCCCATCACAAAAGCCCGGGGTCAGACACTGAGTGAATCTCCTTCCACACCATCCCATCACAAATTCCAGGGGTCAGACATAGAGTGAATCTGCATCCACACCTTTCCATCACAAACTCCCGGGGTCAGACAAAGAGTAAATCTCCCTCCTCACCGTCCCATCACACACTCCCGGCGTCAGGAACAGAGTGAATCTGCATCCAAACTGTCCCATCACACGTTCCCGGGGTCAGACACAGAGTGAATCTCCCTCCTCACCGTCCCATCACAAACTCCCGGGGTCAGACACAGTGTGAATCTCCCTCCAAACCGTCCCATCACAATAGACCGGGGTCAGACACAAAGTGAATCTCCATACACACCGGCCCATCAGAAAAGCCCGGGGTCAGATAGAGATTGAATCTCCATCCAAACCGTCCCATCATACGTTCCCGGGGTCTGACAGAGAGTGAATCTCCCTCTTCACCGTCCCATCACACACTCCTGTGCTCAGACTCAGAGTGAACCTCCATCCAAACCGTCCCATCACACGTTCCCGTGGTCAGACACAGAGTGAAACTCCCTCTTCACCGTCCCATCACAAAAGCCCGGGGCAGTCACAGAGTGAATCTCCATCCAAACTGTCCGATCACACATTCCCGGGGTAAGACACAGAGTGAATCTCCATCCACACCGTCCCATCTTAAACCCCTCGGGGTCAGACGCTGAGTGAACCTCCATCCAAACCGTCTCATCACACATTGCCGGGGTCAGACACAGAGTGAATCTCCTTCCACACCATCCTATCACAAATTCCAGGGGTCAGACATAGAGTGAATCTGCATCCACACCTTTCCATCACATACTCCCGGGGTCAGAAACAAAGTGAATCTTCCTCCACACCGTCCCATCACACACTCCCGGGGTCTGACACAGAGTGAATCTCCATCCACACAGTCCCATCAGAAAAGCCCGGGGTCAGACAGATATTGAATCTCCCTCCTCACCGTCCCATCACAAAAGCCCTGGGTCAGACATAGAGTGAATCTCCCTCCTCACCTTCCCATCACAAAAGCCCGGGGTCAGGCACAGAGTGAATCTCCCTCCACCGCGTCCAATCACAAATTCCGTGGTCAGACATAGAGTGAATCTGCATCCACACATTTCCATCACAAACTCCCGGTGTCAGACACAGAGTGAATCTCTATCCACACCGTCCCATCACAAAAGTGCGGGGTCAGACACAGAGTGAATCTCCATCCACACTGTCCCATCACAAAAGTGCGGGGTCAGACACAGAGTGAATCTCCATACAAACGGTCCCATCACACTTTCACGGGGTCAGACACAGAGTGAATCTCCCTCCACACAATCCCATCACAAAAGCCCGGGGTCAGACACTCAGTGAACCTGCATCCAAACCGTCCCATCACACATTGCCGGGGTCAGACACAGAGTGAATCTCCTTCCACACCATCCTATCACAAATTCCAGGGGTCAGACATAGAGTGAAACTGCATCCACACCTTTCCATCACACATTGCCGTGGTCAGATACAGAGTGAATTTCCTTCCACACCATCCAATCACAAATTCCAGGGGTGAGACATAGAGTGAATCTCCATCCACACCGTCCATCACAAACTCCCGGGGTCAGACACAGAGTGAATCTCCCTCCACACAATCCCATCACAAAAGCCCGGGGTCAGACACTGAGTGAATCTCCTTCCACACCATCCCATCACAAATTCCAGGGGTCAGACATAGAGTGAATCTGCATCCACACCTTTCCATAACAAACTCCCGGGGTCAGACAAAGAGTAAATCTCCCTCCTCACCGTCCCATCACACACTCCCGGCGTCAGGAACAGAGTGAATCTGCATCCAAACCGTCCCATCACACGTTCCCGGGGTCAGACACAGAGTGAATCTTCCTCCTCACCGTCCCAACACACTCTCCCGGGGTCAGACACAGAGTGAATTTCCAATCACACCGTCCCATCACAATCTCCCGGGTTCAGACACAGTTTGAACCTACCTCCACACCGTCCCATCACAATAGACCGGGGTCAGACACAAAGTGAATCTCCCTCCACACCGTCCCATCAGAAAAGCCCGGGGTCAGATAGAGATTGAATCTCCATCCAAACTGTACCATCACACGTTCCCGGGGTCTGACACAAAGTGAATCTCCCTCTTCACCGTCCCATCACACACTCCTGGGGTCAGACTCAGAGTGAATCTCCATCCAAACCGTCCCATTACACGTTCCCGGGGTCAGACACAGAGTGAATCTCCCTCTTCACCGTCCCATCACAAAAGCCCGGGTGAGTCACAGAGTGAATCTCCATCCAAACTGTCCCATCACACATTCCCGGGGTGAGACACAGAGTGAATCTCCATCCACACCGTCCCATCTTAAACCACTCGGGGTCAGACACTGAGTGAACCTCCATCCAAACCGTCTCATCACACATTGCCGGGGTCTGACGCAGAGTGAATCTCCTTCCACACCATCCTATCACAAATTCCAGGGGTCAGACACAGAGTGAATCTGCCTCCTCACCGTCCCATCACAAAAGCCCGGGGTCAGACACAGAGTGAATCTCCCTCCTCACCGTCCCATCACAAAAGCCAGGGGTGTGACACAGAGTGAATCTCCATCCAAACCGTCCCATCAAACATTGCCGATGTCAGACACAGATTAAAACTCCCTCCACACCATCCCATCACAAATTCCAGGGGTGAGACATAGAGTGAATCTCCATCCACACCGTCCATCACAAACGCCCGGGGTCAGACACAGAGTGAATCTCCCTCCACACAATCCCATCACAAAAGCCCGGGGTCAGACACTGAGAGAATCTCCTTCCACACCATCCCATCACAAATTCCAGGGGTCAGACATAGAGTGAATATGCATCCACACCTTTCCATCACAAACTCCCGGGGTCAGACAAAGAGTAAATCTCCCTCCTCACCGTCCCATCACACACTCCCGGCGTCAGGAACAGAGTGAATCTGCATCCAAACCGTACCATCACACGTTCCCGGGGTCAGACACAGAGTGAATTTCCAATCACACCGTCCCATCACAAACTCACGGTGTCAGACACAGTGTGAATCTCCCTGCACACCGTCCAATCACAATAGACCGGGGTCAGACACAAAGTGAATCTCCATACACACCGGCCCATCAGAAAAGCCCGGTGTCAGATAGAGATTGAATCTCCATCCAAACCGTCCCATCACACGTTCCCGGGATCTGACACAGAGTGAATCTCCCTCTTCACCGTCCCATCACACACTCCTGTGGTCAGACACAGAGTGAATCTCCATCCACACCGTCCCATCTTAAACCCCTCGGGTCAGACACTGAGTGAACCTCCATCCAAACCGTCTCATCACACATTGCCGGGGTCAGACACAGAGTGATTCTCCTTCCACACCATCCTATCACAAATTCCAGGGGTCAGACATAGAGTGAATCTGCATCCACACCTTTCCATCACATACTCCCGGGGTCAGACAAAGAGTAAATCTCCATCCAAACCGTCCCATCACACATTGCCGATGTCAGACACAGATTGAAACTCCCTCCACACCGTCCATTCACAAATTCCGTGGTCAGACATAGAGTGAAGCTGCAACCACACATTTCCATCACAAACTCCCGGGGTCAGAAACAGAGTGAATCTCCCTCCACACCGTCCTATCACACTCCCGGGGTCTGACACAGAGTATATCTCCCTCCTCACCTTCCCATCACAAAAGCCCGGGCTCAGGCACAGAGTGAATCTCCCTCCACCGCGTCCAATCACAAATTCCGTGGTCAGACATAGAGGGAATCTCCCTCTTCACCGTCCCATCACACACTCCTGGGGGCAGACTCAGAGTGAACCTCCATCCAAACCGTCCCATCACACGTTCCCGGGGTCAGACACAGAGTGAATCTCCCTCTTCACCGTCCCATCACAAAAGCCCGGGTCAGTCACAGAGTGAATCTCCATCCAAACTGTCCCATCACACATTCCCGGGGTGAGACACAGAGTGAATCTCCATCCACACCGTCCCATCTTAAACCCCTCGGGGTCAGACACTGAGTGAACCTCCATCCAAACGGTCTCATCACACATTGCCGGGGTCTGACGCAGAGTGAATCTCCTTCCACACCATCCTATCACAAATTCCAGGGGTCAGACACAGAGTGAATCTGCCTCCGCACCGTCCCATCACAAAAGCCCGGGGTCAGACACAGAGTGAATCTCCCTCCTCACCGTCCCATCACAAAAGCCAGGGGTCTGACAGAGTGAATCTCCATCCAAACCGTCCCATCAAACATTGCCGATGTCAGACACAGATTGAAACTCCCTCCACACCATCCCATCACAAATTCCAGGGGTGAGACATAGAGTGAATCTCCATCCACACCGTCCATCACAAACTCCCGGGGTCAGACACAGAGTGAATCTCCCTCCACACAATCCCATCACAAAAGCCCGGGGTCAGACACTGAGTGAATCTCCATCCACACCGTCCCATCACACTTTCCAGGGGTCAGACACAGAGTGAATCTCCATCCACACCGTCCCATCACAAACTCCCGGGGTCAGACAGAAGGTGAATCTCCATACACACCGGCCCATCATAATTTCCCGGGGTCAGACACAGAGTGAATCTCCATCCAGACCTTCCCATCACAAAAACCCGGGGTCAGACACAAAGTGAATGTCCATCCAAACCGTCCCATCATACTTTCCCTGGGTCAGACTCAGAGTGAATCTCCATCCACACCGTCCCATCACAAAAGCCCGGGGTCAGACACAGAGTGAATCTCCATCCAAAACGTCCCATAACACTTCAACGCGGTCAGACACAGTGTGAATCCCCATCCAAACCGTCCCATCACAATCTCCCGGGGTCAGACACAGAGTGTATCTCCCTCCACACAAACCCATCACAAAAGCCTAGGGTCAGACACTGAGTGAACCTGCATCCAAACCGTCCCATCACACAATACCGTCGTCAGACACAGAGTGAATCTGCATCCAATCCGTCCCATCACACGTTCCCGTGGTCAGACACAGAGCGAATCTCCCTCCTCACCGACCCATCACACACTCCCGGGGTCAGACACAGAGTGAATTTCCAAACACACCGTCCCATCACACACTCCCGGGGTCAGACACAGAGGGAATCTCCATCCACACCGGCCCATCACGAACTCACGGGGTCAGACACAGTGTGAATCTCCCTACTCACCGTCCCATCACAAAAGCCCGGGGTCAGACACAGAGTGAATCTCCCTCCACACCGTCCCATCACAAAAGCCCGGGGTCAGACAGATATTGAATCTCCCTCCTCACCGTCCCATCACAAAAGCCCTGGGTCAGACACAGAGTGAATCTCCCTCCTCACCTTCCCATCACAAAAGCCCGGGCTCAGGCACAGAGTGAATCTCCCTCCACCGCGTCCAATCACAAATTCCGTGGTCAGACATAGAGTGAATCTGCATCCACACATTTCCATCACAAACTCCCGGGGTCTGACACAGAGTGAATCTCCATCCACACCGTCCCATCACAAAAGTGCGGGGTCAGACACAGAGTGAATCTCCATCCACACTGTCCCATCAAAAAAGTGCGGGGTCAGACACAGAGTGAATCTCCATACAAACGGTACCATCACACTTTCACGGAGTCAGACACAAAGTGAATCTCCCTCCACACCGTCCCATCAGAAAAGCCCGGGGTCAGATAGAGATTGAATCTCCATCCAAACTGTCCCATCACACGTTCCCGGGGTCTGACACAGAGTGAATCTCCCTCTTCACCGTCCCATCACACACTCCTGGGGTCAGACTCAGAGTGAACCTCCATCCAAACCGTCCCATCACACGTTCCCGGGGTCAGACACAGAGTGAATCTCCCTCTTCACCGTCCCATCACAAAAGCCCGGGTCAGTCACAGAGTGAATCTCCATCCAAACTGTCCCATCACACATTCCCGGGGTGAGACACAGAGTGAATCTCCATCCACACCGTCCCATCTTAAACCCCTCGGGGTCAGACACTGAGTGAACCTCCATCCAAACGGTCTCATCACACATTGCCGGGGTCTGACGCAGAGTGAATCTCCTTCCACACCATCCTATCACAAATTCCAGGGGTCAGACACAGAGTGAATCTGCCTCCGCACCGTCCCATCACAAAAGCCCGGGGTCAGACACAGAGTGAATCTCCCTCCTCACCGTCCCATCACAAAAGCCAGGGGTCTGACAGAGTGAATCTCCATCCAAACCGTCCCATCAAACATTGCCGATGTCAGACACAGATTGAAACTCCCTCCACACCATCCCATCACAAATTCCAGGGGTGAGACATAGAGTGAATCTCCATCCACACCGTCCATCACAAACTCCCGGGGTCAGACACAGAGTGAATCTCCCTCCACACAATCCCATCACAAAAGCCCGGGGTCAGACACTGAGTGAATCTCCATACACACCGGCCCATCATAATTTCCCGGGGTCAGACACAGAGTGAATCTCCATCCAGACCTTCCCATCACAAAAACCCGGGGTCAGACACAAAGTGAATGTCCATCCAAACCGTCCCATCATACTTTCCCTGGTTCAGACTCAGAGTGAATCTCCATCCACACAAACCCATCACAAAAGCCTAGGGTCAGACACTGAGTGAACCTGCATCCAAACCGTCCCATCACACAATACCGTCGTCAGACACAGAGTGAATCTGCATCCAATCCGTCCCATCACACGTTCCCGTGGTCAGACACAGAGCGAATCTCCCTCCTCACCGACCCATCACACACTCCCGGTGTCAGACACAGAGTGAATTTCCAAACGCACCGTCCCATCACACACTCCCGGGGTCAGACACAGAGGGAATCTCCATCCACACCGGCCCATCACGAACTCACGGGGTCAGACACAGTGTGAATCTCCCTACTCACCGTCCCATCACAAAAGCCCGGGATCAGACACAGAGTGAATCTCCCTCCACACCGTCCCATCACAAAAGCCCGGGGTCAGACAGATATTGAATCTCCCTCCTCACCGTCCCATCACAAAAGCCCTGGGTCAGACACAGAGTGAATCTCCCTCCTCACCTTCCCATCACAAAAGCCCGGGGTCAGGCACAGAGTGAATCTCCATCCACACCGTCCCATCACACTTTCACGGAGTCAGACACAAAGTGAATCTCCCTCCACACCGTCCCATCAGAAAAGCCCGGGGTCAGATAGAGATTGAATCTCCATCCAAACTGTCCCATCACACGTTCCCGGGGTCTGACACAGAGTGAATCTCCCTCTTCACTGTCCCATCACACACTCCTGGGGTCAGACTCAGAGTGAACCTCCATCCAAACCGTCCCATCACACGTTCCCGGGGTCAGACACAGAGTGAATCTCCCTCTTCACCGTCCCATCACAAAAGCCCGGGTCAGTCACAGAGTGAATCTCCATCCAAACTGTCCCATCACACATTCCCGGGGTGAGACACAGAGTGAATCTCCATCCACACCGTCCCATCTTAAACCCCTCGGGGTCAGACACTGAGTGAACCTCCATCCAAACCGTCTCATCACACATTGCCGGGGTCTGACGCAGAGTGAATCTCCTTCCACACCATCCTATCACAAATTCCAGGGGTCAGACACAGAGTGAATCTGCCTCCTCACCGTCCCATCACAAAAGCCCGGGGTCAGACACAGAGTGAATCTCCCTCTTCACCGTCCCATCACACACTCCTGGGGTCAGACTCAGAGTGAACCTCCATCCAAACCGTCCCATCACACGTTCCCGGGGTCAGACACAGAGTGAATCTCCCTCTTCACCGTCCCATCACAAAAGCCCGGGTCAGTCACAGAGTGAATCTCCATCCAAACTGTCCCATCACACATTCCCGGGGTGAGACACAGAGTGAATCTCCATCCACACCGTCCCATCTTAAACCCCTCGGGGTCAGACACTGAGTGAACCTCCATCCAAACCGTCTCATCACACATTGCCGGGGTCTGACGCAGAGTGAATCTCCTTCCACACCATCCTATCACAAATTCCAGGGGTCAGACACAGAGTGAATCTGCCTCCTCACCGTCCCATCACAAAAGCCCGGGGTCAGACACAGAGTGAATCTCCCTCCTCACCGTCCCATCACAAAAGCCAGGGGTCTGACACAGAGTGAATCTCCATCCAAACCGTCCCATCAAACATTGCCGATGTCAGACACAGATTGAAACTCCCTCCACACCATCCCATCACAAATTCCAGGGGTGAGACATAGAGTGAATCTCCATCCACACCGTCCATCACAAACTCCCGGGGTCAGACACAGAGTGAATCTCCCTCCACACAATCCCATCACAAAAGCCCGGGGTCAGACACTGAGTGAATCTCCTTCCACACCATCCCATCACAAATTCCAGGGGTCAGACATAGAGTGAATCTGCATCCACACCTTTCCATCACAAACTCCCGGGGTCAGACAAAGAGTAAATCTCCTTCCACACCATCCTATCACAAATTCCAGGGGTCAGACACAGAGTGAATCTGCATCCAAACCGTCCCATAACACGTTCCCTGGGTCAGACACAGAGTGAATCTCCCTCATCACCGTCCCATCACACACTCCCGGGGTCAGACCCAGAGTGAATCTCCATCCACACCGGCCCATCATAAAAACCCGGGGTCAGACACAAAATGAATCTCCATACACACCGGCCCATCACAAACTCAAGGGGTCAGACACAGAGTGAATCTCCCTCCACTCCGTCCCATCACAAAAGCCCGGGGTCAGACAGATATTGAATCTCCCTCCTCACCGTCCCATCACAAAAGCCCGGGGTCAGACACAGAGTGAATATGCCTCCTCACCGTCCCATCACAAAAGCCCGGGGTCAGACACAGAGTGAATCTCCCTCCTCACCGTCCCATCACAAAAGCCCGGGGACAGACACAGAGTGAATCTCCATCCAAACCGTCCCATCACACATTGCCGATGTCAGACACAGATTGAAACTCCCTCCACACCGTCCATTCACAAATTCCGTGGTCAGAGATAGAGTGAATCTGCAACCACACATTTCCATCACAAACTCCCGGGGTCAGAAACAGAGTGAATCTCCCTCCACACCGTCCCATCACACACTCCGGGGTCTGACACAGAGTGAATCTCCATCCACACTGTCCCATCACACTTTCCCGGGGTCAGACACAGAGTGAATCTCCATCCAAACAGTCCCATCATACTTTCCCTGGGTCAGACTCAGAGTGAATCTCCATCCACACCGTCCCATCACAAAAGCCCGGGGTCAGACACAGAGTGAATCTCCATCCAAAACGTCCCATAACACTTTCCCGTGGTCAGACACAGAGTGAATCCCCATCCAAACCGTCCCATCACAATCTCCCGGGGTCAGACACAGAGTGAATCTCCCTCCACACAATCCCATCACAAAAGCCTGGGGTCAGACACTGAGTGAATCTCCTTCCACACCATCCCATCACAAATTCCAGTGGTCAGACATAGAGTGAATCTGCATCCACACCTTTCAATCACAAACTCCCGGGGTCAGACAAAGAGTAAATCTCCCTCCTCACCATCCCATCACACACTCCCGGCGTCAGGCACAGAGTGAATCTGCCTCCGCACCGTCCCATCACAAAAGCCCGGGGTCAGACACAGAGTGAATCTCCCTCCTCACCGTCCCATCACAAAAGCCAGGGGTCTGACAGAGTGAATCTCCATCCAAACCGTCCCATCAAACATTGCCGATGTCAGACACAGATTGAAACTCCCTCCACACCATCCCATCACAAATTCCAGGGGTGAGACATAGAGTGAATCTCCATCCACACCGTCCATCACAAACTCCCGGGGTCAGACACAGAGTGAATCTCCCTCCACACAATCCCATCACAAAAGCCCGGGGTCAGACACTGAGTGAATCTCCATCCACACCGTCCCATCACACTTTCCAGGGGTCAGACACAGAGTGAATCTCCATCCACACCGTCCCATCACAAACTCCCGGGGTCAGACAGAAGGTGAATCTCCATACACACCGGCCCATCATAATTTCCCGGGGTCAGACACAGAGTGAATCTCCATCCAGACCTTCCCATCACAAAAACCCGGGGTCAGACACAAAGTGAATGTCCATCCAAACCGTCCCATCATACTTTCCCTGGGTCAGACTCAGAGTGAATCTCCATCCACACCGTCCCATCACAAAAGCCCGGGGTCAGACACAGAGTGAATCTCCATCCAAAACGTCCCATAACACTTCAACGCGGTCAGACACAGTGTGAATCCCCATCCAAACCGTCCCATCACAATCTCCCGGGGTCAGACACAGAGTGAATCTCCCTCCACACAAACCCATCACAAAAGCCTAGGGTCAGACACTGAGTGAACCTGCATCCAAACCGTCCCATCACACAATACCGTCGTCAGACACAGAGTGAATCTGCATCCAATCCGTCCCATCACACGTTCCCGTGGTCAGACACAGAGCGAATCTCCCTCCTCACCGACCCATCACACACTCCCGGTGTCAGACACAGAGTGAATTTCCAAACGCACCGTCCCATCACACACTCCCGGGGTCAGACACAGAGGGAATCTCCATCCACACCGGCCCATCACGAACTCACGGGGTCAGACACAGTGTGAATCTCCCTACTCACCGTCCCATCACAAAAGCCCGGGGTCAGACACAGAGTGAATCTCCCTCCACACCGTCCCATCACAAAAGCCCGGGGTCAGACAGATATTGAATCTCCCTCCTCACCGTCCCATCACAAAAGCCCTGGGTCAGACACAGAGTGAATCTCCCTCCTCACCTTCCCATCACAAAAGCCCGGGGTCAGGCACAGAGTGAATCTCCCTCCACCGCGTCCAATCACAAATTCCGTGGTCAGACATAGAGTGAATCTGCATCCACACATTTCCATCACAAACTCCCGGGGTCTGACACAGAGTGAATCTCCATCCACACCGTCCCATCACAAAAGTGCGGGGTCAGACACAGAGTGAATCTCCATCCACACTGTCCCATCAAAAAAGTGCGGGGTCAGACACAGAGTGAATCTCCATACAAACGGTCCCATCACACTTTCACGGAGTCAGACACAAAGTGAATCTCCCTCCACACCGTCCCATCAGAAAAGCCCGGGGTCAGATTGAGATTGAATCTCCATCCAAACTGTCCCATCACACGTTCCCGGGGTCTGACACAGAGTGAATCTCCCTCTTCTCTGTCCCATCACACACTCCTGGGGTCAGACTCAGAGTGAACCTCCATCCAAACCGTCCCATCACACGTTCCCGGGGTCAGACACAGAGTGAATCTCCCTCTTCACCGTCCCATCACAAAAGCCCGGGTCAGTCACAGAGTGAATCTCCATCCAAACTGTCCCATCACACATTCCCGGGGTGAGACACAGAGTGAATCTCCATCCACACCGTCCCATTTTAAACCCCTCGGGGTCAGACACTGAGTGAACCTCCATCCAAACCGTCTCATCACACATTGCCGGGGTCTGACGCAGAGTGAATCTCCTTCCACACCATCCTATCACAAATTCCAGGGGTCAGACACAGAGTGAATCTGCCTCCTCACCGTCCCATCACAAAAGCCCGGGGTCAGACACAGAGTGAATCTCCCTCTTCACCGTCCCATCACACACTCCTGGGGTCAGACTCAGAGTGAACCTCCATCCAAACCGTCCCATCACACGTTCCCGGGGTCAGACACAGAGTGAATCTCCCTCTTCACCGTCCCATCACAAAAGCCCGGGTCAGTCACAGAGTGAATCTCCATCCAAACTGTCCCATCACACATTCCCGGGGTGAGACACAGAGTGAATCTCCATCCACACTGTCCCATCTTAAACCCCTCGGGGTCAGACACTGAGTGAACCTCCATCCAAACCGTCTCATCACACATTGCCGGGGTCTGACGCAGAGTGAATCTCCTTCCACACCATCCTATCACAAATTCCAGGGGTCAGACACAGAGTGAATCTGCCTCCTCACCGTCCCATCACAAAAGCCCGGGGTCAGACACAGAGTGAATCTCCCTCCTCACCGTCCCATCACAAAAGCCAGGGGTCTGACACAGAGTGAATCTCCATCCAAACCGTCCCATCAAACATTGCCGATGTCAGACACAGATTGAAACTCCCTCCACACCATCCCATCACAAATTCCAGGGGTGAGACATAGAGTGAATCTCCATCCACACCGTCCATCACAAACTCCCGGGGTCAGACACAGAGTGAATCTCCCTCCACACAATCCCATCACAAAAGCCCGGGGTCAGACACTGAGTGAATCTCCTTCCACACCATCCCATCACAAATTCCAGGGGTCAGACATAGAGTGAATCTGCATCCACACCTTTCCATCACAAACTCCCGGGGTCAGACAAAGAGTAAATCTCCTTCCACACCATCCTATCACAAATTCCAGGGGTCAGACACAGAGTGAATCTGCATCCAAACCGTCCCATAACACGTTCCCTGGGTCAGACACAGAGTGAATCTCCCTCATCACCGTCCCATCACACACTCCCGGGGTCAGACCCATTGTGAATCTCCATCCACACCGGCCCATCATAAAAACCCGGGGTCAGACACAAAATGAATCTCCATACACACCGGCCCATCACAAACTCAAGGGGTCAGACACAGAGTGAATCTCCCTCCACACCGTCCCATCACAAAAGCCCGGGGTCAGACAGATATTGAATCTCCCTCCTCACCGTCCCATCACAAAAGCCCGGGGTCAGACACAGAGTGAATATGCCTCCTCACCGTCCCATCACAAAAGCCCGGGGTCAGACACAGAGGGAATCTCCCTCCTCACCGTCCCATCACAAAAGCCCGGGGACAGACACAGAGTGAATCTCCATCCAAACCGTCCCATCACACATTGCCGATGTCAGACACAGATTGAAACTCCCTCCACACCGTCCATTCACAAATTCCGTGGTCAGAGATAGAGTGAATCTGCAACCACACATTTCCATCACAAACTCCCGGGGTCAGAAACAGAGTGAATCTCCCTCCACACCGTCCCATCACACACTCCGGGGTCTGACACAGAGTGAATCTCCATCCACACTGTCCCATCACACTTTCCCGGGGTCAGACACAGAGTGAATCTCCATCCAAACAGTCCCATCATACTTTCCCTGGGTCAGACTCAGAGTGAATCTCCATCCACACCGTCCCATCACAAAAGCCCGGGGTCAGACACAGAGTGAATCTCCATCCAAAACGTCCCATAACACTTTCCCGCGGTCAGACACAGAGTGAATCCCCATCCAAACCGTCCCATCACAATCTCCCGGGGTCAGACACAGAGTGAATCTCCCTCCACACAATCCCATCACAAAAGCCTGGGGTCAGACACTGAGTGAATCTCCTTCCACACCATCCCATCACAAATTCCAGTGGTCAGACATAGAGTGAATCTGCCTCCGCACCGTCCCATCACAAAAGCCCGGGGTCAGACACAGAGTGAATCTCCCTCCTCACCGTCCCATCACAAAAGCCAGGGGTCTGACAGAGTGAATCTCCATCCAAACCGTCCCATCAAACATTGCCGATGTCAGACACAGATTGAAACTCCCTCCACACCATCCCATCACAAATTCCAGGGGTGAGACATAGAGTGAATCTCCATCCACACCGTCCATCACAAACTCCCGGGGTCAGACACAGAGTGAATCTCCCTCCACACAATCCCATCACAAAAGCCCGGGGTCAGACACTGAGTGAATCTCCATACACACCGGCCCATCATAATTTCCCGGGGTCAGACACAGAGTGAATCTCCATCCAGACCTTCCCATCACAAAAACCCGGGGTCAGACACAAAGTGAATGTCCATCCAAACCGTCCCATCATACTTTCCCTGGGTCAGACTCAGAGTGAATCTCCATCCACACCGTCCCATCACAAAAGCCCGGGGTCAGACACAGAGTGAATCTCCATCCAAAACGTCCCATAACACTTCAACGCGGTCAGACACAGTGTGAATCCCCATCCAAACCGTCCCATCACAATCTCCCGGGGTCAGACACAGAGTGAATCTCCCTCCACACAAACCCATCACAAAAGCCTAGGGTCAGACACTGAGTGAACCTGCATCCAAACCGTCCCATCACACAATACCGTCGTCAGACACAGAGTGAATCTGCATCCAATCCGTCCCATCACACGTTCCCGTGGTCAGACACAGAGCGAATCTCCCTCCTCACCGACCCATCACACACTCCCGGTGTCAGACACAGAGTGAATTTCCAAACGCACCGTCCCATCACACACTCCCGGGGTCAGACACAGAGGGAATCTCCATCCACACCGGCCCATCACGAACTCACGGGGTCAGACACAGTGTGAATCTCCCTACTCACCGTCCCATCACAAAAGCCCGGGATCAGACACAGAGTGAATCTCCCTCCACACCGTCCCATCACAAAAGCCCGGGGTCAGACAGATATTGAATCTCCCTCCTCACCGTCCCATCACAAAAGCCCTGGGTCAGACACAGAGTGAATCTCCCTCCTCACCTTCCCATCACAAAAGCCCGGGGTCAGGCACAGAGTGAATCTCCATCCACACCGTCCCATCACAAAAGTGCGGGGTCAGACACAGAGTGAATCTCCATACAAACGGTCCCATCACACTTTCACGGAGTCAGACACAAAGTGAATCTCCCTCCACACCGTCCCATCAGAAAAGCCCGGGGTCAGATAGAGATTGAATCTCCATCCAAACTGTCCCATCACACGTTCCCGGGGTCTGACACAGAGTGAATCTCCCTCTTCACTGTCCCATCACACACTCCTGGGGTCAGACTCAGAGTGAACCTCCATCCAAACCGTCCCATCACACGTTCCCGGGGTCAGACACAGAGTGAATCTCCCTCTTCACCGTCCCATCACAAAAGCCCGGGTCAGTCACAGAGTGAATCTCCATCCAAACTGTCCCATCACACATTCCCGGGGTGAGACACAGAGTGAATCTCCATCCACACCGTCCCATCTTAAACCCCTCGGGGTCAGACACTGAGTGAACCTCCATCCAAACCGTCTCATCACACATTGCCGGGGTCTGACGCAGAGTGAATCTCCTTCCACACCATCCTATCACAAATTCCAGGGGTCAGACACAGAGTGAATCTGCCTCCTCACCGTCCCATCACAAAAGCCCGGGGTCAGACACAGAGTGAATCTCCCTCTTCACCGTCCCATCACACACTCCTGGGGTCAGACTCAGAGTGAACCTCCATCCAAACCGTCCCATCACACGTTCCCGGGGTCAGACACAGAGTGAATCTCCCTCTTCACCGTCCCATCACAAAAGCCCGGGTCAGTCACAGAGTGAATCTCCATCCAAACTGTCCCATCACACATTCCCGGGGTGAGACACAGAGTGAATCTCCATCCACACCGTCCCATCTTAAACCCCTCGGGGTCAGACACTGAGTGAACCTCCATCCAAACCGTCTCATCACACATTGCCGGGGTCTGACGCAGAGTGAATCTCCTTCCACACCATCCTATCACAAATTCCAGGGGTCAGACACAGAGTGAATCTGCCTCCTCACCGTCCCATCACAAAAGCCCGGGGTCAGACACAGAGTGAATCTCCCTCCTCACCGTCCCATCACAAAAGCCAGGGGTCTGACACAGAGTGAATCTCCATCCAAACCGTCCCATCAAACATTGCCGATGTCAGACACAGATTGAAACTCCCTCCACACCATCCCATCACAAATTCCAGGGGTGAGACATAGAGTGAATCTCCATCCACACCGTCCATCACAAACTCCCGGGGTCAGACACAGAGTGAATCTCCCTCCACACAATCCCATCACAAAAGCCAGGGGTCAGACACTGAGTGAATCTCCTTCCACACCATCCCATCACAAATTCCAGGGGTCAGACATAGAGTGAATCTGCATCCACACCTTTCCATCACAAACTCCCGGGGTCAGACAAAGAGTAAATCTCCTTCCACACCATCCTATCACAAATTCCAGGGGTCAGACACAGAGTGAATCTGCATCCAAACCGTCCCATAACACGTTCCCTGGGTCAGACACAGAGTGAATCTCCCTCATCACCGTCCCATCACACACTCCCGGGGTCAGACCCAGAGTGAATCTCCATCCACACCGGCCCATCATAAAAACCCGGGGTCAGACACAAAATGAATCTCCATACACACCGGCCCATCACAAACTCAAGGGGTCAGACACAGAGTGAATCTCCCTCCACACCGTCCCATCACAAAAGCCCGGGGTCAGACAGATATTGAATCTCCCTCCTCACCGTCCCATCACAAAAGCCCGGGGTCAGACACAGAGTGAATATGCCTCCTCACCGTCCCATCACAAAAGCCCGGGGTCAGACACAGAGTGAATCTCCCTCCTCACCGTCCCATCACAAAAGCCCGGGGACAGACACAGAGTGAATCTCCATCCAAACCGTCCCATCACACATTGCCGATGTCAGACACAGATTGAAACTCCCTCCACACCGTCCATTCACAAATTCCGTGGTCAGAGATAGAGTGAATCTGCAACCACACATTTCCATCACAAACTCCCGGGGTCAGAAACAGAGTGAATCTCCCTCCACACCGTCCCATCACACACTCCGGGGTCTGACACAGAGTGAATCTCCATCCACACTGTCCCATCACACTTTCCCGGGGTCAGACACAGAGTGAATCTCCATCCAAACAGTCCCATCATACTTTCCCTGGGTCAGACTCAGAGTGAATCTCCATCCACACCGTCCCATCACAAAAGCCCGGGGTCAGACACAGAGTGAATCTCCATCCAAAACGTCCCATAACACTTTCCCGTGGTCAGACACAGAGTGAATCCCCATCCAAACCGTCCCATCACAATCTCCCGGGGTCAGACACAGAGTGAATCTCCCTCCACACAATCCCATCACAAAAGCCTGGGGTCAGACACTGAGTGAATCTCCTTCCACACCATCCCATCACAAATTCCAGTGGTCAGACATAGAGTGAATCTGCATCCACACCTTTCAATCACAAACTCCCGGGGTCAGACAAAGAGTAAATCTCCCTCCTCACCATCCCATCACACACTCCCGGCGTCAGGCACAGAGTGAATCTGCCTCCGCACCGTCCCATCACAAAAGCCCGGGGTCAGACACAGAGTGAATCTCCCTCCTCACCGTCCCATCACAAAAGCCAGGGGTCTGACAGAGTGAATCTCCATCCAAACCGTCCCATCAAACATTGCCGATGTCAGACACAGATTGAAACTCCCTCCACACCATCCCATCACAAATTCCAGGGGTGAGACATAGAGTGAATCTCCATCCACACCGTCCATCACAAACTCCCGGGGTCAGACACAGAGTGAATCTCCCTCCACACAATCCCATCACAAAAGCCCGGGGTCAGACACTGAGTGAATCTCCATCCACACCGTCCCATCACACTTTCCAGGGGTCAGACACAGAGTGAATCTCCATCCACACCGTCCCATCACAAACTCCCGGGGTCAGACAGAAGGTGAATCTCCATACACACCGGCCCATCATAATTTCCCGGGGTCAGACACAGAGTGAATCTCCATCCAGACCTTCCCATCACAAAAACCCGGGGTCAGACACAAAGTGAATGTCCATCCAAACCGTCCCATCATACTTTCCCTGGGTCAGACTCAGAGTGAATCTCCATCCACACCGTCCCATCACAAAAGCCCGGGGTCAGACACAGAGTGAATCTCCATCCAAAACGTCCCATAACACTTCAACGCGGTCAGACACAGTGTGAATCCCCATCCAAACCGTCCCATCACAATCTCCCGGGGTCAGACACAGAGTGAATCTCCCTCCACACAAACCCATCACAAAAGCCTAGGGTCAGACACTGAGTGAACCTGCATCCAAACCGTCCCATCACACAATACCGTCGTCAGACACAGAGTGAATCTGCATCCAATCCGTCCCATCACACGTTCCCGTGGTCAGACACAGAGCGAATCTCCCTCCTCACCGACCCATCACACACTCCCGGTGTCAGACACAGAGTGAATTTCCAAACGCACCGTCCCATCACACACTCCCGGGGTCAGACACAGAGGGAATCTCCATCCACACCGGCCCATCACGAACTCACGGGGTCAGACACAGTGTGAATCTCCCTACTCACCGTCCCATCACAAAAGCCCGGGGTCAGACACAGAGTGAATCTCCCTCCACACCGTCCCATCACAAAAGCCCGGGGTCAGACAGATATTGAATCTCCCTCCTCACCGTCCCATCACAAAAGCCCTGGGTCAGACACAGAGTGAATCTCCCTCCTCACCTTCCCATCACAAAAGCCCGGGGTCAGGCACAGAGTGAATCTCCCTCCACCGCGTCCAATCACAAATTCCGTGGTCAGACATAGAGTGAATCTGCATCCACACATTTCCATCACAAACTCCCGGGGTCTGACACAGAGTGAATCTCCATCCACACCGTCCCATCACAAAAGTGCGGGGTCAGACACAGAGTGAATCTCCATCCACACTGTCCCATCAAAAAAGTGCGGGGTCAGACACAGAGTGAATCTCCATACAAACGGTCCCATCACACTTTCACGGAGTCAGACACAAAGTGAATCTCCCTCCACACCGTCCCATCAGAAAAGCCCGGGGTCAGATTGAGATTGAATCTCCATCCAAACTGTCCCATCACACGTTCCCGGGGTCTGACACAGAGTGAATCTCCCTCTTCACTGTCCCATCACACACTCCTGGGGTCAGACTCAGAGTGAACCTCCATCCAAACCGTCCCATCACACGTTCCCGGGGTCAGACACAGAGTGAATCTCCCTCTTCACCGTCCCATCACAAAAGCCCGGGTCAGTCACAGAGTGAATCTCCATCCAAACTGTCCCATCACACATTCCCGGGGTGAGACACAGAGTGAATCTCCATCCACACCGTCCCATTTTAAACCCCTCGGGGTCAGACACTGAGTGAACCTCCATCCAAACCGTCTCATCACACATTGCCGGGGTCTGACGCAGAGTGAATCTCCTTCCACACCATCCTATCACAAATTCCAGGGGTCAGACACAGAGTGAATCTGCCTCCTCACCGTCCCATCACAAAAGCCCGGGGTCAGACACAGAGTGAATCTCCCTCTTCACCGTCCCATCACACACTCCTGGGGTCAGACTCAGAGTGAACCTCCATCCAAACCGTCCCATCACACGTTCCCGGGGTCAGACACAGAGTGAATCTCCCTCTTCACCGTCCCATCACAAAAGCCCGGGTCAGTCACAGAGTGAATCTCCATCCAAACTGTCCCATCACACATTCCCGGGGTGAGACACAGAGTGAATCTCCATCCACACTGTCCCATCTTAAACCCCTCGGGGTCAGACACTGAGTGAACCTCCATCCAAACCGTCTCATCACACATTGCCGGGGTCTGACGCAGAGTGAATCTCCTTCCACACCATCCTATCACAAATTCCAGGGGTCAGACACAGAGTGAATCTGCCTCCTCACCGTCCCATCACAAAAGCCCGGGGTCAGACACAGAGTGAATCTCCCTCCTCACCGTCCCATCACAAAAGCCAGGGGTCTGACACAGAGTGAATCTCCATCCAAACCGTCCCATCAAACATTGCCGATGTCAGACACAGATTGAAACTCCCTCCACACCATCCCATCACAAATTCCAGGGGTGAGACATAGAGTGAATCTCCATCCACACCGTCCATCACAAACTCCCGGGGTCAGACACAGAGTGAATCTCCCTCCACACAATCCCATCACAAAAGCCCGGGGTCAGACACTGAGTGAATCTCCTTCCACACCATCCCATCACAAATTCCAGGGGTCAGACATAGAGTGAATCTGCATCCACACCTTTCCATCACAAACTCCCGGGGTCAGACAAAGAGTAAATCTCCTTCCACACCATCCTATCACAAATTCCAGGGGTCAGACACAGAGTGAATCTGCATCCAAACCGTCCCATAACACGTTCCCTGGGTCAGACACAGAGTGAATCTCCCTCATCACCGTCCCATCACACACTCCCGGGGTCAGACCCAGAGTGAATCTCCATCCACACCGGCCCATCATAAAAACCCGGGGTCAGACACAAAATGAATCTCCATACACACCGGCCCATCACAAACTCAAGGGGTCAGACACAGAGTGAATCTCCCTCCACACCGTCCCATCACAAAAGCCCGGGGTCAGACAGATATTGAATCTCCCTCCTCACCGTCCCATCACAAAAGCCCGGGGTCAGACACAGAGTGAATATGCCTCCTCACCGTCCCATCACAAAAGCCCGGGGTCAGACACAGAGGGAATCTCCCTCCTCACCGTCCCATCACAAAAGCCCGGGGACAGACACAGAGTGAATCTCCATCCAAACCGTCCCATCACACATTGCCGATGTCAGACACAGATTGAAACTCCCTCCACACCGTCCATTCACAAATTCCGTGGTCAGAGATAGAGTGAATCTGCAACCACACATTTCCATCACAAACTCCCGGGGTCAGAAACAGAGTGAATCTCCCTCCACACCGTCCCATCACACACTCCGGGGTCTGACACAGAGTGAATCTCCATCCACACTGTCCCATCACACTTTCCCGGGGTCAGACACAGAGTGAATCTCCATCCAAACAGTCCCATCATACTTTCCCTGGGTCAGACTCAGAGTGAATCTCCATCCACACCGTCCCATCACAAAAGCCCGGGGTCAGACACAGAGTGAATCTCCATCCAAAACGTCCCATAACACTTTCCCGCGGTCAGACACAGAGTGAATCCCCATCCAAACCGTCCCATCACAATCTCCCGGGGTCAGACACAGAGTGAATCTCCCTCCACACAATCCCATCACAAAAGCCTGGGGTCAGACACTGAGTGAATCTCCTTCCACACCATCCCATCACAAATTCCAGTGGTCAGACATAGAGTGAATCTGCATCCACACCTTTCAATCACAAACTCCCGGGGTCAGACAAAGAGTAAATCTCCCTCCTCACCATCCCATCACACACTCCCGGCGTCAGGCACAGAGTGAATCTGCCTCCTCACCGTCCCATCACAAAAGCCAGGGGTCTGACAGAGTGAATCTCCATCCAAACCGTCCCATCAAACATTGCCGATGTCAGACACAGATTGAAACTCCCTCCACACCATCCCATCACAAATTCCAGGGGTGAGACATAGAGTGAATCTCCATCCACACCGTCCATCACAAACTCCCGGGGTCAGACACAGAGTGAATCTCCCTCCACACAATCCCATCACAAAAGCCCGGGGTCAGACACTGAGTGAATCTCCATCCACACCGTCCCATCACACTTTCCAGGGGTCAGACACAGAGTGAATCTCCATCCACACCGTCCCATCACAAACTCCCGGGGTCAGACAGAAGGTGAATCTCCATACACACCGGCCCATCATAATTTCCCGGGGTCAGACACAGAGTGAATCTCCATCCAGACCTTCCCATCACAAAAACCCGGGGTCAGACACAAAGTGAATGTCCATCCAAACCGTCCCATCATACTTTCCCTGGGTCAGACTCAGAGTGAATCTCCATCCACACCGTCCCATCACAAAAGCCCGGGGTCAGACACAGAGTGAATCTCCATCCAAAACGTCCCATAACACTTCAACGCGGTCAGACACAGTGTGAATCCCCATCCAAACCGTCCCATCACAATCTCCCGGGGTCAGACACAGAGTGAATCTCCCTCCACACAAACCCATCACAAAAGCCTAGGGTCAGACACTGAGTGAACCTGCATCCAAACCGTCCCATCACACAATACCGTCGTCAGACACAGAGTGAATCTGCATCCAATCCGTCCCATCACACGTTCCCGTGGTCAGACACAGAGCGAATCTCCCTCCTCACCGACCCATCACACACTCCCGGTGTCAGACACAGAGTGAATTTCCAAACGCACCGTCCCATCACACACTCCCGGGGTCAGACACAGAGGGAATCTCCATCCACACCGGCCCATCACGAACTCACGGGGTCAGACACAGTGTGAATCTCCCTACTCACCGTCCCATCACAAAAGCCCGGGGTCAGACACAGAGTGAATCTCCCTCCACACCGTCCCATCACAAAAGCCCGGGGTCAGACAGATATTGAATCTCCCTCCTCACCGTCCCATCACAAAAGCCCTGGGTCAGACACAGAGTGAATCTCCCTCCTCACCTTCCCATCACAAAAGCCCGGGGTCAGGCACAGAGTGAATCTCCCTCCACCGCGTCCAATCACAAATTCCGTGGTCAGACATAGAGTGAATCTGCATCCACACATTTCCATCACAAACTCCCGGGGTCTGACACAGAGTGAATCTCCATCCACACCGTCCTATCACAAAAGTGCGGGGTCAGACACAGAGTGAATCTCCATCCACACTGTCCCATCAAAAAAGTGCGGGGTCAGACACAGAGTGAATCTCCATACAAACGGTCCCATCACACTTTCACGGAGTCAGACACAAAGTGAATCTCCCTCCACACCGTCCCATCAGAAAAGCCCGGGGTCAGATAGAGATTGAATCTCCATCCAAACTGTCCCATCACACGTTCCCGGGGTCTGACACAGAGTGAATCTCCCTCTTCACTGTCCCATCACACACTCCTGGGGTCAGACTCAGAGTGAACCTCCATCCAAACCGTCCCATCACACGTTCCCGGGGTCAGACACAGAGTGAATCTCCCTCTTCACCGTCCCATCACAAAAGCCCGGGTCAGTCACAGAGTGAATCTCCATCCAAACTGTCCCATCACACATTCCCGGGGTGAGACACAGAGTGAATCTCCATCCACACCGTCCCATTTTAAACCCCTCGGGGTCAGACACTGAGTGAACCTCCATCCAAACCGTCTCATCACACATTGCCGGGGTCTGACGCAGAGTGAATCTCCTTCCACACCATCCTATCACAAATTCCAGGGGTCAGACACAGAGTGAATCTGCCTCCTCACCGTCCCATCACAAAAGCCCGGGGTCAGACACAGAGTGAATCTCCCTCTTCACCGTCCCATCACACACTCCTGGGGTCAGACTCAGAGTGAACCTCCATCCAAACCGTCCCATCACACGTTCCCGGGGTCAGACACAGAGTGAATCTCCCTCTTCACCGTCCCATCACAAAAGCCCGGGTCAGTCACAGAGTGAATCTCCATCCAAACTGTCCCATCACACATTCCCGGGGTGAGACACAGAGTGAATCTCCATCCACACCGTCCCATCTTAAAGCCCTCGGGGTCAGACACTGAGTGAACCTCCATCCAAACCGTCTCATCACACATTGCCGGGGTCTGACGCAGAGTGAATCTCCTTCCACACCATCCTATCACAAATTCCAGGGGTCAGACACAGAGTGAATCTGCCTCCTCACCGTCCCATCACAAAAGCCCGGGGTCAGACACAGAGTGAATCTCCCTCCTCACCGTCCCATCACAAAAGCCAGGGGTCTGACACAGAGTGAATCTCCATCCAAACCGTCCCATCAAACATTGCCGATGTCAGACACAGATTGAAACTCCCTCCACACCATCCCATCACAAATTCCAGGGGTGAGACATAGAGTGAATCTCCATCCACACCGTCCATCACAAACTCCCGGGGTCAGACACAGAGTGAATCTCCCTCCACACAATCCCATCACAAAAGCCCGGGGTCAGACACTGAGTGAATCTCCTTCCACACCATCCCATCACAAATTCCAGGGGTCAGACATAGAGTGAATCTGCATCCACACCTTTCCATCACAAACTCCCGGGGTCAGACAAAGAGTAAATCTCCTTCCACACCATCCTATCACAAATTCCAGGGGTCAGACACAGAGTGAATCTGCATCCAAACCGTCCCATAACACGTTCCCTGGGTCAGACACAGAGTGAATCTCCCTCATCACCGTCCCATCACACACTCCCGGGGTCAGACCCAGAGTGAATCTCCATCCACACCGGCCCATCATAAAAACCCGGGGTCAGACACAAAATGAATCTCCATACACACCGGCCCATCACAAACTCAAGGGGTCAGACACAGAGTGAATCTCCCTCCTCACCGTCCCATCACAAAAGCCCGGGGTCAGACACAGAGTGAATATGCCTCCTCACCGTCCCATCACAAAAGCCCGGGGTCAGACACAGAGTGAATCTCCCTCCTCACCGTCCCATCACAAAAGCCCGGGGACAGACACAGAGTGAATCTCCATCCAAACCGTCCCATCACACATTGCCGATGTCAGACACAGATTGAAACTCCCTCCACACCGTCCATTCACAAATTCCGTGGTCAGAGATAGAGTGAATCTGCAACCACACATTTCCATCACAAACTCCCGGGGTCAGACACAGAGTGAATCTCCATCCAAAACGTCCCATAACACTTTCCCGTGGTCAGACACAGAGTGAATCCCCATCCAAACCGTCCCATCACAATCTCCCGGGGTCAGACACAGAGTGAATCTCCCTCCACACAATCCCATCACAAAAGCCTGGGGTCAGACACTGAGTGAATCTCCTTCCACACCATCCCATCACAAATTCCAGTGGTCAGACATAGAGTGAATCTGCATCCACACCTTTCAATCACAAACTCCCGGGGTCAGACAAAGAGTAAATCTCCCTCCTCACCATCCCATCACACACTCCCGGCGTCAGGCACAGAGTGAATCTGCCTCCGCACCGTCCCATCACAAAAGCCCGGGGTCAGACACAGAGTGAATCTCCCTCCTCACCGTCCCATCACAAAAGCCAGGGGTCTGACAGAGTGAATCTCCATCCAAACCGTCCCATCAAACATTGCCGATGTCAGACACAGATTGAAACTCCCTCCACACCATCCCATCACAAATTCCAGGGGTGAGACATAGAGTGAATCTCCATCCACACCGTCCATCACAAACTCCCGGGGTCAGACACAGAGTGAATCTCCCTCCACACAATCCCATCACAAAAGCCCGGGGTCAGACACTGAGTGAATCTCCATCCACACCGTCCCATCACACTTTCCAGGGGTCAGACACAGAGTGAATCTCCATCCACACCGTCCCATCACAAACTCCCGGGGTCAGACAGAAGGTGAATCTCCATACACACCGGCCCATCATAATTTCCCGGGGTCAGACACAGAGTGAATCTCCATCCAGACCTTCCCATCACAAAAACCCGGGGTCAGACACAAAGTGAATGTCCATCCAAACCGTCCCATCATACTTTCCCTGGGTCAGACTCAGAGTGAATCTCCATCCACACCGTCCCATCACAAAAGCCCGGGGTCAGACACAGAGTGAATCTCCATCCAAAACGTCCCATAACACTTCAACGCGGTCAGACACAGTGTGAATCCCCATCCAAACCGTCCCATCACAATCTCCCGGGGTCAGACACAGAGTGAATCTCCCTCCACACAAACCCATCACAAAAGCCTAGGGTCAGACACTGAGTGAACCTGCATCCAAACCGTCCCATCACACAATACCGTCGTCAGACACAGAGTGAATCTGCATCCAATCCGTCCCATCACACGTTCCCGTGGTCAGACACAGAGCGAATCTCCCTCCTCACCGACCCATCACACACTCCCGGTGTCAGACACAGAGTGAATTTCCAAACGCACCGTCCCATCACACACTCCCGGGGTCAGACACAGAGGGAATCTCCATCCACACCGGCCCATCACGAACTCACGGGGTCAGACACAGTGTGAATCTCCCTACTCACCGTCCCATCACAAAAGCCCGGGGTCAGACACAGAGTGAATCTCCCTCCACACCGTCCCATCACAAAAGCCCGGGGTCAGACAGATATTGAATCTCCCTCCTCACCGTCCCATCACAAAAGCCCTGGGTCAGACACAGAGTGAATCTCCCTCCTCACCTTCCCATCACAAAAGCCCGGGGTCAGGCACAGAGTGAATCTCCCTCCACCGCGTCCAATCACAAATTCCGTGGTCAGACATAGAGTGAATCTGCATCCACACATTTCCATCACAAACTCCCGGGGTCTGACACAGAGTGAATCTCCATCCACACCGTCCCATCACAAAAGTGCGGGGTCAGACACAGAGTGAATCTCCATCCACACTGTCCCATCAAAAAAGTGCGGGGTCAGACACAGAGTGAATCTCCATACAAACGGTCCCATCACACTTTCACGGAGTCAGACACAAAGTGAATCTCCCTCCACACCGTCCCATCAGAAAAGCCCGGGGTCAGATTGAGATTGAATCTCCATCCAAACTGTCCCATCACACGTTCCCGGGGTCTGACACAGAGTGAATCTCCCTCTTCACTGTCCCATCACACACTCCTGGGGTCAGACTCAGAGTGAACCTCCATCCAAACCGTCCCATCACACGTTCCCGGGGTCAGACACAGAGTGAATCTCCCTCTTCACCGTCCCATCACAAAAGCCCGGGTCAGTCACAGAGTGAATCTCCATCCAAACTGTCCCATCACACATTCCCGGGGTGAGACACAGAGTGAATCTCCATCCACACCGTCCCATTTTAAACCCCTCGGGGTCAGACACTGAGTGAACCTCCATCCAAACCGTCTCATCACACATTGCCGGGGTCTGACGCAGAGTGAATCTCCTTCCACACCATCCTATCACAAATTCCAGGGGTCAGACACAGAGTGAATCTGCCTCCTCACCGTCCCATCACAAAAGCCCGGGGTCAGACACAGAGTGAATCTCCCTCTTCACCGTCCCATCACACACTCCTGGGGTCAGACTCAGAGTGAACCTCCATCCAAACCGTCCCATCACACGTTCCCGGGGTCAGACACAGAGTGAATCTCCCTCTTCACCGTCCCATCACAAAAGCCCGGGTCAGTCACAGAGTGAATCTCCATCCAAACTGTCCCATCACACATTCCCGGGGTGAGACACAGAGTGAATCTCCATCCACACTGTCCCATCTTAAACCCCTCGGGGTCAGACACTGAGTGAACCTCCATCCAAACCGTCTCATCACACATTGCCGGGGTCTGACGCAGAGTGAATCTCCTTCCACACCATCCTATCACAAATTCCAGGGGTCAGACACAGAGTGAATCTGCCTCCTCACCGTCCCATCACAAAAGCCCGGGGTCAGACACAGAGTGAATCTCCCTCCTCACCGTCCCATCACAAAAGCCAGGGGTCTGACACAGAGTGAATCTCCATCCAAACCGTCCCATCAAACATTGCCGATGTCAGACACAGATTGAAACTCCCTCCACACCATCCCATCACAAATTCCAGGGGTGAGACATAGAGTGAATCTCCATCCACACCGTCCATCACAAACTCCCGGGGTCAGACACAGAGTGAATCTCCCTCCACACAATCCCATCACAAAAGCCCGGGGTCAGACACTGAGTGAATCTCCTTCCACACCATCCCATCACAAATTCCAGGGGTCAGACATAGAGTGAATCTGCATCCACACCTTTCCATCACAAACTCCCGGGGTCAGACAAAGAGTAAATCTCCTTCCACACCATCCTATCACAAATTCCAGGGGTCAGACACAGAGTGAATCTGCATCCAAACCGTCCCATAACACGTTCCCTGGGTCAGACACAGAGTGAATCTCCCTCATCACCGTCCCATCACACACTCCCGGGGTCAGACCCAGAGTGAATCTCCATCCACACCGGCCCATCATAAAAACCCGGGGTCAGACACAAAATGAATCTCCATACACACCGGCCCATCACAAACTCAAGGGGTCAGACACAGAGTGAATCTCCCTCCACACCGTCCCATCACAAAAGCCCGGGGTCAGACAGATATTGAATCTCCCTCCTCACCGTCCCATCACAAAAGCCCGGGGTCAGACACAGAGTGAATATGCCTCCTCACCGTCCCATCACAAAAGCCCGGGGTCAGACACAGAGGGAATCTCCCTCCTCACCGTCCCATCACAAAAGCCCGGGGACAGACACAGAGTGAATCTCCATCCAAACCGTCCCATCACACATTGCCGATGTCAGACACAGATTGAAACTCCCTCCATACCGTCCATTCACAAATTCCGTGGTCAGAGATAGAGTGAATCTGCAACCACACATTTCCATCACAAACTCCCGGGGTCAGAAACAGAGTGAATCTCCCTCCACACCGTCCCATCACACACTCCGGGGTCTGACACAGAGTGAATCTCCATCCACACTGTCCCATCACACTTTCCCGGGGTCAGACACAGAGTGAATCTCCATCCAAACAGTCCCATCATACTTTCCCTGGGTCAGACTCAGAGTGAATCTCCATCCACACCGTCCCATCACAAAAGCCCGGGGTCAGACACAGAGTGAATCTCCATCCAAAACGTCCCATAACACTTTCCCGCGGTCAGACACAGAGTGAATCCCCATCCAAACCGTCCCATCACAATCTCCCGGGGTCAGACACAGAGTGAATCTCCCTCCACACAATCCCATCACAAAAGCCTGGGGTCAGACACTGAGTGAATCTCCTTCCACACCATCCCATCACAAATTCCAGTGGTCAGACATAGAGTGAATCTGCATCCACACCTTTCAATCACAAACTCCCGGGGTCAGACAAAGAGTAAATCTCCCTCCTCACCATCCCATCACACACTCCCGGCGTCAGGCACAGAGTGAATCTGCATCCAATCCGTCCCATCACACTTTCCCGGGGTCAGACACAGAGTGAATCTCCCTCCAAACAGTCCCATCATACTTTCCCTGGGTCAGACTCAGAGTGAATCTCCATCCACACCGTCCCATCACAAAAGCCCGGGGTCAGACACAGAGTGAATCTCCATCCAAAACGTCCCATAACACTTTCCCGCGGTCAGACACAGAGTGAATCCCCATCCAAACCGTCCCATCACAATCTCCCGGGGTCAGACACAGAGTGAATCTCCCTCCACACAATCCCATCACAAAAGCCTGGGGTCAGACACTGAGTGAATCTCCTTCCACACCATCCCATCACAAATTCCAGTGGTCAGACATAGAGTGAATCTGCATCCACACCTTTCAATCACAAACTCCCGGGGTCAGACAAAGAGTAAATCTCCCTCCTCACCATCCCATCACACACTCCCGGCGTCAGGCACAGAGTGAATCTGCCTCCGCACCGTCCCATCACAAAAGCCCGGGGTCAGACACAGAGTGAATCTCCCTCCTCACCGTCCCATCACAAAAGCCAGGGGTCTGACAGAGTGAATCTCCATCCAAACCGTCCCATCAAACATTGCCGATGTCAGACACAGATTGAAACTCCCTCCACACCATCCCATCACAAATTCCAGGGGTGAGACATAGAGTGAATCTCCATCCACACCGTCCATCACAAACTCCCGGGGTCAGACACAGAGTGAATCTCCCTCCACACAATCCCATCACAAAAGCCCGGGGTCAGACACTGAGTGAATCTCCATCCACACCGTCCCATCACACTTTCCAGGGGTCAGACACAGAGTGAATCTCCATCCACACCGTCCCATCACAAACTCCCGGGGTCAGACAGAAGGTGAATCTCCATACACACCGGCCCATCATAATTTCCCGGGGTCAGACACAGAGTGAATCTCCATCCAGACCTTCCCATCACAAAAACCCGGGGTCAGACACAAAGTGAATGTCCATCCAAACCGTCCCATCATACTTTCCCTGGGTCAGACTCAGAGTGAATCTCCATCCACACCGTCCCATCACAAAAGCCCGGGGTCAGACACAGAGTGAATCTCCATCCAAAACGTCCCATAACACTTCAACGCGGTCAGACACAGTGTGAATCCCCATCCAAACCGTCCCATCACAATCTCCCGGGGTCAGACACAGAGTGAATCTCCCTCCACACAAACCCATCACAAAAGCCTAGGGTCAGACACTGAGTGAACCTGCATCCAAACCGTCCCATCACACAATACCATCGTCAGACACAGAGTGAATCTGCATCCAATCCGTCCCATCACACGTTCCCGTGGTCAGACACAGAGCGAATCTCCCTCCTCACCGACCCATCACACACTCCCGGTGTCAGACACAGAGTGAATTTCCAAACGCACCGTCCCATCACACACTCCCGGGGTCAGACACAGAGGGAATCTCCATCCACACCGGCCCATCACGAACTCACGGGGTCAGACACAGTGTGAATCTCCCTACTCACCGTCCCATCACAAAAGCCCGGGGTCAGACACAGAGTGAATCTCCCTCCACACCGTCCCATCACAAAAGCCCGGGGTCAGACAGATATTGAATCTCCCTCCTCACCGTCCCATCACAAAAGCCCTGGGTCAGACACAGAGTGAATCTCCCTCCTCACCTTCCCATCACAAAAGCCCGGGGTCAGGCACAGAGTGAATCTCCCTCCACCGCGTCCAATCACAAATTCCGTGGTCAGACATAGAGTGAATCTGCATCCACACATTTCCATCACAAACTCCCGGGGTCTGACACAGAGTGAATCTCCCTCTTCACTGTCCCATCACACACTCCTGGGGTCAGACTCAGAGTGAACCTCCATCCAAACCGTCCCATCACACGTTCCCGGGGTCAGACACAGAGTGAATCTCCCTCTTCACCGTCCCATCACAAAAGCCCGGGTCAGTCACAGAGTGAATCTCCATCCAAACTGTCCCATCACACATTCCCGGGGTGAGACACAGAGTGAATCTCCATCCACACCGTCCCATTTTAAACCCCTCGGGGTCAGACACTGAGTGAACCTCCATCCAAACCGTCTCATCACACATTGCCGGGGTCTGACGCAGAGTGAATCTCCTTCCACACCATCCTATCACAAATTCCAGGGGTCAGACACAGAGTGAATCTGCCTCCTCACCGTCCCATCACAAAAGCCCGGGGTCAGACACAGAGTGAATCTCCCTCTTCACCGTCCCATCACACACTCCTGGGGTCAGACTCAGAGTGAACCTCCATCCAAACCGTCCCATCACACGTTCCCGGGGTCAGACACAGAGTGAATCTCCCTCTTCACCGTCCCATCACAAAAGCCCGGGTCAGTCACAGAGTGAATCTCCATCCAAACTGTCCCATCACACATTCCCGGGGTGAGACACAGAGTGAATCTCCATCCACACTGTCCCATCTTAAACCCCTCGGGGTCAGACACTGAGTGAACCTCCATCCAAACCGTCTCATCACACATTGCCGGGGTCTGACGCAGAGTGAATCTCCTTCCACACCATCCTATCACAAATTCCAGGGGTCAGACACAGAGTGAATCTGCCTCCTCACCGTCCCATCACAAAAGCCCGGGGTCAGACACAGAGTGAATCTCCCTCCTCACCGTCCCATCACAAAAGCCAGGGGTCTGACACAGAGTGAATCTCCATCCAAACCGTCCCATCAAACATTGCCGATGTCAGACACAGATTGAAACTCCCTCCACACCATCCCATCACAAATTCCAGGGGTGAGACATAGAGTGAATCTCCATCCACACCGTCCATCACAAACTCCCGGGGTCAGACACAGAGTGAATCTCCCTCCACACAATCCCATCACAAAAGCCCGGGGTCAGACACTGAGTGAATCTCCTTCCACACCATCCCATCACAAATTCCAGGGGTCAGACATAGAGTGAATCTGCATCCACACCTTTCCATCACAAACTCCCGGGGTCAGACAAAGAGTAAATCTCCTTCCACACCATCCTATCACAAATTCCAGGGGTCAGACACAGAGTGAATCTGCATCCAAACCGTCCCATAACACGTTCCCTGGGTCAGACACAGAGTGAATCTCCCTCATCACCGTCCCATCACACACTCCCGGGGTCAGACCCAGAGTGAATCTCCATCCACACCGGCCCATCATAAAAACCCGGGGTCAGACACAAAATGAATCTCCATACACACCGGCCCATCACAAACTCAAGGGGTCAGACACAGAGTGAATCTCCCTCCACACCGTCCCATCACAAAAGCCCGGGGTCAGACAGATATTGAATCTCCCTCCTCACCGTCCCATCACAAAAGCCCGGGGTCAGACACAGAGTGAATATGCCTCCTCACCGTCCCATCACAAAAGCCCGGGGTCAGACACAGAGGGAATCTCCCTCCTCACCGTCCCATCACAAAAGCCCGGGGACAGACACAGAGTGAATCTCCATCCAAACCGTCCCATCACACATTGCCGATGTCAGACACAGATTGAAACTCCCTCCACACCGTCCATTCACAAATTCCGTGGTCAGAGATAGAGTGAATCTGCAACCACACATTTCCATCACAAACTCCCGGGGTCAGAAACAGAGTGAATCTCCCTCCACACCGTCCCATCACACACTCCGGGGTCTGACACAGAGTGAATCTCCATCCACACTGTCCCATCACACTTTCCCGGGGTCAGACACAGAGTGAATCTCCATCCAAACAGTCCCATCATACTTTCCCTGGGTCAGACTCAGAGTGAATCTCCATCCACACCGTCCCATCACAAAAGCCCGGGGTCAGACACAGAGTGAATCTCCATCCAAAACGTCCCATAACACTTTCCCGCGGTCAGACACAGAGTGAATCCCCATCCAAACCGTCCCATCACAATCTCCCGGGGTCAGACACAGAGTGAATCTCCCTCCACACAATCCCATCACAAAAGCCTGGGGTCAGACACTGAGTGAATCTCCTTCCACACCATCCCATCACAAATTCCAGTGGTCAGACATAGAGTGAATCTGCATCCACACCTTTCAATCACAAACTCCCGGGGTCAGACAAAGAGTAAATCTCCCTCCTCACCATCCCATCACACACTCCCGGCGTCAGGCACAGAGTGAATCTGCATCCAATCCGTCCCATCACACTTTCCCGGGGTCAGACACAGAGTGAATCTCCCTCCAAACAGTCCCATCATACTTTCCCTGGGTCAGACTCAGAGTGAATCTCCATCCACACCGTCCCATCACAAAAGCCCGGGGTCAGACACAGAGTGAATCTCCATCCAAAACGTCCCATAACACTTTCCCGCGGTCAGACACAGAGTGAATCCCCATCCAAACCGTCCCATCACAATCTCCCGGGGTCAGACACAGAGTGAATCTCCCTCCACACAATCCCATCACAAAAGCCTGGGGTCAGACACTGAGTGAATCTCCTTCCACACCATCCCATCACAAATTCCAGTGGTCAGACATAGAGTGAATCTGCATCCACACCTTTCAATCACAAACTCCCGGGGTCAGACAAAGAGTAAATCTCCCTCCTCACCATCCCATCACACACTCCCGGCGTCAGGCACAGAGTGAATCTGCCTCCGCACCGTCCCATCACAAAAGCCCGGGGTCAGACACAGAGTGAATCTCCCTCCTCACCGTCCCATCACAAAAGCCAGGGGTCTGACAGAGTGAATCTCCATCCAAACCGTCCCATCAAACATTGCCGATGTCAGACACAGATTGAAACTCCCTCCACACCATCCCATCACAAATTCCAGGGGTGAGACATAGAGTGAATCTCCATCCACACCGTCCATCACAAACTCCCGGGGTCAGACACAGAGTGAATCTCCCTCCACACAATCCCATCACAAAAGCCCGGTGTCAGACACTGAGTGAATCTCCATCCACACCGTCCCATCACACTTTCCAGGGGTCAGACACAGAGTGAATCTCCATCCACACCGTCCCATCACAAACTCCCGGGGTCAGACAGAAGGTGAATCTCCATACACACCGGCCCATCATAATTTCCCGGGGTCAGACACAGAGTGAATCTCCATCCAGACCTTCCCATCACAAAAACCCGGGGTCAGACACAAAGTGAATGTCCATCCAAACCGTCCCATCATACTTTCCCTGGGTCAGACTCAGAGTGAATCTCCATCCACACCGTCCCATCACAAAAGCCCGGGGTCAGACACAGAGTGAATCTCCATCCAAAACGTCCCATAACACTTCAACGCGGTCAGACACAGTGTGAATCCCCATCCAAACCGTCCCATCACAATCTCCCGGGGTCAGACACAGAGTGAATCTCCCTCCACACAAACCCATCACAAAAGCCTAGGGTCAGACACTGAGTGAACCTGCATCCAAACCGTCCCATCACACAATACCGTCGTCAGACACAGAGTGAATCTGCATCCAATCCGTCCCATCACACGTTCCCGTGGTCAGACACAGAGCGAATCTCCCTCCTCACCGACCCATCACACACTCCCGGTGTCAGACACAGAGTGAATTTCCAAACGCACCGTCCCATCACACACTCCCGGGGTCAGACACAGAGGGAATCTCCATCCACACCGGCCCATCACGAACTCACGGGGTCAGACACAGTGTGAATCTCCCTACTCACCGTCCCATCACAAAAGCCCGGGGTCAGACACAGAGTGAATCTCCCTCCACACCGTCCCATCACAAAAGCCCGGGGTCAGACAGATATTGAATCTCCCTCCTCACCGTCCCATCACAAAAGCCCTGGGTCAGACACAGAGTGAATCTCCCTCCTCACCTTCCCATCACAAAAGCCCGGGGTCAGGCACAGAGTGAATCTCCCTCCACCGCGTCCAATCACAAATTCCGTGGTCAGACATAGAGTGAATCTGCATCCACACATTTCCATCACAAACTCCCGGGGTCTGACACAGAGTGAATCTCCATCCACACCGTCCTATCACAAAAGTGCGGGGTCAGACACAGAGTGAATCTCCATCCACACTGTCCCATCAAAAAAGTGCGGGGTCAGACACAGAGTGAATCTCCATACAAACGGTCCCATCACACTTTCACGGAGTCAGACACAAAGTGAATCTCCCTCCACACCGTCCCATCAGAAAAGCCCGGGGTCAGATAGAGATTGAATCTCCATCCAAACTGTCCCATCACACGTTCCCGGGGTCTGACACAGAGTGAATCTCCCTCTTCACTGTCCCATCACACACTCCTGGGGTCAGACTCAGAGTGAACCTCCATCCAAACCGTCCCATCACACGTTCCCGGGGTCAGACACAGAGTGAATCTCCCTCTTCACCGTCCCATCACAAAAGCCCGGGTCAGTCACAGAGTGAATCTCCATCCAAACTGTCCCATCACACATTCCCGGGGTGAGACACAGAGTGAATCTCCATCCACACCGTCCCATTTTAAACCCCTCGGGGTCAGACACTGAGTGAACCTCCATCCAAACCGTCTCATCACACATTGCCGGGGTCTGACGCAGAGTGAATCTCCTTCCACACCATCCTATCACAAATTCCAGGGGTCAGACACAGAGTGAATCTGCCTCCTCACCGTCCCATCACAAAAGCCCGGGGTCAGACACAGAGTGAATCTCCCTCTTCACCGTCCCATCACACACTCCTGGGGTCAGACTCAGAGTGAACCTCCATCCAAACCGTCCCATCACACGTTCCCGGGGTCAGACACAGAGTGAATCTCCCTCTTCACCGTCCCATCACAAAAGCCCGGGTCAGTCACAGAGTGAATCTCCATCCAAACTGTCCCATCACACATTCCCGGGGTGAGACACAGAGTGAATCTCCATCCACACCGTCCCATCTTAAACCCCTCGGGGTCAGACACTGAGTGAACCTCCATCCAAACCGTCTCATCACACATTGCCGGGGTCTGACGCAGAGTGAATCTCCTTCCACACCATCCTATCACAAATTCCAGGGGTCAGACACAGAGTGAATCTGCCTCCTCACCGTCCCATCACAAAAGCCCGGGGTCAGACACAGAGTGAATCTCCCTCCTCACCGTCCCATCACAAAAGCCAGGGGTCTGACACAGAGTGAATCTCCATCCAAACCGTCCCATCAAACATTGCCGATGTCAGACACAGATTGAAACTCCCTCCACACCATCCCATCACAAATTCCAGGGGTGAGACATAGAGTGAATCTCCATCCACACCGTCCATCACAAACTCCCGGGGTCAGACACAGAGTGAATCTCCCTCCACACAATCCCATCACAAAAGCCCGGGGTCAGACACTGAGTGAATCTCCTTCCACACCATCCCATCACAAATTCCAGGGGTCAGACATAGAGTGAATCTGCATCCACACCTTTCCATCACAAACTCCCGGGGTCAGACAAAGAGTAAATCTCCTTCCACACCATCCTATCACAAATTCCAGGGGTCAGACACAGAGTGAATCTGCATCCAAACCGTCCCATAACACGTTCCCTGGGTCAGACACAGAGTGAATCTCCCTCATCACCGTCCCATCACACACTCCCGGGGTCAGACCCAGAGTGAATCTCCATCCACACCGGCCCATCATAAAAACCCGGGGTCAGACACAAAATGAATCTCCATACACACCGGCCCATCACAAACTCAAGGGGTCAGACACAGAGTGAATCTCCCTCCACACCGTCCCATCACAAAAGCCCGGGGTCAGACAGATATTGAATCTCCCTCCTCACCGTCCCATCACAAAAGCCCGGGGTCAGACACAGAGTGAATATGCCTCCTCACCGTCCCATCACAAAAGCCCGGGGTCAGACACAGAGTGAATCTCCCTCCTCACCGTCCCATCACAAAAGCCCGGGGACAGACACAGAGTGAATCTCCATCCAAACCGTCCCATCACACATTGCCGATGTCAGACACAGATTGAAACTCCCTCCACACCGTCCATTCACAAATTCCGTGGTCAGAGATAGAGTGAATCTGCAACCACACATTTCCATCACAAACTCCCGGGGTCAGAAACAGAGTGAATCTCCCTCCACACCGTCCCATCACACACTCCGGGGTCTGACACAGAGTGAATCTCCATCCACACTGTCCCATCACACTTTCCCGGGGTCAGACACAGAGTGAATCTCCATCCAAACAGTCCCATCATACTTTCCCTGGGTCAGACTCAGAGTGAATCTCCATCCACACCGTCCCATCACAAAAGCCCGGGGTCAGACACAGAGTGAATCTCCATCCAAAACGTCCCATAACACTTTCCCGCGGTCAGACACAGAGTGAATCCCCATCCAAACCGTCCCATCACAATCTCCCGGGGTCAGACACAGAGTGAATCTCCCTCCACACAATCCCATCACAAAAGCCTGGGGTCAGACACTGAGTGAATCTCCTTCCACACCATCCCATCACAAATTCCAGTGGTCAGACATAGAGTGAATCTGCATCCACACCTTTCAATCACAAACTCCCGGGGTCAGACAAAGAGTAAATCTCCCTCCTCACCATCCCATCACACACTCCCGGCGTCAGGCACAGAGTGAATCTGCATCCAATCCGTCCCATCACACTTTCCCGGGGTCAGACACAGAGTGAATCTCCCTCCAAACAGTCCCATCATACTTTCCCTGGGTCAGACTCAGAGTGAATCTCCATCCACACCGTCCCATCACAAAAGCCCGGGGTCAGACACAGAGTGAATCTCCATCCAAAACGTCCCATAACACTTTCCCGCGGTCAGACACAGAGTGAATCCCCATCCAAACCGTCCCATCACAATCTCCCGGGGTCAGACACAGAGTGAATCTCCCTCCACACAATCCCATCACAAAAGCCTGGGGTCAGACACTGAGTGAATCTCCTTCCACACCATCCCATCACAAATTCCAGTGGTCAGACATAGAGTGAATCTGCATCCACACCTTTCAATCACAAACTCCCGGGGTCAGACAAAGAGTAAATCTCCCTCCTCACCATCCCATCACACACTCCCGGCGTCAGGCACAGAGTGAATCTGCATCCAATCCGACCCATCACACGTTCCCGTGGTCAGACACAGAGTGAATCTCCCTCCTCACCGACCCATCACACACTCCCGGGGTCAGACACAGAGTGAATTTCCAAACACACCGTCCCATCACACACTCCCGGGGTCAGACACAGAGTGAATCTCCCTACTCACCGTCCCATCACAAAAGCCCGAGGTCAGACACAGAGTGAATCTCCATCCAAACCGTCCCATCACACTATCCCGGCGTCAGACACAGAGTGAATCTCCATCCACACCGTCCCATCACACACTCCCGGGGTCAGACACAGAGTGAATCTCCATCCACACCGGCCCATCACAGAAACCCTGGGTCAGACACAGAGTGAATCTCCATCCAGAGCGTCCCATCACAAAAGCCCGGGGTCAGACGCAGAGTGAATCTGCATCCAATCCGTCCCATCACACGTTCCCGTGGTCAGACACAGAGTGAATCTCCCTCCTCACCGACCCATCAGACACTCCCGGGGTCAGACACAGAGTGAATTTCCAAACACACCGTCCCATCACACACTCACGGGGTCAGACACAGAGTGAATCTCCCTACTCACCGTCCCATCACAAAAGCCCGAGGGCAGACACAGAGTGAATCTCCATCCAAACCGTCCCATCACACTTTCCCGGCGTCAGACACAGAGTGAATCTCCATCCACACCGTCCCATCACACACTCCCGGGGTCAGACACAGAGTGAATCTCCATCCACACCGGCCCATCACAGAAACCCTGGGTCAGACACAGAGTGAATCTCCATCCAGAGCGTCCCATCACAAAAGCCCGGGGTCAGACGCAGAGTGAATCTCCTTCCACACCATCCCATCACAAATTCCAGGGGTCAGACATAGAGTGAATCTGCATCCACACCTTTCCATCACAAACTCCCGGGGTCAGAGAAAGAGTAAATCTCCCTCCTCACCGTCCCATCACACACTTCCGGCGTCAGGAACAGAGTGAATCTGCATCCAAACCGTCCCATCACACGTTCCCGGGGTCAGACACAGAGTGAATCTCCATCCACACCGTCCCATCTTAAACCCCTCGGGGTCAGACGCTGAGTGAACCTCCATCCAAACCGTCTCATCACACTTTCCCGGGGTCAGACACAGAGTGAATCTCGGTCCACACCGGACCATCACAAAAACCCGGGGTCAGACAGAAGGTGAATCTCCATACACACCGGCCCATCATAATTTCCCGGGGTCAGACACAGAGTGAATCTCCATCCAGATCTTCCCATCACAAAAACCCGGGGTCAGACACAAAGTGAATGTCCATCCAAACAGTCACATCATACTTTCCCTGGGTCAGACTTAGAGTGAATCTCCATCCACACCGTCCCATCACAAAAGCCCTGGGTCAGACACAGAGTGAATCTCCATCCAAAACGTCCCATAACACTTTCCCGCGGTCAGACACAGAGTGAATCCCCATCCAAACCGTCCCATCACAATCTCCCGGGGTCAGACACAGAGTGAATCTCCCTCCACACAATCCCATCACAAAAGCCTGGGGTCAGACACTGAGTGAACCTCCATCCAAACCGTCCCATCACACATTGCCGTGGTCAGACACAGATTGAATCTCCTTCCACACCATCCCATCACAAATTCCAGTGGTCAGACATAGAGTGAATCTGCATCCACACCTTTCCATCACTTACTCCCGTGGTCAGACAAAGAGTAAATCTCCCTCCTCACCATCGCATCACACACTCCCAGCGTCAGGCACAGAGTGAATCTGCATCCAATCCGTCCCATCACACGTTCCAGTGGTCAGACACAGAGTGAATCTCCCACCTCACCGACCCATCACACACTCCCGGGGTCAGACACAGAGTGAATTTCCAAACACACCGTCCCATCACACACTCCCGGGGTCAGACACAGAGTGAATCTCCCTACTCACCGTCCCATCACAAAAGCCCGAGGTCAGACACAGAGTGAATCTCCCTCATCACCGTCCCATCACACACTCTCGGGGTCAGACCCAGAGTGAATCTCCATCCACACCGGCCCATCATAAAAACCCGGGGTCAGACACAAAGTGAATCTCCATACACACCGGCCCATCACAAACACAAGGGGTCAGACACAGAGTGAATCTCCCTCCACACCGTCCCATCACAAAAGCCCGGGGTCAGACAGATATTGAATCTCCCTCCTCACCGTCCCATCACAAAAGCCCGGGGTCAGACACAGAGTGAATATGCCTCCTCACCGTCCCATCACAAAAGCCCGGGGTCAGACACAGAGTGAATCTCCCTCCTCACCGTCCCATCACAAAAGCCCGGGGACAGACACAGAGTGAATCTCCATCCAAACCGTCCCATCACACATTGCCGATGTCAGACACAGATTGAAACTCCCTCCACACCGTCCATTCACAAATTCCGTGGTCAGAGATAGAGTGAATCTGCAACCACACATTTCCATCACAAACTCCCGGGGTCAGAAACAGAGTGAATCTCCCTCCACACCGTCCCATCACACACTCCCGGGGTCTGACACAGAGTGAATCTCCATCCACACCGTCCCATCACACTTTCCCGGGGTCAGACACAGAGTGAATCTCCATCCACACCGGACCATCACAAAAACCCGGGGTCAGACAGAAGGTGAATCTCCATACACACCGGCCCATCATAATTTCCCGGGGTCAGACACAGAGTGAATCTCCATCCAGATCTTCCCATCACAAAAACCCGGGGTCAGACACAAAGTGAATGTCCATCCAAACAGTCCCATCATACGATCCCTGGGTCAGACACAGAGTGAATCTCCATCCACACCGGCCCATCACAAAAGCCCGGGGTCAGACACAGAGTGAATCTCCATCCAAAACGACCCATCACAATCTCTCGGGGTCAGACACAGAGTGAATCTCCCTCCACACAATCCCATCACAAAAGCCTGGGGTCAGACACTGAGTGAACCTCCATCCAAACCGTCCCATCACACATTGCCGTGGTCAGACACAGAGTGAATCTCCTTCCACACCATCCCATCACAAATTCCAGTGGTCAGACATAGAGTGAATCTGCATCCACA
Organism: Hemitrygon akajei; assembly: GCF_048418815.1. NCBI lineage: Eukaryota > Metazoa > Chordata > Chondrichthyes > Myliobatiformes > Dasyatidae > Hemitrygon > Hemitrygon akajei. Next base: position 1,361,627 of record NW_027331948.1, read on the forward strand.
CCTTTCCATCACAAACTCCCGGGGTCAGACAAAGAGTAAATCTCCCTCCTCACCATCCCATCACACACTCCCGGCGTCAGGCACAGAGTGAATCTGCATCCAATCCGTCCCATCACACGTTCCCGTGGTCAGACACAGAGTGAATCTCCCTCCTCACCGACCCATCACACACTCCCGGGGTCAGACACAGAGTGAATTTCCAAACACACCGTCCCATCACACACTCCCGGGGTCAGACACAGAGTGAATCTCCCTACTCACCGTCCCATCACAAAAGCCCGAGGTCAGACACAGAGTGAATCTCCATCCAAACCGTCCCATCACACTTTCCCGGCGTCAGACACAGAGTGAATCTCCATCCACACCGTCCCATCACACACTCCCGGGGTCAGACACAGAGTGAATCTCCATCTACACCGGCCCATCACAGAAACCCTGGGACAGACACAGAGTGAATCTCCATCCAGAGCGTCCCATCACAAAAGCCCGGGGTCAGACGCAGAGTGAATCTGCATCCAATCCGTCCCATCACACGTTCCCGTGGTCAGACACAGAGTGAATCTCCCTCCTCACCGACCCATCACTCACTCCCGGGGTCAGACACAGAGTGAATTTCCAAACACACCGTCCCATCACACACTCACGGGGTCAGACACAGAGTGAATCTCCCTACTCACCGTCCCATCACAAAAGCCCGAGGTCAGACACAGAGTGAATCTCCATCCAAACCGTCCCATCACACTTTCCCGGCGTCAGACACAGAGTGAATCTCCATCCACACCGTCCCATCACACAATCCCGGAGTCAGACACAGAGTGAATCTTCATCCACACCGGCCCATCACAGAAACCCTGGGTCAGACACAGAGTGAATCTCCATCCAGAGCGTCCCATCACAAAAGCCCGGGGTCAGACGCAGAGTGAATCTCCCTCCACACAATCCCATCACAAAAGCCCGGGGTCAGACACTGAGTGAATCTCCTTCCACACCATCCCATCACAAATTCCAGGGGTCAGACATAGAGTGAATCTGCATCCACACCTTTCCATCACAAACTCCCGGGGTCAGACAAAGAGTAAATCTCCCTCCTCACCGTCCCATCACACACTTCCGGCGTCAAGAACAGAGTGAATCTGCATCCAAACCGTCCCATCACACGTTCCCGTGGTCAGACACAGAGTGAATCTCCCTCCTCACCGTCCCAACACACACTCCCGGGGTCAGACACAGAGTGAATTTCCATACACACCGGCCCATCATAAACTCACGGGGTCAGACACAGAGTGAATCTCCCTCCTCACCGTCCCATCACACACTCCCCGGGTCAGACACAGAGTGAATCTCCATCCACACCGTCCCATCACATACTTCCGGGGTCTGACACAGAGTGAATCTCCCTCCTCACCGTCCCATCACACACTCCCGGGGTCTAACACAGAATGAATCTCCATCCAAACCGTCCCATCACAAAAACCCGGGGTCAGACACAGAGTGAGTCTCCATCCATTCCGTCCCATCACAAACTCAAGGTGTCAGACACAGAGTGAATCTCCATCCACACCGTCCCATCACAAACTGCCGGGGCCAGACAAAGAGTGAATCTGCATCCAAACCGTCCCATCACACACTCCCCGGGTCAGACACAGAGTGAATCTCCATCCACACCGTCCCATCACAAACTTCCGGGGTCTGACACAGAGTGAATCTCCCTCCTCACCGTCCCATCACACACTCCAGGGGTCTAACACAGAATGAATCTCCATCCAAACCGTCCCATCACAAAAACCCGGGGTCAGACACAGAGTGATTCTCCATCCACACCGTCCCATCACACACTCCCGGGTTCTAACACAGAATGAATCTCCATCCAAACCGTCCCATCACAAAAACCCGCGGTCAGACAGAGAGTGAATCTCCCTCCACACCGTCCCATCACACAATCCCGGGGTCTGACACAGAGTGAATCTCCATCAAAACCGTCCCATCACACTGTCTCGGGTTCAGAAACAGTGTGAATCTCCCTCCACACCGTCCAATCACACACTCCCGGGGTCTGACACAGAGAGAATCTCCATCAAAACCGTCCCATCACACTGTCCCGGGGTCAGACACAGAGTGAATCTCCATCCAAACCGTCCCATCATAATTTCCCGGGGTCTGACACAGAGTGAATCTCCATCCAAACGGTCCCATCACAAAAGCCCGGAGTCAAACACTCAGTGAACCTGCATCCAAACCGTCCCATCACACATTGCCCGGGGTCAGACACAGAGTGAATCTCCTTCCACACCATCCCATCACAAATTCCAGGGATCAGACATAGAGTGAAACTGCATCCACACCTTTCCATCACAAACTCCCGGGATCAGACAAGTAGTAAATCACCCTCCTCACGGTCCCATCACGCACTCCCGGGGTCAGACACAGAGTGAATCTCCATCCACACCGTCCCATCACAGACTTCCGGGGTCTGACACAGAGTGAATCTCCCTCCACACCGTCCCATCACAAAAGACCGGGGTCAGACACAAAGTGAATCTCCATACACAACGGCCCATCATACATTCCCGGGGTCAGGCACAGAGTGAATATCTATCCAGAGCGTCCCATCACAAAAGCCCGGGGTCAGACACAGAGTGAATCTCCATCCGTACCGTCCCATCACAAAAGCCCGGGGTCAGACAAAGAGTGAATCTCCTTCCACACCATCCTATCACAAATTCCAGGGGTCAGACATAGAGTGAATCTGCTTCCACACCTTTCCATCACACTTTCGCTGGTTCAGACACAGAGTGAATCTCCCTCCTCACCGTCCCATCACACTTTCCCGCGGTCAGACACAGAGTGAATCCCCATCCAAACCGTCCCATCACAATCTCCCGGGGTCAGACACAGAGTGAATCTCCCTCCACACAATCCCATCACAAAAGCCTGGGGTCAGACACTGAGTGAACCTCCATCCAAACCGTCCCATCACACATTGCCGTGGTCTGACACAGAGTGAATCTCCTTCCACACCATCCCATCACAAATTCCAGTGGTCAGACATAGAGTGAATCTGCATCCACACCTTTCCATCACAAACTCCCGGGGTCAGACAAAGAGTAAATCTCCCTCCTCACCATCCCATCACACACTCCCGGCGTCAGGCACAGAGTGAATCTGCATCCAATCCGTCCCATCACACGTTCCCGTGGTCAGACACAGAGTGAATCTCCCTCCTCACCGACCCATCACACACTCCCGGGGTCAGACACAGAGTGAATTTCCAAACACACCGTCCCATCACACACTCCCGGGGTCAGACACAAAGGGAATCTCCATCCACACCGGCCCATCACGAACTCACGGGGTCAGACACAGAGTGAATCTCCCTACTCACCGTCCCATCACAAAAGCCCGAGGTCAGACACAGAGTGAATCTCCATCCAAACCGTCCCATCACACTTTCCCGGCGTCAGACACAGAGTGAATCTCCATCCACACCGTCCCATCACACACTCCCGGGGTCAGACACAGAGTGAATCTCCATCCACACCGGGCCATCACAGAAACCCTGGGTCAGACACAAAGTGAATCTCCATACACACCGGCCCATTATACTTTCCCGGGGTCAGACACAGAGTGAATCTCCATCCAGAGCGTCCCATCACAAAGCCCGGGGTCAGACGCAGAGTGAATCTCCTTCCACACAATCCCATCACAAAAGCCCGGGGTCAGACACTGAGTGAATCTCCTTCCACACCATCCCATCACAAATTCCAGTGGTCAGACATAGAGTGAATCTGCATACACACCTTTCCATCACAAACTCCCGGGGTCAGAGAAAGAGTAAATCTCCCTCCTCACCGTCGCATCACACACTTCCGGCGTAAAGAACAGAGTGAATCTGCATCCAAACCGTCCCATCACACGTTCCCGGGGTCAGACACAGAGTGAATCTCCCTCCTCACCGTCCCATCACACACTCCCCGGGTCAGACATGGAGTGAATCTCCATCCACACCGTCCCATCACAAACTTCCGGGGTCTGACACAGAGTGAATCTCCCTCCTCACCGTCCCATCACACACTCCCGGGGTATAACACAGAATGAATCTCCATCCAAACCGTCCCATCACAAAAACCCGGGGTCAGACACAGAGTGAGTCTCCATCCATTCCGTCCCATCACAAACTCAAGGTGTCAGATACAGAGTGAATCTCCATTTTAGCCGTCCCATCACAAACTCCCGGGGCCAGACAAAGAGTGAATCTGCATCCAAACCGTCCCATCACACTTTCCCGGGGTCATACATAGAGTGAATCTCCCTCCTCACCGTCCCAATACACACTCCCCGGGTCAGACACAGAGTGAATCTCCATCCACACCGTCCCATCACAAACTTCCGGGGTCTGACACAGAGTGAATCTCCCTCCTCACCGTCCCATCACACACTCCCGGGGTCTAACACAGAATGAATCTCCATCCAAACCGTCCCATCACAAAAACCCGGGGTCAGACACAGAGTGATTCTCCATCCACACCGTCCCATCACACAATCCCGGGGTCTAACACAGAATGAATCTCCATCCAAACCGTCCCATCACACTGTCTCGGGTTCAGAAACAGTGTGAATCTCCCTCCACACCGTCCAATCACACACTCCCGGGGTCTGACACAGAGAGAATCTCCATCAAAACCGTCCCATCACACTGTCCCGGGGTCAGACACAGAGTGAATCTCCATCCAAACCGTCCCATCATAATTTCCCGGGGTCTGACACAGAGTGAATCTCCATCCAAACGGTCCCATCACAAAAGCCCGGAGTCAAACACTCAGTGAACCTGCATCCAAACCGTCCCATCACACATTGCCCGGGGTCAGACACAGAGTGAATCTCCTTCCACACCATCCCATCACAAATTCCAGGGATCAGACATAGAGTGAAACTGCATCCACACCTTTCCATCACAAACTCCCGGGGTCAGACAAGTAGTAAATCACCCTCCTCACGGTCCCATCACACACTCCCGGGGTCAGACACAGAGTGAATCTCCATCCACACCGTCCCATCACAGATTTCCGGGGTCTGACACAGAGTGAATCTCCCTCCACACCGTCCCATCACAAAAGACCGGGGTCAGACACAAAGTGAATCTCCATACACAACGGCCCATCATACATTCCCGGGGTCAGGCACAGAGTGAATCTCTATCCAGAGCGTCCCATCACAAAAGCCCGGGGTCAGACACAGAGTGAATCTCCATCCACACCGTCCCATCACAAACTCCCGGGGTCAGACACAGAGTGAATCTCCATCCATACCGTCCCATCACAAAAGCCCGGGGTCAGACAAAGAGTGAATCTCCTTCCACACAATCCTATCACAAATTCCAGGGGTCAGACATAGAGTGAATCTGCTTCCACACCTTTCCATCACACTTTCGCTGGTTCAGACACAGAGTGAATCTCCCTCCTCACCGTCCCATCACACTTTCCCGCGGTCAGACACAGAGTGAATCCCCATCCAAACCGTCCCATCACAATCTCCCGGGGTCAGACACAGAGTGAATCTCCCTCCACACAATCCCATCACAAAAGCCTGGGGTCAGACACTGAGTGAACCTCCATCCAAACCGTCCCATCACACATTGCCGTGGTCTGACACAGAGTGAATCTCCTTCCACACCATCCCATCACAAATTCCAGTGGTCAGACATAGAGTGAATCTGCATCCACACCTTTCCATCACACACTCCCGGGGTCAGACAAAGAGTAAATCTCCCTCCTCACCATCCCATCACACACTCCCGGCGTCAGGCACAGAGTGAATCTGCATCCAATCCGTCCCATCACACGTTCCCGTGGTCAGACACAGAGTGAATCTCCCTCCTCACCGACCCATCACACACTCCCGGTGTCAGACACAGAGTGAATTTCCAAACACACCGTCCCATCACACACTCCCGGGGTCAGACACAAAGGGAATCTCCATCCACACCGGCCCATTACGAACTCACGGGGTCAGACACAGAGTGAATCTCCCTACTCACCGTCCCATCACAAAAGCCCGAGGTCAGACACAGAGTGAATCTCCATCCAAACCGTCCCATCACACTTTCCCGGCGTCAGACACAGAGTGAATCTCCATCCACACCGTCCCATCACACACTCCCGGGGTCAGACACAGAGTGAATCTCCATCCACACCGGGCCATCACAGAAACCCTGGGTCAGACACAAAGTGAATCTCCATACACACCGGCCCATTATACTTTCCCGGGGTCAGACACAGAGTGAATCTCCATCCAGAGCGTCCCATCACAAAGCCCGGGGTCAGACGCAGAGTGAATCTCCTTCCACACAATCCCATCACAAAAGCCCGGGGTCAGACACTGAGTGAATCTCCTTCCACACCATCCCATCACAAATTCCAGTGGTCAGACATAGAGTGAATCTGCATCCACACCTTTCCATCACAAACTCCCGGGGTCAGAGAAAGAGTAAATCTCCCTCCTCACCGTCCCATCACACACTTCCGGCGTCAAGAACAGAGTGAATCTGCATCCAAACCGTCCCATCACACGTTCCCGGGGTCAGACACAGAGTGAATCTCCCTCCTCACCGTCCCATCACACACTCCCCGGGTCAGACACAGAGTGAATCTCCATCCACACCGTCCCATCACAAACTTCCGGGGTCTGACACAGAGTGAATCTCCCTCCTCACCGTCCCATCACAAACTTCCGGGGTCTGACACAGAGTAAATCTCCCTCCTCACCGTCCCATCACACACTTCCGGCGTAAAGAACAGAGTGAATCTGCATCCAAACCGTCCCATCACACGTTCCCGGGGTCAGACACAGAGTGAATCTCCCTCCTCACCGTCCCATCACACACTCCCCGGGTCAGACACAGAGTGAATCTCCATCCACACCGTCCCATCACAAACTTCCGGGGTCTGACACAGAGTGAATCTCCCTCCTCACCGTCCCATCACACACTCCCGGGGTATAACACAGAATGAATCTCCATCCAAACCGTCCCATCACAAAAACCCGGGGTCAGACACAGGGTGAATCTCCATTTTAGCCGTCCCATCACAAACTCCCGGGGCCAGACAAAGAGTGAATCTGCATCCAAACCGTCCCATCACACTTTCCCGGGGTCATACATAGAGTGAATCTCCCTCCTCACCGTCCCAATACACACTCCCCGGGTCAGACACAGAGTGAATCTCCATCCACACCGTCCCATCACAAACTTCCGGGGTCTGACACAGAGTGAATCTCCCTCCTCACCGTCCCATCACACACTCCCGGGGTCTAACACAGAATGAATCTCCATCCAAACCGTCCCATCACAAAAACCCGGGGTCAGACACAGAGTGATTCTCCATCCACACCGTCCCATCACACAATCCCGGGGTCTAACACAGAATGAATCTCCATCCAAACCGTCCCATCACAAAAACCCGGGGTCAGACACAGAGTGATTCTCCATCCACACCGTCCCATCACAAACTCCCGGGGTCAGACATAGAGTGAATCTGCAACCACACATTTCCATCACAAACTCCCGGGGTCAGACACAGAGTGATTCTCCATCCACACCGGACCATCACAAAAACCCGGGGTCAGACAGAGAGTGAATCTCCCTCCACACCGTCCCATCACACACTCCCGGGGTCTGACACAGAGTGAATCTCCATCAAAACCGTCCCATCACACACTCCCGGGGTCTGACACAGAGTGAATCTCCCTTCACACAATCCCATCACAAAAGCCCGGAGTCAAACACTCAGTGAACCTGCATCCAAACCGTCCCATCACACATTGCCCGGGGTCAGACACAGAGTGAATCTCCTTCCACACCATCCCATCACAAATTCCAGGGATCAGACATAGGGTGAAACTGCATCCACACCTTTCCATCACAAACTCCCGGGGTCAGACAAGTAGTAAATCACCCTCCTCACGGTCCCATCACACACTCCCGGGGTCAGACACAGAGTGAATCTCCTTCCACACCATCCCATCACAAATTCCAGGGTTCAGACATAGAGCGAATCTGCATCCACGCCTTTCCATCACAAACTCCCGGGGTCAGACAAGGAGTAAATCTCCCTCCTCACCGTCCCATCACACACTCCCGGGGTGAGACACAGAGTGAATCGCCCTCCTCACCGTACCATCACACACTTCCGGGGTAAGACACAGAGTGAATCTCCATCCACGCCGTCCCATCACAAAAGACCGTGATCAGACACAAAGTGAATCTCCATACACACCGGCCCATCACAAAAGCCCGGAGTCAGACACAGAGTGAATCTCCCTCTTCACCGTCGCATCACACACGCCCGGGGTCAGACTCAGAGTGAACCTCAATCCAAACCGTCCCATCACACGTTCCCGGGGTCAGACACAGATTGAATCTCCCTCCTCACCGTCCCATCACAAAAGCCCGGGGTCAGACACAGAGTGAATCTCCATCCAAACCGTCCCATCACACATTGCCGTGGTCAGACTCAGACTGAATCTCCCTCCACACCGACCCATCACAAATTCCCGGGGTCAGACATAGAGTGAATCTGCATCCACACCTATCCCTCACACACTCCCGGGGTCTGACACAGAGTGAATCTCCATCCAAAACGTCCCATCACACGGTCCCGGGGTCAGACACAGAGTGATTCTCCCTCCCCACCGTCCCATCACAAATGCCAGGGGTCAGACGCCGATTGAATCTCCCTTCACACCGTCCCATCACAAATTCCGGGGTCAGAAATAGAGTGAATCTGCATCCACACATTTCGATCTCAAATTCCCGGGGTCAGAAACAGAGTGAATCTCCCTCCTCACCGTCCCATCACACACTCCCGGTGTCTGACACAGAGTGAATCTCCATCAAAACCGTCCCATCACACGGTCCCGGGGTCGGACACAGAGTGAAACTCCCTTCTCACCGTCCCAACACACACTCCCGGGGTCAGACACAGAGTGAATCTCCATCCAACCCGTCCCATCATACTTTCCCGGGGTCAGACACAGAGTGAATCTCATTCCACACCGTCCAATCACAAAAGCTCGGGGTCAGAGACAGAGTGAATCTCCATCCACACCGTCCCATCACAAATTCCCGGGGTCAAACACAAATTGAATCTCCCTCCACACAATCCCATCACAGTAGCCCGGGGTCAGACACTGAGTGAACCTTCATCCAAACCGTCCCATCACACATTGCAGGGTTCAGACACAGAGTGAATCTCCTTCCACACCATCACATCAAAAACTCCCGGGGTCAGACACAGAGTAAATCCCCCTCCTCACCGTCCCATCACACACTCCCGTGGTGAGACACAGAGTGAATCTGCATCCAAACCGTCCCATCACACGTTCCCGGGGTGAGACCCAGAGTGAATCTCCCTCCTCACCGTCCCATCACATACTCCCGGGGTGAGACCCAGAGTGAATCTCCCTCCTCACCGTCCCATCACATACTCCCGGGGTCAGGCACAGAGTGAATCTCCCTCCACACCGTCCCATCACAAAAGACCGGGGTCAGACACAAAGTGAATCTCCATACACACCGGCCCATCACAAACTCACGGGGTCTGACACAGAGTGAATCTCCATCCTCACCGTCCCTTCACAAAAACCCGGGGTCAGACACAGAGTGGATCTCCATCCAAACCGTCCCATCACACATTGCCGGGGTCAGACACAGATTGAAACTCCCTCCACACCGTCCCATCACAAATTCCGGGGTCAGACATAGAGTGAATCTGCATCCACACATTTCCATCACAAACTTTCGGGGTCAGAAACAGAGTGAATCTCCCTCCACACAGTCCCATCACAAAAGCCCGGGGTCAGATAGAGATTGAATCTCCATCCAACCCGTCCCATCACACGTTCCCGGGGTCAGACACAGAGTGAATCTCCCTCCTCACCGTCCCATCACAAAAGCCCGGGGACAGTCACAGAGTGAATCTCCATCCAAACCGTCCCATCACACATTGCCGGGGTCAGACACAGAGTGAATCTCCATCCTCACCGTCCCTTCACAAAAACCCGGGGTCAGACACAGACTGGATCTCCATCCAAACCGTCCCATCACACATTGCCGGGGTCAGACACAGATTGAAACTCCCTCCACACCGTCCCATCACAAATTCCGGGGTCAGACATAGAGTGAATCTGCATCCACACATTTCCATCACAAACTCTCGGGGTCAGAAACAGAGTGAATCTCCCTCCTCAACGTCCCATTACACACTCCCGGGGTCTGACACAGAGTGAATCTCCATAAACACCGTCCCATCACACGGTCCCGGGATCAGACACAGAGTGAAACTCCCTCCTCCCCGTCCCAACACACACACCCGGGGTCAGACACAGAGTGTATCCCCCTATGCCCCGTCCCAACACACAGTTCCTGGGTCAGACACAGAGTGAATCTCCCTCCACACAGTCCCTTCCCAAAAGCCCGGGGTCAGACACAGAGTGAATCTCCCTCCACACCGTCCCATCACAAAAGCCCGGGGTCAGACACTGAGTCAACCTCCATCCAAACCGTCCCATCATACTTTTCCGGAGTCAGACACAGAGTGAATCTCCATCCACACCGTCCCATCACAAAAGCCCGGGGTCAGACACTGAGTGAACCTCCATCCAAACTGTCCCATCACACATTCCCGGGGTCAGACACAGAGTGAATCTCCTTCCACACCATCCCATCACAAACTCCCGGGGTCAGACACAGAGTGAATCTGCCTCCACACCGTCCCATGACAAAAGCCCTGGGTCAGACAGTAAGTGAATCTCCCTCCTCACCGTCCCATCACACACTCCCGGGGTCTGACACAGAGTGAATCTCCCGCCTCACCGTCCCACCACAAAAGCCCGGGTTCAGACACTGAGTAAATCTCCCTCTTCACCGTCCCATCACAAACTTCCGGGTTCAGACTCAGAGTGAAACTCCATCCAAACCGTCCCATCACACATTCCCGGGGTAAGACACAGAGTGAATCTCCATCCACACCGACCCATCATAAACTCCCGGGTTCAGTCACTGAGTGAAACTCCATCCAAACCGTCCCATCACACATTGCCGGGGTCAGACACAGAGTGAATCTCCATCCTCACCGTCCCTTCACAAAAACCCGGGGTCAGACACAGAGTGGATCTCCATCCAAACCGTCCCATCACAAAAGCCCGGGGTCAGACACAGAGTGAACCTCCATCCAAACCGTCCCGTCAAACTTTACCGGGGTCAGACGCAGAGTGAATCTCCATCCACACCGTCCCTTCACAAAAGCCCGGGGTCAGACACAGAGTGAATCTCCATCCAAACCGTCCCATCACACTTTCCAGGGGTCAGACATTGAGTGAATCTCCATCCACACCGTCCCATCACAAACTCCCGGGGTCAGGCAAAGAGTAAATCTCCCTCCTCACCGTCCATTCACATACTCCCGGGGTCAGACACAGAGTGAATCTGCATCCAACCGTCGCATCAAACGTTCCCGGGGTCAGACACAGAGTGAATCTCCCTCCTCTCCGTCCCATCACACACTCCCGGTTTCAGACACAGAGTGAATCTCCATAAAAACCGTCCCATCACACGGTCCCAGGATCAGACACAGAGTGAAACTCCCCCCTCACCGTCCCAACACACACTCCCGGGGTCAGACACAGAGTGAATCTCCCTCCACACCGTCCGATCACAAAAGCCCGGGGTCAGACACAGAGTGAATCTCCCCCCACACCGTCCCATCACAAAAGCCCGGGGTCAGACACAGAGTGAACCTCCATCCAAACCGTCCCGTCAAACTTTACCGGGGTCAGACGCAGAGTGAATCTCCATCCACACCGTCCCTTCACAAAAGCCCGGGGTCAGACACAGAGTGAATCTCCATCCAAACCGTCCCATCACACTTTCCAGGGGTCAGACACAGAGTGAATCTCCATCCAAACCGTCCCATCACAATCTCCCGGGGTCAGACACAGAGTGAATCTCACTCCACACCGTCCCATCACAAAAGCCCGGGGTCAGACACTGAGTGAACCTCCATCCAAACCGTCCCATCAAACATTCCCGGGGTCAGACACAGAGTGAATCTCCCTCCTCTCCGTCGCATTAAACACTATCGGTTTCAGACACAGAGTGAGTCTCCATCCACACCGTCCCATCACAAAAACCCCGGGTCAGACACAGAGTGAATCTCCATCCAAACCGTCCCATCACACTTTCCCGTGGTCAGACACAGTGTGAATCTCCATCCAAACCGTCCCATCACAAACTCCCGGGGTCAGACACAGAGTGAATCTCCCTCCACACCGTCCATTCACACACTCCCGGGGTCAGACACAGAGTGAATCTGCATCCAACCGTCGCATCAAACGTTCCCGGGGTCAGACACAGAGTGAATCTCCCTCCTCTCCGTCCCATCACACACTCCCGGTTTCAGACACAGAGTGAATCTCCATCCACACCGTCCCATCACAAACTCCCGGGGTCAGACATTGAGTGAATCTCCATCCACATCGTCCCATCACAAACTCCCGGGGTCAGGCAAAGAGTAAATCTCCCTCCACACCGTCCATTCACACACTCCCGGGGTCAGACACAGAGTGAATCTGCATCCAACCGTCGCATCAAACGTTCCCGGGGTCAGACACAGAGTGAATCTCCCTCCTCTCCGTCCCATCACACACTCCCGTTTTCAGACACAGAGTGAATCTCCATCCACACCGTCCCATCACAAAAGACCGGGGTCAGACACAGAGTGAATCTCCATCCACACCGTCCCATCACAAACTCCCGGGGTCAGACACAAAGTGAATCTCCCTCTACACAATCCCATCACAGAAGCCCGGGGTCAGACACTGAGTGAACCTCCATCCAAACCGTCCCATCACACATTGCCGGGTTCAGTCACAGAGTGAATCTCCTTCCACACCATCACATCACAAACTCCCGGGGTCAGACACAGAGTAAATCCCTTTCCTCAACCGTCCCATCACACGTTCCCGGTGTCAGACCCAGAGTGAATCACCCTCCTCACCGTCCCATCACACACTCTCGGGGTCTGACACAGAGTGAATCTCCATCCAAAACGTCCCATCACACGGTCCCAGGGTCAGACACAGAGAGAATCTCCCTCCTCACCGTCCCATCACAAATTCCGGGGTCTGACATAGAGTGAATCTGCATCCACACATTTCGATCGCAAATTCCCGGGGTCAGAAACAGAGTGAATCTCCCTTCTCACCGTTTCATCACACACTCCCGGGGTCTGACACAGAGTGAATCTGCCTCCACACCGTCCCATCACACACTCCCGGGGTGAGACACAGAGTGAATCGCCCTCCTCACCGTACCATCACACACTTCCGGGGTAAGTCACAGAGTGAATCTCCATCCACGCCGTCCCATCACAAAAGACCGTGATCAGACACAAAGTGAATCTCCATACACACCGGCCCATCACAAAAGCCCGGAGTCAGACACAGAGTGAATCTCCCTCTTCACCGTCGCATCACACACGCCCGGGGTCAGACTCAGAGTGAACCTCAATCCAAACCGTCCCATCACACGTTCCCGGGGTCAGACACAGATTGAATCTCCCTCCTCACCGTCCCATCACAAAAGCCCGGGGTCAGACACAGAGTGAATCTCCATCCAAACCGTCCCATCACACATTGCCGTGGTCAGACTCAGACTGAATCTCCCTCCACACCGACCCATCACAAATTCCCGGGGTCAGACATAGAGTGAATCTGCATCCACACCTATCCATCACACACTCCCGGGGTCTGACACAGAGTGAATCTCCATCCAAAACGTCCCATCATACGGTCCCGGGGTCAGACACAGAGTGATTCTCCCTCCCCACCGTCCCATCACAAATGCCAGGGGTCAGACGCCGATTGAATCTCCCTTCACACCGTCCCATCACAAATTCCGGGTCAGAAATAGAGTGAATCTGCATCCACACATTTCGATCTCAAATTCCCGGGGTCAGAAACAGAGTGAATCTCCCTCCTCACCGTCCCATCACACACTCCCGGTGTCTGACACAGAGTGAATCTCCATCAAAACCGTCCCATCACACGGTCCCGGGGTCGGACACAGAGTGAAACTCCCTTCTCACCGTCCCAACACACACTCCCGGGGTCAGACACAGAGTGAATCTCCATCCAACCCGTCCCATCATACATTCCCGGGGTCAGACACAGAGTGAATCTCATTCCACACCGTCCAATCACAAAAGCTCGGGGTCAGAGACAGAGTGAATCTCCATCCAAACCGTCCCATCACACTTTCACGGGGTCAGACACACAGTGAATCTCCATCCACACCGTCCCATCACAAATTCCCGGGGTCAAACACAAATTGAATCTCCCTCCACACAATCCCATCACAGTAGCCCGGGGTCAGACACTGAGTGAACCTTCATCCAAACCGTCCCATCACACATTGCAGGGTTCAGACACAGAGTGAATCTCCTTCCACACCATCACATCAAAAACTCCCGGGGTCAGACACAGAGTAAATCCCCCTCCTCACCGTCCCATCACACACTCCCGTGGTGAGACACAGAGTGAATCTGCATCCAAACCGTCCCATCACACGTTCCAGGGGTGAGACCCAGAGTGAATCTCCCTCCTCACCGTCCCATCACATACTCCCGGGGTGAGACCCAGATTGAATCTCCCTCCTCACCCTCCCATCACATACTCCCGGGGTCAGGCACAGAGTGAATCTCCCTCCACACCGTCCCATCACAAAAGACCGGGGTCAGACACAAAGTGAATCTCCATACACACCGGCCCATCACAAACTCACGGGGTCTGACACAGAGTGAATCTCCATCCTCACCGTCCCTTCACAAAAACCCGGGGTCAGACACAGAGTGGATCTCCATCCAAACCGTCCCATCAGACATTGCCGGGGTCAGACACAGATTGAAACTCCATCCAAACCGTCCCATCACACTTTCACGGGGTCAGACACACAGTGAATCTCCATCCACACCGTCCCATCACAAATTCCCGGGGTCAAACACAAATTGAATCTCCCTCCACACAATCCCATCACAGTAGCCCGGGGTCAGACACTGAGTGAACCTTCATCCAAACCGTCCCATCACACATTGCAGGGTTCAGACACAGAGTGAATCTCCTTCCACACCATCACATCAAAAACTCCCGGGGTCAGACACAGAGTAAATCCCCCTCCTCACCGTCCCATCACACACTCCCGTGGTGAGACACAGAGTGAATCTGCATCCAAACCGTCCCATCACACGTTCCAGGGGTGAGACCCAGAGTGAATCTCCCTCCTCACCGTCCCATCACATACTCCCGGGGTGAGACCCAGAGTGAATCTCCCTCCTCACCGTCCCATCACATACTCCCGGGGTCAGGCACAGAGTGAATCTCCCTCCACACCGTCCCATCACAAAAGACCGGGGTCAGACACAAAGTGAATCTCCATACACACCGGCCCATCACAAACTCACGGGGTCTGACACAGAGTGAATCTCCATCCTCACCGTCCCTTCACAAAAACCCGGGGTCAGACACAGAGTGGATCTCCATCCAAACCGTCCCATCACACATTGCCGGGGTCAGACACAGATTGAAACTCCCTCCACACCGTCCCATCACAAATTCCGGGGTCAGACATAGAGTGAATCTGCATCCACACATTTCCATCACAAACTTTCGGGGTCAGAAACAGAGTGAATCTCCCTCCACACAGTCCCATCACAAAAGCCCGGGGACAGATAGAGATTGAATCTCCATCCAACCCGTCCCATCACACGTTCCCGGGGTCAGACACAGAGTGAATCTCCCTCCTCACCGTCCCATCACAAAAGCCCGGGGACAGTCACAGAGTGAATCTCCATCCAAACCGTCCCATCACACATTGCCGGGGTCAGACACAGAGTGAATCTCCATCCTCACCGTCCCTTCACAAAAACCCGGGGTCAGACACAGACTGGATCTCCATCCAAACCGTCCCATCACACATTGCCGGGGTCAGACACAGATTGAAACTCCCTCCACACCGTCCAATCACAAATTCCGGGGTCAGACATAGAGTGAATCTGCATCCACACATTTCCATCACAAACTCTCGGGGTCAGAAACAGAGTGAATCTCCCTCCTCAACGTCCCATTACACACTCCCGGGGTCTGACACAGAGTGAATCTCCATAAACACCGTCCCATCACACGGTCCCGGGATCAGACACAGAGTGAAACTCCCTCCTCCCCGTCCCAACACACACACCCGGGGTCAGACACAGAGTGTATCCCCCTATGCACCGTCCCAACACACAGTTCCTGGGTCAGACACAGAGTGAATCACCCTCCACACAGTCCCATCCCAAAAGCCCGGGGTCAGACACAGAGTGAATCTCCCTCCACACCGTCCCATCACAAAAGCCCGGGGTCAGACACTGAGTCAACCTCCATCCAAACCGTCCCACCATACTTTCCCGGAATCAGACACAGAGTGAATCTCCATCCACACCGTCCCATCACAAAAGCCTGGGGTCAGACACAAAGTGAATCTCCATCCAAACCGTCAAAGCACACTTTCCCGGGGTCCGACACAGAGTGAATCTCCATCCACACCGTCCCATCACAAAATCCCGGGGATAGACACAGAGTGAATCTGCCTCCACACCGTCCCATCACAAAAGCCCGGGGTCAGACACTGAGTGAACCTCCATCCAAACTGTCCCATCACACATTCCCGGGGTCAGACACAGAGTGAATCTCCTTCCACACCATCCCATCACAAACTCCCGGGGTCAGACACAGAGTGAATCTGCCTCCACACCGTCCCATGACAAAAGTCCTGGGTCAGACAGTAAGTGAATCTCCCTCCTCACCGTCCCATCACACACTCCCGGGGTCTGACACAGAGTGAATCTCCCGCCTCACCGTCCCACCACAAAAGCCCGGGTTCAGACACTGAGTAAATCTCCCTCTTCACCGTCCCATCACAAACTTCCGGGTTCAGACTCAGAGTGAAACTCCATCCAAACCGTCCCATCACACATTCCCGGGGTAAGACACAGAGTGAATCTCCATCCACACCGACCCATCATAAACTCCCGGGGTCAGTCACTGATTGAAACTCCATCCAAACCGTCCCATCACACATTGCCGGGGTCAGACACAGAGTGAATCTCCATCCTCACCGTCCCTTCACAAAAACCCGGGTTCAGACACAGAGTGGATCTCCATCCAAACCGTCCCATCACAAAAGCCCGGGGTCAGACACAGAGTGAACCTCCATCCAAACCGTCCCGTCAAACTTTACCGGGGTCAGACGCAGAGTGAATCTCCATCCACACCGTCCCTTCACAAAAGCCCGGGGTCAGACACAGAGTGAATCTCCATCCAAACCGTCCCATCACACTTTCCAGGGGTCAGACACAGAGTGAATCTCCATCCACACCGTCCCATCACAAACTCCCGGGGTCAGGCAAAGGGTAAATCTCTCTCCTCACCGTCCATTCACATACTCCCGGGGTCAGACACAGAGTGAATCTCCATCCAAACCGTCCCATCACACATTGCCGGGGTCAGACACAGAGTGAATCTCCATCCTCACCGTCCCTTCACAAAAACCCGGGGTCAGACACAGACTGGATCTCCATCCAAACCGTCCCATCACACATTGCCGGGGTCAGACACAGATTGAAACTCCCTCCACACCGTCCAATCACAAATTCCGGGGTCAGACATAGAGTGAATCTGCATCCACACATTTCCATCACAAACTCTCGGGGTCAGAAACAGAGTGAATCTTCCTCCTCAACGTCCCATTACACACTCCCGGGGTCTGACACAGAGTGAATCTCCATAAACACCGTCCCATCACACGGTCCCGGGATCAGACACAGAGTGAAACTCCCTCCTCCCCGTCCCAACACACACACCCGGGGTCAGACACAGAGTGTATCCCCCTATGCACCGTCCCAACACACAGTTCCTGGGTCAGACACAGAGTGAATCTCCCTCCACACAGTCCCATCCCAAAAGCCCGGGGTCAGACACAGAGTGAATCTCCCTCCACACCGTCCCATCACAAAAGCCCGGGGTCAGACACTGAGTCAACCTCCATCCAAACCGTCCCACCATACTTTCCCGGAATCAGACACAGAGTGAATCTCCATCCACACCGTCCCATCACAAAAGCCCGGGGTCAGACACAAAGTGAATCTCCATCCAAACCGTCAAAGCACACTTTCCCGGGGTCAGACACAGAGTGAATCTCCATCCACACCGTCCCATCACAAAATCCCGGGGTTAGACACAGAGTGAATCTGCCTCCACACCGTCCCATCACAAAAGCCCGGGGTCAGACACTGAGTGAACCTCCATCCAGACTGTCCCATCACACATTCCCGGGGTCAGACACAGAGTGAATCTCCTTCCACACCATCCCATCACAAACTCCCGGGGTCAGACACAGAGTGAATCTGCCTCCACACCGTCCCATGACAAAAGCCCTGGGTCAGACAGTAAGTGAATCTCCCTCCTCACCGTCCCATCACACACTCCCGGGGTCTGACACAGAGTGAATCTCCCGCCTCACCGTCCCACCACAAAAGCCCGGGTTCAGACACTGAGTAAATCTCCCTCTTCACCGTCCCATCACAAACTTCCGGGTTCAGACTCAGAGTGAAACTCCATCCAAACCGTCCCATCACACATTGCCGGGGTCAGACACAGAGTGAATCTCCATCCTCACCGTCCCTTCACAAAAACCCGGGGTCAGACACAGAGAGGATCTCCATCCAAACCGTCCCATCACAAAAGCCCGGGGTCAGACACAGAGTGAACCTCCATCCAAACCGTCCCGTCAAACTTTACCGGGGTCAGACGCAGAGTGAATCTCCATCCACACCGTCCCTTCACAAAAGCCCGGGGTCAGACACAGAGTGAATCTCCATCCAAACCGTCCCATCACACTTTCCAGGGGTCAGACACAGAGAGAATCTCCATCCACACCGTCCCATCACAAACTCCCGGGGTCAGGCAAAGTGTAAATCTCCCTCCTCACCGTCCATTCACATACTCCCGGGGTCAGACACAGAGTGAATCTGCATCCAACAGTCGCATCAAACGTTCCTGGGGTCAGACACAGAGTGAATCTCCCTCCTCTCCGTCCCATCACACACTCCCGGTTTCAGACACAGAGTGAATCTCCATAAAAACCGTCCCATCACACGGTCCCAGGATCAGACACAGAGTGAAACTCCCCCCTCACCGTCCCAACACACACTCCCGGGGTCAGACACAGAGTGAATCTCCATCCAAACCGTCCCATCACAAACTCCCGGGGTCAGACATTGAGTGAATCTCCATCCACACCGTCCCATCACAAACTCCCGGGGTCAGGCAAAGAGTAAATCTCCCTCCTCACCGTCCATTCACATACTCCCGGGGTCAGACACAGAGTGAATCTGCATCCAACCGTCGCATCAAACGTTCCCGGGGTCAGACACAGAGTGAATCTCCCTCCTCTCCGTCCCATCACACACTCCCGGTTTCAGACACAGAGTGAATCTCCATAAAAACCGTCCCATCA
The DNA here is from genome assembly GCF_048418815.1 of Hemitrygon akajei. Taxonomy (NCBI): domain Eukaryota; kingdom Metazoa; phylum Chordata; class Chondrichthyes; order Myliobatiformes; family Dasyatidae; genus Hemitrygon; species Hemitrygon akajei. The sequence goes on from NW_027331948.1 coordinate 1,381,230, forward strand.
CACGGTCCCAGGATCAGACACAGAGTGAAACTCCCCCCTCACCGTCCCAACACACACTCCCGGGGTCAGACACAGAGTGAATCTCCCTCCACACCGTCCGATCACAAAAGCCCGGGGTCAGACACAGAGTGAATCTCCCCCCACACCGTCCCATCACAAAAGCCCGGGGTCAGACACAGAGTGAACCTTCATCCAAACCGTCCCGTCAAACTTTACCGGGGTCAGACGCAGAGTGAATCTCCATCCACACCGTCCCTTCACAAAAGCCCGGGGTCAGACACAGAGTGAATCTCCATCCAAACCGTCCCATCACACTTTCCAGGGGTCAGACACAGAGTGAATCTCCATCCAAACCGTCCCATCACAATCTCCCGGGGTCAGACACAGAGTGAATCTCCCTCCACACCGTCCCATCACAAAAGCCCGGGGTCAGACACTGAGTGAACCTCCATCCAAACCGTCCCATCAAACATTCCCGGGGTCAGACACAGAGTGAATCTCCCTCCTCTCCGTCGCATTAAACACTATCGGTTTCAGACACAGAGTGAGTCTCCATCCACACCGTCCCATCACAAAAACCCCGGGTCAGACACAGAGTGAATCTCCATCCAAACCGTCCCATCACACTTTCCCGTGGTCAGACACAGTGTGAATCTCCATCCAAACCGTCCCATCACAAACTCCCGGGGTCAGACACAGAGTGAATCTCCCTCCACACCGTCCATTCACACACTCCCGGGGTCAGACACAGAGTGAATCTGCATCCAACTGTCGCATCAAACGTTCCCGGGGTCAGACACAGAGTGAATCTCCCTCCTCTCCGTCCCATCACACACTCCCGGTTTCAGACACAGAGTGAATCTCCATCCACACCGTCCCATCACAAACTCCCGGGGTCAGATATTGAGTGAATCTCCATCCACACCGTCCCATCACAAACTCCCGGGGTCAGGCAAAGAGTAAATCTCCCTCCACACCGTCCATTCACACACTCCCGGGGTCAGGCACAGAGTGAATCTGCATCCAACCGTCGCATCAAACGTTCCCGGGGTCAGACACAGAGTGAATCTCCCTCCTCTCCGTCCCATCACACACTCCCGTTTTCAGACACAGAGTGAATCTCCATCCACACCGTCCCATCACAAAAGACCGGGGTCAGACACAGAGTGAATCTCCATCCACACCGTCCCATCACAAACTCCCGGGGTCAGACACAAAGTGAATCTCCCTCTACACAATCCCATCACAGAAGCCCGGGGTCAGACACTGAGTGAACCTCCATCCAAACCGTCCCATCACACATTGCCGGGTTCAGTCACAGAGTGAATCTCCTTCCACACCATCACATCACACACTCCCGGGGTCAAACACAGAGTAAATCCCTTTCCTCAACCGTCCCATCACACGTTCCCGGTGTCAGACCCAGAGTGAATCACCCTCCTCACCGTCCCATCACACACTCTCGGGGTCTGACACAGAGTGAATCTCCATCCAAAACGTCCCATCACACGGTCCCAGGGTCAGACACAGAGAGAATCTCCCTCCTCACCGTCCCATCACAAATTCCGGGGTCTGACATAGAGTGAATCTGCATCCACACATTTCGATCGCAAATTCCCGGGGTCAGAAACAGAGTGAATCTCCCTTCTCACCGTTTCATCACACACTCCCGGGGTCTGACACAGAGTGAATCTGCCTCCACACCGTCCCATCACACACTCCCGGGGTGAGACACAGAGTGAATCGCCCTCCTCACCGTACCATCACACACTTCCGGGGTAAGTCACAGAGTGAATCTCCATCCACGCCGTCCCATCACAAAAGACCGTGATCAGACACAAAGTGAATCTCCATACACACCGGCCCATCACAAAAGCCCGGAGTCAGACACAGAGTGAATCTCCCTCTTCACCGTCGCATCACACACGCCCGGGGTCAGACTCAGAGTGAACCTCAATCCAAACCGTCCCATCACACGTTCCCGGGGTCAGACACAGATTGAATCTCCCTCCTCACCGTCCCATCACAAAAGCCCGGGGTCAGACACAGAGTGAATCTCCATCCAAACCGTCCCATCACACATTGCCGTGGTCAGACTCAGACTGAATCTCCCTCCACACCGACCCATCACAAATTCCCGGGGTCAGACATAGAGTGAATCTGCATCCACACCTATCCATCACACACTCCCGGGGTCTGACACAGAGTGAATCTCCATCCAAAACGTCCCATCACACGGTCCCGGGGTCAGACACAGAGTGATTCTCCCTCCCCACCGTCCCATCACAAATGCCAGGGGTCAGACGCCGATTGAATCTCCCTTCACACCGTCCCATCACAAATTCCGGGTCAGAAATAGAGTGAATCTGCATCCACACATTTCGATCTCAAATTCCCGGGGTCAGAAACAGAGTGAATCTCCCTCCTCACCGTCCCATCACACACTCCCGGTGTCTGACACAGAGTGAATCTCCATCAAAACCGTCCCATCACACGGTCCCGGGGTCGGCCACAGAGTGAAACTCCCTTCTCACCGTCCCAACACACACTCCCGGGGTCAGACACAGAGTGAATCTCCATCCAACCCGTCCCATCATACTTTCCCGGGGTCAGACACAGAGTGAATCTCATTCCACACCGTCCAATCACAAAAGCTCGGGGTCAGAGACAGAGTGAATCTCCATCCAAACCGTCCCATCACCCTTTCACGGGGTCAGACACACAGTGAATCTCTATCCACACCGTCCCATCACAAATTCCCGGGGTCAAACACAAATTGAATCTCCCTCCACACAATCCCATCACAGTAGCCCGGGGTCAGACACTGAGTGAACCTTCATCCAAACCGTCCCATCACACATTGCAGGGTTCAGACACAGAGTGAATCTCCTTCCACACCATCACATCAAAAACTCCCGGGGTCAGACACAGAGTAAATCCCCCTCCTCACCGTCCCATCACACACTCCCGTGGTGAGACACAGAGTGAATCTGCATCCAAACCGTCCCATCACACGTTCCAGGGGTGAGACCCAGAGTGAATCTCCCTCCTCACCGTCCCATCACATACTCCCGGGGTGAGACCCAGAGTGAATCTCCCTCCTCACCGTCCCATCACATACTCCCGGGGTCAGGCACAGAGTGAATCTCCCTCCACACCGTCCCATCACAAAAGACCGGGGTCAGACACTAAGTGAATCTCCATACACACCGGCCCATCACAAACTCACGGGGTCTGACACAGAGTGAATCTCCATCCTCACCGTCCCTTCACAAAAACCCGGGGTCAGACACAGAGTGGATCTCCATCCAAACCGTCCCATCACACATTGCCGGGGTCAGACACAGATTGAAACTCCATCCAAACCGTCCCATCACACTTTCACGGGGTCAGACACACAGTGAATCTCCATCCACACCGTCCCATCACAAATTCCCGGGGTCAAACACAAATTGAATCTCCCTCCACACAATCCCATCACAGTAGCCCGGGGTCAGACACTGAGTGAACCTTCATCCAAACCGTCCCATCACACATTGCAGGGTTCAGACACAGAGTGAATCTCCTTCCACACCATCACATCAAAAACTCCCGGGGTCAGACACAGAGTAAATCCCCCTCCTCACCGTCCCATCACACACTCCCGTGGTGAGACACAGAGTGAATCTGCATCCAAACCGTCCCATCACACGTTCCAGGGGTGAGACCCAGAGTGAATCTCCCTCCTCACCGTCCCATCACATACTCCCGGGGTGAGACCCAGAGTGAATCTCCCTCCTCACCGTCCCATCACATACTCCCGGGGTCAGGCACAGATTGAATCTCCCTCCACACCGTCCCATCACAAAAGACCGGGGTCAGACACAAAGTGAATCTCCATACACACCGGCCCATCACAAACTCACGGGGTCTGACACAGAGTGAATCTCCATCCTCACCGTCCCTTCACAAAAATCCGGGGTCAGACACAGAGTGGATCTCCATCCAAACCGTCCCATCACACATTGCCGGGGTCAGACACAGATTGAAACTCCCTCCACACCGTCCCATCACAAATTCCGGGGTCAGACATAGAGTGAATCTGCATCCACACATTTCCATCACAAACTTTCGGGGTCAGAAACAGAGTGAATCTCCCTCCACACAGTCCCATCACAAAAGCCCGGGGTCAGATAGAGATTGAATCTCCATCCAACCCGTCCCATCACACGTTCCCGGGGTCAGACACAGAGTGAATCTCCCTCCTCACCGTCCCATCACAAAAGCCCGGGGACAGTCACAGAGTGAATCTCCATCCAAACCGTCCCATCACACATTGCCGGGGTCAGACACAGAGTGAATCTCCATCCTCACCGTCCCTTCACAAAAACCCGGGGTCAGACACAGACTGGATCTCCATCCAAACCGTCCCATCACACATTGCCGGGCTCAGACACAGATTGAAACTCCCTCCACACCGTCCAATCACAAATTCCTGGGTCAGACATAGAGTGAATCTGCATCCACACATTTCCATCACAAACTCTCGGGGTCAGAAACAGAGTGAATCTCCCTCCTCAACGTCCCATTACACACTCCCGGGGTCTGACACAGAGTGAATCTCCATAAACACCGTCCCATCACACGGTCCCGGGATCAGACACAGAGTGAAACTCCCTCCTCCCCGTCCCAACACACACACCCGGGGTCAGACACAGAGTGTATCCCCCTATGCACCGTCCCAACACACAGTTCCTGGGTCAGACACAGAGTGAATCTCCCTCCACACCGTCCCATCACAAAAGCCCGGGGTCAGACACTGAGTCAACCTCCATCCAAACCGTCCCACCATACTTTCCCGGAATCAGACACAGAGTGAATCTCCATCCACACCGTCCCATCACAAAAGCCCGGGGTCAGACACAAAGTGAATCTCCATCCAAACCGTCAAAGCACACTTTCCCGGGGTCAGACACAGAGTGAATCTCCATCCACACCGTCCCATCACAAAATCCCGGGGTTAGACACAGAGTGAATCTGCCTCCACACCGTCCCATCACACACTCCCGGGGTCTGACACAGAGTGAATCTCCCGCCTCACCGTCCCACCACAAAAGCCCGGGTTCAGACACTGAGTAAATCTCCCTCTTCACCGTCCCATCACAAACTTCCGGGTTCAGACTCAGAGTGAAACTCCATCCAAACCGTCCCATCACACATTCCCGGGGTAAGACACAGAGTGAATCTCCATCCACACCGACCCATCATAAACTCCCGGGGTCAGTCACTGATTGAAACTCCATCCAAACCGTCCCATCACACATTGCCGGGGTCAGACACAGAGTGAATCTCCATCCTCACCGTCCCTTCACAAAAACCCGGGGTCAGACACAGAGTGGATCTCCATCCAAACCGTCCCATCACAAAAGCCCGGGGTCAGACACAGAGTGAACCTCCATCCAAACCGTCCCGTCAAACTTTACCGGGGTCAGACGCAGAGTGAATCTCCATCCACACCGTCCCTTCACAAAAGCCCGGGGTCAGACACAGAGTGAATCTCCATCCAAACCGTCCCATCACACTTTCCAGGGGTCAGACACAGAGTGAATCTCCATCCACACCGTCCCATCACAAACTCCCGGGGTCAGGCAAAGGGTAAATCTCTCTCCTCACCGTCCATTCACATACTCCCGGGGTCAGACACAGAGTGAATCTCCATCCAAACCGTCCCATCACACATTGCCGGGGTCAGACACAGATTGAAACTCCCTCCACACCGTCCAATCACAAATTCCGGGGTCAGACATAGAGTGAATCTGCATCCACACATTTCCATCACAAACTCTCGGGGTCAGAAACAGAGTGAATCTTCCTCCTCAACGTCCCATTACACACTCCCGGGGTCTGACACAGAGTGAATCTCCATAAACACCGTCCCATCACACGGTCCCGGGATCAGACACAGAGTGAAACTCCCTCCTCCCCGTCCCAACACACACACCCGGGGTCAGACACAGAGTGTATCCCCCTATGCACCGTCCCAACACACAGTTCCTGGGTCAGACACAGAGTGAATCTCCCTCCACACAGTCCCATCCCAAAAGCCCGGGGTCAGACACAGAGTGAATCTCCCTCCACACCGTCCCATCACAAAAGCCCGGGGTCAGACACTGAGTCAACCTCCATCCAAACCGTCCCACCATACTTTCCCGGAATCAGACACAGAGTGAATCTCCATCCACACCGTCCCATCACAAAAGCCCGGGGTCAGACACAAAGTGAATCTCCATCCAAACCGTCAAAGCACACTTTCCCGGGGTCAGACACAGAGTGAATCTCCATCCACACCGTCCCATCACAAAATCCCGGGGTTAGACACAGAGTGAATCTGCCTCCACACCGTCCCATCACAAAAGCCCGGGGTCAGACACTGAGTGAACCTCCATCCAAACTGTCCCATCACACTTTCCCGGGGTCAGACACAGAGTGAATCTCCTTACACACCATCCGATCACAAACTCCCGGGGTCAGACACAGAGTGAATCTGCCTCCACACCGTCCCATGACAAAAGCCCTGGGTCAGACAGTAAGTGAATCTCCCTCCTCACCGTCCCATCACACACTCCCGGGGTCTGACACAGAGTGAATCTCCCGCCTCACCGTCCCACCACAAAAGCCCGGGTTCAGACACTGAGTAAATCTCCCTCTTCACCGTCCCATCACAAACTTCCGGGTTCAGACTCAGAGTGAAACTCCATCCAAACCGTCCCATCACACATTGCCGGGGTCAGACACAGAGTGAATCTCCATCCTCACCGTCCCTTCACAAAAACCCGGGGTCAGACACAGAGTGGATCTCCATCCAAACCGTCCCATCACAAAAGCCCGGGGTCAGACACAGAGTGAACCTCCATCCAAACCGTCCCGTCAAACTTTACCGGGGTCAGACGCAGAGTGAATCTCCATCCACACCGTCCCTTCACAAAAGCCCGGGGTCAGACACAGAGTGAATCTCCATCCAAACCGTCCCATCACACTTTCCAGGGGTCAGACACAGAGTGAATCTCCATCCACACCGTCCCATCACAAACTCCCGGGGTCAGGCAAAGGGTAAATCTCCCTCCTCACCGTCCATTCACATACTCCCGGGGTCAGACACAGAGTGAATCTGCATCCAACCGTCGCATCAAACGTTCCCGGGGTCAGACACAGAGTGAATCTCCCTCCTCTCCGTCCCATCACACACTCCCGGTTTCAGACACAGAGTGAATCTCCATAAAAACCGTCCCATCACACGGTCCCAGCATCAGACACAGAGTGAAACTCCCCCCTCACCGTCCCAACACACACTCCCGGGGTCAGACACAGAGTGAATCTCCATCCAAACCGTCCCATCACAAACTCCCGGGGTCAGACATTGAGTGAATCTCCATCCACACCGTCCCATCACAAACTCCCCGGGTCAGGCAAAGAGTAAATCTCCCTCCTCACCGTCCATTCACATACTCCCGGAGTCAGACACAGAGTGAATCTGCATCCAACCGTCGCATCAAACGTTCCCGGGGTCAGACACAGAGTGAATCTCCCTCCTCTCCGTCCCATCACACACTCCCGGTTTCAGACACAGAGTGAATCTCCATAAAAACCGTCCCATCACACGGTCCCAGGATCAGACACAGAGTGAAACTCCCCCCTCACCGTCCCAACACACACTCCCGGGGTCAGACACAGAGTGAATCTCCATCCACACCGTCCCATCACAAAAGCCCGGGGTCAGACACAGAGTGAATCTCCCTCCACACCGTCCCATCACAAAAGCCCGGGGTCAGACACAGAGTGAAACTCCATCCAAACCGTCCCGTCAATCTTTACCGGGGTCAGACGCAGAGTGAATCTCCATCCACACCGTCCCTTCACAAAAGCCCGGGGTCAGACACAGAGTGAATCTCCATCCAAACCGTCCCATCACACTTTCCAGGGGTCAGACACAGAGTGAATCTCCATCCAAACCGTCCCATCATAAACTCCCGGGGTCAGTCACTGAGTGAATCTCCATCCAAACCGTCCCATCACACATTGCCGGGGTCAGACACAGAGTGAATCTCCATCCTCACCGTCCCTTCACAAAAACCCGGGGTCAGACACAGAGTGGATCTCCATCCAAACCGTCCCATCACAAAAGCCCGGGGTCAGACACAGAGTGAACCTCCATCCAAACCGTCCCGTCAAACTTTACCGGGGTCAGACGCAGAGTGAATCTCCATCCACACCGTCCCTTCACAAAAGCCCGGGGTCAGACACAGAGTGAATCTCCATCCAAACCGTCCCATCACACTTTCCAGGGGTCAGACACAGAGTGAATCTCCATCCAAACCGTCCCATCACACTTTCCAGGGGTCAGACACAGAGTGAATCTCCATCCACACCGTCCCATCACAAACTCCCGGGGTCAGGCAAAGGGTAAATCTCCCTCCTCACCGTCCATTCACATACTCCCGGGGTCAGACACAGAGTGAATCTGCATCCAACCGTCGCATCAAACGTTCCCGGGGTCAGACACAGAGTGAATCTCCCTCCTCTCCGTCCCATCACACACTCCCGGTTTCAGACACAGAGTGAATCTCCATAAAAACCGTCCCATCACACGGTCCCAGGATCAGACACAGAGTGAAACTCCCCCCTCACCGTCCCAACACACACTCCCGGGGTCAGACACAGAGTGAATCTCCATCCAAACCGTCCCATCACAATCTCCCGGGGTCAGACATTGAGTGAATCTCCATCCACACCGTCCCATCACAAACTCCCGGGGTCAGGCAAAGAGTAAATCTCCCTCCTCACCGTCCATTCACATACTCCCGGGGTCAGACACAGAGTGAATCTGCATCCAACCGTCGCATCAAACGTTCCCGGGGTCAGACACAGAGTGAATCTCCCTCCTCTCCGTCCCATCACACACTCCCGGTTTCAGACACAGAGTGAATCTCCATAAAAACCGTCCCATCACACGTTCCCAGGATCAGACACAGAGTGAAACTCCCCCCTCACCGTCCCAACACACACTCCCGGGGTCAGACACAGAGTGAATCTCCCTCCACACCGTCCCATCACAAAAGCCCGGGGTCAGACACAGAGTGAATCTCCCTCCACACCGTCCCATCACAAAAGCCCGGGGTCAGACACAGAGTGAACCTCCATCCAAACCGTCCCGTCAAACTTTACCGGGGTCAGACGCAGAGTGAATCTCCATCCACACCGTCCCTTCACAAAAGCCCGGGGTCAGACACAGAGTGAATCTCCATCCAAACCGTCCCATCACACTTTCCAGGGGTCAGACACAGAGTGAATCTCCATCCAAACCGTCCCATCACAATCTCCCGGGGTCAGACACAGAGTGAATCTCCCTCCACACCGTCCCATCACAAAAGCCCGGGGTCAGACTCTGAGTGAACCTCCATCCAAACCGTCCCATCAATCATTCCCGGGGTCAGACACAGAGTGAATCTCCCTCCTCTCCGTCGCATTAAACACTCCCGGTTTCAGACACAGAGTGAGTCTCCATCCAGACCGTCCCATCACAAAAACCCGGGGTCAGACACAGAGTGAATCTCCATCCACACCGTCCCATCACAAAAGCCCGGGGTCAGACACAGAGTGAATCTCCATCCAAACCGTCCCATCACACTTTCCCGGGGTCAGACACAGTGTGAATCTCCATCCAAACCGTCCCATCACAAACTCCCGGGGTCAGACACAGAGTGAATCTCCCTCCACACCGTACATTCACACTCTCCCGGGGTCAGACACAGAGTGAATCTGCATCCAACCGTCGCATCAAATGTTCCCGGGGTCAGACACAGAGTGAATCTCCCTCCTCTCCGTCCCATCACACACTCCCGGTTTCAGACACAGAGTGAATCTCCATCCACTCCGTCCCATCACAAACTCCCGGGGTCAGACATTGAGTGAATCTCCATCCACACCGTCCCATCACAAACTCCCGGGGTCAGGCAAAGAGTAAATCTCCCTCCTCACCGTCCATTCACATACTCCCGGGGTCAGACACAGAGTGAATCTGCATCCAACCGTCGCATCAAACGTTCCCGGGGTCAGACACAGAGTGAATCTCCCTCCTCTCCGTCCCATCACACACTCCCGGTTTCAGACACAGAGTGAATCTCCATCCACACCGTCCCATCACAAACTCCCGGGGTCAGACACAAAGTGAATCTCCCTCTACACAATCCCATCACAGAAGCCCGGGGTCAGACACTGAGTGAACCTCCATCCAAACCGTCCCATCACACATTGCCGGGTTCAGACACAGAGTGAATCTCCTTCCACACCATCACATCACAAACTCCCGGGGTCAGACACAGAGTAAATCCCTTTCCTCACCGTCCCATCACACGTTCCCGGTGTGAGACCCAGAGTGAATCACCCTCCTCTCCGTCCCATCACATACTCCCGGGGTCAGACACAGAGTGAAACTCCATCCACACCGACCCATCACAAACTTCCGGTGTCAGACACAGAGTGAATCTCCCTCCACACCGTCCCATCACAAAAGACCGGGGTCAGACACAAAGTGAATCTCCATACACACCGGACCATCACAAACTCACGGGGTCTGACACAGAGTGAATCTCCCTCCACACCGTCCCATCACAAAAGCCCGGGGTCAGATAGAGATTGAAACTCCTTCCAACCCGTCCCATCACACGTTCCCGAGGTCCGAAACAGAGTGAATCTCCCTCCTCACCGTCCCATCACAACAGAACGGGGTCAGACACTGAGTGAATCTCCCTCTTCACCGTCCCATCACACACTTCCGGGGTCAGACTCTGAGTGAACCTCCATTCAAACCGTCCAATCACAGGTTCCCGGTGTCAGACACAGAGTGAATCTCCCTCCTCACCGTCCCATCACAATAGCCCGGGGACAGTCACAGAGTGAATCTCCATCCAAACCGTCCCATCACACATTCCCGGGGTAAGACACAGAGTGAATCTCCATCCACACCGACCCATCATAAACTGGCGGGGTCAGACACTGAGTGAAACTCCATGCAAACCGTCCCATCACACATTGCCGGGGTCAGAAACAGAGTGAATCTCCCTCCTCACCGTCCCATCACACACTCCCGGTTTCTGACACGGAGTGAATCTCCATCAAAACCGTCCCATCACACGGTCCCGGGGTCAGACAGAGATTGAAACTCCCCCCTCACCGTCCCAACACACACTCCCGGGGTCAGACACAGAGCGGATCCCCCTACGCACGGTCGAAACACACACTTCCTGGGTCAGACACAGAGTGAATCTCCCTCCACACCGTCCCATCCCAAAAGCCCGGGGTTAGACGCAGAGTGAATCTCCCTCCACACCGTCCCATCACAAAAGCCCGGGGTCAGACACAGAGTGAATCTCCATCCAAACCGTCAAATCTCACTTTCCCGGGGTCAGACACAGAGTGAATCTCCATCCACACCGTCCCATCACAAACTCCCGGGGTCAGACACAGAGTGAATCTGCCTCCACACCGTCCCATCACAAAAGCCCGGGGTCAGACACTGAGTGAACCTCCATCCAAACTGTCCCATCACGCATTCCCGGGTTCAGACACAGAGTGAATCTCCTTCCACACAATCCCATCACAAAAGACCGGGGCCAGACACAGAGTGAATCTCCATCCACACCGTCCCATCACAAACTCCCGGGGTCAGACACAAAGTGAATCTCCCTCTACACAATCCCATCACAGAAGCCCGGGGTCAGACACTGAGTGAACCTCCATCCAAACCGTCCCATCACACATTGCCGGGTTCAGACACAGAGTGAATCTCCTTCCACACCATCACATCACAAACTCCCGGGGTCAGACACAGAGTAAATCCCTTTCCTCACCGTCCCATCACACGATCCCGGTGTGAGACCCAGAGTGAATCACCCTCCTCACCGTCCCATCACATACTCCCGGGATCAGACACAGAGTGAAACTCCATCCACACCGACCCATCACAACCTTCCGGTGTCAGAGACAGAGTGAATCTCCCTCCACACCGTCCCATCACAAAAGACCGGGGTCAGACACAAAGTGAATCTCCATACACACCGGACCATCACAAACTCACGGGGTCTGACACAGAGTGAATCTCCCTCCACACCGTCCCATCACAAAAGCCCGGGGTCAGATAGAGATTGAAACTCCTTCCAACCCGTCCCATCACACGTTCCCGAGGTCCGAAACAGAGTGAATCTCCCTACTCACCGTCCCATCACACACTTCCGGGGTCAGACTCTGAGTGAACCTCCATTCAAACCGTCCAATCACAGGTTCCCGGGGTCAGACACAGAGTGAATCTCCCTCCTCACCGTCCCATCACAATAGCCCGGGGACAGTCACAGAGTGAATCTCCATCCAAACCGTCCCATCACACATTCCCGGGGTAAGACACAGAGTGAATCTCCATCCACACCGACCCATCATAAACTGGCGGGGTCAGACACTGAGTGAAACTCCATCCAAACCGTCCCATCACACATTGCCGGGGTCAGAAACAGAGTGAATCTCCCTCCTCACCGTCCCATCACACACTCCCGGTTTCTGACACGGAGTGAATCTCCATCAAAACCGTCCCATCACACGGTCCCGGGGTCAGACAGAGATTGAAACTCCCCCCTCACCGTCCCAACACACACTCCCGGGGTCAGACACAGAGCGGATCCCCCTACGCACGGTCGAAACACACACATCCTGGGTCAGACACAGAGTGAATCTCCCTCCATACAGTCCCATCCCAAAAGCCCGGGGTCAGACGCAGAGTGAATCTCCCTCCACACCGTCCCATCACAAAAGCCCGGGGACAGACACAGAGTGAATCTCCATCCAAACCGTCAAATCTCACTTTCCCGGGGTCAGACACAGAGTGAATCTCCATTCACACCGTCCCATCACAAACTCCCGGTGTCAGACACAGAGTGAATCTGCCTCCACACCGTCCCATCACAAACTGGCGGGGTCAGACACTGAGTGAAACTCCATCCAAACCGTCCCATCACACATTGCCGGGGTCAGAAACAGAGTGAATCTCCCTCCTCACCGTCCCATCACACACTCCCGGTTTCTGACACGGAGTGAATCTCCATCAAAACCGTCCCATCACACGGTCCCGGGGTCAGACAGAGATTGAAACTCCCCCCTCACCGTCCCAACACACACTCCCGGGGTCAGACACAGAGTGAATCTCCATCCAAACCGTCCCATCACAAACTCCCGGCGTCAGACATTGAGTGAATCTCCATCCACACCGTCCCATCACAAACTCCCGGGGTCAGGCAAAGAGTAAATCTCCCTCCTCACCGTCCATTCACATACTCCCGGGGTCAGACACAGAGTGAATCTGCATCCAACCGTCGCATCAAACGTTCCCGGGGTCAGACACAGAGTGAATCTCCCTCCTCTCTGTCCCATCACACACTCCCGGTTTCAGACACAGAGTGAATCTCCATAAAAACCGTCCCATCACACGGTCCCAGGATCAGACACAGAGTGAAACTCCCCCCTCACCGTCCCAACACACACTCCCGGGGTCAGACACAGAGTGAATCTCCATCCAAACCGTCCCATCACAATCTCCCGGGGTCAGACACAGAGTGAATCTCCCTCCACACCGTCCCATCACAAAAGCCCGGGGTCAGACACTGAGTGAACCTCCATCCAAACCGTCCCATCAAACATTCCCGGGGTCAGACACAGAGTGAATCTCCCTCCTCTCCGTCGCATTAAACACTCCCGGTTTCAGACACAGAGTGAGTCTCCATCCAGACCGTCCCATCAAAAAAACCCGGGGTCAGACACAGAGTGAATCTCCATCCACACCGTCCCATCACAAAAGCCCGGGGTCAGACACAGAGTGAATCTCCATCCAAACCGTCCCATCACACTTTCCCGGGGTCAGACACAGTGTGAATCTCCATCCAAACCGTCCCATCACAAACTCCCGGGGTCAGACACAGAGTGAATCTCCCTCCACACCGTCCATTCACACACTCCCGGGGTCAGACACAGAGTGAATCTGCATCCAACCGTCGCATCAAACGTTCCCGGGGTCAGACACAGAGTGAATCTCCCTCCTCTCCGTCCCATCACACACTCCCGGTTTCAGACACAGAGTGAATCTCCATCCACACCGTCCCATCACAAACTCCCGGGGTCAGACATTGAGTGAATCTCCATCCACACCGTCCCATCACAAACTCCCGGGGTCAGGCAAAGAGTAAATCTCCCTCCTCACCGTCCATTCACATACTCCCGGGGTCAGACACAGAGTGAATCTGCATCCAACCGTCGCATCAAACGTTCCAGGGTCAGACACAGAGTGAATCTCCCTCCTCTCCGTCCCATCACACACTCCCGGTTTCAGACACAGAGTGAATCTCCATCCACACTGTCCCATCACAAAAGACCGGGGTCAGACACAGAGTGAATCTCCATCCACACCGTCCCATCACAAACTCCCGGGGTCAGACACAAAGTGAATCTCCCTCTACACAATCCCATCACAGAAGCCCGGGGTCAGACACTGAGTGAACCTCCATCCAAACCGTCCCATCACACATTGCCGGGTTCAGACACAGAGTGAATCTCCTTCCACACCATCACATCACAAACTCCCGGGGTCAGACACAGAGTAAATCCCTTTCCTCACCGTCCCATCACAAGTTCCCGGTGTGAGACCCAGAGTGAATCACCCTCCTCACCGTCCCATCACATACTCCCGGGGTCAGACACAGAGTGAAACTCCATCCACACCGACCCATCACAAACTTCGGGTGTCAGACACAGAGTGAATCTCCCTCCACACCGTCCCATCACAAAAGACCGGGGTCAGATAGAGATTGAAACTCCTTCCAACCCGTCCCATCACACGTTCCCGAGGTCCGAAACAGAGTGAATCTCCCTCCTCACCGTCCCATCACAACAGCCCGGGGTCAGACACTGAGTGAATCTCCCTCTTCACCGTCCCATCACACACTTCCGGGGTCAGACTCTGAGTGAACCTCCATTCAAACCGTCCGATCACAGGTTCCCGGGGTCAGACACAGAGTGAATCTCCCTCCTCACCGTCCCATCACAATAGCCCGGGGACAGTCACTGAGTGAACCTCCATCCAAACTGTCCCATCACGCATTCCCGGGTTCAGACACAGAGTGAATCTCCTTCCACACAATCCCATCACAAAAGACCGGGGTCAGACACAGAGTGAATCTCCATCCACACCGTCCCATCACAAACTCCCGGGGTCAGACACAAAGTGAATCTCCCTCTACACAATCCCATCACAGAAGCCCGGGGTCAGACACTGAGTGAACCTCCATCCAAACCGTCCCATCACACATTGCCGGGTTCAGACACAGAGTGAATCTCCTTCCACACCATCACATCACAAACTCCCGGGGTCAGACACAGAGTAAATCCCTTTCCTCACCGTCCCATCACACGATCCCGGTGTGAGACCCAGAGTGAATCACCCTCCTCACCGTCCCATCACATACTCCCGGGATCAGACACAGAGTGAAACTCCATCCACACCGACCCATCACAACCTTCCGGTGTCAGAGACAGAGTGAATCTCCCTCCACACCGTCCCATCACAAAAGACCGGGGTCAGACACAAAGTGAATCTCCATACACACCGGACCATCACAAACTCACGGGGTCTGACACAGAGTGAATCTCCCTCCACACCGTCCCATCACAAAAGCCCGGGGTCAGATAGAGATTGAAACTCCTTCCAACCCGTCCCATCACACGTTCCCGAGGTCCGAAACAGAGTGAATATCCCTCCTCACCGTCCCATCACACACTTCCGGGGTCAGACTCTGTGTGAACCTCCATTCAAACCGTCCAATCACAGGTTCCCGGGGTCAGACCCAGAGTGAATCTCCCTCCTCACCGTCCCATCACAATAGCCCGGGGACAGTCACAGAGTGAATCTCCATCCAAACCGTCCCATCACACATTCCCGGGGTAAGACACAGAGTGAATCTCCATCCACACCGACCCATCATAAACTGGCGGGGTCAGACACTGAGTGAAACTCCATCCAAACCGTCCCATCACACATTGCCGGGGTCAGAAACAGAGTGAATCTCCCTCCTCACCGTCCCATCACACACTCCCGGTTTCTGACACGGAGTGAATCTCCATCAAAACCGTCCCATCACACGGTCCCGGGGTCAGACAGAGATTGAAACTCCCCCCTCACCGTCCCAACACACACTCCCGGGGTCAGACACAGAGCGGATCCCCCTACGCACGGTCGAAACACACACATCCTGGGTCAGACACAGAGTGAATCTCCCTCCATACCGTCCCATCCCAAAAGCCCGGGGTCAGACGCAGAGTGAATCTCCCTCCACACCGTCCCATCACAAAAGCCCGGGGACAGACACAGAGTGAATCTCCATCCAAACCGTCAAATCTCACTTTCCCGGGGTCAGACACAGAGTGAATCTCCATTCACACCGTCCCATCACAAACTCCCGGTGTCAGACACAGAGTGAATCTGCCTCCACACCGTCCCATCACAAAAGCCCGGGGTCAGACACTGAGTGAACCTCCATCCAAACTGTCCCATCACGCATTCCCGGGTTCAGACACAGAGTGAATCTCCTTCCACACAATCCCATCACAAATTCCAGGGGTCAGACAATGAGTAAATCTCCCTCCTCACCGTCCCATCACACACTCCCGGGGTCAGACACAGAGTGAATCTCCCTCCTCACCGTACCATCACACTCTTCCGGGGTCAGACACAGAGTGAATCTCCATCCACACCGTCCCATCACAAAAGACCGGGATCAGACACAAAGTGAATCTCCATACACACCGGCCCATCACAAAAGCCCGGAGTCAGACACAGAGTGAATCTCCCTCTTCACCGTCGCATCACACACGCCCGGGTTCAGACTCAGAGTGAACCTCAATCCAAACCGACCCATCACATTTTCCAGGGGTCAGACACAGATTGAATCTCCCTCCTCACCGTCCCATCACAAAAGCCCGGGGTCAGACACAGGGTGAATCTCCATCCAAACCGTCCCATCACACATTGCCGTGGTCAGACTCAGATTGAATCTCCCTCCACACCGTCCCATCACAATTTCCCGGGATCAGACATAGAGTGAATCTACATCCACACCTATCCATCACACAATCCCGGGGTCGGACACAGAGTGAATCTCCATCTAAAACGTCCCATCACACGGTCCCGGTGTCAGACACAGAGTGAATCTCCCTCCTCACCGTCCCATCACAAAAGCCAGGGTTCAGACGCAGATTGAATCTCCCTTCACACCGTCCCATCACAATATCCGGGGTCAGACATAGAGTGAATCTGCATCCACACATTTCGATCTCAAATTCCCGGGGTCAGAAACAGAGTGAATCTCCATCCAAACCGTCCCATCACACTTTCCCGGGGTCAGACACAGTGTGAATCTCCATCCAAACCGTCCCATCACAAACTCCCGGGGTCAGACACAGAGTGAATCTCCCTCCACACCGTCCATTCACACACTCCCGGGGTCAGACACAGAGTGAATCTGCATCCAACCGTCGCATCAAACGTTCCCGGGGTCAGACATAGAGTGAATCTCCCTCCTCTCCGTCCCATCACACACTCCCGGTTTCAGACACAGAGTGAATCTCCATCCACACCGTCCCATCACAAACTCCCGGGGTCAGACATTGAGTGAATCTCCATCCACACCGTCCCATCACAAACTCCCGGGGTCAGGCAAAGAGTAAATCTCCCTCCTCACCGTCCATTCACACACTCCCGGTTTCAGACACAGAGTGAATCTCCCTCTACACAATCCCATCACAGAAGCCGGGGTCAGACACTGAGTGAACCTCCATCCAAACCGTCCCATCACACATTGCCGGGTTCAGACACAGAGTGAATCTCCTTCCACACCATCACATCACAAACTCCCGGGGTCAGACACAGAGTAAATCCCTTTCCTCACCGTCCCATCACACGTTCCCGGTGTGAGACCCAGAGTGAATCACCCTCCTCACCGTCCCATCACATACTCCCGGGGTCAGACACAGAGTGAAACTCCATCAGCACCGACCCATCACAACCTTCCGGGGTCAGACACAGAGTGAATCTCCCTCCACACCGTCCCATCACAAAAGACCGGGGTCAGACACAAAGTGAATCTCCATACACACCGGACCATAACAAACTCACGGGGTCTGACACAGAGTGAATCTCCCTCCACACCGTCCCATCACAAACTCCCGGGGTCAGACATTGAGTGAATCTCCATCCACACCGTCCCATCACAAACTCCCGGGGTCAGGCAAAGAGTAAATCTCCCTCCTCACCGTCCATTCACATACTCCCGGGGTCAGACACAGAGTGAATCTGCATCCAACCGTCGCATCAAACGTTCCAGGGTCAGACACAGAGTGAATCTCCCTCCTCTCCGTCCCATCACACACTCCCGGTTTCAGACACAGAGTGAATCTCCATCCACACTGTCCCATCACAAAAGACCGGGGTCAGACACAGAGTGAATCTCCATCCACACCGTCCCATCACAAACTCCCGGGGTCAGACACAAAGTGAATCTCCCTCTACACAATCCCATCACAGAAGCCCGGGGTCAGACACTGAGTGAACCTCCATCCAAACCGTCCCATCACACATTGCCGGGTTCAGACACAGAGTGAATCTCCTTCCACACCATCACATCACAAACTCCCGGGGTCAGACACAGAGTAAATCCCTTTCCTCACCGTCCCATCACAAGTTCCCGGTGTGAGACCCAGAGTGAATCACCCTCCTCACCGTCCCATCACATACTCCCGGGGTCAGACACAGAGTGAAACTCCATCCACACCGACCCATCACAAACTTCGGGTGTCAGACACAGAGTGAATCTCCCTCCACACCGTCCCATCACAAAAGACCGGGGTCAGATAGAGATTGAAACTCCTTCCAACCCGTCCCATCACACGTTCCCGAGGTCCGAAACAGAGTGAATCTCCCTCCTCACCGTCCCATCACAACAGCCCGGGGTCAGACACTGAGTGAATCTCCCTCTTCACCGTCCCATCACACACTTCCGGGGTCAGACTCTGAGTGAACCTCCATTCAAACCGTCCGATCACAGGTTCCCGGGGTCAGACACAGAGTGAATCTCCCTCCTCACCGTCCCATCACAATAGCCCGGGGACAGTCACTGAGTGAACCTCCATCCAAACTGTCCCATCACGCATTCCCGGGTTCAGACACAGAGTGAATCTCCTTCCACACAATCCCATCACAAAAGACCGGGGTCAGACACAGAGTGAATCTCCATCCACACCGTCCCATCACAAACTCCCGGGGTCAGACACAAAGTGAATCTCCCTCTACACAATCCCATCACAGAAGCCCGGGGTCAGACACTGAGTGAACCTCCATCCAAACCGTCCCATCACACATTGCCGGGTTCAGACACAGAGTGAATCTCCTTCCACACCATCACATCACAAACTCCCGGGGTCAGACACAGAGTAAATCCCTTTCCTCACCGTCCCATCACACGATCCCGGTGTGAGACCCAGAGTGAATCACCCTCCTCACCGTCCCATCACATACTCCCGGGATCAGACACAGAGTGAAACTCCATCCACACCGACCCATCACAACCTTCCGGTGTCAGAGACAGAGTGAATCTCCCTCCACACCGTCCCATCACAAAAGACCGGGGTCAGACACAAAGTGAATCTCCATACACACCGGACCATCACAAACTCACGGGGTCTGACACAGAGTGAATCTCCCTCCACACCGTCCCATCACAAAAGCCCGGGGTCAGATAGAGATTGAAACTCCTTCCAACCCGTCCCATCACACGTTCCCGAGGTCCGAAACAGAGTGAATATCCCTCCTCACCGTCCCATCACACACTTCCGGGGTCAGACTCTGTGTGAACCTCCATTCAAACCGTCCAATCACAGGTTCCCGGGGTCAGACACAGAGTGAATCTCCCTCCTCACCGTCCCATCACAATAGCCCGGGGACAGTCACAGAGTGAATCTCCATCCAAACCGTCCCATCACACATTCCCGGGGTAAGACACAGAGTGAATCTCCATCCACACCGACCCATCATAAACTGGCGGGGTCAGACACTGAGTGAAACTCCATCCAAACCGTCCCATCACACATTGCCGGGGTCAGAAACAGAGTGAATCTCCCTCCTCACCGTCCCATCACACACTCCCGGTTTCTGACACGGAGTGAATCTCCATCAAAACCGTCCCATCACACGGTCCCGGGGTCAGACAGAGATTGAAACTCCCCCCTCACCGTCCCAACACACACTCCCGGGGTCAGACACAGAGCGGATCCCCCTACGCACGGTCGAAACACACACATCCTGGGTCAGACACAGAGTGAATCTCCCTCCATACCGTCCCATCCCAAAAGCCCGGGGTCAGACGCAGAGTGAATCTCCCTCCACACCGTCCCATCACAAAAGCCCGGGGACAGACACAGAGTGAATCTCCATCCAAACCGTCAAATCTCACTTTCCCGGGGTCAGACACAGAGTGAATCTCCATTCACACCGTCCCATCACAAACTCCCGGTGTCAGACACAGAGTGAATCTGCCTCCACACCGTCCCATCACAAAAGCCCGGGGTCAGACACTGAGTGAACCTCCATCCAAACTGTCCCATCACGCATTCCCGGGTTCAGACACAGAGTGAATCTCCTTCCACACAATCCCATCACAAATTCCAGGGGTCAGACAATGAGTAAATCTCCCTCCTCACCGTCCCATCACACACTCCCGGGGTCAGACACAGAGTGAATCTCCCTCCTCACCGTACCATCACACTCTTCCGGGGTCAGACACAGAGTGAATCTCCATCCACACCGTCCCATCACAAAAGACCGGGATCAGACACAAAGTGAATCTCCATACACACCGGCCCATCACAAAAGCCCGGAGTCAGACACAGAGTGAATCTCCCTCTTCACCGTCGCATCACACACGCCCGGGTTCAGACTCAGAGTGAACCTCAATCCAAACCGACCCATCACATTTTCCAGGGGTCAGACACAGATTGAATCTCCCTCCTCACCGTCCCATCACAAAAGCCCGGGGTCAGACACAGGGTGAATCTCCATCCAAACCGTCCCATCACACATTGCCGTGGTCAGACTCAGATTGAATCTCCCTCCACACCGTCCCATCACAATTTCCCGGGATCAGACATAGAGTGAATCTACATCCACACCTATCCATCACACAATCCCGGGGTCGGACACAGAGTGAATCTCCATCTAAAACGTCCCATCACACGGTCCCGGTGTCAGACACAGAGTGAATCTCCCTCCTCACCGTCCCATCACAAAAGCCAGGGTTCAGACGCAGATTGAATCTCCCTTCACACCGTCCCATCACAATATCCGGGGTCAGACATAGAGTGAATCTGCATCCACACATTTCGATCTCAAATTCCCGGGGTCAGAAACAGAGTGAATCTCCATCCAAACCGTCCCATCACACTTTCCCGGGGTCAGACACAGTGTGAATCTCCATCCAAACCGTCCCATCACAAACTCCCGGGGTCAGACACAGAGTGAATCTCCCTCCACACCGTCCATTCACACACTCCCGGGGTCAGACACAGAGTGAATCTGCATCCAACCGTCGCATCAAACGTTCCCGGGGTCAGACATAGAGTGAATCTCCCTCCTCTCCGTCCCATCACACACTCCCGGTTTCAGACACAGAGTGAATCTCCATCCACACCGTCCCATCACAAACTCCCGGGGTCAGACATTGAGTGAATCTCCATCCACACCGTCCCATCACAAACTCCCGGGGTCAGGCAAAGAGTAAATCTCCCTCCTCACCGTCCATTCACACACTCCCGGTTTCAGACACAGAGTGAATCTCCCTCTACACAATCCCATCACAGAAGCCGGGGTCAGACACTGAGTGAACCTCCATCCAAACCGTCCCATCACACATTGCCGGGTTCAGACACAGAGTGAATCTCCTTCCACACCATCACATCACAAACTCCCGGGGTCAGACACAGAGTAAATCCCTTTCCTCACCGTCCCATCACACGTTCCCGGTGTGAGACCCAGAGTGAATCACCCTCCTCACCGTCCCATCACATACTCCCGGGGTCAGACACAGAGTGAAACTCCATCAGCACCGACCCATCACAACCTTCCGGGGTCAGACACAGAGTGAATCTCCCTCCACACCGTCCCATCACAAAAGACCGGGGTCAGACACAAAGTGAATCTCCATACACACCGGACCATAACAAACTCACGGGGTCTGACACAGAGTGAATCTCCCTCCACACCGTCCCATCACAAAAGCCCGGGGTCAGATAGAGATTGAAACTCCTTCCAACCCGTCCCATCACACGTTCCCGAGGTCCGAAACAGAGTGAATCTCCCTCCTCACCGTCCCATCACACACTTCCGGGGTCAGACTCTGAGTGAACCTCCATTCAAACCGTCCAATCACAGGTTCCCGGGGTCAGACACAGAGTGAATCTCCCTCCTCACCGTCCCATCACAATAGCCCGGGGACAGTCACAGAGTGAATCTCCATCCAAACCGTCCCATCACACATTCCCGGGGTAAGACACAGAGTGAATCTCCATCCACACCGACCCATCATAAACTGGCGGGGTCAGACACTGAGTGAAACTCCATCCAAACCGTCCCATCACACATTGCCGGGGTCAGAAACAGAGTGAATCTCCCTCCTCACCGTCCCATCACACACTCCCGGTTTCTGACACGGAGTGAATCTCCATCAAAACCGTCCCATCACACGGTCCCGGGGTCAGACAGAGATTGAAACTCCCCCCTCACCGTCCCAACACACACTCCCGGGGTCAGACACAGAGCGGATCCCCCTACGCACGGTCGAAACACACACTTCCTGGGTCAGACACAGAGTGAATCTCCCTCCACACCGTCCCATCGCAAAAGCCCGGGGTCAGACACAGAGTGAATCTCCATCCACACAGTCCCATCACAAACTCCCGGGGTCAGACACAGAGTGAATCTGCCTCCACACCGTCCAATCACAAAAGCCCGGGGTCAGACACTGAGTGAACCTCCATCCAAACTGTCCCATCACGCATTCCCGGGGTCAGACACAGAGTGAATCTCCTTCCACACAATCCCATCACAAATTCCAGGGGTCAGACATAGAGTGAATCTGCATCCACACCTTTCCATCACAAACTCCCGGGGTCAGACAATGAGTAAATCTCCCTCCTCACCGTCCCATCACACACTCCCGGGGTCAGACACAGAGTGAATCTCCCTCCTCACCGTACCATCACACACTTCCGTGGTCAGACACAGAGTGAATCTCCATCCACACCGTCCCATCACAAAAGACCGGAGTCAGACACAGAGTGAATCTCCCTCTTCACCGTCGCATCACAAACGCCCGGGTTCAGACTCAGAGTGAACCTCAATCCAAACCGACCCATCACACTTTCCAGGGGTCAGACACAGATTGAATCTCCCTCCTCACCGTCCCATCACAAAAGCCCGGGGTCAGACACAGGGTGAATCTCCATCCAAACCGTCCCATCACACATTGCCGTGGTCAGACTCAGATTGAATCTCCCTCCACACCGTCCCATCACAATTTCCCGGGATCAGACATAGAGTGAATCTGCATCCACACCGTCCCATCACAAAAGACCGGGATCAGACACAAAGTGAATCTCCATACACACCGGCCCATCACAAAAGCCCGGAGTCAGACACAGAGTGAATCTCCCTCTTCACCGTCGCATCACACACGCCCGGGTTCAGACTCAGAGTGAACCTCAATCCAAACCGACCCATCACACTTTCCAGGGGTCAGACACAGATTGAATCTCCCTCCTCACCGTCCCATCACAAAAGCCCGGGGTCGGACACAGAGTGAATCTCCTTCTAAAACGTCCCATCACACGGTCCCGGTGTCAGACACAGAGTGAATCTCCCTCCTCACCGTCCCATCACAAAAGCCAGGGTTCAGACGCAGATTGAATCTCCCTTCACTCCGTCCCATCACAATATCCGGGGTCAGACATAGAGTGAATCTGCATCCACACATTTCGATCTCAAATTCCCGGGGTCAGAAACAGAGTGAATCTCCCATATCACAGTCCCATCACACTCTCCCGGGGTCTGACACAGAGTGAATCTCCATCAAAACAGTCCCATCACACGGTCCCGGGGTCGGACACAGAGTGAAACTCACTTCTCACCGTCCCAACACACACTCCCGGGGTCAGACACAGAGCGAATCCCCCTACGCACGGTCCAAACACACACTTCCTGGGTCAGACACAGAGTGAATCTCCCTCCACACCGTCCCATCGCAAAAGCCCGGGGTTAGACATTGGGTCAACCTCCATCCAAACCGTCCCATCATACTTTCCCGGAGTCAGACACAGAGTGAATCTCCATCCACACCGTCCCATCACAAAAGCCCGGGGTCAGACACAGAGTGAATCTCCATCCAAACCGTCAAATCACACTTTCCCGGGGTCAGACACAGAGTGAATCTCCATCCACACCGTCCCATCACAAACTCCCGGGGTCAGACACAGAGTGAATCTGCCTCCACACCGTCCCATCACAAAAGCCCGGGGTCAGACACTGAGTGAACCTCCATCCACACGGTCCCAACACGTATTCCCGGGGTCAGACACAGAGTGAATCTCCCTCTTCACCGTCGCATCACACACGCCCGGGGTCAGACACAGGGTGAATCTCCATCCAAACCGTCCCATCACACATTGCCGTGGTCAGACTCAGATTGAATCTCCCTCCACACCGTCCCAACACACACTCCCGGGGTCAGACACGGAGCGGATCCCCCTACGCACGGTCCAAACACACACTTCCTGGGTCAGACACAGAGTGAATCTCCTTCCACACAATCCCATCACAAATTCCAGGGGTCAGACATAGAGTGAATCTGCATCCACACCTTTCCATCACAAACTCCCGGGGTCAGACAATGAGTAAATCTCCCTCCTCACCGTCCCATCACACACTCCCGGGGTCAGACACAGAGTGAATCTCCCTCCTCACCGTACCATCACACACTTCCGGGGTCAGACACAGAGTGAATCTCCATCCACACCGTCCCATCACAAAAGACCGGGATCAGACACAAAGTGAATCTCCATACACACCGTCCCATCGCAAAAGCCCGGGGTTAGACATTGAGTCAACCTCCATCCAAACCGTCCCATCATACTTTCCCGGAGTCAGACACAGAGTGAATCTCCATCCACACCGTCCCATCACAAAAGCCCGGGGTCAGACACAGAGTGAATCTCCATCCAAACCGTCAAATCACACTTTCCCGGGGTCAGACACAGAGTGAATCTCCATCCACACCGTCCCATCACAAACTCCCGGGGTCAGACACAGAGTGAATCTGCCTCCACTCCGTCCCATCACAAAAGCCCGGGGTCAGACACTGAGTGAACCTCCATCCACACGGTCCCAACACGTATTCCCGGGGTCAGACACAGAGTGAATCTCCCTCTTCACCGTCGCATCACACACGCCCGGGGTCAGACACAGGGTGAATCTCCATCCAAACCGTCCCATCACACATTGCCGTGGTCAGACTCAGATTGAATCTCCCTCCACACCGTCCCAACACACACTCCCGGGGTCAGACACGGAGCGGATCCCCCTACGCACGGTCCAAACACACACTTCCTGGGTCAGACACGGAGTGAATCTCCCTCCACACCGTCCCATCACAAAAGCCCGGGGTTAGACATTGAGTCAACCTCCATCCAAACCGTCCCTTCATACTTTCCCGGAGTCAGACACAGAGTGAATCTCCATCCACACCGTCCCATCACAAAAGCCCGGGGTCAGACACAGAGTGAATCTCCATCCAAACCGTCAAATCACGCATTCCCGGGGTCAGACACAGAGTGAGTCTCCTTCCACACCATCCCATCACAAATTCCAGGGGTCAGACATAGAGTGAATCTGCATCCACACCTTTCCATCACAAACTCCCGGGTTCAGACAAGGAGTAAATCTCCCTCCTCACCGTCCCATCAGACACTCCCGGGGTCAGACACAGAGTGAATCGCCCTCCTCACCGCACCATCACACACTTCCGGGGTCAGACACAGAGTGAATCTCCATCCACACCGTCCCATCACAAAAGACCGGGATCAGACACAAAGTGAATCTGCATCCACACCGATCCATCACACACTCCCGGGGTCTGACACAGAGTGAATCTCCATCTAAAACGTACCATCACACTGTCCCGGGGTCAGACACAGAGTGAATCTCCCTCCTCACCGTCCCATCACAAAAGCCAGGGTTCAGACGCAGATTGAATCTCCCTTCACACCGTCCCTTCACAATATCCGGGGTCAGACATAGTGTGAATCTGCATCCACACATTTCGATCTCAAATTCCCGGGGTCAGAAACAGGGTGAATCTCCCTCCTCAGCGTCCCATCACAAACTCCCGGGGTCAGACACAGAGTGAATCTGCCTCCACACCGTCCCATCACAAAAGCCCGGGGTTAGACACAGAGTGAATCTGCCTCCACACCGTCCCATCACAAAAGCCCGGGGTCAGACACTGAGTGAACCTCCATCCAAACTGTCCCGTTACACATTCCCGGGGTCAGACACAGAGTGAATCTCATTCCACACCATCCGATCACAAATTCCAGGGGTCAGACATAGAGTGAATCTGCATCCACACCTTTCCATCACAAACTCCCGGGGTCAGACAAGGGGTAAATCTCCCTCCTCACCGTCCCATCACACACTCCCGGGGTCAGACACAGAGTGAATCGCCCTCCTCACCGTACCATCACACACTTCCGGGGTCAGACACAGAGTGAATTTCCATCCACACCGTCCCATCACAAAAGACCGGGATCAGACACAAAGTGAATCTCCATACACACCGACCCATCACAAAAGCCCGGAGTCAGACACAGAGTGAATCTCCCTCTTCACCGTCGCATCACACACGCCCGGGTTCAGACTCAGAGTGAACCTCAATCCAAACCGTCCCATCACACATTCCCGGGGTCAGACACAGATTGAATCTCACTCCTCACCGTCCCATCACAAAAGCCCGGGGTCAGACACAGGGTGAATCTCCATCCAAACCGTCCCATCACACATTGCCGTGGTCAGACTCAGATTGAATCTCCCTCCACACCGTCCCATCACAATCTCCCGGAGTCAGACACAGAGTGAATCTCCTCTTCACCGTCGCATCACACACGCCCGGGTTCAGACTCAGAGTGAACCTCAATCCAAACCGTCCCATCACACTTTCCCTGGGTCAGACACGGATTGAATCTCACTCCTCACCGTCCCATCACAGAAGCCCGGGGTCAGACACAGGGTGAATCTCCATCCAAACCGTCGCATCACACGTTCCCGGGGTGAGACCCAGAGTGAATCTCCCTCCACACCGTCCCATCACAAAAGCCCGGGGTCAGATAGAGATTGAAACTCCATCCAACCCGTCCCATCACACGTTCCCGGGGTCTGACACAGACTGAATCTCCCTCCTCACCGTCCCATCACAAAAGCCCGGGGTCAGACACTGAGTGAATCTCCCTCTTCACCGTCCCATCACACACTTCCGGGGTCAGACTCTGAGTCAACCTCCATCCAAACCGTCCCATCACACGTTCCCGGGGTCAGACACAGAGTGAATCTCCCTCCTCACCGTCCCATCACAATAGCCCGGGGAAAGTCACAGAGTGAATCACCATCCAAACCGTCCCATCACAAACTCAAGGTGTCAGACACAGAGTGAAACTCCATCCACACCGTCCCATCACAAACTGCCGGGGCCAGACAAAGAGTGAATCTGCATCCAAACCGTCCCATCACACTTTCCCGGGGTCAGACACAGAGTGAATCTCCCTCCTCACCGTCCCATCACACACTCCCCGGGTCAGACACAGAGTGAATCTCCATCCACACCGTCCCATCACAAACTTCCGGGGTCTGACACAGAGTGAATCTCCCTCCTCACCGTCCCATCACACACTCCAGGGGTCTAACACAGAATGAATCTCCATCCAAACCGTCCCATCACAAAAACCCGGGGTCAGACACAGAGTGATTCTCCATCCACACCGTCCCATCACACACTCCCGGGGTCTAACACAGAATGAATCTCCATCCAAACCGTCCCATCACAAAAACCCGGGGTCAGACACAGAGGGATTCTCCATCCACACCGGACCATCACAAAAACCCGGAGTCAAACACTCAGTGAACCTGCATCCAAACCGTCCCATCACACATTGCCCGGGGTCAGACACAGAGTGAATCTCCTTCCACACCATCCCATCACAAATTCCAGGGATCAGACATAGAGTGAAACTGCATCCACACCTTTCCATCACAAACTCCCGGGGTCAGACAAGTAGTAAATCACCCTCCTCACGGTCCCATCACACACTCCCGGGGTCAGACACAGAGTGAATCTCCATCCACACCGTCCCATCACAGACTTCCGGGGTCTGACACAGAGTGAATCTCCCTCCACACCGTCCCATCACAAAAGACCGGGGTCAGACACAAAGTGAATCTCCATACACAACGGCCCATCATACATTCCCGGGGTCAGGCACAGAGTGAATCTCTATCCAGAGCGTCCCATCACAAAAGCCCGGGGTCAGACACAGAGTGAATCTCCATCCACACCGTCCCATCACAAACACCCGGGGTCAGACACAGAGTGAATCTCCATCCATACCGTCCCATCACAAAAGCCCGGGGTCAGACAAAGAGTGAATCTCCTTCCACACCATCCTATCACAAATTCCAGGGGTCAGACATAGAGTGAATCTGCTTCCACACCTTTCCATCACACTTTCGCTGGTTCAGACACAGCGTGAATCTCCCTCCTCACCGTCCCATCACACTTTCCCGCGGTCAGACACAGAGTGAATCCCCATCCAAACCGTCCCATCACAATCTCCCGGGGTCAGACACAGAGTGAATCTCCCTCCACACAATCCCATCACAAAAGCCTGGGGTCAGACACTGAGTGAACCTCCATCCAAACCGTCCCATCACACATTGCCGTGGTCTGACACAGAGTGAATCTCCTTCCACACCATCCCATCACAAATTCCAGTGGTCAGACATAGAGTGAATCTGCATCCACACCATTCCATCACAAACTCCCGGGGTCAGACAAAGAGTAAATCTCCCTCCTCACCATCCCATCACACACTCCCGGCGTCAGGCACAGAGTGAATCTGCATCCAATCCGTCCCATCACACGTTCCCGTGGTCAGACACAGAGTGAATCTCCCTCCTCACCGACCCATCACACACTCCCTTGGTCAGACACAGAGTGAATTTCCAAACACACCGTCCCATCACACACTCCCGGGGTCAGACACAAAGGGAATCTCCATCCACACCGGCCCATCACGAACTCACGGGGTCAGACACAGAGTGAATCTCCCTACTCACCGTCCCATCACAAAAGCCCGAGGTCAGACACAGAGTGAATCTCCATCCAAACCGTCCCATCACACTTTCCCGGCGTCAGACACAGAGTGAATCTCCATCCACACCGTCCCATCACACTCTCCCGGGATCAGACACAGAGTGAATCTCCATCCACACCGTCCCATCACAAACTGCCGGGGCCAGACAAAGAGTGAATCTGCATCCAAACCGTCCCATCACACTTTCCCGGGGTCAGACACAGAGTGAATCTCCCTCCTCACCGTCCCATCACACACTCCCCGGGTCAGACACAGAGTGAATCTCCATCCACACCGTCCCATCACAAACTTCCGGGGTCTGACACAGAGTGAATCTCCCTCCTCACCGTCCCATCACACACTCCAGGGGTCTAACACAGAATGAATCTCCATCCAAACCGTCCCATCACAAAAACCCGGGGTCAGACACAGAGTGATTCTCCATCCACACCGTCCCATCACACACTCCCGGGGTCTAACACAGAATGAATCTCCATTCAAACCGTCCCATCACAAAAACCCGGGGTCAGACACAGAGGGATTCTCCATCCACACCGGACCATCACAAAAACCCGGAGTCAAACACTCAGTGAACCTGCATCCAAACCGTCCCATCACACATTGCCCGGGGTCAGACACAGAGTG
Source organism: Hemitrygon akajei (assembly GCF_048418815.1). Classification (NCBI taxonomy): domain Eukaryota; kingdom Metazoa; phylum Chordata; class Chondrichthyes; order Myliobatiformes; family Dasyatidae; genus Hemitrygon; species Hemitrygon akajei. Next base: position 1,411,443 of record NW_027331948.1, read on the forward strand.
AATCTCCTTCCACACCATCCCATCACAAATTCCAGGGATCAGACATAGAGTGAAACTGCATCCACACCTTTCCATCACAAACTCCCGGGGTCAGACAAGTAGTAAATCACCCTCCTCACGGTCCCATCACACACTCCCGGGGTCAGACACAGAGTGAATCTCCATCCACACAGTCCCATCACAGACTTCCGGGGTCTGACACAGAGTGAATCTCCCTCCACACCGTCCCATCACAAAAGACCGGGGTCAGACACAAAGTGAATCTCCATACACAACGGCCCATCATACATTCCCGGGGTCAGGCACAGAGTGAATCTCTATCCAGAGCGTCCCATCACAAAAGCCCGGGGTCAGACACAGAGTGAATCTCCATCCACACCGTCCCATCACAAACACCCGGGGTCAGACACAGAGTGAATCTCCATCCATACCGTCCCATCACAAAAGCCCGGGGTCAGACAAAGAGTGAATCTCCTTCCACACCATCCTATCACAAATTCCAGGGGTCAGACATAGAGTGAATCTGCTTCCACACCTTTCCATCACACTTTCGCTGGTTCAGACACAGAGTGAATCTCCCTCCTCACCGTCCCATCACACTTTCCCGAGGTCAGACACAGAGTGAATCCCCATCCAAACCGTCCCATCACAATCTCCCGGGGTCAGACACAGAGTGAATCTCCATCCAAACCGTCCCATCACACATTGCCGTGGTCTGACACAGAGTGAATCTCCTTCCACACCATCCCATCACAAATTCCAGTGGTCAGACATAGAGTGAATCTGCATCCACACCATTCCATCACAAACTCCCGGGGTCAGACAAAGAGTAAATCTCCCTCCTCACCATCCCATCACACACTCCCGGCGTCAGGCACAGAGTGAATCTGCATCCAATCCGTCCCATCACACGTTCCCGTGGTCAGACACAGAGTGAATCTCCCTCCTCACCGACCCATCACACACTCCCGGGGTCAGACACAGAGTGAATTTCCAAACACACCGTCCCATCACACACTCCCGGGGTCAGACACAAAGGGAATCTCCATCCACACCGGCCCATCACGAACTCACGGGGTCAGACACAGAGTGAATCTCCCTACTCACCGTCCCATCACAAAAGCCCGAGGTCAGACACAGAGTGAATCTCCATCCAAACCGTCCCATCACACTTTCCCGGCGTCAGACACAGAGTGAATCTCCATCCACACCGTCCCATCACACACTCCCGGGATCAGACACAGAGTGAATCTCCATCCACACCGGGCCATCACAGAAACCCTGGGTCAGACACAAAGTGAATCTCCATACACACCGGCCCATTATACTTTCCCGGGGTCAGACACAGAGTGAATCTCCATCCAGAGCGTCCCATCACAAAGCCCGGGGTCAGACGCAGAGTGAATCTCCTTCCACACAATCCCATCACAAAAGCCCGGGGTCAGACACTGAGAGAATCTCCTTCCACACCATCCCATCCCAAATTCCAGGGGTCAGACATAGAGTGAATCTGCATACACACCTTTCCATCACAAACTCCCGGGGTCAGAGAAAGAGTAAATCTCCCTCCTCACCGTCCCATCACACACTTCCGGCGTCAAGAACAGAGTGAATCTGCATCCAAACCGTCCCATCACACGTTCCCGGGGTCAGACACAGAGTGAATCTCCCTCCTCACCGTCCCATCACACACTCCCCGGGTCAGACACAGAGTGAATCTCCATCCACACCGTCCCATCACAAACTTCCGGGGTCTGACACAGAGTGAATCTCCCTCCTCACCGTCCCATCACACACTCCCGGGGTATAACACAGAATGAATCTCCATCCAAACCGTCCCATCACAAAAACCCGGGGTCAGACACAGAGTGAGTCTCCATCCATTCCGTCCCATCACAAACTCAAGGTGTCAGATACAGAGTGAATCTCCATTTTAGCCGTCCCATCACAAACTCCCGGGGCCAGACAAAGAGTGAATCTGCATCCAAACCGTCCCATCACACTTTCCCGGGGTCATACATAGAGTGAATCTCCCTCCTCACCGTCCCAATACACACTCCCCGGGTCAGACACAGAGTGAATCTCCATCCACACCGTCCCATCACAAACTTCCGGGGTCTGACACAGAGTGAATCTCCCTCCTCACCGTCCCATCACACACTCCCGGGGTCTAACACAGAATGAATCTCCATCCAAACCGTCCCATCACAAAAACCCGGGGTCAGACACAGAGTGATTCTCCATCCACACCGTCCCATCACACAATCCCGGGGTCTAACACAGAATGAATCTCCATCCAAACCGTCCCATCACAAAAACCCGGGGTCAGACACAGAGTGAATCTCCCTCCACACCGTCCAATCACACACTCCCGGGGTCTGACACAGAGAGAATCTCCATCAAAACCGTCCCATCACACTGTCCCGGGGTCAGACACAGAGTGAATCTCCATCCAAACCGTCCCATCATAATTTCCCGGGGTCTGACACAGAGTGAATCTCCATCCAAACGGTCCCATCACAAACTCCCGGGGTCAGACAAGTAGTAAATCACCCTCCTCACGGTCCCATCACACACTCCCGGGGTCAGACACAGAGTGAATCTCCATCCACACCGTCCCATCACAGACTTCCGGGGTCTGACACAGAGTGAATCTCCCTCCACACCGTCCCATCACAAAAGACCGGGGTCAGACACAAAGTGAATCTCCATACACAACGGCCCATCATACATTCCCGGGGTCAGGGCACAGAGTGAATCTCTATCCAGAGCGTCCCATCACAAAAGCCCGGGGTCAGACACAGAGTGAATCTCCATCCACACCGTCCCATCACAAACTCCCGGGGTCAGACACAGAGTGAATCTCCATCCATACCGTCCCATCACAAAAGCCCGGGGTCAGACAAAGAGTGAATCTCCTTCCACACCATCCTATCACAAATTCCAGGGGTCAGACATAGAGTGAATCTGCTTCCACACCTTTCCATCACACTTTCGCTGGTTCAGACACAGAGTGAATCTCCCTCCTCACCGTCCCATCACACTTTCCCGCGGTCAGACACAGAGTGAATCCCCATCCAAACCGTCCCATCACAATCTCCCGGGGTCAGACACAGAGTGAATCTCTCTCCACACAATCCCATCACAAAAGCCTGGGGTCAGACACTGAGTGAACCTCCATCCAAACCGTCCCATCACACATTGCCGTGGTCTGACACAGAGTGAATCTCCTTCCACACCATCCCATCACAAATTCCAGTGGTCAGACATAGAGTGAATCTGCATCCACACCATTCCATCACAAACTCCCGGGGTCAGACAAAGAGTAAATCTCCCTCCTCACCATCCCATCACACACTCCCGGCGTCAGGCACAGAGTGAATCTGCATCCAATCCGTCCCATCACACGTTCCCGTGGTCAGACACAGAGTGAATCTCCCTCCTCACCGACCCATCACACACTCCCGGGGTCAGACACAGAGTGAATTTCCAAACACACCGTCCCATCACACACTCCCGGGGTCAGACACAAAGGGAATCTCCATCCACACCGGCCCATCACGAACTCACGGGGTCAGACACAGAGTGAATCTCCCTACTCACCGTCCCATCACAAAAGCCCGAGGTCAGACACAGAGTGAATCTCCATCCAAACCGTCCCATCACACTTTCCCGGCGTCAGACACAGAGTGAATCTCCATCCACACCGTCCCATCACACACTCCCGGGATCAGACACAGAGTGAATCTCCATCCACACCGGGCCATCACAGAAACCCTGGGTCAGACACAAAGTGAATCTCCATACACACCGGCCCATTATACTTTCCCGGGGTCAGACACAGAGTGAATCTCCATCCAGAGCGTCCCATCACAAAGCCCGGGGTCAGACGCAGAGTGAATCTCCTTCCACACAATCCCATCACAAAAGCCCGGGGTCAGACACTGAGAGAATCTCCTTCCACACCATCCCATCCCAAATTCCAGGGGTCAGACATAGAGTGAATCTGCATACACACCTTTCCATCACAAACTCCCGGGGTCAGAGAAAGAGTAAATCTCCCTCCTCACCGTCCCATCACACACTTCCGGCGTCAAGAACAGAGTGAATCTGCATCCAAACCGTCCCATCACACGTTCCCGGGGTCAGACACAGAGTGAATCTCCCTCCTCACCGTCCCATCACACACTCCCCGGGTCAGACACAGAGTGAATCTCCATCCACACCGTCCCATCACAAACTTCCGGGGTCTGACACAGAGTGAATCTCCCTCCTCACCGTCCCATCACACACTCCCGGGGTATAACACAGAATGAATCTCCATCCAAACCGTCCCATCACAAAAACCCGGGGTCAGACACAGAGTGAGTCTCCATCCATTCCGTCCCATCACAAACTCAAGGTGTCAGATACAGAGTGAATCTCCATTTTAGCCGTCCCATCACAAACTCCCGGGGCCAGACAAAGAGTGAATCTGCATCCAAACCGTCCCATCACACTTTCCCGGGGTCATACATAGAGTGAATCTCCCTCCTCACCGTCCCAATACACACTCCCCGGGTCAGACACAGAGTGAATCTCCATCCACACCGTCCCATCACAAACTTCCGGGGTCTGACACAGAGTGAATCTCCCTCCTCACCGTCCCATCACACACTCCCGGGGTCTAACACAGAATGAATCTCCATCCAAACCGTCCCATCACAAAAACCCGGGGTCAGACACAGAGTGATTCTCCATCCACACCGTCCCATCACACAATCCCGGGGTCTAACACAGAATGAATCTCCATCCAAACCGTCCCATCACAAAAACCCGGGGTCAGACACAGAGTGAATCTCCCTCCACACCGTCCAATCACACACTCCCGGGGTCTGACACAGAGAGAATCTCCATCAAAACCGTCCCATCACACTGTCCCGGGGTCAGACACAGAGTGAATCTCCATCCAAACCGTCCCATCATAATTTCCCGGGGTCTGACACAGAGTGAATCTCCATCCAAACGGTCCCATCACAAACTCCCGGGGTCAGACAAGTAGTAAATCACCCTCCTCACGGTCCCATCACACACTCCCGGGGTCAGACACAGAGTGAATCTCCATCCACACCGTCCCATCACAGACTTCCGGGGTCTGACACAGAGTGAATCTCCCTCCACACCGTCCCATCACAAAAGACCGGGGTCAGACACAAAGTGAATCTCCATACACAACGGCCCATCATACATTCCCGGGGTCAGGGCACAGAGTGAATCTCTATCCAGAGCGTCCCATCACAAAAGCCCGGGGTCAGACACAGAGTGAATCTCCATCCACACCGTCCCATCACAAACTCCCGGGGTCAGACACAGAGTGAATCTCCATCCATACCGTCCCATCACAAAAGCCCGGGGTCAGACAAAGAGTGAATCTCCTTCCACACCATCCTATCACAAATTCCAGGGGTCAGACATAGAGTGAATCTGCTTCCACACCTTTCCATCACACTTTCGCTGGTTCAGACACAGAGTGAATCTCCCTCCTCACCGTCCCATCACACTTTCCCGCGGTCAGACACAGAGTGAATCCCCATCCAAACCGTCCCATCACAATCTCCCGGGGTCAGACACAGAGTGAATCTCTCTCCACACAATCCCATCACAAAAGCCTGGGGTCAGACACTGAGTGAACCTCCATCCAAACCGTCCCATCACACATTGCCGTGGTCTGACACAGAGTGAATCTCCTTCCACACCATCCCATCACAAATTCCAGTGGTCAGACATAGAGTGAATCTGCATCCACACCTTTCCATCACAAACTCCCGGGGTCAGACAAAGAGTAAATCTCCCTCCTCACCATCCCATCACACACTCCCGGCGTCAGGCACAGAGTGAATCTGCATCCAATCCGTCCCATCACACGTTCCCGTGGTCAGACACAGAGTGAATCTCCCTCCTCACCGACCCATCACACACTCCCGGGGTCAGACACAGAGTGAATTTCCAAACACACCGTCCCATCACACACTCCCGGGGTCAGACACAAAGGGAATCTCCATCCACACCGGCCCATCACGAACTCACGGGGTCAGACACAGAGCGAATCTCCCTACTCACCGTCCCATCACAAAAGCCCGAGGTCAGAAACAGAGTGAATCTCCATCCAAACCGTCCCATCACACTTTCCCGGCGTCAGACACAGAGTGAATCTCCATCCACACCGTCCCATCACACACTCCCGGGGTCAGACACAGAGTGAATCTCCATCCACACCGGGCCATCACAGAAACCCTGGGTCAGACACAAAGTGAATCTCCATACACACCGGCCCATTATACTTTCCCGGGGTCAGACACAGAGTGAATCTCCATCCAGAGCGTCCCATCACAAAGCCCGGGGTCAGACGCAGAGTGAATCTCCTTCCACACAATCCCATCACAAAAGCCCGGGGTCAGACACTGAGTGAATCTCCTTCCACACCATCCCATCACAAATTCCAGGGGTCAGACATAGAGTGAATCTGCATCCACACCTTTCCATCACAAACTCCCGGGGTCAGAGAAAGAGTAAATCTCCCTCCTCACCGTCCCATCACACACTTCCGGCGTCAAGAAAAGAGTGAATCTGCATCCAAACCGTCCCATCACACGTTCCCGGGGTCAGACACAGAGTGAATCTCCCTCCTCACCGTCCCATCACACACTCACCGGGTCAGACACAGAGTGAATCTCCATCCACACCGTCCCATCACAAACTTCCGGGGTCTGACACAGAGTGAATCTCCCTCCTCACCGTCCCATCACACACTCCCGGGGTCTAACACAGAATGAATCTCCATCCAAACCGTCCCATCACAAAAACCCGGGGTCAGACACAGAGTGAGTCTCCATCCATTCCGTCCCATCACAAACTCAAGGTGTCAGATACAGAGTGAATCTCCATTTTAGCCGTCCCATCACAAACTCCCGGGGCCAGACAAAGAGTGAATCTGCATCCAAACCGTCCCATCACACTTTCCCGGGGTCATACATAGAGTGAATCTCCCTCCTCACCGTCCCAATACACACTCCCCGGGTCAGACACAGAGTGAATCTCCATCCACACCGTCCCATCACAAACTTCCGGGGTCTGACACAGAGTGAATCTCCCTCCTCACCGTCCCATCACACACTCCCGGGGTCTAACACAGAATGAATCTCCATCCAAACCGTCCCATCACAAAAACCCGGGGTCAGACACAGAGTGATTCTCCATCCACACCGTCCCATCACACAATCCCGGGGTCTAACACAGAATGAATCTCCATCCAAACCGTCCCATCACAAAAACCCGGGGTCAGACACAGAGTGATTCTCCATCCACACCGTCCCATCACAAACTCCCGGGGTCAGACACAGAGTGATTCTCCATCCACACCGGACCATCACAAAAACCCGGGGTCAGACAGAGAGTGAATCTCCCTCCACACCGTCCCATCACACACTCCCGGGGTCTGACACAGAGTGAATCTCCATCAAATCCGTCCCATCACACTGTCTCGGGGTCAGAAACAGTGTGAATCTCCCTCCACACCGTCCCATCACACACTCCCGGGGTCTGACACAGAGTGAATCTCCATCAAAACCGTCCCATCACACTGTCCCGGGGTCAGACACAGAGTGAATCTCCATCCAAACCGTCCCATCATAATTTCCCGGGGTCAGACACAGAGTGAATCTCCCTTCACACAATCCCATCACAAAAGCCCGGAGTCAAACACTCAGTGAACCTGCATCCAAACCGTCCCATCACACATTGCCCGGGGTCAGACACAGAGTGAATCTCCTTCCACACCATCCCATCACAAATTCCAGGGATCAGACATAGAGTGAAACTGCATCCACACCTTTCCATCACAAACTCCCGGGGTCAGACAAGTAGTAAATCACCCTCCTCACGGTCCCATCACACACTCCCGGGGTCAGACACAGAGTGAATCTCCATCCACACCGTCCCATCACAAACTTCCGGGTTCTGACACAGAGTGAATCTCCCTCCACACCGTCCCATCACAAAAGACCGGGGTCAGACACAAAGTGAATCTCCATACACAACGGCCCATCATACATTCCCGGGGTCAGGCACAGAGTGAATTTCCATCCAGAGCGTCCCATCACAAAAGCCCGGGGTCAGACACAGAGTGAATCTCCATCCACACCGTCCCATCACAAACACCCGGGGTCAGACACAGAGTGACCTCCATCCATACCGTCCCATCACAAAAGCCCGGGGTCAGACACAGAGTGAATCTCCATCCAAAACGTCCCATAACACTTTCCCGCGGTCAGAGACAGAGTGAATCCCCATCCAAACCGTCCCATCACAATCTCCCCGGGGTCAGACACAGAGTGAATCTCCCTCCACACAATCCCATCACAAAAGCCTGGGGTCAGACACTGAATGAACTTCCACCCAAACCGTCCCATCCACATTGCCGTGGTCAGACACAGAGTGATTCTCCTTCCACACCATTCCTTCACAAATTCCAGTGGTCAGACATAGAGTGAATCTGCATCCACACATTTCTATCACATACTCTCGGGGTCAGAATCAGAGTGAATCTCCCTCCTCAGCGTCCCATCACACAATCCCGGGGTCTGACACAGAGTGAATCTCCATAAAAACCGTCCCATCACAAGGTCCCAGGATCAGACACAGAGTGAATCTCCCTCCACACCGTCCCATCACAAAAGACCGGGGTCAGACGCAGAGTGAATCTCCATCCACACCGCCCCATCACAAAAGCCCGGGGTCAGACACAGAGTGAATCTCCATTCAAACCGTCCCATCACAATCTCCCGGGGTCAGACACAGAGTGAATCTCCCTCCACACCGTCCCATCACAAAAGCCCGGGGTCAGACACTGAGTGAACCTCCATCCAAACCGTCCCATCAAACATTCCCGGGGTCAGACACAGAGTGAATCTCCCTCCTCTCCGTCGCATTAAACACTCCCGGTTTCAGACACAGTGTGAATCTACATCCAAACCGTCCCATCACACACTCCCGGGGTCAGACACAGAGTGAATCTCCCTCCACACCGTCGCATCAAAAAAGCCCGGGGTCAGACATTGAGTGAATCTCCATCCAAACCGTCCCATCACAAACTCCCGGGGTCAGGCAAAGAGTGAATCTCCATCCACACCGACCCATCATAAACTCCCGTGGTCAGTCACTGAGTGGAACTCCATCCAAACCGTCCCATCACACATTGCCGGGGTCAGACACAGAGTGAATCTCCATCCTCACCGTCCCTTCACAAAAACCCAGGGTCAGACACAGAGTGGATCTCCATCCAAACCGTCCCATCACACATTGCCGGGGTCAGACACAGATTGAAACTCCCTCCACACCGTCCCATCACAAATTCCGGGGTCAGACATAGAGTGAATCTGCATCCACACATTTCTATCACAAACTCTCGGGGTCAGAATCAGAGTGAATCTCCCTCCTCAGCGTCCTATCACACAATTCCGGGGTCTGACACAGAGTGAATCTCCATAAAAACCGTCCCATCACAAGGTCCCAGGATCAGACACAGAGTGAATCTCCCTCCACACCGTCCCATCACAAAAGCCCGGGGTCAGACACAGAGTGAATCTCCCTCCACACCGTCCCATCACAAAAGCCCGGGGTCAGACACAGAGTGAACCTCCATCCAAACCGTCCCGTCGAACTTTACCGGGGTCAGACGCAGAGTGAATCTCCATCCACACCGCCCCATCACAAAAGCCCGGGGTCAGACACAGAGTGAATCTCCATCCAAACCGTCCCATCACACTTTCCCGGGGTCAGACACAGAGTGAATCTCCATCCACTCCGTCCCAACACAAAAGACCGGGGTCAGACACAGAGTGAACCTCCATCCAAACCGTCCCGTCAAACTTTACCGGGGTCAGACGCAGAGTGAATCTCCATCCACACCGCCCCATCACAAAAGCCCGGGGTCAGACACAGAGTGAATCTCCATCCAAACCGTCCCATCACACTTTCCCGGGGTCAGACACAGAGTGAATCTCCATCCAAACCGTCCCATCACAATCTCCCGGGGTCAGACACAGAGTGAATCTCCCTCCACACCGTCCCATCACAAAAGCCCGGGGTCAGACACTGAGTGAACCTCCATCCAAACCGTCCCATCAAACATTCCCGGGGTCAGACACAGAGTGAATCTCCCTCCTCTCCGTCGCATTAAACACTCCCGGTTTCAGACACAGTGTGAATCTCCATCCAAACCGTCCCATCACACACTCCCAGGGTCAGACACAGAGTGAATCTCCCTCCACACCGTCGCATCAAAAAAGCCCGGGGTCAGACATTGAGTGAATCTCCATCCAAACCGTCCCATCACAAACTCCCGGGGTCAGGCAAAGAGTGTATCTCCATCCACACCGACCCATCATAAACTCCCGTGGTCAGTCACTGAGTGGAACTCCATCCAAACCGTCCCATCACACATTGCCGGGGTCAGACACAGAGTGAATCTCCATCCTCAACGTCCCTTCACAAAAACCCGGGGTCAGACACAGAGTGGATCTCCATCCAAACCGTCCCATCACACATTGCCGGGGTCAGACACAGATTGAAACTCCCTCCACACCGTCCCATCACAAATTCCGGGGTCAGACATAGAGTGAATCTGCATCCACACATTTCTATCACAAACTCTCGGGGTCAGAATCAGAGTGAATCTCCCTCCTCAGCGTCCCATCACACAATCCCGGGGTCTGACACAGAGTGAATCTCCATAAAAACCGTCCCATCACAAGGTCCCAGGATCAGACACAGAGTGAATCTCCCTCCACACCGTCCCATCACAAAAGCCCGGGGTCAGACACAGAGTGAATCTCCCTCCACACCGTCCCATCACAAAAGCCCGGGGTCAGACACAGAGTGAACCTCCATCAACACCGTCCCGTCAAACTTTACCGGGGTCAGACGCAGAGTGAATCTCCATCCACACCGCCCCATCACAAAAGCCCGGGGTCAGACACAGAGTGAATCTCCATCCAAACCGTCCCATCACACTTTCCCGGGGTCAGACACAGAGTGAATCTCCATCCAAACCGTCCCATCACAATCTCCCGGGGTCAGACACAGAGTGAATCTCCCTCCACACCGTCCCATCACAAAAGCCCGGGGTCAGACACTGAGTGAACCTCCATCCAAACCGTCCCATCAAACATTCCCGGGGTCAGACACAGAGTGAATCTCCCTCCTATCCGTCGCATTAAACACTCCCGGTTTCAGACACAGTGTGAATCTCCATCCAAACCGTCCCATCACAAACTCCCGGGGTCAGACACAGAGTGAATCTCCCTCCACACCGTCGCATCAAAAAAGCCCGGGGTCAGACATTGAGTGAATCTCCATCCAAACCGTCCCATTACAAACTCCCGGGGTCAGGCAAAGAGTAAATCTCCCTCCTCACCGTCCATTCACACACTCCCGGGGTCAGACACAGAGTGAATCTGCATCCAACCGTCGCATCAAACGTTCCCGGGGTCAGACACAGAGTGAATCTCCCTCCTCTCCGTCCCATCACACACTCCCGTTTTCAGACACAGAGTGAATCTCCATCCACACCGTCCCATCACAAAAGACCGGGGTCAGACACAGAGTGAATCTCCATCCACACCGTCCCATCACAAACTCCCGGGGTCAGACACAAAGTGAATCTCCCTCTACACAATCCCATCACAGAAGCCCGGGGTCAGACACTGAGTGAACCTCCATCCAAACCGTCCCATCACACATTGCCGGGTTCAGACACAAAGTGAATCTCCTTCCACACCATCACATCACAAACTCCCGGGGTCAGACACAGAGTAAATCCCTTTCCTCACCGTACCATCACACGTTCCCGGTGTGAGACCCAGAGTGAATCACCCTCCTCACCGTCCCATCACACACTCTCGGGGTCTGACACAGAGTGAATCTCCATCCAAAACGTCCCATCACACGGTCCCAGGGTCAGACACAGAGAGAATCTCCTTCCTCACCGTTCCATCACAAACTCCCGGGGTCAGACAAGGAGTAAATCTCCCTCCTCACCGTCCCATCACACACTCCCGGGGTCAGACACAGTGTGAATCTACATCCAAACCGTCCCATCACACACTCCCGGGGTCAGACACAGAGTGAATCTCCCTCCACACCGTCGCATCAAAAAAGCCCGGGGTCAGACATTGAGTGAATCTCCATCCAAACCGTCCCATCACAAACTCCCGGGGTCAGGCAAAGAGTGAATCTCCATCCACACCGACCCATCATAAACTCCCGTGGTCAGTCACTGAGTGGAACTCCATCCAAACCGTCCCATCACACATTGCCGGGGTCAGACACAGAGTGAATCTCCATCCTCACCGTCCCTTCACAAAAACCCAGGGTCAGACACAGAGTGGATCTCCATCCAAACCGTCCCATCACACATTGCCGGGGTCAGACACAGATTGAAACTCCCTCCACACCGTCCCATCACAAATTCCGGGGTCAGACATAGAGTGAATCTGCATCCACACATTTCTATCACAAACTCTCGGGGTCAGAATCAGAGTGAATCTCCCTCCTCAGCGTCCTATCACACAATTCCGGGGTCTGACACAGAGTGAATCTCCATAAAAACCGTCCCATCACAAGGTCCCAGGATCAGACACAGAGTGAATCTCCCTCCACACCGTCCCATCACAAAAGCCCGGGGTCAGACACAGAGTGAATCTCCCTCCACACCGTCCCATCACAAAAGCCCGGGGTCAGACACAGAGTGAACCTCCATCCAAACCGTCCCGTCGAACTTTACCGGGGTCAGACGCAGAGTGAATCTCCATCCACACCGCCCCATCACAAAAGCCCGGGGTCAGACACAGAGTGAATCTCCATCCAAACCGTCCCATCACACTTTCCCGGGGTCAGACACAGAGTGAATCTCCATCCACTCCGTCCCAACACAAAAGACCGGGGTCAGACACAGAGTGAATCTCCCTCCACACCGTCCCATCACAAAAGCCCGGGGTCAGACACAGAGTGAACCTCCATCCAAACCGTCCCGTCAAACTTTACCGGGGTCAGACGCAGAGTGAATCTCCATCCACACCGCCCCATCACAAAAGCCCGGGGTCAGACACAGAGTGAATCTCCATCCAAACCGTCCCATCACACTTTCCCGGGGTCAGACACAGAGTGAATCTCCATCCAAACCGTCCCATCACAATCTCCCGGGGTCAGACACAGAGTGAATCTCCCTCCACACCGTCCCATCACAAAAGCCCGGGGTCAGACACTGAGTGAACCTCCATCCAAACCGTCCCATCAAACATTCCCGGGGTCAGACACAGAGTGAATCTCCCTCCTCTCCGTCGCATTAAACACTCCCGGTTTCAGACACAGTGTGAATCTCCATCCAAACCGTCCCATCACACACTCCCAGGGTCAGACACAGAGTGAATCTCCCTCCACACCGTCGCATCAAAAAAGCCCGGGGTCAGACATTGAGTGAATCTCCATCCAAACCGTCCCATCACAAACTCCCGGGGTCAGGCAAAGAGTGTATCTCCATCCACACCGACCCATCATAAACTCCCGTGGTCAGTCACTGAGTGGAACTCCATCCAAACCGTCCCATCACACATTGCCGGGGTCAGACACAGAGTGAATCTCCATCCTCAACGTCCCTTCACAAAAACCCGGGGTCAGACACAGAGTGGATCTCCATCCAAACCGTCCCATCACACATTGCCGGGGTCAGACACAGATTGAAACTCCCTCCACACCGTCCCATCACAAATTCCGGGGTCAGACATAGAGTGAATCTGCATCCACACATTTCTATCACAAACTCTCGGGGTCAGAATCAGAGTGAATCTCCCTCCTCAGCGTCCCATCACACAATCCCGGGGTCTGACACAGAGTGAATCTCCATAAAAACCGTCCCATCACAAGGTCCCAGGATCAGACACAGAGTGAATCTCCCTCCACACCGTCCCATCACAAAAGCCCGGGGTCAGACACAGAGTGAATCTCCCTCCACACCGTCCCATCACAAAAGCCCGGGGTCAGACACAGAGTGAACCTCCATCAACACCGTCCCGTCAAACTTTACCGGGGTCAGACGCAGAGTGAATCTCCATCCACACCGCCCCATCACAAAAGCCCGGGGTCAGACACAGAGTGAATCTCCATCCAAACCGTCCCATCACACTTTCCCGGGGTCAGACACAGAGTGAATCTCCATCCAAACCGTCCCATCACAATCTCCCGGGGTCAGACACAGAGTGAATCTCCCTCCACACCGTCCCATCACAAAAGCCCGGGGTCAGACACTGAGTGAACCTCCATCCAAACCGTCCCATCAAACATTCCCGGGGTCAGACACAGAGTGAATCTCCCTCCTATCCGTCGCATTAAACACTCCCGGTTTCAGACACAGTGTGAATCTCCATCCAAACCGTCCCATCACAAACTCCCGGGGTCAGACACAGAGTGAATCTCCCTCCACACCGTCGCATCAAAAAAGCCCGGGGTCAGACATTGAGTGAATCTCCATCCAAACCGTCCCATTACAAACTCCCGGGGTCAGGCAAAGAGTAAATCTCCCTCCTCACCGTCCATTCACACACTCCCGGGGTCAGACACAGAGTGAATCTGCATCCAACCGTCGCATCAAACGTTCCCGGGGTCAGACACAGAGTGAATCTCCCTCCTCTCCGTCCCATCACACACTCCCGTTTTCAGACACAGAGTGAATCTCCATCCACACCGTCCCATCACAAAAGACCGGGGTCAGACACAGAGTGAATCTCCATCCACACCGTCCCATCACAAACTCCCGGGGTCAGACACAAAGTGAATCTCCCTCTACACAATCCCATCACAGAAGCCCGGGGTCAGACACTGAGTGAACCTCCATCCAAACCGTCCCATCACACATTGCCGGGTTCAGACACAAAGTGAATCTCCTTCCACACCATCACATCACAAACTCCCGGGGTCAGACACAGAGTAAATCCCTTTCCTCACCGTACCATCACACGTTCCCGGTGTGAGACCCAGAGTGAATCACCCTCCTCACCGTCCCATCACACACTCTCGGGGTCTGACACAGAGTGAATCTCCATCCAAAACGTCCCATCACACGGTCCCAGGGTCAGACACAGAGAGAATCTCCTTCCTCACCGTTCCATCACAAACTCCCGGGGTCAGACAAGGAGTAAATCTCCCTCCTCACCGTCCCATCACACACTCCCGGGGTCAGACACAGAGTGAATCGCCCTCCTCACCGTACCATCACACACTTCCGGGGTAAGACACAGAGTGAATCTCCATCCACGCCGTCCCATCACAAAAGACCGTGATCAGACACAAAGTGAATCTCCATACACACCGGCCCATCACAAAAGCCCGGAGTCAGACACAGAGTGAATCTCCCTCTTCACCGTCGCATCACACACGCCCGGGGTCAGACTCAGAGTGAACCTCAATCCAAACCGTCCCATCACACGTTCCCGGGGTCAGACATAGAGTGAATCTGCATCCACACATTTCGATCTCAAATTCCCGGGGTCAGAAACAGAGTGAATCTCGCTCCTCACCGTCCCATCACACACTCACGGGGTCTGACACAGAGTGAATCTGCCTCCACACCGTCCCATCACAAAAGCCCGGGGTCAGACACTGAGTGAACCTCCATACAAACTGTCCCATCACATATTCCCGGGGTCAGACACAGAGTGAATCTCCTTCCACAACATCCCATCACAAATTCCAGGGTTCAGACATAGAGCGAATCTGCATCCACGCCTTTCCATCACAAACTCCCGGGGTCAGACAAGGAGTAAATCTCCCTCCTCACCGTCCCATCACACACTCCCGGGGTGAGACACAGAGTGAATCGCCCTCCTCACCGTACCATCACACACTTCCGGGGTAAGACACAGAGTGAATCTCCATCCACGCCGTCCCATTACAAAAGACCGTGATCAGACACAAAGTGAATCTCCATACGCACCGGCCCATCACAAAAGCCCGGAGTCAGACACAGAGTGAATCTCCCTCTTCACCGTCGCATCACACACGCCCGGGGTCAGACTCAGAGTGAACCTCAATCCAAACCGTCCCATCACACGTTCCCGGGGTCAGACATAGAGTGAATCTGCATCCACACATTTCGATCTCAAATTCCCGGGGTCAGAAACAGAGTGAATCTCGCTCCTCACCGTCCCATCACACACTCACGGGGTCTGACACAGAGTGAATCTGCCTCCACACCGTCCCATCACAAAAGCCCGGGGTCAGACACTGAGTGAACCTCCATACAAACTGTCCCATCACACATTCCCGGGGTCAGACACAGAGTGAATCTCCCTCTTCACCGTCGCATCACACACGCCCGGGGTCAGACTCAGAGTGAACCTCAATCCAAACCGTCCCATCACACGTTCCCGGGGTCAGACACAGATTGAATCTCCCTCCTCACCGTCCCATCACAAAAGCCCGGGGTCAGACACAGAGTGAATCTCCATCCAAATGTCCAATCACACATTGCCGTGGTCAGACTCAGACTGAATCTCCCTCCACACCGACCCATCACAAATTCCCGGGGTCAGACATAGAGTGAATCTGCATCCACACCTATCCATCACACACTCCCGGGGTCTGACACAGAGTGAATCTCCATCCAAAACGTCCCATCACACGGTCCCGGTGTCAGACACAGAGTGATTCTCCCTCCCCACCGTCCCATCACAAATGCCAGGGGTCAGACGCCGATTGAATCTCCCTTCACACCGTCCCATCACAAATTCCGGGGTCAGAAATAGAGTGAATCTGCATCCACACATTTCGATCTCAAATTCCCGGGGTCAGAAACAGAGTGAATCTCCCTCCTCACCGTCCCATCACACACTCCCGGTGTCTGACACAGAGTGAATCTCCATCAAAACCGTCCCATCACACGGTCCCGGGGTCGGACACAGAGTGAAACTCCCTTCTCACCGTCCCAACACACACTCCCGGGGTCAGACACAGAGTGAATCTCCATCCAACCCGTCCCATCATACTTTCCCGGGGTCAGACACAGAGTGAATCTCATTCCACACCGTCCAATCACAAAAGCTCGGGGTCAGAGACAGAGTGAATCTCCATCCAAACCGTCCCATCACACTTTCACGGGGTCAGACACACAGTGAATCTCCATCCACACCGTCCCATCACAAATTCCCGGGGTCAAACACAAATTGAATCTCCCTCCACACAATCCCATCACAGTAGCCCGGGGTCAGACACTGAGTGAACCTTCATCCAAACCGTCCCATCACACATTGCAGGGTTCAGACACAGAGTGAATCTCCTTCCACACCATCACATCAAAAACTCCCGGGGTCAGACACAGAGTAAATCCCCCTCCTCACCGTCCCATCACACACTCCCGTGGTGAGACACAGAGTGAATCTGCATCCAAACCGTCCCATCACACGTTCCCGGGGTGAGACCCAGAGTGTATCTCCCTCCTCACCGTCCCATCACATACTCCCGGGGTGAGACCCAGAGTGAATCTCCCTCCTCACCGTCCCATCACATACTCCCGGGGTCAGGCACAGAGTGAATCTCCCTCCACACCGTCCCATCACAAAAGACCGGGGTCAGACACAAAGTGAATCTCCCTCCTCACCGTCCCATCACATACTCCCGGGGTGAGACCCAGAGTGAATCTCCCTCCTCACCGGCCCATCACAAACTCACGGGGTCTGACACAGAGTGAATCTCCATCCTCACCGTCCCTTCACAAAAACCCGGGGTCAGACACAGATTGAAACTCCCTCCACACCGTCCCATCACAAATTCCGGGGTGAGACCCAGAGTGAATCTCCCTCCTCACCGTCCCATCACATACTCCCGGGGTGAGACCCAGAGTGAATCTCCCTCCTCACCGTCCCATCACATACTCCCGGGGTCAGGCACAGAGTGAATCTCCCTCCACACCGTCCCATCACAAAAGACCGGGGTCAGACACAAAGTGAATCTCCATCCAAACCGTCCCATCACACATTGCCGGGGTCTGACACAGATTGAAACTCCCTCCACACCGTCCCATCACAAATTCCGGGGTCAGACATAGAGTGAATCTGCATCCACACATTTCCATCACAAACTTTCGGGGTCAGAAACAGAGTGAATCTCCCTCCACACAGTCCCATCACAAAAGCCCGGGGTCAGATAGAGATTGAATCTCCATCCAACCCGTCCCATCACACGTTCCCGGGGTCAGACACAGAGTGAATCTCCCTCCTCACCGTCCCATCACAAAAGCCCGGGGACAGTCACAGAGTGAATCTCCATCCAAACCGTCCCATCACACATTGCCGGGGTCAGACACAGAGTGAATCTCCATCCTCACCGTCCCTTCACAAAAACCCGGGGTCAGACACAGACTGGATCTCCATCCAAACCGTCCCATCACACATTGCAGGGGTCAGACACAGATTGAAACTCCCTCCACACCGTCCCATCACAAATTCCGGGGTCAGACATAGAGTGAATCTGCATCCACACATTTCCATCACAAACTCACGGGGTCAGAAACAGAGTGAATCTCCCTCCTCAACGTCCCATTACACACTCCCGGGGTCTGACACAGAGTGAATCTCCATAAACACCGTCCCATCACACGGTCCCGGGATCAGACACAGAGTGAAACTCCCTCCTCCCCGTCCCAACACACACACCCGGGGTCAGACACAGAGTGTATCCCCCTATGCACCGTCCCAACACACAGTTCCTGGGTCAGACACAGAGTGAATCTCCCTCCACACAGTCCCATCCCAAAAGCCCGGGGTCAGACACAGAGTGAATCTCCCTCTTCACCGTCGCATCACACAAGCCCGGGGTCAGACTCAGAGTGAATCTCCTTCCACACCATCCCATCACAAATTCCAGGGTTCAGACATAGAGCGAATCTGCATCCACGCCTTTCCATCACAAACTCCCGGGGTCAGACAAGGAGTAAATCTCCCTCCTCACCGTCCCATCACACACTCCCGGGGTGAGACACAGAGTGAATCGCCCTCCTCACCGTACCATCACACACTTCCGGGGTAAGACACAGAGTGAATCTCCATCCACGCCGTCCCATCACAAAAGACCGTGATCAGACACAAAGTGAATCTCCATACACACCGGCCCATCACAAAAGCCCGGAGTCAGACACAGAGTGAATCTCCCTCTTCACCGTCGCATCACACACGCCCGGGGTCAGACTCAGAGTGAACCTCAATCCAAACCGTCCCATCACACGTTCCCGGGGTCAGACACAGATTGAATCTCCCTCCTCACCGTCCCATCACAAAAGCCCGGGGTCAGACACAGAGTGAATCTCCATCCAAACCGTCCAATCACACATTGCCGTGGTCAGACTCAGACTGAATCTCCCTCCACACCGACCCATCACAAATTCCCGGGGTCAGACATAGAGTGAATCTGCATCCACACCTATCCATCACACACTCCCGGGGTCTGACACAGAGTGAATCTCCATCCAAAACGTCCCATCACACGGTCCCGGGGTCAGACACAGAGTGATTCTCCCTCCCCACCGTCCCATCACAAATGCCAGGGGTCAGACGCCGATTGAATCTCCCTTCACACCGTCCCATCACAAATTCCGGGGTCAGAAATAGAGTGAATCTGCATCCACACATTTCGATCTCAAATTCCCGGGGTCAGAAACAGAGTGAATCTCCCTCCTCACCGTCCCATCACACACTCCCGGTGTCTGACACAGAGTGTATCTCCATCAAAACCGTCCCATCACACGGTCCCGGGGTCGGACACAGAGTGAAACTCCCTTCTCACCGTCCCAACACACACTCCCGGGGTCAGACACAGAGTGAATCTCCATCCAACCCGTCCCATCATACTTTCCCGGGGTCAGACACAGAGTGAATCTCATTCCACACCGTCCAATCACAAAAGCTCGGGGTCAGAGACAGAGTGAATCTCCATCCAAACCGTCCCATCACACTTTCACGGGGTCAGACACACAGTGAATCTCCATCCACACCGTCCCATCACAAATTCCCGGGGTCAAACACAAATTGAATCTCCCTCCACACAATCCCATCACAGTAGCCCGGGGTCAGACACTGAGTGAACCTTCATCCAAACCGTCCCATCACACATTGCAGGGTTCAGACACAGAGTGAATCTCCTTCCACACCATCACATCAAAAACTCCCGGGGTCAGACACAGAGTAAATCCCCCTCCTCACCGTCCCATCACACACTCCCGTGGTGAGACACAGAGTGAATCTGCATCCAAACCGTCCCATCACACGTTCCCGGGGTGAGACCCAGAGTGAATCTCCCTCCTCACCGTCCCATCACATACTCCCGGGGTGAGACCCAGAGTGAATCTCCCTCCTCACCGTCCCATCACATACTCCCGGGGTCAGGCACAGAGTGAATCTCCCTCCACACCGTCCCATCACAAAAGACCGGGGTCAGACACAAAGTGAATCTCCATCCACACCGGCCCATCACAAACTCACGGGGTCTGACACAGAGTGAATCTCCATCCTCACCGTCCCTTCACAAAAACCCGGGGTCAGACACAGAGTGGATCTCCATCCAAACCGTCCCATCACACATTGCCGGGGTCAGACACAGATTGAAACTCCCTCCACACCGTCCCATCACAAATTCCGGGGTCAGACATAGAGTGAATCTGCATCCACAGATTTCCATCACAAACTTTCGGGGTCAGAAACAGAGTGAATCTCCCTCCACACAATCCCATCACAAAAGCCCGGGGTCAGATAGAGATTGAATCTCCATCCAACCCGTCCCATCACACGTTCCCGGGGTCAGACACAGAGTGAATCTCCCTCCTCACCGTCCCATCACAAAAGCCCGGGGACAGTCACAGAGTGAATCTCCATCCAAACCGTCCCATCACACATTGCCGGGGTCAGACACAGAGTGAATCTCCATCCTCACCGTCCCTTCACAAAAACCCGGGGTCAGACACAGACTGGATCTCCATCCAAACCGTCCCATCACACATTGCCGGGGTCAGACACAGATTGAAACTCCCTCCACACCGTCCCATCACAAATTCCGGGGTCAGACATAGAGTGAATCTGCATCCACACATTTCCATCACAAACTCACGGGGTCAGAAACAGAGTGAATCTCCCTCCTCAACGTCCCATTACACACTCCCGGGGTCTGACACAGAGTGAATCTCCATAAACACCGTCCCATCACACGGTCCCGGGATCAGACACAGAGTGAAACTCCCTCCTCCCCGTCCCAACACACACACCCGGGGTCAGACACAGAGTGTATCCCCCTATGCACCGTCCCAACACACAGTTCCTGGGTCAGACACAGAGTGAATCTCCCTCCACACAGTCCCATCCCAAAAGCCCGGGGTCAGACACAGAGTGAATCTCCCTCTTCACCGTCGCATCACACAAGCCCGGGGTCAGACTCAGAGTGAACGTCAATCCAAACCGTCCCATCACACGTTCCCGGGGTCAGACATAGAGTGAATCTGCATCCACACATTTCGATCTCAAATTCCCGGGGTCAGAAACAGAGTGAATCTCGCTCCTCACCGTCCCAACACACACACCCGGGGTCAGACACAGAGTGTATCCCCCTATGCACCGTCCCAACACACAGTTCCTGGGTCAGACACAGAGTGAATCTCCCTCCACACAGTCCCATCCCAAAAGCCCGGGGTCAGACACAGAGTGAATCTCCCTCCACACCGTCCCATCACAAAAGCCCGGGGTCAGACACTGAGTCAACCTCCATCCAAACCGTCCCATCATACTTTCCCGGAGTCAGACACAGAGTGAATCTCCATCCACACCGTCCCATCACAAAAGCCCGGGGTCAGACACAAAGTGAATCTCCATCCAAACCGTCAAATCACACTTTCCCGGGGTCAGACACAGAGTGAATCTCCATCCACACCGTCCCATCACAAAATCCCGGGGTTAGTCACAGAGTGAATCTGCCTCCACACCGTCCCATCACAAAAGCCCGGGGTCAGACACTGAGTGAACCTCCATCCAAACTGTCCCATCACACATTCCCGGGGTCAGACACAGAGTGAATCTCCTTCCACACCATCCCATCACAAACTCCCGGGGTCAGACACAGAGTGAATCTGCCTCCACACCGTCCCATGACAAAAGCCCTGGGTCAGACAGTAAGTGAATCTCCCTCCTCACCGTCCCATCACACACTCCCGGGGTCTGACACAGAGTGAATCTCCCGCCTCACCGTCCCACCACAAAAGCCCGGGTTCAGACACTGAGTAAATCTCCCTCTTCACCGTCCCATCACAAACTTCCGGGTTCAGACTCAGAGTGAAACTCCATCCAAACCGTCCCATCACACATTCCCGGGGTAAGACACAGAGTGAATCTCCATCCACACCGACCCATCATAAACTCCCGGGGTCAGTCACTGAGTGAAACTCCATCCAAACCGTCCCATCACACATTGCCGGGGTCAGACACAGAGTGAATCTCCATCCTCACCGTCCCTTCACAAAAACCCGGGGTCAGACACAGAGTGGATCTCCATCCAAACCGTCCCATCACAAAAGCCCGGGGTCAGACACAGAGTGAACCTCCATCCAAACCGTCCCGTCAAACTTTACCGGTCTCAGACGCAGAGTGAATCTCCATCCACACCGTCCCTTCTCAAAAGCCCGGGGTCAGACACAGAGTGAATCTCCATCCAAACCGTCCCATCACACTTTCCAGGGGTTAGACACAGAGTGAATCTCCATCCACACCGTCCCATCACAAACTCCCGGGGTCAGGCAAAGAGTAAATCTCCCTCCTCACCGTCCATTCACATACTCCCGGGGTCAGACACAGAGTGAATCTGCATCCAACCGTCGCATCAAACGTTCCCGGGGTCAGACACAGAGTGAATCTCCCTCCTCTCCGTCCCATCACACAATCCCGGTTTCAGACACAGAGTGAATCTCCATAAAAACCGTCCCATCACACGGTCCCAGGATCAGACACAGAGTGAAACTCCCCCCTCACCGTCCCAACACACACTCCCGGGGTCAGACACAGAGTGAATCTCCATCCAAACCGTCCCATCACAAACTCCCGGGGTCAGACATTGAGTGAATCTCCATCCACACCGTCCCATCACAAACTCCCTGGGTCAGGCAAAGAGTAAATCTCCCTCCTCACCGTCCATTCACATACTCCCGGGGTCAGACACAGAGTGAATCTGCATCCAACCGTCGCATCAAACGTTCCCGGGGTCAGACTCAGAGTGAATCTCCCTCCTCTCCGTCCCATCACACACTCCCGGTTTCAGACACAGAGTGAATCTCCATAAAAACCGTCCCATCACACGGTCCCAGGATCAGACACAGAGTGAAACTCCCCCCTCACCGTCCCAACACACACTCCCGGGGTCAGACACAGAGTGAATCTCCCTCCACACCGTCCCATCACAAAAGCCCGGGGTCAGACACAGAGTGAACCTCCATCCAAACCGTCCCGTCAACTTTACCGGGGTCAGACGCAGAGTGAATCTCCATCCACACCGTCCCTTCACAAAAGCCCGGGGTCAGACACAGAGTGAATCTCCATCCAAACCGTCCCATCACACTTTCCAGGGGTCAGACACAGAGTGAATCTCCATCCAAACAGTCCCATCACAATGTCCCGGGGTCAGACACAGAGTGAATCTCCCTCCACACCGTCCCATCACAAAAGCCCGGGGTCAGACACAGAGTGAATCTCCATCCACACCGTCCCATCACAAAAGCCCGGGGTCAGACACAGAGTGAATCTCCATCCAAACCGTCCCATCACACTTTCCCGGGGTCAGACACAGTGTGAATCTCCATCCAAACCGTCCCCTCACAAACTCCCGGGTTCAGACACAGAGTGAATCTCCCTCCTCTCCGTCCCATCACACACTCCCGGTTTCAGACACAGAGTGAATCTCCATAAAAACCGTCCAATCACACGGTCCCAGGATCAGACACAGAGTGAAACACCCCCCTCACCGTCCCAACACACACTCCCGGGGTCAGACACAGAGTGAATCTCCCTCCACACCGTCCCATCACAAAAGCCCGGGGTCAGACACAGAGTGAATCTCCCTCCACACCGTCCCATCACAAAAGCCCGGGGTCAGACACAGAGTGAACCTCCATCCAAACCGTCCCGTCAAACTTTACCGGGGTCAGACGCAGAGTGAATCTCCATCCACACCGTCCCTTCACAAAAGCCCGGGGTCAGACACAGAGTGAATCTCCATCCAAACCGTCCCATCACACTTTCCAGGGGTCAGACACAGAGTGAATCTCCATCCAAACCGTCCCATCACAATCTCCCGGGGTCAGACACAGAGTGAATCTCCCTCCACACCGTCCCATCACAAAAGCCCGGGGTCAGACACAGAGTGAATCTCCCTCCACACCGTCCCATCACAAACTCCCGGGGTCAGACACAAAGTGAATCTCCCTCTACACAATCCCATCACAGAAGCCCGGGGTCAGACACTGAGTGAACCTCCATCCAAACCGTCCCATCACACATTGCCGGGTTCAGACACAAAGTGAATCTCCTTCCACACCATCACATCACAAACTCCCGGGGTCAGACACAGAGTAAATCCCTTTCCTCACCGTACCATCACACGTTCCCGGTGTGAGACCCAGAGTGAATCACCCTCCTCACCGTCCCATCACACACTCTCGGGGTCTGACACAGAGTGAATCTCCATCCAAAACGTCCCATCACACGGTCCCAGGGTCAGACACAGAGAGAATCTCCTTCCTCACCGTTCCATCACAAACTCCCGGGGTCAGACAAGGAGTAAATCTCCCTCCTCACCGTCCCATCACACACTCCCGGGGTCAGACACAGAGTGAATCGCCCTCCTCACCGTACCATCACACACTTCCGGGGTAAGACACAGAGTGAATCTCCATCCACGCCGTCCCATCACAAAAGACCGTGACCAGACACAAAGTGAATCTCCATACACACCGGCCCATCACAAAAGCCCGGAGTCAGACACAGAGTGAATCTCCCTCTTCACCGTCGCATCACACACGCCCGGGGTCAGACTCAGAGTGAACCTCAATCCAAACCGTCCCATCACACGTTCCCGGGGTCAGACATAGAGTGAATCTGCATCCACACATTTCGATCTCAAATTCCCGGGGTCAGAAACAGAGTGAATCTCGCTCCTCACCGTCCCATCACACACTCACGGGGTCTGACACAGAGTGAATCTGCCTCCACACCGTCCCATCACAAAAGCCCGGGGTCAGACACTGAGTGAACCTCCATACAAACTGTCCCATCACACATTCCCGGGGTCAGACACAGAGTGAATCTCCTTCCACACCATCCCATCACAAATTCCAGGGTTCAGACATAGAGCGAATCTGCATCCACGCCTTTCCATCACAAACTCCCGGGGTCAGACAAGGAGTAAATCTCCCTCCTCACCGTCCCATCACACACTCCCGGGGTGAGACACAGAGTGAATCGCCCTCCTCACCGTACCATCACACACTTCCGGGGTAAGACACAGAGTGAATCTCCATCCACGCCGTCCCATTACAAAAGACCGTGATCAGACACAAAGTGAATCTCCATACACACCGGCCCATCACAAAAGCCCGGAGTCAGACACAGAGTGAATCTCCCTCTTCACCGTCGCATCACACACGCCCGGGGTCAGACTCAGAGTGAACCTCAATCCAAACCGTCCCATCACACGTTCCCGGGGTCAGACATAGAGTGAATCTGCATCCACACATTTCGATCTCAAATTCCCGGGGTCAGAAACAGAGTGAATCTCGCTCCTCACCGTCCCATCACACACTCACGGGGTCTGACACAGAGTGAATCTGCCTCCACACCGTCCCATCACAAAAGCCCGGGGTCAGACACTGAGTGAACCTCCATACAAACTGTCCCATCACACATTCCCGGGGTCAGACACAGAGTGAATCTCCCTCTTCACCGTCGCATCACACACGCCCGGGGTCAGACTCAGAGTGAACCTCAATCCAAACCGTCCCATCACACGTTCCCGGGGTCAGACACAGATTGAATCTCCCTCCTCACCGTCCCATCACAAAAGCCCGGGGTCAGACACAGAGTGAATCTCCATCCAAACCGTCCAATCACACATTGCCGTGGTCAGACTCAGACTGAATCTCCCTCCACACCGACCCATCACAAATTCCCGGGGTCAGACATAGAGTGAATCTGCATCCACACCTATCCATCACACACTCCCGGGGTCTGACACAGAGTGAATCTCCATCCAAAACGTCCCATCACACGGTCCCGGTGTCAGACACAGAGTGATTCTCCCTCCCCACCGTCCCATCACAAATGCCAGGGGTCAGACGCCGATTGAATCTCCCTTCACACCGTCCCATCACAAATTCCGGGGTCAGAAATAGAGTGAATCTGCATCCACACATTTCGATCTCAAATTCCCGGGGTCAGAAACAGAGTGAATCTCCCTCCTCACCGTCCCATCACACACTCCCGGTGTCTGACACAGAGTGAATCTCCATCAAAACCGTCCCATCACACGGTCCCGGGGTTGGACACAGAGTGAAACTCCCTTCTCACCGTCCCAACACACACTCCCGGGGTCAGACACAGAGTGAATCTCCATCCAACCCGTCCCATCATACTTTCCCGGGGTCAGACACAGAGAGAATCTCATTCCACACCGTCCAATCACAAAAGCTCGGGGTCAGAGACAGAGTGAATCTCCATCCAAACCGTCCCATCACACTTTCACGGGGTCAGACACACAGTGAATCTCCATCCACACCGTCCCATCACAAATTCCCGGGGTCAAACACAAATTGAATCTCCCTCCACACAATCCCATCACAGTAGCCCGGGGTCAGACACTGAGTGAACCTTCATCCAAACCGTCCCATCACACATTGCAGGGTTCAGACACAGAGTGAATCTCCTTCCACACCATCACATCAAAAACTCCCGGGGTCAGACACAGAGTAAATCCCCCTCCTCACCGTCCCATCACACACTCCCGTGGTGAGACACAGAGTGAATCTGCATCCAAACCGTCCCATCACACGTTCCCGGGGTGAGACCCAGAGTGAATCTCCCTCCTCACCGTCCCATCACATACTCCCGGGGTGAGACCCAGAGTGAATCTCCCTCCTCACCGTCCCATCACATACTCCCGGGGTCAGGCACAGAGTGAATCTCCCTCCACACCGTCCCATCACAAAAGACCGGGGTCAGACACAAAGTGAATCTCCATCCACACCGGCCCATCACAAACTCACGGGGTCTGACACAGAGTGAATCTCCATCCTCACCGTCCCTTCACAAAAACCCGGGGTCAGACACAGAGTGGATCTCCATCCAAACCGTCCCATCACACATTGCCGGGGTCAGACACAGATTGAAACTCCCTCCACACCGTCCCATCACAAATTCCGGGGTGAGACCCAGAGTGAATCTCCCTCCTCACCGTCCCATCACATACTCCCGGGGTGAGACCCAGAGTGAATCTCCCTCCTCACCGTCCCATCACATACTCCCGGGGTCAGGCACAGAGTGAATCTCCCTCCACACCGTCCCATCACAAAAGACCGGGGTCAGACACAAAGTGAATCTCCATCCAAACCGTCCCATCACACATTGCTGGGGTCTGACACAGATTGAAACTCCCTCCACACCGTCCCATCACAAATTCCGGGGTCAGACATAGAGTGAATCTGCATCCACACATTTCCATCACAAACTTTCGGGGTCAGAAACAGAGTGAATCTCCCTCCACACAGTCCCATCACAAAAGCCCGGGGTCAGATAGAGATTGAATCTCCATCCAACCCGTCCCATCACACGTTCCCGGGGTCAGACACAGAGTGAATCTCCCTCCTCACCGTCCCATCACAAAAGCCCGGGGACAGTCACAGAGTGAATCTCCATCCAAACCGTCCCATCACACATTGCCGGGGTCAGACACAGAGTGAATCTCCATCCTCACCGTCCCTTCACAAAAACCCGGGGTCAGACACAGACTGGATCTCCATCCAAACCGTCCCATCACACATTGCCGGGGTCAGACACAGATTGAAACTCCCTCCACACCGTCCCATCACAAATTCCGGGGTCAGACATAGAGTGAATCTGCATCCACACATTTCCATCACAAACTCACGGGGTCAGAAACAGAGTGAATCTCCCTCCTCAACGTCCCATTACACACTCCCGGGGTCTGACACAGAGTGAATCTCCATAAACACCGTCCCATCACACGGTCCCGGGATCAGACACAGAGTGAAACTCCCTCCTCCCCGTCCCAACACACACACCCGGGGTCAGACACAGAGTGTATCCCCCTATGCACCGTCCCAACACACAGTTCCTGGGTCAGACACAGAGTGAATCTCCCTCCACACAGTCCCATCCCAAAAGCCCGGGGTCAGACACAGAGTGAATCTCCCTCTTCACCGTCGCATCACACAAGCCCGGGGTCAGACTCAGAGTGAATCTCCTTCCACACCATCCCATCACAAATTCCAGGGTTCAGACATAGAGCGAATCTGCATCCACGCCTTTCCATCACAAACTCCCGGGGTCAGACAAGGATTAAATCTCCCTCCTCACCGTCCCATCACACACTCCCGGGGTGAGACACAGAGTGAATCGCCCTCCTCACCGTACCATCACACACTTCCGGGGTAAGACACAGAGTGAATCTCCATCCACGCCGTCCCATCACAAAAGACCGTGATCAGACACAAAGTGAATCTCCATACACACCGGCCCATCACAAAAGCCCGGAGTCAGACACAGAGTGAATCTCCCTCTTCACCGTCGCATCACACACGCCCGGGGTCAGACTCAGAGTGAACCTCAATCCAAACCGTCCCATCACACGTTCCCGGGGTCAGACATAGAGTGAATCTGCATCCACACATTTCGATCTCAAATTCCCGGGGTCAGAAACAGAGTGAATCTCGCTCCTCACCGTCCCATCACACACTCACGGGGTCTGACACAGAGTGAATCTGCCTCCACACCGTCCCATCACAAAAGCCCGGGGTCAGACACTGAGTGAACCTCCATACAAACTGTCCCATCACACTTTCCCGGGGTCAGACACAGAGTGAATCTCCTTCCACACCATCCCATCACAAATTCCAGGGTTCAGACATAGAGCGAATCTGCATCCACGCCTTTCCATCACAAACTCCCGGGGTCAGACAAGGAGTAAATCTCCCTCCTCACCGTCCCATCACACACTCCCGGGGTGAGACACAGAGTGAATCGCCCTCCTCACCGTACCATCACAAAAGACCGTGATCAGACACAAAGTGAATCTCCATACACACCGGCCCATCACAAAAGCCCGGAGTCAGACACAGAGTGAATCTCCCTCTTCACCGTCGCATCACACACGCCCGGGGTCAGACTCAGAGTGAACCTCAATCCAAACCGTCCCATCACATGTTCCCGGGGTCAGACACAGATTGAATCTCCCTCCTCACCGTCCCATCACAAAAGCCCGGGGTCAGACACAGAGTGAATCTCCATCCAAACCGTCCAATCACACATTGCCGTGGTCAGACTCAGACTGAATCTCCCTCCACACCGACCCATCACAAATTCCCGGGGTCAGACATAGAGTGAATCTGCATCCACACCTATCCATCACACACTCCCGGGATCTGACACAGAGTGAATCTCCATCCAAAACGTCCCATCACACGGTCCCGGGGTCAGACACAGAGTGATTCTCCCTCCCCACCGTCCCATCACAAATGCCAGGGGTCAGACGCCGATTGAATCTCCCTTCACACCGTCCCATCACAAATTCCGGGGTCAGAAATAGAGTGAATCTGCATCCACACATTTCGATCTCAAATTCCCGGGGTCAGAAACAGAGTGAATCTCCCTCCTCACCGTCCCATCACACACTCCCGGTGTCTGACACAGAGTGTATCTCCATCAAAACCGTCCCATCACACGGTCCCGGGGTCGGACACAGAGTGAAACTCCCTTCTCACCGTCCCAACACACACTCCCGGGGTCAGACACAGAGTGAATCTCCATCCAACCCGTCCCATCATACTTTCCCGGGGTCAGACACAGAGTGAATCTCATTCCACACCGTCCAATCACAAAAGCTCGGGGTCAGAGACAGAGTGAATCTCCATCCAAACCGTCCCATCACACTTTCACGGGGTCAGACACACAGTGAATCTCCATCCACACCGTCCCATCACAAATTCCCGGGGTCAAACACAAATTGAATCTCCCTCCACACAATCCCATCACAGTAGCCCGGGGTCAGACACTGAGTGAACCTTCATCCAAACCGTCCCATCACACATTGCAGGGTTCAGACACAGAGTGAATCTCCTTCCACACCATCACATCAAAAACTCCCGGGGTCAGACACAGAGTAAATCCCCCTCCTCACCGTCCCATCACACACTCCCGTGGTGAGACACAGAGTCAATCTGCATCCAAACCGTCCCATCACACGTTCCCGGGGTGAGACCCAGAGTGAATCTCCCTCCTCACCGTCCCATCACATACTCCCGGGGTGAGACCCAGAGTGAATCTCCCTCCTCACCGTCCCATCACATACTCCCGGGGTCAGGCACAGAGTGAATCTCCCTCCACACCGTCCCATCACAAAAGACCGGGGTCAGACACAAAGTGAATCTCCATCCACACCGGCCCATCACAAACTCACGGGGTCTGACACAGAGTGAATCTCCATCCTCACCGTCCCTTCACAAAAACCCGGGGTCAGACACAGAGTGGATCTCCATCCAAACCGTCCCATCACACATTGCCGGGGTCAGACACAGATTGAAACTCCCTCCACACCGTCCCATCACAAATTCCGGGGTCAGACATAGAGTGAATCTGCATCCACAGATTTCCATCACAAACTTTCGGGGTCAGAAACAGAGTGAATCTCCCTCCACACAGTCCCATCACAAAAGCCCGGGGTCAGATAGAGATTGAATCTCCATCCAACCCGTCCCATCACACGTTCCCGGGGTCAGACACAGAGTGAATCTCCCTCCTCACCGTCCCATCACAAAAGCCCGGGGACAGTCACAGAGTGAATCTCCATCCAAACCGTCCCATCACACATTGCCGGGGTCAGACACAGAGTGAATCTCCATCCTCACCGTCCCTTCACAAAAACCCGGGGTCAGACACAGACTGGATCTCCATCCAAACCGTCCCATCACACATTGCCGGGGTCAGACACAGATTGAAACTCCCTCCACACCGTCCCATCACAAATTCCGGGGTCAGACATAGAGTGAATCTGCATCCACACATTTCCATCACAAACTCACGGGGTCAGAAACAGAGTGAATCTCCCTCCTCAACGTCCCATTACACACTCCCGGGGTCTGACACAGAGTGAATCTCCATAAACACCGTCCCATCACACGGTCCCGGGATCAGACACAGAGTGAAACTCCCTCCTCCCCGTCCCAACACACACACCCGGGGTCAGACACAGAGTGTATCCCCCTATGCACCGTCCCAACACACAGTTCCTGGGTCAGACACAGAGTGAATCTCCCTCCACACAGTCCCATCCCAAAAGCCCGGGGTCAGACACAGAGTGAATCTCCCTCTTCACCGTCGCATCACACAAGCCCGGGGTCAGACTCAGAGTGAACGTCAATCCAAACCGTCCCATCACACGTTCCCGGGGTCAGACATAGAGTGAATCTGCATCCACACATTTCGATCTCAAATTCCCGGGGTCAGAAACAGAGTGAATCTCGCTCCTCACCGTCCCAACACACACACCCGGGGTCAGACACAGAGTGTATCCCCCTATGCACCGTCCCAACACACAGTTCCTGGGTCAGACACAGAGTGAATCTCCCTCCACACAGTCCCATCCCAAAAGCCCGGGGTCAGACACAGAGTGAATCTCCCTCCACACCGTCCCATCACAAAAGCCCGGGGTCAGACACTGAGTCAACCTCCATCCAAACCGTCCCATCATACTTTCCCGGAGTCAGACACAGAGTGAATCTCCATCCACACCGTCCCATCACAAAAGCCCGGGGTCAGACACAAAGTGAATCTCCATCCAAACCGTCAAATCACACTTTCCCGGGGTCAGACACAGAGTGAATCTCCATCCACACCGTCCCATCACAAAATCCCGGGGTTAGTCACAGAGTGAATCTGCCTCCACACCGTCCCATCACAAAAGCCCGGGGTCAGACACTGAGTGAACCTCCATCCAAACTGTCCCATCACACATTCCCGGGGTCAGACACAGAGTGAATCTCCTTCCACACCATCCCATCACAAACTCCCGGGGTCAGACACAGAGTGAATCTGCCTCCACACCGTCCCATGACAAAAGCCCTGGGTCAGACAGTAAGTGAATCTCCCTCCTCACCGTCCCATCACACACTCCCGGGGTCTGACACAGAGTGAATCTCCCGCCTCACCGTCCCACCACAAAAGCCCGGGTTCAGACACTGAGTAAATCTCCCTCTTCACCGTCCCATCACAAACTTCCGGGTTCAGACTCAGAGTGAAACTCCATCCAAACCGTCCCATCACACATTCCCGGGGTAAGACACAGAGTGAATCTCCATCCACACCGACCCATCATAAACTCCCGGGGTCAGTCACTGAGTGAAACTCCATCCAAACCGTCCCATCACACATTGCCGGGGTCAGACACAGAGTGAATCTCCATCCTCACCGTCCCTTCACAAAAACCCGGGGTCAGACACAGAGTGGATCTCCATCCAAACCGTCCCATCACAAAAGCCCGGGGTCAGACACAGAGTGAACCTCCATCCAAACCGTCCCGTCAAACTTTACCGGTCTCAGACGCAGAGTGAATCTCCATCCACACCGTCCCTTCTCAAAAGCCCGGGGTCAGACACAGAGTGAATCTCCATCCAAACCGTCCCATCACACTTTCCAGGGGTCAGACACAGAGTGAATCTCCATCCACACCGTCCCATCACAAACTCCCGGGGTCAGGCAAAGAGTAAATCTCCCTCCTCACCGTCCATTCACATACTCCCGGGGTCAGACACAGAGTGAATCTGCATCCAACCGTCGCATCAAACGTTCCCGGGGTCAGACACAGAGTGAATCTCCCTCCTCTCCGTCCCATCACACAATCCCGGTTTCAGACACAGAGTGAATCTCCATAAAAACCGTCCCATCACACGGTCCCAGGATCAGACACAGAGTGAAACTCCCCCCTCACCGTCCCAACACACACTCCCGGGGTCAGACACAGAGTGAATCTCCATCCAAACCGTCCCATCACAAACTCCCGGGGTCAGACATTGAGTGAATCTCCATCCACACCGTCCCATCACAAACTCCCTGGGTCAGGCAAAGAGTAAATCTCCCTCTTCACCGTCCATTCACATACTCCCGGGGTCAGACACAGAGTGAATCTGCATCCAACCGTCGCATCAAACGTTCCCGGGGTCAGACACAGAGTGAATCTCCCTCCTCTCCGTCCCATCACACACTCCCAGTTTCAGACACAGAGTGAATCTCCATAAAAACCGTCCCATCACACGGTCCCAGGATCAGACACAGAGTGAAACTCCCCCCTCACCGTCCCAACACACACTCCCGGGGTCAGACACAGAGTGAATCTCCCTCCACACCGTCCCATCACAAAAGCCCGGGGTCAGACACAGAGTGAACCTCCATCCAAACCGTCCCGTCAACTTTACCGGGGTCAGACGCAGAGTGAATCTCCATCCACACCGTCCCTTCACAAAAGCCCGGGGTCAGACACAGAGTGAATCTCCATCCAAACCGTCCCATCACACTTTCCAGGGGTCAGACACAGAGTGAATCTCCATCCAAACCGTCCCATCACAATGTCCCGGGGTCAGACACAGAGTGAATCTCCCTCCACACCGTCCCATCACAAAAGCCCGGGGTCAGACACAGAGTGAATCTCCATCCACACCGTCCCATCACAAAAGCCCGGGGTCAGACACAGAGTGAATCTCCATCCAAACCGTCCCATCACACTTTCCCGGGGTCAGACACAGTGTGAATCTCCATCCAAACCGTCCCATCACAAACTCCCGGGTTCAGACACAGAGTGAATCTCCCTCCTCTCCGTCCCATCACACACTCCCGGTTTCAGACACAGAGTGAATCTCCATAAAAACCGTCCAATCACACGGTCCCAGGATCAGACACAGAGTGAAACTCCCCCCTCACCGTCCCAACACACACTCCCGGGGTCAGACACAGAGTGAATCTCCCTCCACACCGTCCCATCACAAAAGCCTGGGGTCAGACACAGAGTGAATCTCCCTCCACACCGTCCCATCACAAAAGCCCGGGGTCAGACACAGAGTGAACCTCCATCCAAACCGTCCCGTCAAACTTTACCGGGGTCAGACGCAGAGTGAATCTCCATCCACACCGTCCCTTCACAAAAGCCCGGGGTCAGACACAGAGTGAATCTCCATCCAAACCGTCCCATCACACTTTCCAGGGGTCAGACACAGAGTGAATCTCCATCCAAACCGTCCCATCACAATCTCCCGGGGTCAGACACAGAGTGAATCTCCCTCCACACCGTCCCATCACAAAAGCCCGGGGTCAGACACTGAGTGAACCTCCATCCAAACCGTCCCATCAAACATTCCAGGGGTCAGACACAGAGTGAATCTACCTCCTCTCCGTCGCATTAAACACTCCCGGTTTCAGACACAGAGTGAGTCTCCATCCACACCGTCCCATCACAAAAACCCGGGGTCAGACACAGAGTGAATCTCCATCCACACCGTCCCATCACAAAAGCCCGGGGTCAGACACAGAGTGAATCTCCATCCAAACCGTCCCATCACACTTTCCCGGGGTCAGACACAGTGTGAATCTCCATCCAAACCGTCCCATCACAAACTCCCGGGGTCAGACACAGAGTGAATCTCCCTCCACACCGACCCATCACAAATTCCCGGGGTCAGACATAGAGTGAATCTGCATCCACACCTATCCATCACACACTCCCGGGGTCTGACACAGAGTGAATCTCCATCCAAAACGTCCCATCACACTGTCCCGGGGTCAGACACAGAGTGATTCTCCCTCCCCACCGTCCAATCACAAATGCCAGGGGTCAGACGCCGATTGAATCTCCCTTCACACCGTCCCATCACAAATTCCGGGGTCAGAAATAGAGTGAATCTGCATCCACACATTTCGATCTCAAATTCCCGGGGTCAGAAACAGAGTGAATCTCCCTCCTCACCGTCCCATCACACACTCCCGGTGTCTGACACAGAGTGAATCTCCATCAAAACCGTCCCATCACACGGTCCCGGGGTCGGACACAGAGTGAAACTCCCTTCTCACCGTCCCAACACACACTCCCGGGGTCAGACACAGAGTGAATCTCCATCCAACCCGTCCCATCATACTTTCCCGGTGTCAGACACAGAGTGAATCTCATTCCACACCGTCCAATCACAAAAGCTCGGGGTCAGAGACAGAGTGAATCTACATCCAAACCGTCCCATCACACTTTCACGGGGTCAGACACACAGTGAATCTCCATCCACACCGTCCCATCACAAATTCCCGGGGTCAAACACAAATTGAATCTCCCTCCACACAATCCCATCACAGTAGCCCGGGGTCAGACACTGAGTGAACCTTCATCCAAACCGTCCCATCACACATTGCAGGGTTCAGACACAGAGTGAATCTCCTTCCACACCATCACATCAAAAACTCCCGGGTTCTGACACAGAGTAAATCCCCCTCCTCACCGTCCCATCACACACTCCCGTGGTGAGACACAGAGTGAATCTGCATCCAAACCGTCCCATCACACGTTCCCGGGGTGAGACCCAGAGTGAATCTCCCTCCTCACCGTCCCATCACATACTCCCGGGGTGAGACCCAGAGTGAATCTCCCTCCTCACCGTCCCATCACATACTCCCGGGGTCAGGCACAGAGTGAATCTCCCTCCACACCGTCCCATCACAAAAGACCGGGGTCAGACACAAAGTGAATCTCCATCCAAACCGTCCCATCACACATTGCCGGGGTCTGACACAGATTGAAACTCCCTCCACACCGTCCCATCACAAATTCCGGGGTCAGACATAGAGTGAATCTGCATCCACACATTTCCATCACAAACTTTCGGGGTCAGAAACAGAGTGAATCTCCCTCCACACAGTCCCATCACAAAAGCCCGGGGTCAGATAGAGATTGAATCTCCATCCAACCCGTCCCATCACACGTTCCCGGGGTCAGACACAGAGTGAATCTCCCTCCTCACCGTCCCATCACAAAAGCCCGGGGACAGTCACAGAGTGAATCTCCATCCAAACCGTCCCATCACACATTGCCGGGGTCAGACACAGAGTGAATCTCCATCCTCACCGTCCCTTCACAAAAACCCGGGGTCAGACACAGACTGGATCTCCATCCAAACCGTCCCATCACACATTGCCGGGGTCAGACACAGATTGAAACTCCCTCCACACCGTCCCATCACAAATTCCGGGGTCAGACACAGAGTGAATCTGCCTCCACACCGTCCCATGACAAAAGCCCTGGGTCAGACAGTAAGTGAATCTCCCTCCTCACCGTCCCATCACACACTCCCGGGGTCTGACACAGAGTGAATCTCCCGCCTCACCGTCCCACCACAAAAGCCCGGGTTCAGACACTGAGTAAATCTCCCTCTTCACCGTCCCATCACAAACTTCCGGGTTCAGACTCAGAGTGAAACTCCATCCAAACCGTCCCATCACACATTCCCGGGGTAAGACACAGAGTGAATCTCCATCCACACCGACCCATCATAAACTCCCGGGGTCAGTCACTGAGTG
The DNA here is from genome assembly GCF_048418815.1 of Hemitrygon akajei. Classification (NCBI taxonomy): domain Eukaryota; kingdom Metazoa; phylum Chordata; class Chondrichthyes; order Myliobatiformes; family Dasyatidae; genus Hemitrygon; species Hemitrygon akajei. The sequence continues at coordinate 1,448,384 of NW_027331948.1, forward strand.
AAACTCCATCCAAACCGTCCCATCACACATTGCCGGGGTCAGACACAGAGTGAATCTCCATCCTCACCGTCCCTTCACAAAAACCCGGGGTCAGACACAGAGTGGATCTCCATCCAAACCGTCCCATCACAAAAGCCCGGGGTCAGACACAGAGTGAACCTCCATCCAAACCGTCCCGTCAAACTTTACCGGTCTCAGACGCAGAGTGAATCTCCATCCACACCGTCCCTTCACAAAAGCCCGGGGTCAGACACAGAGTGAATCTCCATCCAAACCGTCCCATCACACTTTCCAGGGGTCAGACACAGAGTGAATCTCCATCCACACCGTCCCATCACAAACTCCCGGGGTCAGGCAAAGAGTAAATCTCCCTCCTCACCGTCCATTCACATACTCCCGGGGTCAGACACAGAGTGAATCTGCATCCAACCGTCGCATCAAACGTTCCCGGGGTCAGACACAGAGTGAATCTCCCTCCTCTCCGTCCCATCACACACTCCCGGTTTCAGACACAGAGTGAATCTCCATAAAAACCGTCCCATCACACGGTCCCAGGATCAGACACAGAGTGAAACTCCCCCCTCACCGTCCCAACACACACTCCCGGGGTCAGACACAGAGTGAATCTCCCTCCACACCGTCCCATCACAAAAGCCCGGGGTCAGACACAGAGTGAACCTCCATCCAAACCGTCCCGTCAACTTTACCGGGGTCAGACGCAGAGTGAATCTCCATCCACACCGTCCCTTCACAAAAGCCCGGGGTCAGACACAGAGTGAATCTCCATCCAAACCGTCCCATCACACTTTCCAGGGGTCAGACACAGAGTGAATCTCCATCCAAACCGTCCCGTCACAATGTCCCGGGGTCAGACACAGAGTGAATCTCCCTCCACACCGTCCCATCACAAAAGCCCGGGGTCAGACACAGAGTGAATCTCCATCCACACCGTCCCATCACAAAAGCCCGGGGTCAGACACAGAGTGAATCTCCATCCAAACCGTCCCATCACACTTTCCCGGGGTCAGACACAGTGTGAATCTCCATCCAAACCGTCCCATCACAAACTCCCGGGTTCAGACACAGAGTGAATCTCCCTCCTCTCCGTCCCATCACACACTCCCGGTTTCAGACACAGAGTGAATCTCCATAAAAACCGTCCAATCACACGGTCCCAGGATCAGACACAGAGTGAAACTCCCCCCTCACCGTCCCAACACACACTCCCGGGGTCAGACACAGAGTGAATCTCCCTCCACACCGTCCCATCACAAAAGCCCGGGGTCAGACACAGAGTGAATCTCCCTCCACACCGTCCCATCACAAAAGCCCGGGGTCAGACACAGAGTGAACCTCCATCCAAACCGTCCCGTCAAACTTTACCGGGGTCAGACGCAGAGTGAATCTCCATCCACACCGTCCCTTCACAAAAGCCCGGGGTCAGACACAGAGTGAATCTCCATCCAAACCGTCCCATCACACTTTCCAGGGGTCAGACACAGAGTGAATCTCCATCCAAACCGTCCCATCACAATCTCCCGGGGTCAGACACAGAGTGAATCTCCCTCCACACCGTCCCATCACAAAAGCCCGGGGTCAGACACTGAGTGAACCTCCATCCAAACCGTCCCATCAAACATTCCAGGGGTCAGACACAGAGTGAATCTCCCTCCTCTCCGTCGCATTAAACACTCCCGGTTTCAGACACAGAGTGAGTCTCCATCCACACCGTCCCATCACAAAAACCCGGGGTCAGACACAGAGTGAATCTCCATCCACACCGTCCCATCACAAAAGCCCGGGGTCAGACACAGAGTGAATCTCCATCCAAACCGTCCCATCACACTTTCCCGGGGTCAGACACAGTGTGAATCTCCATCCAAACCGTCCCATCACAAACTCCCGGGGTCAGACACAGAGTGAATCTCCCTCCACACCGACCCATCACAAATTCCCGGGGTCAGACATAGAGTGAATCTGCATCCACACCTATCCATCACACACTCCCGGGGTCTGACACAGAGTGAATCTCCATCCAAAACGTCCCATCACACTGTCCCGGGGTCAGACACAGAGTGATTCTCCCTCCCCACCGTCCCATCACAAATGCCAGGGGTCAGACGCCGATTGAATCTCCCTTCACACCGTCCCATCACAAATTCCGGGGTCAGAAATAGAGTGAATCTGCATCCACACATTTCGATCTCAAATTCCCGGGGTCAGAAACAGAGTGAATCTCCCTCCTCACCGTCCCATCACACACTCCCGGTGTCTGACACAGAGTGAATCTCCATCAAAACCGTCCCATCACACGGTCCCGGGGTCGGACACAGAGTGAAACTCCCTTCTCACCGTCCCAACACACACTCCCGGGGTCAGACACAGAGTGAATCTCCATCCAACCCGTCCCATCATACTTTCCCGGGGTCAGACACAGAGTGAATCTCATTCCACACCGTCCAATCACAAAAGCTCGGGGTCAGAGACAGAGTGAATCTACATCCAAACCGTCCCATCACACTTTCACGGGGTCAGACACACAGTGAATCTCCATCCACACCGTCCCATCACAAATTCCCGGGGTCAAACACAAATTGAATCTCCCTCCACACAATCCCATCACAGTAGCCCGGGGTCAGACACTGAGTGAACCTTCATCCAAACCGTCCCATCACACATTGCAGGGTTCAGACACAGAGTGAATCTCCTTCCACACCATCACATCAAAAACTCCCGGGGTCAGACACAGAGTAAATCCCCCTCCTCACCGTCCCATCACACACTCCCGTGGTGAGACACAGAGTGAATCTGCATCCAAACCGTCCCATCACACGTTCCCGGGGTGAGACCCAGAGTGAATCTCCCTCCTCACCGTCCCATCACATACTCCCGGGGTGAGACCCAGAGTGAAACACCCTCCTCACCGTCCCATCACATACTCCCGGGGTCAGGCACAGAGTGAATCTCCCTCCACACCGTCCCATCACAAAAGACCGGGGTCAGACACAAAGTGAATCTCCATCCAAACCGTCCCATCACACATTGCCGGGGTCTGACACAGATTGAAACTCCCTCCACACCGTCCCATCACAAATTCCGGGGTCAGACATAGAGTGAATCTGCATCCACACATTTCCATCACAAACTTTCGGGGTCAGAAACAGAGTGAATCTCCCTCCACACAGTCCCATCACAAAAGCCCGGGGTCAGATAGAGATTGAATCTCCATCCAACCCGTCCCATCACACGTTCCCGGGGTCAGACACAGAGTGAATCTCCCTCCTCACCGTCCCATCACAAAAGCCCGGGGACAGTCACAGAGTGAATCTCCATCCAAACCGTCCCATCACACATTGCCGGGGTCAGACACAGAGTGAATCTCCATCCTCACCGTCCCTTCACAAAAACCCGGGGTCAGACACAGACTGGATCTCCATCCAAACCGTCCCATCACACATTGCCGGGGTCAGACACAGATTGAAACTCCCTCCACACCGTCCCATCACAAATTGCGGGGTCAGACATAGAGTGAATCTGCATCCACAAATTTCCATCACAAACTCTCGGGGTCAGAAACAGAGTGAATCTCCCTCCTCAACGTCCCATTACACACTCCCGGGGTCTGACACAGAGTGAATCTCCATAAACACCGTCCCATCACACGGTCCCGGGATCAGACACAGAGTGAAACTCCCTCCTCCCCGTCCCAACACACACACCCGGGGTCAGACACAGAGTGTATCCCCCTATGCACCGTCCCAACACACAGTTCCTGGGTCAGACACAGAGTGAATCTCCCTCCACACAGTCCCATCCCAAAAGCCCGGGGTCAGACACAGAGTGAATCTCCCTCCACACCGTCCCATCACAAAAGCCCGGGGTCAGACACTGAGTCAACCTCCATCCAAACCGTCCCATCATACTTTCCCGGAGTCAGACACAGAGTGAATCTCCATCCACACCGTCCCATCACAAAAGCCCGGGGTCAGACACAAAGTGAATCTCCATCCAAACCGTCAAATCACACTTTCCCGGGGTCAGACACAGAGTGAACCTCCATCCACACCGTCCCATCACAAAATCCCGGGGTTAGACACAGAGTGAATCTGCCTCCACACCGTCCCATCACAAAAGCCCGGGGTCAGACACTGAGTGAACCTCCATCCAAACTGTCCCATCACACATTCCCGGGGTCAGACACAGAGTGAATCTCCTTCCACACCATCCCATCACAAACTCCCGGGGTCAGACACAGAGTGAATCTGCCTCCACACCGTCCCATGACAAAAGCCCTGGGTCAGACAGTAAGTGAATCTCCCTCTTCACCGTCCCATCACACACTCCCGGGGTCTGACACAGAGTGAATCTCCCGCCTCACCGTCCCACCACAAAAGCCCGGGTTCAGACACTGAGTAAATCTCCCTCTTCACCGTCCCATCACAAACTTCCGGGTTCAGACTCAGAGTGAAACTCCATCCAAACCGTCCCATCACACATTCCCGGGGTAAGACACAGAGTGAATCTCCATCCACACCGACCCATCATAAACTCCCGGGGTCAGTCACTGAGTGAAACTCCATCCAAACCGTCCCATCACACATTGCCGGGGTCAGACACAGAGTGAATCTCCATCCTCACCGTCCCTTCACAAAAACCCGGGGTCAGACACAGAGTGGATCTCCATCCAAACCGTCCCATCACAAAAGCCCGGGGTCAGACACAGAGTGAACCTCCATCCAAACCGTCCCGTCAAACTTTACCGGGGTCAGACGCAGAGTGAATCTCCATCCACACCGTCCCTTCACAAAAGCCCGGGGTCAGACACAGAGTGAATCTCCATCCAAACCGTCCCATCACACTTTCCAGGGGTCAGACACAGAGTGAATCTCCATCCACACCGTCCCATCACAAACTCCCGGGGTCAGGCAAAGAGTAAATCTCCCTCCTCACCGTCCATTCACATACTCCCGGGGTCAGACACAGAGTGAATCTGCATCCAACCGTCGCATCAAACGTTCCCGGGGTCAGACACAGAGTGAATCTCCCTCCTCTCCGTCCCATCACACACTCCCGGTTTCAGACACAGAGTGAATCTCCATAAAAACCGTCCCATCACACGGTCCCAGGATCAGACACAGAGTGAAACTCCCCCCTCACCGTCCCAACACACACTCCCGGGGTCAGACACAGAGTGAATCTCCATCCAAACCGTCCCATCACAAACTCCCGGGGTCAGACATTGAGTGAATCTCCATCCACACCGTCCCATCACAAACTCCCGGGGTCAGGCAAAGAGTAAATCTCCCTCCTCACCGTCCATTCACATACTCCCGGGGTCAGACACAGAGTGAATCTGCATCCAACAGTCGCATCAAACGTTCCCGGGGTCAGACACAGAGTGAATCTCCCACCTATCCGTCCCATCACACACTCCCGGTTTCAGACACAGAGTGAATCTCCATAAAAACCGTCCCATCACACGGTTCCAGGATCAGACACAGAGTGAAACTCCCCCCTCACCGTCCCAACACACACTCCCGGGGTCAGATACAGAGTGAATCTCCCTCCACACCGTCCCATCACAAAAGCCCGGGGTCAGACACAGAGTGAATCTCCCTCCACACCGTCCCATCACAAAAGCCCGGGGTCAGACACAGAGTGAATCTCCATCCACACCGTCCCATCACAAAAGCCCGGGTTCAGACACAAAGTGAATCTCCATCCAAACCGTCCCATCACACTTTCCCGGGGTCAGACACAGTGTGAATCTCCATCCAAACCGTCCCATCACAAACTCCCGGGGTCAGACACAGAGTGAATCTCCCTCCACACCGTCCATTCACACACTCCCGGGGTCAGACACAGAGTGAATCTGCATCCAACCGTCGCATCAAACGTTCCCGGGGTCAGACACAGAGTGAATCTCCCTCCTCTCCGTCCCATCACACACTCCCGGTTTCAGACACAGAGTGAATCTCCATCCACACCGTCCCATCACAAACTCCCGGGGTCAGACATTGAGTGAATCTCCATCCACACCGTCCCATCACAAACTCCCGGGGTCAGGCAAAGAGTAAATCTCCCTCCTCACCGTCCATTCACATACTCCCGGGGTCAGACACAGAGTGAATCTGCATCCAACCGTCGCATCAAACGTACCCGGGGTCAGACACAGAGTGAATCTCCCTCCTCTCCGTCCCATCACACACTCCCGGTTTCAGACACAGAGTGAATCTCCATCCACACCGTCCCATCACAAAAGACCGGGGTCAGACACAGAGTGAATCTCCATCCACACCGTCCCATCACAAACTCCCGGGGTCAGACACAAAGTGAATCTCCCTCTACACAATCCCATCACAGAAGCCCGGGGTCAGACACTGAGTGAACCTTCATCCAACCCGTCCCATCACACGTTCCCGGGGTCAGACACAGAGTGAATCTCCCTCCTCACCGTCCCATCACAAAAGCCCGGGGACAGTCACAGAGTGAATCTCCATCCAAACCGTCCCATCACACATTGCCGGGGTCAGACACAGAGTGAATCTCCATCCTCACCGTCCCTTCACAAAAACCCGGGGTCAGACACAGACTGGATCTCCATCCAAACCGTCCCATCACACATTGCCGGGGTCAGACACAGATTGAAACTCCCTCCACACCGTCCCATCACAAATTCCGGGGTCAGACATAGAGTGAATCTGCATCCACAAATTTCCATCACAAACTCTCGGGGTCAGAAACAGAGTGAATCTCCCTCCTCAACGTCCCATTACACACTCCCGGGGTCTGACACAGAGTGAATCTCCATAAACACCGTCCCATCACACGGTCCCGGGATCAGACACAGAGTGAAACTCCCTCCTCCCCGTCCCAACACACACACCCGGGGTCAGACACAGAGTGTATCCCCCTATGCACCGTCCCAACACACAGTTCCTGGGTCAGACACAGAGTGAATCTCCCTCCACACAGTCCCATCCCAAAAGCCCGGGGTCAGACACAGAGTGAATCTCCCTCCACACCGTCCCATCACAAAAGCCCGGGGTCAGACACTGAGTCAACCTCCATCCAAACCGTCCCATCATACTTTCCCGGAGTCAGACACAGAGTGAATCTCCATCCACACCGTCCCATCACAAAAGCCCGGGGTCAGACACAAAGTGAATCTCCATCCAAACCGTCAAATCACACTTTCCCGGGGTCAGACACAGAGTGAATCTCCATCCACACCGTCCCATCACAAAATCCCGGGGTTAGACACAGAGTGAATCTGCCTCCACACCGTCCCATCACAAAAGCCCGGGGTCAGACACTGAGTGAACCTCCATCCAAACTGTCCCATCACACATTCCCGGGGTCAGACACAGAGTGAATCTCCTTCCACACCATCCCATCACAAACTCCCGGGGTCAGACACAGAGTGAATCTGCCTCCACACCGTCCCATGACAAAAGCCCTGGGTCAGACAGTAAGTGAATCTCCCTCCTCACCGTCCCATCACACACTCCCGGGGTCTGACACAGAGTGAATCTCCCGCCTCACCGTCCCACCACAAAAGCCCGGGTTCAGACACTGAGTAAATCTCCCTCTTCACCGTCCCATCACAAACTTCCGGGTTCAGACTCAGAGTGAAACTCCATCCAAACCGTCCCATCACACATTCCCGGGGTAAGACACAGAGTGAATCTCCATCCACACCGACCCATCATAAACTCCCGGGGTCAGTCACTGAGTGAAACTCCATCCAAACCGTCCCATCACACATTGCCGGGGTCAGACACAGAGTGAATCTCCATCCTCACCGTCCCTTCACAAAAACCCGGGGTCAGACACAGAGTGGATCTCCATCCAAACCGTCCCATCACAAAAGCCCGGGGTCAGACACAGAGTGAACCTCCATCCAAACCGTCCCGTCAAACTTTACCGGGGTCAGACGCAGAGTGAATCTCCATCCACACCGTCCCTTCACAAAAGCCCGGGGTCAGACACAGAGTGAATCTCCATCCAAACCGTCCCATCACACTTTCCAGGGGTCAGACACAGAGTGAATCTCCATCCACACCGTCCCATCACAAACTCCCGGGGTCAGGCAAAGAGTAAATCTCCCTCCTCACCGTCCATTCACATACTCCCGGGGTCAGACACAGAGTGAATCTGCATCCAACCGTCGCATCAAACGTTCCCGGGGTCAGACACAGAGTGAATCTCCCTCCTCTCCGTCCCATCACACACTCCCGGTTTCAGACACAGAGTGAATCTCCATAAAAACCGTCCCATCACACGGTCCCAGGATCAGACACAGAGTGAAACTCCCCCCTCACCGTCCCAACACACACTCCCGGGGTCAGACACAGAGTGAATCTCCCTCCACACCGTCCCATCACAAAAGCCCGGGGTCAGACACAGAGTGAACCTCCATCCAAACCGTCCCGTCAACTTTACCGGGGTCAGACGCAGAGTGAATCTCCATCCACACCGTCCCTTCACAAAAGCCCGGGGTCAGACACAGAGTGAATCTCCATCCAAACCGTCCCATCACACTTTCCAGGGGTCAGACACAGAGTGAATCTCCATCCAAACCGTCCCGTCACAATGTCCCGGGGTCAGACACAGAGTGAATCTCCCTCCACACCGTCCCATCACAAAAGCCCGGGGTCAGACACAGAGTGAATCTCCATCCACACCGTCCCATCACAAAAGCCCGGGGTCAGACACAGAGTGAATCTCCATCCAAACCGTCCCATCACACTTTCCCGGGGTCAGACACAGTGTGAATCTCCATCCAAACCGTCCCATCACAAACTCCCGGGTTCAGACACAGAGTGAATCTCCCTCCTCTCCGTCCCATCACACACTCCCGGTTTCAGACACAGAGTGAATCTCCATAAAAACCGTCCAATCACACGGTCCCAGGATCAGACACAGAGTGAAACTCCCCCCTCACCGTCCCAACACACACTCCCGGGGTCAGACACAGAGTGAATCTCCCTCCACACCGTCCCATCACAAAAGCCCGGGGTCAGACACAGAGTGAATCTCCCTCCACACCGTCCCATCACAAAAGCCCGGGGTCAGACACAGAGTGAACCTCCATCCAAACCGTCCCGTCAAACTTTACCGGGGTCAGACGCAGAGTGAATCTCCATCCACACCGTCCCTTCACAAAAGCCCGGGGTCAGACACAGAGTGAATCTCCATCCAAACCGTCCCATCACACTTTCCAGGGGTCAGACACAGAGTGAATCTCCATCCAAACCGTCCCATCACAATCTCCCGGGGTCAGACACAGAGTGAATCTCCCTCCACACCGTCCCATCACAAAAGCCCGGGGTCAGACACTGAGTGAACCTCCATCCAAACCGTCCCATCAAACATTCCAGGGGTCAGACACAGAGTGAATCTCCCTCCTCTCCGTCGCATTAAACACTCCCGGTTTCAGACACAGAGTGAGTCTCCATCCACACCGTCCCATCACAAAAACCCGGGGTCAGACACAGAGTGAATCTCCATCCACACCGTCCCATCACAAAAGCCCGGGGTCAGACACAGAGTGAATCTCCATCCAAACCGTCCCATCACACTTTCCCGGGGTCAGACACAGTGTGAATCTCCATCCAAACCGTCCCATCACAAACTCCCGGGGTCAGACACAGAGTGAATCTCCCTCCACACCGACCCATCACAAATTCCCGGGGTCAGACATAGAGTGAATCTGCATCCACACCTATCCATCACACACTCCCGGGGTCTGACACAGAGTGAATCTCCATCCAAAACGTCCCATCACACTGTCCCGGGGTCAGACACAGAGTGATTCTCCCTCCCCACCGTCCCATCACAAATGCCAGGGGTCAGACGCCGATTGAATCTCCCTTCACACCGTCCCATCACAAATTCCGGGGTCAGAAATAGAGTGAATCTGCATCCACACATTTCGATCTCAAATTCCCGGGGTCAGAAACAGAGTGAATCTCCCTCCTCACCGTCCCATCACACACTCCCGGTGTCTGACACAGAGTGAATCTCCATCAAAACCGTCCCATCACACGGTCCCGGGGTCGGACACAGAGTGAAACTCCCTTCTCACCGTCCCAACACACACTCCCGGGGTCAGACACAGAGTGAATCTCCATCCAACCCGTCCCATCATACTTTCCCGGGGTCAGACACAGAGTGAATCTCATTCCACACCGTCCAATCACAAAAGCTCGGGGTCAGAGACAGAGTGAATCTACATCCAAACCGTCCCATCACACTTTCACGGGGTCAGACACACAGTGAATCTCCATCCACACCGTCCCATCACAAATTCCCGGGGTCAAACACAAATTGAATCTCCCTCCACACAATCCCATCACAGTAGCCCGGGGTCAGACACTGAGTGAACCTTCATCCAAACCGTCCCATCACACATTGCAGGGTTCAGACACAGAGTGAATCTCCTTCCACACCATCACATCAAAAACTCCCGGGGTCAGACACAGAGTAAATCCCCCTCCTCACCGTCCCATCACACACTCCCGTGGTGAGACACAGAGTGAATCTGCATCCAAACCGTCCCATCACACGTTCCCGGGGTGAGACCCAGAGTGAATCTCCCTCCTCACCGTCCCATCACATACTCCCGGGGTGAGACCCAGAGTGAAACACCCTCCTCACCGTCCCATCACATACTCCCGGGGTCAGGCACAGAGTGAATCTCCCTCCACACCGTCCCATCACAAAAGACCGGGGTCAGACACAAAGTGAATCTCCATCCAAACCGTCCCATCACACATTGCCGGGGTCTGACACAGATTGAAACTCCCTCCACACCGTCCCATCACAAATTCCGGGGTCAGACATAGAGTGAATCTGCATCCACACATTTCCATCACAAACTTTCGGGGTCAGAAACAGAGTGAATCTCCCTCCACACAGTCCCATCACAAAAGCCCGGGGTCAGATAGAGATTGAATCTCCATCCAACCCGTCCCATCACACGTTCCCGGGGTCAGACACAGAGTGAATCTCCCTCCTCACCGTCCCATCACAAAAGCCCGGGGACAGTCACAGAGTGAATCTCCATCCAAACCGTCCCATCACACATTGCCGGGGTCAGACACAGAGTGAATCTCCATCCTCACCGTCCCTTCACAAAAACCCGGGGTCAGACACAGACTGGATCTCCATCCAAACCGTCCCATCACACATTGCCGGGGTCAGACACAGATTGAAACTCCCTCCACACCGTCCCATCACAAATTGCGGGGTCAGACATAGAGTGAATCTGCATCCACAAATTTCCATCACAAACTCTCGGGGTCAGAAACAGAGTGAATCTCCCTCCTCAACGTCCCATTACACACTCCCGGGGTCTGACACAGAGTGAATCTCCATAAACACCGTCCCATCACACGGTCCCGGGATCAGACACAGAGTGAAACTCCCTCCTCCCCGTCCCAACACACACACCCGGGGTCAGACACAGAGTGTATCCCCCTATGCACCGTCCCAACACACAGTTCCTGGGTCAGACACAGAGTGAATCTCCCTCCACACAGTCCCATCCCAAAAGCCCGGGGTCAGACACAGAGTGAATCTCCCTCCACACCGTCCCATCACAAAAGCCCGGGGTCAGACACTGAGTCAACCTCCATCCAAACCGTCCCATCATACTTTCCCGGAGTCAGACACAGAGTGAATCTCCATCCACACCGTCCCATCACAAAAGCCCGGGGTCAGACACAAAGTGAATCTCCATCCAAACCGTCAAATCACACTTTCCCGGGGTCAGACACAGAGTGAACCTCCATCCACACCGTCCCATCACAAAATCCCGGGGTTAGACACAGAGTGAATCTGCCTCCACACCGTCCCATCACAAAAGCCCGGGGTCAGACACTGAGTGAACCTCCATCCAAACTGTCCCATCACACATTCCCGGGGTCAGACACAGAGTGAATCTCCTTCCACACCATCCCATCACAAACTCCCGGGGTCAGACACAGAGTGAATCTGCCTCCACACCGTCCCATGACAAAAGCCCTGGGTCAGACAGTAAGTGAATCTCCCTCTTCACCGTCCCATCACACACTCCCGGGGTCTGACACAGAGTGAATCTCCCGCCTCACCGTCCCACCACAAAAGCCCGGGTTCAGACACTGAGTAAATCTCCCTCTTCACCGTCCCATCACAAACTTCCGGGTTCAGACTCAGAGTGAAACTCCATCCAAACCGTCCCATCACACATTCCCGGGGTAAGACACAGAGTGAATCTCCATCCACACCGACCCATCATAAACTCCCGGGGTCAGTCACTGAGTGAAACTCCATCCAAACCGTCCCATCACACATTGCCGGGGTCAGACACAGAGTGAATCTCCATCCTCACCGTCCCTTCACAAAAACCCGGGGTCAGACACAGAGTGGATCTCCATCCAAACCGTCCCATCACAAAAGCCCGGGGTCAGACACAGAGTGAACCTCCATCCAAACCGTCCCGTCAAACTTTACCGGGGTCAGACGCAGAGTGAATCTCCATCCACACCGTCCCTTCACAAAAGCCCGGGGTCAGACACAGAGTGAATCTCCATCCAAACCGTCCCATCACACTTTCCAGGGGTCAGACACAGAGTGAATCTCCATCCACACCGTCCCATCACAAACTCCCGGGGTCAGGCAAAGAGTAAATCTCCCTCCTCACCGTCCATTCACATACTCCCGGGGTCAGACACAGAGTGAATCTGCATCCAACCGTCGCATCAAACGTTCCCGGGGTCAGACACAGAGTGAATCTCCCTCCTCTCCGTCCCATCACACACTCCCGGTTTCAGACACAGAGTGAATCTCCATAAAAACCGTCCCATCACACGGTCCCAGGATCAGACACAGAGTGAAACTCCCCCCTCACCGTCCCAACACACACTCCCGGGGTCAGACACAGAGTGAATCTCCATCCAAACCGTCCCATCACAAACTCCCGGGGTCAGACATTGAGTGAATCTCCATCCACACCGTCCCATCACAAACTCCCGGGGTCAGGCAAAGAGTAAATCTCCCTCCTCACCGTCCATTCACATACTCCCGGGGTCAGACACAGAGTGAATCTGCATCCAACAGTCGCATCAAACGTTCCCGGGGTCAGACACAGAGTGAATCTCCCACCTATCCGTCCCATCACACACTCCCGGTTTCAGACACAGAGTGAATCTCCATAAAAACCGTCCCATCACACGGTTCCAGGATCAGACACAGAGTGAAACTCCCCCCTCACCGTCCCAACACACACTCCCGGGGTCAGATACAGAGTGAATCTCCCTCCACACCGTCCCATCACAAAAGCCCGGGGTCAGACACAGAGTGAATCTCCCTCCACACCGTCCCATCACAAAAGCCCGGGGTCAGACACAGAGTGAATCTCCATCCACACCGTCCCATCACAAAAGCCCGGGTTCAGACACAAAGTGAATCTCCATCCAAACCGTCCCATCACACTTTCCCGGGGTCAGACACAGTGTGAATCTCCATCCAAACCGTCCCATCACAAACTCCCGGGGTCAGACACAGAGTGAATCTCCCTCCACACCGTCCATTCACACACTCCCGGGGTCAGACACAGAGTGAATCTGCATCCAACCGTCGCATCAAACGTTCCCGGGGTCAGACACAGAGTGAATCTCCCTCCTCTCCGTCCCATCACACACTCCCGGTTTCAGACACAGAGTGAATCTCCATCCACACCGTCCCATCACAAACTCCCGGGGTCAGACATTGAGTGAATCTCCATCCACACCGTCCCATCACAAACTCCCGGGGTCAGGCAAAGAGTAAATCTCCCTCCTCACCGTCCATTCACATACTCCCGGGGTCAGACACAGAGTGAATCTGCATCCAACCGTCGCATCAAACGTACCCGGGGTCAGACACAGAGTGAATCTCCCTCCTCTCCGTCCCATCACACACTCCCGGTTTCAGACACAGAGTGAATCTCCATCCACACCGTCCCATCACAAAAGACCGGGGTCAGACACAGAGTGAATCTCCATCCACACCGTCCCATCACAAACTCCCGGGGTCAGACACAAAGTGAATCTCCCTCTACACAATCCCATCACAGAAGCCCGGGGTCAGACACTGAGTGAACCTTCATCCAACCCGTCCCATCACACGTTCCCGGGGTCAGACACAGAGTGAATCTCCCTCCTCACCGTCCCATCACAAAAGCCCGGGGACAGTCACAGAGTGAATCTCCATCCAAACCGTCCCATCACACATTGCCGGGGTCAGACACAGAGTGAATCTCCATCCTCACCGTCCCTTCACAAAAACCCGGGGTCAGACACAGACTGGATCTCCATCCAAACCGTCCCATCACACATTGCCGGGGTCAGACACAGATTGAAACTCCCTCCACACCGTCCCATCACAAATTCCGGGGTCAGACATAGAGTGAATCTGCATCCACAAATTTCCATCACAAACTCTCGGGGTCAGAAACAGAGTGAATCTCCCTCCTCAACGTCCCATTACACACTCCCGGGGTCTGACACAGAGTGAATCTCCATAAACACCGTCCCATCACACGGTCCCGGGATCAGACACAGAGTGAAACTCCCTCCTCCCCGTCCCAACACACACACCCGGGGTCAGACACAGAGTGTATCCCCCTATGCACCGTCCCAACACACAGTTCCTGGGTCAGACACAGAGTGAATCTCCCTCCACACAGTCCCATCCCAAAAGCCCGGGGTCAGACACAGAGTGAATCTCCCTCCACACCGTCCCATCACAAAAGCCCGGGGTCAGACACTGAGTCAACCTCCATCCAAACCGTCCCATCATACTTTCCCGGAGTCAGACACAGAGTGAATCTCCATCCACACCGTCCCATCACAAAAGCCCGGGGTCAGACACAAAGTGAATCTCCATCCAAACCGTCAAATCACACTTTCCCGGGGTCAGACACAGAGTGAATCTCCATCCACACCGTCCCATCACAAAATCCCGGGGTTAGACACAGAGTGAATCTGCCTCCACACCGTCCCATCACAAAAGCCCGGGGTCAGACACTGAGTGAACCTCCATCCAAACTGTCCCATCACACATTCCCGGGGTCAGACACAGAGTGAATCTCCTTCCACACCATCCCATCACAAACTCCCGGGGTCAGACACAGAGTGAATCTGCCTCCACACCGTCCCATGACAAAAGCCCTGGGTCAGACAGTAAGTGAATCTCCCTCCTCACCGTCCCATCACACACTCCCGGGGTCTGACACAGAGTGAATCTCCCGCCTCACCGTCCCACCACAAAAGCCCGGGTTCAGACACTGAGTAAATCTCCCTCTTCACCGTCCCATCACAAACTTCCGGGTTCAGACTCAGAGTGAAACTCCATCCAAACCGTCCCATCACACATTCCCGGGGTAAGACACAGAGTGAATCTCCATCCACACCGACCCATCATAAACTCCCGGGGTCAGTCACTGAGTGAAACTCCATCCAAACCGTCCCATCACACATTGCCGGGGTCAGACACAGAGTGAATCTCCATCCTCACCGTCCCTTCACAAAAACCCGGGGTCAGACACAGAGTGGATCTCCATCCAAACCGTCCCATCACAAAAGCCCGGGGTCAGACACAGAGTGAACCTCCATCCAAACCGTCCCGTCAAACTTTACCGGGGTCAGACGCAGAGTGAATCTCCATCCACACCGTCCCTTCACAAAAGCCCGGGGTCAGACACAGAGTGAATCTCCATCCAAACCGTCCCATCACACTTTCCAGGGGTCAGACACAGAGTGAATCTCCATCCACACCGTCCCATCACAAACTCCCGGGGTCAGGCAAAGAGTAAATCTCCCTCCTCACCGTCCATTCACATACTCCCGGGGTCAGACACAGAGTGAATCTGCATCCAACCGTCGCATCAAACGTTCCCGGGGTCAGACACAGAGTGAATCTCCCTCCTCTCCGTCCCATCACACACTCCCGGTTTCAGACACAGAGTGAATCTCCATAAAAACCGTCCCATCACACGGTCCCAGGATCAGACACAGAGTGAAACTCCCCCCTCACCGTCCCAACACACACTCCCGGGGTCAGACACAGAGTGAATCTCCATCCAAACCGTCCCATCACAAACTCCCGGGGTCAGACATTGAGTGAATCTCCATCCACACCGTCCCATCACAAACTCCCGGGGTCAGGCAAAGAGTAAATCTCCCTCCTCACCGTCCATTCACATACTCCCGGGGTCAGACACAGAGTGAATCTGCATCCAACCGTCGCATCAAACGTTCCAGGGGTCAGACACAGAGTGAATCTCCCTCCTCTCCGTCCCATCACACACTCCCGGTTTCAGACACAGAGTGAATCTCCATAAAAACCGTCCCATCACACGGTCCCAGGATCAGACACAGAGTGAAACTCCCCCCTCACCGTCCCAACACACACTCCCGGGGTCAGATACAGAGTGAATCTCCCTCCACACCGTCCCATCACAAAAGCCCGGGGTCAGACACAGAGTGAATCTCCCTCCACACCGTCCCATCACAAAAGCCCGGGGTCAGACACAGAGTGAATCTCCATCCACACCGTCCCATCACAAAAGCCCGGGGTCAGACACAAAGTGAATCTCCATCCAAACCGTCCCATCACACTTTCCCGGGGTCAGACACAGTGTGAATCTCCATCCAAACCGTCCCATCACAAACTCCCGGGGTCAGACACAGAGTGAATCTCCCTCCACACCGTCCATTCACACACTCCCGGGGTCAGACACAGAGTGAATCTGCATCCAACCGTCGCATCAAACGTTCCCGGGGTCAGACACAGAGTGAATCTCCCTCCTCTCCGTCCCATCACACACTCCCGGTTTCAGACACAGAGTGAATCTCCATCCACACCGTCCCATCACAAACTCCCGGGGTCAGACATTGAGTGAATCTCCATCCACACCGTCCCATCACAAACTCCCGGGGTCAGGCAAAGAGTAAATCTCCCTCCTCACCGTCCATTCACATACTCCCGGGGTCAGACACAGAGTGAATCTGCATCCAACCGTCGCATCAAACGTACCCGGTGTTAGACACAGAGTGAATCTCCCTCCTCTCCGTCCCATCACACACTCCCGGTTTCAGACACAGAGTGAATCTCCATCCACACCGTCCCATCACAAAAGACCGGGGTCAGACACAGAGTGAATCTCCATCCACACCGTCCCATCACAAACTCCCGGGGTCAGACACAAAGTGAATCTCCCTCTACACAATCCCATCACAGAAGCCCGGGGTCAGACACTGAGTGAACCTCCATCCAAACCGTCCCATCACACATTGCCGGGTTCAGACACAGAGTGAATCTCCTTCCACACCATCACATCACAAACTTCCGGGGTCAGACACAGAGTAAATCCCTTTCCTCACCGTCCCATCACACGTTCCCGGTGTGAGACCCAGAGTGAATCACCCTCCTCACCGTCCCATCACATACTCCCGGGGTCAGACACAGAGTGAAACTCCATCCACACCGACCCATCACAAACTTCCGGTGTCAGACACAGAGTGAATCTCCCTCCACACCGTCCCATCACAAAAGACCGGGGTCAGACACAAAGTGAATCTCCATACACACCGGACCATCACAAACTCACGGGGTCTGACACAGAGTGAATCTCCCTCCACACCGTCCCATCACAAAAGCCCGGGGTCAGATAGAGATTGAAACTCCTTCCAACCCGTCCCATCACACGTTCCCGAGGTCCGAAACAGAGTGAATCTCCCTCCTCACCGTCCCATCACAAAAGCCCGGGGTCAGACACTGAGTGAATCTCCGTCTTCACCGTCCCATCACACACTTCCGGGGTCAGACTCTGAGTGAACCTCCATTCAAACCGTCCAATCACAGGTTCCCGGGGTCAGACACAGAGTGAATCTCCCTCCTCACCGTCCCATCACAATAGCCCGGGGACAGTCACAGAGTGAATCTCCATCCAAACCGTCCCATCACACATTCCCGGGGTAAGACACAGAGTGAATCTCCATCCACACCGACCCATCATAAACTGGCGGGGTCAGACACTGAGTGAAACTCCATCCAAACCGTCCCATCACACATTGCCGGGGTCAGAAACAGAGTGAATCTCCCTCCTCACCGTCCCATCACACACTCCCGGTTTCTGACACGGAGTGAATCTCCATCAAAACCGTCCCATCACACGGTCCCGGGGTCAGACAGAGATTGAAACTCCCTCCTCACCGTCCCAACACACACTCCCGGGGTCAGACACAGAGCGGATCCCCCTACGCACGGTCGAAACACACACTTCCTGGGTCAGACACAGAGTGAATCTCCCTCCACACCGTCCCATCCCAAAAGCCCGGGGTCAGACGCAGAGTGAATCTCCCTCCACACCGTCCCATCACAAAAGCCCGGGGTCAGACACAGAGTGAATCTCCATCCAAACCGTCAAATCTCACTTTCCCGGGGTCAGACACAGAGTGAATCTCCATCCACACCGTCCCATCACAAACTCCCGGGGTCAGACACAGAGTGAATCTGCCTCCACACCGTCCCATCACAAAAGCCCGGGGTCAGACACTGAGTGAACCTCCATCCAAACTGTCCCATCACGCATTCCCGGGTTCAGACACAGAGTGAATCTCCTTCCACACAATCCCATCACAAAAGACCGGGGTCAGACACAGAGTGAATCTCCATCCACACCGTCCCATCACAAACTCCCGGGGTCAGACACAAAGTGAATCTCCCTCTACACAATCCCATCACAGAAGCCCGGGGTCAGACACTGAGTGAACCTCCATCCAAACCGTCCCATCACACATTGCCGGGTTCAGACACAGAGTGAATCTCCTTCCACACCATCACATCACAAACTCCCGGGGTCAGACACAGAGTAAATCCCTTTCCTCACCGTCCCATCACACGTTCCCGGTGTGAGACCCAGAGTGAATCACCCTCCTCACCGTCCCATCACATACTCCCGGGATCAGACACACAGTGAAACTCCATCCACACAGACCCATCACAACCTTCCGGTGTCAGAGACAGAGTGAATCTCCCTCCACACCGTCCCATCACAAAAGACCGGGGTCAGACACAAAGTGAATCTCCATACACACCGGACCATCACAAACTCACGGGGTCTGACACAGAGTGAATCTCCCTCCACACCGTCCCATCACAAAAGCCCGGGGTCAGATAGAGATTGAAACTCCTTCCAACCCGTCCCATCACACGTTCCCGAGGTCCGAAACCGAGTGAATCTCCCTCCTCACCGTCCCATCACAAAAGCCCGGGGTCAGACACTGAGTGAATCTCCGTCTTCACCGTCCCATCACACACTTCCGGGGTCAGACTCTGAGTGAACCTCCATTCAAACCGTCCAATCACAGGTTCCCGGGGTCAGACACAGAGTGAATCTCCCTCCTCACCGTCCCATCACAATAGCCCGGGGACAGTCACAGAGTGAATCTCCATCCAAACCGTCCCATCACACATTCCCGGGGTAAGACACAGAGTGAATCTCCATCCACACCGACCCATCATAAACTGGCGGGGTCAGACACTGAGTGAAACTCCATCCAAACCGTCCCATCACACATTGCCGGGGTCAGAAACAGAGTGAATCTCCCTCCTCACCGTCCCATCACACACTCCCGGTTTCTGACACGGAGTGAATCTCCATCAAAACCGTCCCATCACACGGTCCCGGGGTCAGACAGAGATTGAAACTCCCCCCTCACCGTCCCAACACACACTCCCGGGGTCAGACACAGAGTGAATCTCCCTCCACACCGTCCCATCCCAAAAGCCCGGGGTCAGACGCAGAGTGAATCTCCCTCCACACCGTCCCATCACAAAAGCCCGGGGACAGACACAGAGTGAATCTCCATCCAAACCGTCAAATCTCACTTTCCCGGGGTCAGACACAGAGTGAATCTCCATCCACACCGTCCCATCACACACTCCCGGGGTCAGACACAGAGTGAATCTGCCTCCACACCGTCCCATCACAAAAGCCCGGGGTCAGACACTGAGTGAATCTCCATCCACACCGTCCCATCACAAAAGACCGGGATCAGACACAAAGTGAATCTCCATACACACCGGCCCATCACAAAAGCCCGGAGTCAGACACAGAGTGAATCTCCCTCTTCACCGTCGCATCACACACGCCCGGGTTCAGACTCAGAGTGAACCTCCATCCAAACCGTCCCATCACACATTGCCGTGGTCAGACTCAGATTGAATCTCCCTCCACACCGTCCCATCACAATTTCCCGGGATCAGACATAGAGTGAATGTGCATCCACACCTATCCATCACACAATCCCGGGGTCGGACACAGAGTGAATCTCCATCTAAAACGTCCCATCACACGGTCCCGGTGTCAGACACAGAGTGAATCTCCCTCCTCACCGTCCCATCACAAAAGCCAGGGTTCAGACGCAGAGTGAATCTCCCTTCACACCGTCCCATCACAATATCCGGGGTCAGACATAGAGTGAATCTGCATCCACACATTTCGATCTCAAATTCCCGGGTTCAGACTCAGAGTGAACCTCCATCCAAACCGTCCCATCACACATTGCCGTGGTCAGACTCAGATTGAATCTCCCTCCACACCGTCCCATCACAATTTCCCGGGATCAGACATAGAGTGAATGTGCATCCACACCTATCCATCACACAATCCCGGGGTCGGACACAGAGTGAATCTCCATCTAAAACGTCCCATCACACGGTCCCGGTGTCAGACACAGAGTGAATCTCCCTCCTCACCGTCCCATCACAAAAGCCAGGGTTCAGACGCAGATTGAATCTCCCTTCACACCGTCCCATCACAATATCCGGGGTCAGACATAGAGTGAATCTGCATCCACACATTTCGATCTCAAATTCCCGGGGTCAGAAACAGAGTGAATCTCCATCCAAACCGTCCCATCACACTTTCCCGGGGTCAGACACAGTGTGAATCTCCATCCAAACCGTCCCATCACAAACTCCCGGGGTCAGACACGGAGTGAATCTCCCTCCACACCGTCCATTCACACACTCCCGGGGTCAGACACAGAGTGAATCTGCATCCAACCGTCGCATCAAACGTTCCCGGGGTCAGACACAGAGTGAATCTCCCTCCTCTCCGTCCCATCACACACTCCCGGTTTCAGACACAGAGTGAATCTCCATCCACACCGTCCCATCACAAACTCCCGGGGTCAGACATTGAGTGAATCTCCATCCACACCGTCCCATCACAAACTCCCGGGGTCAGAAACAGAGTGAATCTCCCTCCTCACCGTCCCATCACACACTCCCGGTTTCAGACACAGAGTGAATCTCCCTCTACACAATCCCATCACAGAAGCCCGGTGTCAGACACTGAGTGAACCTCCATCCAAACCGTCCCATCACACATTGCCGGGTTCAGACACAGAGTGAATCTCCTTCCACACCATCACATCACAAACTCCCGGGGTCAGACACAGAGTAAATCCCTTTCCTCACCGTCCCATCACACGTTCCCGGTGTGAGACCCAGAGTGAATCACCCTCCTCACCGTCCCATCACATACTCCCGGGGTCAGACACAGAGTGAAACTCCATCAACACCGACCCATCACAACCTTCCGGGGTCAGACACAGAGTGAATCTCCCTCCACACCGTCCCATCACAAAAGACCGGGGTCAGACACAAAGTGAATCTCCATACACACCGGACCATAACAAACTCACGGGGTCTGACACAGAGTGAATCTCCCTCCACACCGTCTCATCACAAAAGCCCGGGGTCAGATAGAGATTGAAACTCCTTCCAACACGTCCCATCACACGTTCCCGAGGTCCGAAACAGAGTGAATCTCCCTCCTCACCGCCCCATCACACACTTCCGGGGTCAGACTCTGAGTGAACCTCCATTCAAACCGTCCAATCACACGTTCCCGGGGTCAGACACAGAGTGAATCTCCCTCCTCACCGTCCCATCACAATAGCCCGGGGACAGTCACAGAGTGAATCTCCATCCAAACCGTCCCATCACACATTCCCGGGGTAAGACACAGAGTGAATCTCCATCCACACCGACCCATCATAAACTGGCGGGGTCAGACACTGAGTGAAACTCCATCCAAACCGTCCCATCACACATTGCCGGGGTCAGAAACAGAGTGAATCTCCCTCCTCACCGTCCCATCACACACTCCCGGTTTCTGACACGGAGTGAATCTCCATCAAAACCGTCCCATCACACGGTCCCGGGGTCAGACAGAGATTGAAACTCCCCCCTCACCGTCCCAACACACACTCCCGGGGTCAGACACAGAGTGAATCTCCCTCCACACCGTCCCATCCCAAAAGCCCGGGGTCAGACGCAGAGTGAATCTCCCTCCACACCGTCCCATCACAAAAGCCCGGGGACAGACACAGAGTGAATCTCCATCCAAACCGTCAAATCTCACTTTCCCGGGGTCAGACACAGAGTGAATCTCCATCCACACCGTCCCATCACACACTCCCGGGGTCAGACACAGAGTGAATCTGCCTCCACACCGTCCCATCACAAAAGCCCGGGGTCAGACACTGAGTGAATCTCCATCCACACCGTCCCATCACAAAAGACCGGGATCAGACACAAAGTGAATCTCCATACACACCGGCCCATCACAAAAGCCCGGAGTCAGACACAGAGTGAATCTCCCTCTTCACCGTCGCATCACACACGCCCGGGTTCAGACTCAGAGTGAACCTCCATCCAAACCGTCCCATCACACATTGCCGTGGTCAGACTCAGATTGAATCTCCCTCCACACCGTCCCATCACAATTTCCCGGGATCAGACATAGAGTGAATGTGCATCCACACCTATCCATCACACAATCCCGGGGTCGGACACAGAGTGAATCTCCATCTAAAACGTCCCATCACACGGTCCCGGTGTCAGACACAGAGTGAATCTCCCTCCTCACCGTCCCATCACAAAAGCCAGGGTTCAGACGCAGATTGAATCTCCCTTCACACCGTCCCATCACAATATCCGGGGTCAGACATAGAGTGAATCTGCATCCACACATTTCGATCTCAAATTCCCGGGTTCAGACTCAGAGTGAACCTCCATCCAAACCGTCCCATCACACATTGCCGTGGTCAGACTCAGATTGAATCTCCCTCCACACCGTCCCATCACAATTTCCCGGGATCAGACATAGAGTGAATGTGCATCCACACCTATCCATCACACAATCCCGGGGTCGGACACAGAGTGAATCTCCATCTAAAACGTCCCATCACACGGTCCCGGTGTCAGACACAGAGTGAATCTCCCTCCTCACCGTCCCATCACAAAAGCCAGGGTTCAGACGCAGATTGAATCTCCCTTCACACCGTCCCATCACAATATCCGGGGTCAGACATAGAGTGAATCTGCATCCACACATTTCGATCTCAAATTCCCGGGGTCAGAAACAGAGTGAATCTCCATCCAAACCGTCCCATCACACTTTCCCGGGGTCAGACACAGTGTGAATCTCCATCCAAACCGTCCCATCACAAACTCCCGGGGTCAGACACGGAGTGAATCTCCCTCCACACCGTCCATTCACACACTCCCGGGGTCAGACACAGAGTGAATCTGCATCCAACCGTCGCATCAAACGTTCCCGGGGTCAGACACAGAGTGAATCTCCCTCCTCTCCGTCCCATCACACACTCCCGGTTTCAGACACAGAGTGAATCTCCATCCACACCGTCCCATCACAAACTCCCGGGGTCAGACATTGAGTGAATCTCCATCCACACCGTCCCATCACAAACTCCCGGGGTCAGAAACAGAGTGAATCTCCCTCCTCACCGTCCCATCACACACTCCCGGTTTCAGACACAGAGTGAATCTCCCTCTACACAATCCCATCACAGAAGCCCGGTGTCAGACACTGAGTGAACCTCCATCCAAACCGTCCCATCACACATTGCCGGGTTCAGACACAGAGTGAATCTCCTTCCACACCATCACATCACAAACTCCCGGGGTCAGACACAGAGTAAATCCCTTTCCTCACCGTCCCATCACACGTTCCCGGTGTGAGACCCAGAGTGAATCACCCTCCTCACCGTCCCATCACATACTCCCGGGGTCAGACACAGAGTGAAACTCCATCAACACCGACCCATCACAACCTTCCGGGGTCAGACACAGAGTGAATCTCCCTCCACACCGTCCCATCACAAAAGACCGGGGTCAGACACAAAGTGAATCTCCATACACACCGGACCATAACAAACTCACGGGGTCTGACACAGAGTGAATCTCCCTCCACACCGTCTCATCACAAAAGCCCGGGGTCAGATAGAGATTGAAACTCCTTCCAACACGTCCCATCACACGTTCCCGAGGTCCGAAACAGAGTGAATCTCCCTCCTCACCGCCCCATCACACACTTCCGGGGTCAGACTCTGAGTGAACCTCCATTCAAACCGTCCAATCACACGTTCCCGGGGTCAGACACAGAGTGAATCTCCCTCCTCACCGTCCCATCACAATAGCCCGGGGACAGTCACAGAGTGAATCTCCATCCAAACCGTCCCATCACACATTCCCGGGGTAAGACACAGAGTGAATCTCCATCCACACCGACCCATCATAAACTGGCGGGGTCAGACACTGAGTGAAACTCCATCCAAACCGTCCCATCACACATTGCCGGGGTCAGAAACAGAGTGAATCTCCCTCCTCACCGTCCCATCACACACTCCCGGTTTCTGACACGGAGTGAATCTCCATCAAAACCGTCCCATCACACGGTCCCGGGGTCAGACAGAGATTGAAACTCCCCCCTCACCGTCCCAACACACACTCCCGGGGTCAGACACAGAGCGGATCCCCCTACGCACGGTCGAAACACACACTTCCTGGGTCAGACACAGAGTGAATCTCCCTCCACACCGTCCCATCCCAAAAGCCCGGGGTCAGACACAGAGTGAATCTCCATCCACACCGTCCCATCACAAACTCCCGGGGTCAGACACAGAGTGAATCTGCCTCCACACCGTCCCATCACAAAAGCCCGGGGTCAGACACTGAGTGAACCTCCATCCAAACTGTGCCATCACGCATTCCCGGGGTCAGACACAGAGTGAATCTCCTTCCACACAATCCCATCACAAATTCCAGGGGTCAGACATAGAGTGAATCTGCATCCACACCTTTCCATCACAAACTCCCGGGGTCAGACAATGAGTAAATCTCCCTCCTCACCGTCCCATCACACACTCCCGGGGTCAGACACAGAGTGAATCTCCCTCCTCACCGTACCATCACACACTTCCGGGGTCAGACACAGAGTGAATCTCCATCCACACCGTCCCATCACAAAAGACCGGGATCAGACACAAAGTGAATCTCCATACACACCGGCCCATCACAAAAGCCCGGAGTCAGACACAGAGTGAATCTCCCTCTTCACCGTCGCATCACACACGCCCGGGTTCAGACTCAGAGTGAACCTCAATCCAAACCGACCCATCACACTTTCCAGGGGTCAGACACCGATTGAATCTCCCTCCTCACCGTCCCATCACAAAAGCCCGGGGTCAGACACAGGGTGAATCTCCATCCAAACCGTCCCATCACACATTGCCGTGGTCAGACTCAGATTGAATCTCCCTCCACACCGTCCCATCACAATTTCCCGGGATCAGACATAGAGTGAATCTGCATCCACACCTATCCATCACACAATCCCGGGGTCGGACACAGAGTGAATCTCCATCTAAAACGTCCCATCACACGGTCCCGGTGTCAGACACAGAGTGAATCTCCCTCCTCACCGTCCCATCACAAAAGCCAGGGTTCAGACGCAGATTGAATCTCCCTTCACACCGTCCCATCACAATATCCGGGGTCAGACATAGAGTGAATCTGCATCCACACATTTCGATCTCAAATTCCCGGGGTCAGAAACAGAGTGAATCTCCCACATCACAGTCCCATCACACTCTCCCGGGGTCTGACACAGAGTGAATCTCCATCAAAACAGTCCCATCACACGGTCCCGGGGTCGGACACAGAGTGAAACTCACTTCTCACCGTCCCAACACACACTCCCGGGGTCAGACACAGAGCGAATCCCCCTACGCACGGTCCAAACACACACTTCCTGGGTCAGACACAGAGTGAATCTCCCTCCACACCGTCCCATCCCAAAAGCCCGGGGTCAGACGCAGAGTGAATCTCCCTCCACACCGTCCCATCGCAAAAGCCCGGGGTTAGACATTGAGTCAACCTCCATCCAAACCGTCCCATCATACTTTCCCGGAGTCAGACACAGAGTGAATCTCCATCCACACCGTCCCATCACAAAAGCCCGGGGTCAGACACAGAGTGAATCTCCATCCAAACCGTCAAATCACACTTTCCCGGGGTCAGACACAGAGTGAATCTCCATCCACACCGTCCCATCACAAACTCCCGGGGTCAGACACAGAGTGAATCTGCCTCCACACCGTCCCATCACAAAAGCCCGGGGTCAGACACTGAGTGAACCTCCATCCACACGGTCCCAACACGTATTCCCGGGGTCAGACACAGAGTGAATCTCCCTCTTCACCGTCGCATCACACACGCCCGGGGTCAGACACAGGGTGAATCTCCATCCAAACCGTCCCATCACACATTGCCGTGGTCAGACTCAGATTGAATCTCCCTCCACACCGTCCCAACACACACTCCCGGGGTCAGACACGGAGCGGATCCCCCTACGCACGGTCCAAACACACACTTCCAGGGTCAGACACAGAGTGAATCTCCTTCCACACCGTCCCATCACAAAAGCCCGGGGTTAGACATTGAGTCAACCTCCATCCAAACCGTCCCTTCATACTTTCCCGGAGTCAGACACAGAGTGAATCTCCATCCACACCGTCCCATCACAAAAGCCCGGGGTCAGACACAGAGTGAATCTCCATCCAAACCGTCAAATCACGCATTCCCGGGGTCAGACACAGAGTGAGTCTCCTTCCACACCATCCCATCACAAATTCCAGGGGACAGACATAGAGTGAATCTGCATCCACACCTTTCCATCACAAACTCCCGGGGTCAGACAAGGAGTAACTCTCCCTCCTCACCGTCCCATCACACACTCCCGGGGTCAGACACAGAGTGAATCGCCCTCCTCACCGCACCATCACACATTTCCGGGGTCAGACACAGAGTGAATCTCCATCCACACCGTCCCATCACAAAAGACCGGGATCAGACACAAAGTGAATCTGCATCCACACCTATCCATCACACACTCCCGGGGTCTGACACAGAGTGAATCTCCATCTAAAACGTCCCACCACACGGTCCCGGGGTCAGACACAGAGTGAATCTCCCTCCTCACCGTCCCAGCACAAAAGCCAGGGTTCAGACGCAGATTGAATCTCCCTTCACACCGTCCCTTCACAATATCCGGGGTCAGACATAGTGTGAATCTGCATCCACACATTTCGATCTCAAATTCCCGGGGTCAGAAACAGGGTGAATCTCCCTCCTCAGCGTCCCATCACAAACTCCCGGGGTCAGACACAGAGTGAATCTGCCTCCACACCGTCCCATCACAAAAGCCCGGGGTTAGATATTGAGTCAACCTACATCCAAACCGTCCCATCATACTTTCCCGGAGTCAGACACAGAGTGAATCTCCATCCACACCGTCCCATCACAAACTCCCGGGGTGAGACACAGAGTGAATCTGCCTCCACACCGTCCCATCACAAAAGCCCGGGGTCAGACACTGAGTGAACCTCCATCCAAACTGTCCCATCACGCATTCCCGGGGTCAGACACAGAGTGAATCTCCTTCCACACAATCCCATCACAAACTCCCGGGGTCAGACATAGAGTGAATCTGCATCCACACATTTCCATCACAAACTCCCGGGGTCAGACAATGAGTAAATCTCCCTCCTCACCGTCCCATCACATACTCCCGGGGTCAGACACAGAGTGAAACTCCATCAACACCGACCCATCACAACCTTCCGGGGTCAGACACAGAGTGAATCTCCCTCCACACCGTCCCATCACAAAAGACCGGGGTCAGACACAAAGTGAATCTCCATACACACCGGACCATAACAAACTCACGGGGTCTGACACAGAGTGAATCTCCCTCCACACCGTCTCATCACAAAAGCCCGGGGTCAGATAGAGATTGAAACTCCTTCCAACACGTCCCATCACACGTTCCCGAGGTCCGAAACAGAGTGAATCTCCCTCCTCACCGCCCCATCACACACTTCCGGGGTCAGACTCTGAGTGAACCTCCATTCAAACCGTCCAATCACACGTTCCCGGGGTCAGACACAGAGTGAATCTCCCTCCTCACCGTCCCATCACAATAGCCCGGGGACAGTCACAGAGTGAATCTCCATCCAAACCGTCCCATCACACATTCCCGGGGTAAGACACAGAGTGAATCTCCATCCACACCGACCCATCATAAACTGGCGGGGTCAGACACTGAGTGAAACTCCATCCAAACCGTCCCATCACACATTGCCGGGGTCAGAAACAGAGTGAATCTCCCTCCTCACCGTCCCATCACACACTCCCGGTTTCTGACACGGAGTGAATCTCCATCAAAACCGTCCCATCACACGGTCCCGGGGTCAGACAGAGATTGAAACTCCCCCCTCACCGTCCCAACACACACTCCCGGGGTCAGACACAGAGCGGATCCCCCTACGCACGGTCGAAACACACACTTCCTGGGTCAGACACAGAGTGAATCTCCATCCACACCGTCCCATCACAAACTCCCGGGGTCAGACACAGAGTGAATCTGCCTCCACACCGTCCCATCACAAAAGCCCGGGGTCAGACACTGAGTGAACCTCCATCCAAACTGTGCCATCACGCATTCCCGGGGTCAGACACAGAGTGAATCTCCTTCCACACAATCCCATCACAAATTCCAGGGGTCAGACATAGAGTGAATCTGCATCCACACCTTTCCATCACAAACTCCCGGGGTCAGACAATGAGTAAATCTCCCTCCTCACCGTCCCATCACACACTCCCGGGGTCAGACACAGAGTGAATCTCCCTCCTCACCGTACCATCACACACTTCCGGGGTCAGACACAGAGTGAATCTCCATCCACACCGTCCCATCACAAAAGACCGGGATCAGACACAAAGTGAATCTCCATACACACCGGCCCATCACAAAAGCCCGGAGTCAGACACAGAGTGAATCTCCCTCTTCACCGTCGCATCACACACGCCCGGGTTCAGACTCAGAGTGAACCTCAATCCAAACCGACCCATCACACTTTCCAGGGGTCAGACACCGATTGAATCTCCCTCCTCACCGTCCCATCACAAAAGCCCGGGGTCAGACACAGGGTGAATCTCCATCCAAACCGTCCCATCACACATTGCCGTGGTCAGACTCAGATTGAATCTCCCTCCACACCGTCCCATCACAATTTCCCGGGATCAGACATAGAGTGAATCTGCATCCACACCTATCCATCACACAATCCCGGGGTCGGACACAGAGTGAATCTCCATCTAAAACGTCCCATCACACGGTCCCGGTGTCAGACACAGAGTGAATCTCCCTCCTCACCGTCCCATCACAAAAGCCAGGGTTCAGACGCAGATTGAATCTCCCTTCACACCGTCCCATCACAATATCCGGTGTCAGACATAGAGTGAATCTGCATCCACACATTTCGATCTCAAATTCCCGGGGTCAGAAACAGAGTGAATCTCCCACATCACAGTCCCATCACACTCTCCCGGGGTCTGACACAGAGTGAATCTCCATCAAAACAGTCCCATCACACGGTCCCGGGGTCGGACACAGAGTGAAACTCACTTCTCACCGTCCCAACA
Source organism: Hemitrygon akajei (assembly GCF_048418815.1). Lineage (NCBI taxonomy): Eukaryota > Metazoa > Chordata > Chondrichthyes > Myliobatiformes > Dasyatidae > Hemitrygon > Hemitrygon akajei. The sequence continues at coordinate 1,478,276 of NW_027331948.1, forward strand.
CACACTCCCGGGGTCAGACACAGAGCGAATCCCCCTACGCACGGTCCAAACACACACTTCTTGGGTCAGACACAGAGTGAATCTCCCTCCACACCGTCCCATCCCAAAAGCCCGGGGTCAGACGCAGAGTGAATCTCCCTCCACACCGTCCCATCGCAAAAGCCCGGGGTTAGACATTGAGTCAACCTCCATCCAAACCGTCCCATCATACTTTCCCGGAGTCAGACACAGAGTGAATCTCCATCCACACCGTCCCATCACAAAAGCCCGGGGTCAGACACAGAGTGAATCTCCATCCAAACCGTCAAATCACACTTTCCCGGGGTCAGACACAGAGTGAATCTCCATCCACACCGTCCCATCACAAACTCCCGGGGTCAGACACAGAGTGAATCTGCCTCCACACCGTCCCATCACAAAAGCCCGGGGTCAGACACTGAGTGAACCTCCATCCACACGGTCCCAACACGTATTCCCGGGGTCAGACACAGAGTGAATCTCCCTCTTCACCGTCGCATCACACACGCCCGGGTTCAGACACAGGGTGAATCTCCATCCAAACCGTCCCATCACACATTGCCGTGGTCAGACTCAGATTGAATCTCCCTCCACACCGTCCCAACACACACTCCCGGGGTCAGACACGGAGCGGATCCCTCTACGCACGGTCCAAACACACACTTCCAGGGTCAGACACAGAGTGAATCTCCTTCCACACCGTCCCATCACAAAAGCCCGGGGTTAGACATTGAGTCAACCTCCATCCAAACCGTCCCTTCATACTTTCCCGGAGTCAGACACAGAGTGAATCTCCATCCACACCGTCCCATCACAAAAGCCCGGGGTCAGACACAGAGTGAATCTCCATCCAAACCGTCAAATCACGCATTCCCGGGGTCAGACACAGAGTGAGTCTCCTTCCACACCATCCCATCACAAATTCCAGGGGTCAGACATAGAATGAATCTGCATCCACACCTTTCCATCACAAACTCCCGGGGTCAGACAAGGAGTAACTCTCCCTCCTCACCGTCCCATCACACACTCCCTGGGTCAGACACAGAGTGAATCGCCCTCCTCACCGCACCATCACACACTTCCGGGGTCAGACACAGAGTGAATCTCCATCCACACCGTCCCATCACAAAAGACCGGGATCAGACACAAAGTGAATCTGCATCCACACCTATCCATCACACACTCCCGGGGTCTGACACAGAGTGAATCTCCATCTAAAACGTCCCATCACACGGTCCCGGGGTCAGACACAGAGTGAATCTCCCTCCTCACCGTCCCAGCACAAAAGCCAGGGTTCAGACGCAGATTGAATCTCCCTTCACACCGTCCCTTCACAATATCCGGGGTCAGACATAGTGTGAATCTGCATCCACACATTTCGATCTCAAATTCCCGGGGTCAGAAACAGGGTGAATCTCCCTCCTCAGCGTCCCATCACAAACTCCCGGGGTCAGACACAGAGTGAATCTGCCTCCACACCGTCCCATCACAAAAGCCCGGGGTTAGATATTGAGTCAACCTACATCCAAACCGTCCCATCATACTTTCCCGGAGTCAGACACAGAGTGAATCTCCATCCACACCGTCCCATCACAAACTCCCGGGGTCAGACACAGAGTGAATCTGCCTCCACACCGTCCCATCACAAAAGCCCGGGGTCAGACACTGAGTGAACCTCCATCCAAACTGTCCCGTTACACATTCCCGGGGTCAGACACAGAGTGAATCTCCATCCACACCGTCCCATCACAAACTCCCGGGGTCAGACACAGAGTGAATCTGCCTCCACACCGTCCTATCACAAAAGCCCGGGGTCAGACACTGAGTGAACCTCCATCCAAACTGTCCCGTTACACATTCCCGTGGTCAGACACAGAGTGAATCTCCTTCCACACCATCCGATCACAAATTCCAGGGGTCAGACATAGAGTGAATCTGCATCCACACCTTTCCATCACAAACTCCCGGGGTCAGACAAGGGGTAAATCTCCCTCCTCACCGTCCCATCACACACTCCCGGGGTCAGACACAGAGTGAATCGCCCTCCTCACCGTACCATCACACACTTCCGGGGTCAGACACAGAGTGAATTTCCATCCACACCGTCCCATCACAAAAGACCGGGATCAGACACAAAGTGAATCTCCATACACACCGACCCATCACAAAATCCCGGAGTCAGACACAGAGTGAATCTCCCTCTTCACCGTCGCATCACACACGCCCGGGTTCAGACTCAGAGTGAACCTCAATCCAAACCGTCCCATCACACATTCCCGGGGTCAGACACAGATTGAATCTCACTCCTCACCGTCCCATCACAAAAGCCCGGGGTCAGACACAGGGTGAATCTCCATCCAAACCGTCCCATCACACATTGCCGTGGTCAGACTCAGATTGAATCTCCCTCCACACCGTCCCATCACAATCTCCCGGAGTCAGACACAGAGTGAATCTCCTCTTCACCGTCGCATCACACACGCCCGGGTTCAGACTCAGAGTGAACCTCAATCCAAACCGTCCCATCACACTTTCCCGGGGTCAGACACAGATTGAATCTCACTCCTCACCGTCCCATCACAAAAGCCCGGGGTCAGACACAGGGTGAATCTCCAATCCAAACCGTCCCATCACACATTGCCGTGGTCAGACTCAGAGTGAATCTCCATCCACACCGTCCCATCACAAAAGACCGGGATCAGACACAAAGTGAATCTCCATACACACCGGCCCATCACAGAAGCCCGGAGTCAGACACAGAGTGAATCTCCCTCTTCACCGTCGCATCACACACGCCCGGGTTCAGACTCAGAGTGAACCTCAATCCAAACCGTCCCATCACACTTTCCCGGGGTCAGACACAGAGTGAATCTCCCTCCACACCGTCCCATCACAAAAGACCGGGATCAGACACAAAGTGAATCTCCATACACACCGGCCCATCACAGAAGCCCGGAGTCAGACACAGAGTGAATCTCCCTCTTCACCGTCGCATCACACACGCCCGGGTTCAGACTCAGAGTGAACCTCAATCCAAACCGTCCCATCACACTTTCCCGGGGTCAGACACAGAGTGAATCTCCCTCCACACCGTCCCATCACAAAAGCCCGTGGTCAGACACTGAGTGAACCTCCATCCAAAACGTCCCATCACACATTCCCGGGTTCAGAAACAGAGTGAATCCCCTTACACACCATCCCATCACGAACTCCCGGGGTCAGGCAAAGGGTAAATCTCCCTCCTCACCGTCCCATCACACACTCCCGGGGTCAGACACAGAGTGAATCTGCATCCAACCGTCGCATCACACGTTCCCGGGGTGAGACCCAGAGTGAATCTCCCTCCACACCGTCCCATCACAAAAGCCCGGGTTCAGATAGAGATTGAAACTCCATCCAACCCGTCCCATCACACGTTCCCGGGGTCTGACACAGACTGAATCTCCCTCCTCACCGTCCCATCACAAAAGCCCGGGGTCAGACACTGAGTGAATCTCCCTCTTCACCGTCCCATCACACACTTCCGGGGTCAGACTCTGAGTCAACCTCCATCCAAACCGTCCCATCACACGTTCCCGGGGTCAGACACAGAGTGAATCTCCCTCCTCACCGTCCCATCACAAAAGCCCGGGGACAGTCACAGAGTGAATCCCCATCCAAACAGTCCCATCACATACTCCCGGGGTCAGACACAGAGTGAATCTCCCTCTTCACCGTCCCATCACACACTTCCGTGGTCAGACTCTGAGTGTACCTCCATCGAAACCGTCCCATCACACGTTCCCGGGGTAAGACACAGAGTGAATCTCCATCCACTCCGACCCATCATAAACTCCCGGGGTCAGACACTGAGTGAAACTCCATCCAAACCGTCCCATCACACATTGCCGGGGTCAGAAACAGAGTGAATCTCCCTCCTCACCGTCCCATCACAAAAACCCGGGGTCAGACACAGAGTGGATCTCCATCCAAACCGTCCCATCACAAATTCCGGGGTCAGACATAAGGTGAATCTGCATCCACACATTTCCATCTCAAACTCTCGGTGTCAGAAACAGAGTGAATCTCCCTCCTCACCGTCCCCTCACATATTCCCGGGGTCAGACACAGAGTGAATCTCCATACACACCGACCCATCACAAACTTCCGGGGTCAGACACAGAGTGAATCTCCCTCCACACCATCCCATCACAAAAGACCGGGGTCAGACACAAAGTGAATCTCCATACACACCGGCCCATCACAGACTCACGGGGTCTGACACAGAGTGAATCTCCCTCCACACCGTCCCATCACAAAAGCCCGTGGTCAGACACTGAGTGAACCTCCATCCAAACCGTCCCATCACACATTCCCGTGGTCAGAAACAGAGTGAATCCCCTTCCACACCATCCCATCACGAACTCCCGGGGTCAGGCAAAGAGTAAATCTCCCTCCTCACCGTCCCATCACACACTCCCGGGGTCAGACACAGAGTGAATCTGCATCCAACGGTCGCATCACACGTTCCCGGGGTGAGACCCAGAGTGAATCTCCCTCCACACCGTCCCATCACAAAAGCCCGGGGTCAGATAGAGATTGAAGCTCCATCCAACCCGTCCCATCACACGTTCCCGGGGTCTGACACAGACTGAATCTCCCTCCTCACCGTCCCATCACAAAAGCCCGGGGTCAGACACTGAGTGAATCTCCCTCTTCACCGTCCCATCACACACTTCCGGGGTCAGACTCTGAATCAACCTCCATCCAAACCGTCCCATCACACGTTCCCGGGGTCAGACACAGAGTGAATCTCCCTCCTCACCGTCCCATCACAAAAGCCCGGGGACAGTCACAGAGTGAATCACCATCCAAACCGTCCCATCACATACTCCCGGGGTCAGACACAGAGTGAATCTCCCTCTTCACCGTCCCATCACACACTTCTGGGGTCAGACTCTGAGTGAACCTCCATTCAAACCGTCCCATCACACGTTCCCGGGGTAAGACACAGAGTGAATCTCCATCCACACCGACCCATCATAAACTCCCGGGGTCAGACACTGAGTGAAACTCCATCCAAACCGTCCCATCACACATTGCCGGGGTCAGAAACAGAGTGAATCTCCCTCCTCACCGTCCCATCACAAAAACCCGGGGTCAGACACATATTGAAACTCCCTCCACAACGTCCCATCACAAATTCCGGGGTCAGACTTAGAGTGAATCTGCATCCACACATTTCCATCACAAACTCTCGGTGTCAGAAACAGAGTGAATCTCCCACCTCACCGTCCCATCACATATTCCCGGGGTCAGACACAGAGTGAATCTCCATACACACCGACCCATCACAAACTTCCGGGGTCAGACACAGAGTGAATCTCCCTCCACACCATCCCATCACAAAAGACCGGGGTCAGACACAAAGTGAATCTCCATACACACCGGCCCATCACAGACTCACGGGGTCTGACACAGAGTGAATCTCCCTCCACACCGTCGCATCACAAAAGCCCGGGGTCAGATAGAGATTGAAACTCCATCCAACCCGTCCCATCACACGTTCCCGGGGTCTGACACAGAGTGAATCTCCCTCCTCACCGTCCCAACACAAAAGCCCGGGGTCAGACACTGAGTGAATCTCCCTCTTCACCGTCCCATCACACACTTCCGTGGTCAGACTCTGAGTGAACCTCCATCCAAACCGTCCCATCAATACGGTCCCGGGATCAGACACAGAGTGAAAGTCCCTCCTCACCGTCCCAACACACACTCCCGGGGTCAGACACAGAGTGTATCCCCCTATGCACCGTCCCAACACACACTTCCTGGGTCAGACACAGAGTGAATCTCCCTCCACACCGTCCCATCACAAAAGCCCGGGGTCAGACACAGAGTGAATCTCCCTCCACACCGTCCCATCACAAAAGCCCGGGGTCAGACACAGAGTGAACCTCCATCCAAACCGTCCCGTCATACTTTCCCGGGGTCTGACACAGAGTGAATCTCCTTCCACACCATCCCATCACAAACTCCCGGGGTCAGACACAGAGTGAATCTCCATCCACACCGTACCATCAAAAAAGCCCGGGGTCAGACACAGAGTGAATCTCCCTCCTCACCGTCCCATCACAAAAACCCGGGGTCAGACACAGAGTGGATCTCCATCCAAACCGTCCCATCACACATTGCCGGGGTCAGACACATATTGAAACTCCCTCCACACCGTCCCATCACAAATTCCGGAGTCAGACATAGAGTGAATCTGCATCCACACATTTCCATCTCAAACTCTCGGTGTCAGAAACAGAGTGAATCTCCCTCCTCACCGTCCCATCACATATTCCCGGGGTCAGACACAGAGTGAATCTCCATACACACCGACCCATCACAAACTTCCGGGGTCAGACACAGAGTGAATCTCCCTCCACACCATCCCATCACAAAAGACCGGGGTCAGACACAAAGTGAATCTCCATACACACCGGCCCATCACAGACTCACGGGGTCTGACACAGAGTGAATCTCCCTCCACACCGTCCCATCACAAAAGCCCGTGTTCAGACACTGAGTGAACCTCCATCCAAACCGTCCCATCACACATTCCCGGGGTCAGACACAGAGTGAATCGCCCTCCTCACCGTACCATCACACACTTCCGGGGTCAGACACAGAGTGAATTTCCATCCACACCGTCCCATCACAAAAGACCGGGATCAGACACAAATTGAATCTCCATACACACCGACCCATCACAAAAGCCCGGAGTCAGACACAGAGTGAATCTCCCTCTTCACCGTCGCATCACACACGCCCGGGTTCAGACTCAGAGTGAACCTCAATCCAAACCGTCCCATCACACATTCCTGGGGTCAGACACAGATTGAATCTCACTCCTCACCGTCCCATCACAAAAGCCCGGGGTCAGACACAGGGTGAATCTCCATCCAAACCGTCCCATCACACATTGCCGTGGTCAGACTCAGATTGAATCTCCCTCCACACCGTCCCATCACAATCTCCCGGAGTCAGACACAGAGTGAATCTCCTCTTCACCGTCGCATCACACACGCCCGGGTTCAGACTCAGAGTGAACCTCAATCCAAACCGTCCCATCACACTTTCCCGGGGTCAGACACAGATTGAATCTCACTCCTCACCGTCCCATCACAAAAGCCCGGGGTCAGACACAGGGTGAATCTCCATCCAAACCGTCCCATCACACATTGCCGTGGTCAGACTCAGAGTGAATCTCCATCCACACCGTCCCATCACAAAAGACCGGGATCAGACACAAAGTGAATCTCCATACACACTGGCCCATCACAGAAGCCCGGAGTCAGACACAGAGTGAATCTCCCTCTTCACCGTCGCATCACACACGCCCGGGTTCAGACTCAGAGTGAACCTCAATCCAAACCGTCCCATCACACTTTCCCGGGGTCAGACACAAAGTGAATCTCCCTCCACACCGTCCCATCACAAAAGCCCGTGGTCAGACACTGAGTGAACCTCCATCCAAACCGTCCCATCACAAATTCCCGGGGTCAGAAACAGAGTGAATCCCCTTACACACCATCCCATCACGAACTCCCGGGGTCAGGCAAAGGGTAAATCTCCCTCCTCACCGTCCCATCACACACTCCCGGGGTCAGACACAGAGTGAATCTGCATCCAACCGTCGCATCACACGTTCCCGGGGTGAGACCCAGAGTGAATCTCCCTCCACACCGTCCCATCACAAAAGCCCGGGGTCAGATAGAGATTGAAACTCCATCCAACCCGTCCCATCACACGTTCCCGGGGTCTGACACAGACTGAATCTCCCTCCTCACCGTCCCATCACAAAAGCCCGGGGTTAGACACTGAGTGAATCTCCCACTTCACCGTCCCATCACACACTTCCGGGGTCAGACTCTGAGTCAACCTCCATCCAAACCGTCCCATCACACGTTCCCGGGGTCAGACACAGAGTGAATCTCCCTCCTCACCGTCCCATCACAAAAGCCCGGGGACAGTCACAGAGTGAATCTCCATCCAAACAGTCCCATCACATACTCCCGGGGTCAGACACAGAGTGAATCTCCCTCTTCACCGTCCCATCACACACTTCCGGGGTCAGACTCTGAGTGAACCTCCATCGAAACCGTCCCATCACACGTTCCCGGGGTAAGACACAGAGTGAATCTCCATCCACTCCGACCCATCATAAACTCCCGGGGTCAGACACTGAGTGAAACTCCATCCAAACCGTCCCATCACACATTGCCGGGGTCAGAAACAGAGTGAATCTCCCTCCTCACCGTCCCATCACAAAAACCCGGGGTCAGACACAGAGTGGATCTCCATCCAAACCGTCCCATCACACATTGCCGGGGTCAGACACATATTGAAACTCCCTCCACACCGTCCCATCACAAATTCCGGGGTCAGACATAGAGTGAATCTGCATCCACACATTTCCATCTCAAACTCTCGGTGTCAGAAACAGAGTGAATCTCCCTCCTCACCGTCCCATCACATATTCCCGGGGTCAGACACAGAGTGAATCTCCATACACACCGACCCATCACAAACTTCCGGGGTCAGACACAGAGTGAATCTCCCTCCACACCATCCGATCACAAAAGACCGGGGTCAGACACAAAGTGAATCTCCATACACACCGGCCCATCACAGACTCACGGGGTCTGACACAGAGTGAATCTCCCTCCACACCGTCCCATCACAAAAGCCCGTGGTCAGACACTGAGTGAACCTCCATCCAAACCGTCCCATCACTCATTCCCGGGGTCAGAAACAGAGTGAATCCCCTTCCACACCATCCCATCACGAACTCCCGGGGTCAGGCAAAGAGTAAATCTCCCTCCTCACCGTCCCATCACACACTCCCGGGGTCAGACACAGAGTGAATCTGCATCCAACGGTCGCATCACACGTTCCCGGGGTGAGACCCAGAGTGAATCTCCCTCCACACCGTCCCATCACAAAAGCCCGGGGTCAGATAGAGATTGAAGCTCCATCCAACCCGTCCCATCACACGTTCCCGGGGTCTAACACAGACTGAATCTCCCTCCTCACCGTCCCATCACAAAAGCCCGGGGTCAGACACTGAGTGAATCTCCCTCTTCACCGTCCCATCACACACTTCCGGGGTCAGACTCTGAATCAACCTCCATCCAAACCGTCCCATCACACGTTCCCGGGGTCAGACACAGAGTGAATCTCCCTCCTCACCGTCCCATCACAAAAGCCCGGGGACAGTCACAGAGTGAATCACCATCCAAACCGTCCCATCACATACTCCCGGGGTGAGACACAGAGTGAATCTCCCTCTTCACCGTCCCATCACACACTTCCGGGGTCAGACTCTGAGTGAACCTCCATCCAAACCGTTCCATCACACGTTCCCGGGGTAAGACACAGAGTGAATCTCCATCCACACCGACCCATCATAAACTCCCGGGGTCAGACACTGAGTGAAACTCCATCCAAACCGTCCCATCACACATTGCCGGGGTCAGAAACAGAGTGAATCTCCCTCCTCACCGTCCCATCACAAAAACCCGGGGTCAGACACAGAGTGGATCTCCATCCAAACCGTCCCATCACACATTGCCGGGGTCAGACACATATTGAAACTCCCTCCACAACGTCCCATCACAAATTCCGGGGTCAGACTTAGAGTGAATCTGCATCCACACATTTCCATCACAAACTCTCGGTGTCAGAAACAGAGTGAATCTCCCACCTCACCGTCCCATCACATATTCCCGGGGTCAGACACAGAGTGAATCTCCATACACACCGACCCATCACAAACTTCCGGGGTCAGACACAGAGTGAATCTCCCTCCTCACCAGCCCATCACAAAAGACCGGGGTCAGACACAAAGTGAATCTCCATACACACCGGCCCATCACAGACTCACGGGGTCTGACACAGAGTGAATCTCCCTCCACACCGTCGCATCACAAAAGCCCGGGGTCAGATAGAGATTGAAACTCCATCCAACCCGTCCCATCACACGTTCCCGGGGTCTGACACAGAGTGAATCTCCCTCCTCACCGTCCCAACACAAAAGCCCGGGGTCAGACACTGAGTGAATCTCCCTCTTCACCGTCCCATCACACACTTCCGGGGTCAGACTCTGAGTGAACCTCCATCCAAACCGTCCCATCAATACGGTCCCGGGATCAGACACAGAGTGAAAGTCCCTCCTCACCGTCCCAACACACACTCCCGGGGTCAGACACAGAGTGTATCCCCCTATGCACCGTCCCAACACACACTTCCAGGGTCAGACACAGAGTGAATCTCCCTCCACACCGTCCCATCACAAAAGCCCGGGGTCAGACACAGAGTGAATCTCCCTCCACACCGTCCCATCACAAAAGCCCGGGGTCAGACACAGAGTGAACCTCCATCCAAACCGTCCCGTCATACTTTCCCGGGGTCTGACACAGAGTGAATCTCCTTCCACACCATCCCATCACAAACTCCCGGGGTCAGACACAGAGTGAATCTCCATCCACACATTTCCATCTCAAACTTTCGGTGTCAGAAACAGAGTGAATCTCCCTCCTCACCGTCCCATCACATATTCCCGGGGTCAGACACAGAGTGAATCTCCATACACACCGACCCATCACAAACTTCCGGGGTCAGACACAGAGTGAATCTCCCTCCACACCATCCCATCACAAAAGACCGGGGTCAGACACTGAGTAAATCTCCCTCCTCACCGTCCATTCACACACTCCCCGTTTCAGACACAGAGTGAATCTCCCTCTACACAATCCCATCACAGAAGCCCGGGGTCAGACACTGAGTGAACCTGCATCCAAACCGTCCCATCACACATTGCCGGGTTCAGACACAGAGTGAATCTCCTTCCACACCATCACATCACAAACTCCCGGGGTCAGACACAGAGTAAATCCCTTTCCTCACCGTCCCATCACACGTTCCCGGTGTGAGACCCAGAGTGAATCACCCTCCTCACCGTCCCATCACATACTCCCGGGGTCAGACACAGAGTGAAACTCCATCAACACCGACCCATCACAACCTTCCGGGGTCAGAAACAGAGTGAATCTCCCTCCACACCGTCCCATCACAAAAGACCGGGGTCAGACACAAAGTGAATCTCCATACACACCGGACCATAACAGTCTCACGGGGTCTGACACAGAGTGAATCTCCCTCCACACCGTCCCATCACAAAAGCCCGTGGTCAGACACTGAGTGAACCTCCATCCAAACCGTCCCATCACACATTCCCGGGGTCAGACACAGAGTGAATCGCCCTCCTCACCGTACCATCACACACTTCCGGGGTCAGACACAGAGTGAATTTCCATCCACACCGTCCCATCACAAAAGACCGGGATCAGACACAAAGTGAATTTCCATACACACCGACCCATCACAAAAGCCCGGAGTCAGACACAGAGTGAATCTCCCTCTTCACCGTCGCATCACACACGCCCGGGTTCAGACTCAGAGTGAACCTCAATCCAAACCGTCCCATCACACATTCCCGGGGTCAGACACAGATTGAATCTCACTCCTCACCGTCCCATCACAAAAGCCCGGGGTCAGACACAGGGTGAATCTCCATCCAAACCGTCCCATCACACATTGCCGTGGTCAGACTCAGATTGAATCTCCCTCCACACCGTCCCATCACAATCTCCCGGAGTCAGACACAGAGTGAATCTCCTCTTCACCGTCGCATCACACACGCCCGGGTTCAGACTCAGAGTGAACCTCAATCCAAACCGTCCCATCACACTTTCCCGGGGTCAGACACAGATTGAATCTCACTCCTCACCGTCCCATCACAAAAGCCCGGGGTCAGACACAGGGTGAATCTCCATCCAAACCGTCCCATCACACATTGCCGTGGTCAGACTCAGAGTGAATCTCCATCCACACCGTCCCATCACAAAAGACCGGGATCAGACACAAAGTGAATCTCCATACACACCGGCCCATCACAGAAGCCCGGAGTCAGACACAGAGTGAATCTCCCTCTTCACCGTCGCATCACACACGCCCGGGTTCAGACTCAGAGTGAACCTCAATCCAAACCGTCCCATCACACTTTCCCGGGGTCAGACACAGAGTGAATCTCCCTCCACACCGTCCCATCACAAAAGCCCGTGGTCAGACACTGAGTGAACCTCCATCCAAACCGTCCCATCACACATTCCCGGGGTCAGAAACAGAGTGAATCCCCTTACACACCATCCCATCACGAACTCCCGGGGTCAGGCAAAGGGTAAATCTCCCTCCTCACCGTCCCATCACACACTCCCGGGGTCAGACACAGAGTGAATCTGCATCCAACCGTCGCATCACACGTTCCCGGGGTGAGACCCAGAGTGAATCTCCCTCCACACCGTCCCATTATAAAAGCCCGGGGTCAGATAGAGATTGAAACTCCATCCAACCCGTCCCATCACACGTTCCCGGGGTCTGACACAGACTGAATCTCCCTCCTCACCGTCCCATCACAAAAGCCCGGGGTCAGACACTGAGTGAATCTCCCTCTTCACCGTCCCATCACACACTTCCGGGGTCAGACTCTGAGTCAACCTCCATCCAAACCGTCCCATCACACGTTCCCGGGGTCAGACACAGAGTGAATCTCCCTCCTCACCGTCCCATCACAAAAGCCCGGGGACAGTCACAGAGTGAATCTCCATCCAAACAGTCCCATCACATACTCCCGGGGTCAGACACAGAGTGAATCTCCCTCTTCACCGTCCCATCACACACTTCCGGGGTCAGACTCTGAGTGAACCTCCATCGAAACCGTCCCATCACACGTTCCCGGGGTAAGACACAGAGTGAATCTCCATCCACACCGACCCATCATAAACTCCCGGGGTCAGACACTGAGTGAAACTCCATCCAAACCGGCCCATCACACATTGCCGGGGTCAGAAACAGAGTGAATCTCCCTCCTCACCGTCCCATCACAAAAACCCGGGGTCAGACACAGAGTGGATCTCCATCCAAACCGTCCCATCACACATTGCCGGGGTCAGACACATATTGAAACTCCCTCCACACCGTCCCATCACAAATTCCGGGGTCAGACATAGAGTGAATCTGCATCCACACATTTCCATCTCAAACTCTCGGTGTCAGAAACAGAGTGAATCTCCCTCCTCACCGTCCCATCACATATTCCCGGGGTCAGACACAGAGTGAATCTCCATACACACCGACCCATCACAAACTTCCGGGGTCAGACACAGAGTGAATCTCCCTCCACACCATCCCATCACAAAAGACCGGGGTCAGACACAAAGTGAATCTCCATACACACCGGCCCATCACAGACTCACGGGGTCTGACACAGAGTGAATCTCCCTCCACACCGTCCCATCACAAAAGCCCGTGGTCAGACACTGAGTGAACCTCCATCCAAACCGTCCCATCACACATTCCCGGGGTCAGAAACAGAGTGAATCCCCTTCCACACCATCCCATCACGAACTCCCGGGGTCAGGCAAAGAGTAAATCTCCCTCCTCACCGTCCCATCACACACTCCCGGGGTCAGACACAGAGTGAATCTGCATCCAACGGTCGCATCACACGTTCCCGGGGTGAGACCCAGAGTGAATCTCCCTCCACACCGTCCCATCACAAAAGCCCGGGGTCAGATAGAGATTGAAGCTCCATCCAACCCGTCCCATCACACGTTCCCGGGGTCTGACACAGACTGAATCTCCCTCCTCACCGTCCCATCACAAAAGCCCGGGGTCAGACACTGAGTGAATCTCCCTCTTCACCGTCCCATCACACACTTCCGGGGTCAGACTCTGAATCAACCTCCATCCAAACCGTCCCATCACACGTTCCCGGGGTCAGACACAGAGTGAATCTCCCTCCTCACCGTCCCATCACAAAAGCCCGGGGACAGTCACAGAGTGAATCACCATCCAAACCGTCCCATCACATACTCCCGGGGTCAGACACAGAGTGAATCTCCCTCTTCACCGTCCCATCACACACTTCCGGGGTCAGACTCTGAGTGAACCTCCATCCAAACCGTCCCATCACACGTTCCCGGGGTAAGACACAGAGTGAATCTCCATCCACACCGACCCATCATAAACTCCCGGGGTCAGACACTGAGTGAAACTCCATCCAAACCGTCCCATCACACATTGCCGGGGTCAGAAACAGAGTGAATCTCCCTCCTCACCGTCCCATCACAAAAACCCGGGGTCAGACACAGAGTGGATCTCCATCCAAACCGTCCCATCACACATTGCCGGGGTCAGACACATATTGAAACTCCCTCCACAACGTCCCATCACAAATTCCGGGGTCAGACTTAGAGTGAATCTGCATCCACACATTTCCATCACAAACTCTCGGTGTCAGAAACAGAGTGAATCTCCCACCTCACCGTCCCATCACATATTCCCGGGGTCAGACACAGAGTGAATCTCCATACACACCGACCCATCACAAACTTCCGGGGTCAGACACAGAGTGAATCTCCCTCCACACCATCCCATCACAAAAGACCGGGGTCAGACACAAAGTGAATCTCCATACACACCGGCCCATCACAGACTCACGGGGTCTGACACAGAGTGAATCTCCCTCCACACCGTCGCATCACAAAAGCCCGGGGTCAGATAGAGATTGAAACTCCATCCAACCCGTCCCATCACACGTTCCCGGGGTCTGACACAGAGTGAATCTCCCTCCTCACCGTCCCAACACAAAAGCCCGGGGTCAGACACTGAGTGAATCTCCCTCTTCACCGTCCCATCACACACTTCCGGGGTCAGACTCTGAGTGAACCTCCATCCAAACCGTCCCATCAATACGGTCCCGGGATCAGACACAGAGTGAAAGTCCCTCCTCACCGTCCCAACACACACTCCCGGGGTCAGACACAGAGTGTATCCCCCTATGCACCGTCCCAACACACACTTCCTGGGTCAGACACAGAGTGAATCTCCCTCCACACCGTCCCATCACAAAAGCCTGGGGTCAGACACAGAGTGAATCTCCCTCCACACCGTCCCATCACAAAAGCCCGGGGTCAGACACAGAGTGAACCTCCATCCAAACCGTCCCGTCATACTTTCCCGGGGTCAGACACAGAGTGAATCTCCATCCACACCGTACCATCACAAAAGCCCGGGGTCAGACACAGAGTGAATCTCCCTCCTCACCGTCCCATCACAAAAACCCGGGGTCAGACACAGAGTGGATCTCCATCCAAACCGTCCCATCACACATTGCCGGGGTCAGACACATATTGAAACTCCCTCCACACCGTCCCATCACAAATTCCGGGGTCAGACATAGAGTGAATCTGCATCCACACATTTCCATCTCAAACTCTCGGTGTCAGAAACAGAGTGAATCTCCCTCCTCACCGTCCCATCACATATTCCCGGGGTCAGACACAGAGTGAATCTCCATACACACCGACCCATCACAAACTTCCGGGGTCAGACACAGAGTGAATCTCCCTCCACACCATCCCATCACAAAAGACCGGGGTCAGACACAAAGTGAATCTCCATACACTCCGGCCCATCACAGACTCACGGGGTCTGACACAGAGTGAATCTCCCTCCACACCGTCCCATCACAAAAGCCCGTGGTCAGACACTGAGTGAACCTCCATCCAAACCGTCCCATCACACATTCCCGGGGTCAGAAACAGAGTGAATCCCCTTCCACACCATCCCATCACGAAATCCCGGGGTCAGGCAAAGAGTAAATCTCCCTCCCCACCGTCCCATCACACACTCCCGGGGTCAGACACAGAGTGAATCTGCATCCAACCGTCGCATCACACGTTCCCGGGGTGAGACCCAGAGTGAGTCTCCCTCCACACCGTCCCATCACAAAAGCCCGGGGTCAGATAGAGATTGAAACTCCATCCAACCCGTCCCATCACACGTTCCCGGGGTCTGACACAGACAGAATCTCCCTCCTCACCGTCCCATCACAAAAGCCCGGGGTCAGACACTGAGTGAATCTCCCTCTTCACCGTCCCATCACACACTTCCGGGGTCAGACTCTGAGTCAACCTCCATCCAAACCGTCCCATCACACGTTCCCGGGGTCAGACACAGAGTGAATCTCCCTCCTCACCGCCCCATCACAAAAGCCCGGGGACAGTCACAGAGTGAATCACCATTCAAACCGTCCCATCACATACTCCCGGGGTCAGACACAGAGTGAATCTCCCTCTTCACCGTCCCATCACACACTTCCGGGGTCAGACTCTGAGTGAACCTCCATCCAAACCGTCCCATCACACGTTCCCGGGGTAAGACACAGAGTGAATCTCCATCCACACCGACCCATCATAAACTCCCGGGGTCAGACACTGAGTGAAATTCCATCCAAACCGTCGCATCACACATTGCCGGGGTCAGAAACAGAGTGAATCTCCCTCCTCACCGTCCCATCACAAAAACCCGGGGTCAGACACAGAGTGGATCTCCATCCAAACCGTCCCATCACACATTGCCGGGGTCAGACACATATTGAAACTCCCTCCACACCGTCCCATCACAAATTCCGGGGTCAGACTTAGAGTGAATCTGCATCCACACATTTCCATCACAAACTCTCGGTGTCAGAAACAGAGTGAATCACCCACCTCACCGTCCCATCACATATTCCCGGGGTCAGACACAGAGAGAATCTCCATACACACCGACCCATCACAAACTTCCGGGGTCAGACACAGAGTGAATCTCCCTCCACACCATCCCATCACAAAAGACCGGGGTCAGACACAAAGTGAATCTCCATACACACCGGCCCATCACAGACTCACGGGGTCTGACACAGAGTGAATCTCCCTCCACACCGTCGCATCACAAAAGCCCGGGGTCAGATAGAGATTGAAACTCCATCCAACCCGTCCCATCACACGTTCCCGGGGTCTGACACAGAGTGAATCTCCCTCCTCACCGTCCCAACACTAAAGCCCGGGGTCAGACACTGAGTGAATCTCCCTCTTCACCGTCCCATCACACACTTCCGGGGTCAGACTCTGAGTGAACCTCCATCCAAACCGTCCCATCAATACGGTCCCGGGATCGGACACAGAGTGAAAGTCCCTCCTCACCGTCCCAACACACACTCCCGGGGTCAGACACAGAGTGTATCCCCCTATGCACCGTCCCAACACATACTTCCTGGGTCAGACACAGAGTGAATCTCCCTCCACACCGTCCCATCACAAAAGCCCGGGGTCAGACACAGAGTGAATCTCCCTCCACACCGTCCCATCACAAAAGCCCGGGGTCAGACACAGAGTGAACCTCCATCCAAACCGTCCCGTCATACTTTCCCGGGGTCAGACACAGAGTGAATCTCCATCCACACCATACCATCACAAAAGCCCGGGGTCAGACACAGAGTGAATCTCCATCCAAACCGTCCCATCTCACTATCCCGGGGTCAGACACAGAGTGAATCTCCCTCCACACCGTCCCATCACAAAAGCCCGGGGTCAGACACTGAGTGAACCACCATCCAAACCGTCCCATCACACATTCCCGGGGTCAGACACAGAGTGAATCTCCTTCCACACCATCCAATCACAAACTCCCGGGGTCAAGCAAAGAGTAAATCTCCCTCCTCACCGTCCCAACACAAAAGCCCGGGGTCAGACACTGAGTGAATCTCCCTCTTCACCGTCCCATCACACACTTCCGGGGTCAGACTCTGAGTGAACCTCCATCCAAACCGTCCCATCGCACGTTCCCGGGGTAAGACACGGAGTGAATCTCCATCCACACCGACCCATCATAAACTCCCGGGGTCAGACACTGAGTGAAACTCCATCCAAACCGTCCCATCACACATTGCCGGGGTCAGACACATATTGAAACTCCCTCCACAACGTCCCATCACAAATTCCGGGGTCAGACTTAGAGTGAATCTGCATCCACACATTTCCATCACAAACTCTCGGTGTCAGAAACAGAGTGAATCTCCCACCTCACCGTCCCATCACATATTCCCGGGGTCAGACACAGAGTGAATCTCCATACACACCGACCCATCACAAACTTCCGGGGTCAGACACAGAGTGAATCTCCCTCCACACCATCCCATCACAAAAGACCGGGGTCAGACACAAAGTGAATCTCCATACACACCGGCCCATCACAGACTCACGGGGTCTGACACAGAGTGAATCTCCCTCCACACCGTCGCATCACAAAAGCCCGGGGTCAGATAGAGATTGAAACTCCATCCAACCCGTCCCATCACACGTTCCCGGGGTCTGACACAGAGTGAATCTCCCTCCTCACCGTCCCAACACAAAAGCCCGGGGTCAGACACTGAGTGAATCTCCCTCTTCACCGTCCCATCACACACTTCCGGGGTCAGACTCTGAGTGAACCTCCATCCAAACCGTCCCATCAATACGGTCCCGGGATCAGACACAGAGTGAAAGTCCCTCCTCACCGTCCCAACACACACTCCCGGGGTCAGACACAGAGTGTATCCCCCTATGCACCGTCCCAACACACACTTCCTGGGTCAGACACAGAGTGAATCTCCCTCCACACCGTCCCATCACAAAAGCCTGGGGTCAGACACAGAGTGAATCTCCCTCCACACCGTCCCATCACAAAAGCCCGGGGTCAGACACAGAGTGAACCTCCATCCAAACCGTCCCGTCATACTTTCCCGGGGTCAGACACAGAGTGAATCTCCATCCACACCGTACCATCACAAAAGCCCGGGGTCAGACACAGAGTGAATCTCCCTCCTCACCGTCCCATCACAAAAACCCGGGGTCAGACACAGAGTGGATCTCCATCCAAACCGTCCCATCACACATTGCCGGGGTCAGACACATATTGAAACTCCCTCCACACCGTCCCATCACAAATTCCGGGGTCAGACATAGAGTGAATCTGCATCCACACATTTCCATCTCAAACTCTCGGTGTCAGAAACAGAGTGAATCTCCCTCCTCACCGTCCCATCACATATTCCCGGGGTCAGACACAGAGTGAATCTCCATACACACCGACCCATCACAAACTTCCGGGGTCAGACACAGAGTGAATCTCCCTCCACACCATCCCATCACAAAAGACCGGGGTCAGACACAAAGTGAATCTCCATACACTCCGGCCCATCACAGACTCACGGGGTCTGACACAGAGTGAATCTCCCTCCACACCGTCCCATCACAAAAGCCCGTGGTCAGACACTGAGTGAACCTCCATCCAAACCGTCCCATCACACATTCCCGGGGTCAGAAACAGAGTGAATCCCCTTCCACACCATCCCATCACGAAATCCCGGGGTCAGGCAAAGAGTAAATCTCCCTCCCCACCGTCCCATCACACACTCCCGGGGTCAGACACAGAGTGAATCTGCATCCAACCGTCGCATCACACGTTCCCGGGGTGAGACCCAGAGTGAGTCTCCCTCCACACCGTCCCATCACAAAAGCCCGGGGTCAGATAGAGATTGAAACTCCATCCAACCCGTCCCATCACACGTTCCCGGGGTCTGACACAGACAGAATCTCCCTCCTCACCGTCCCATCACAAAAGCCCGGGGTCAGACACTGAGTGAATCTCCCTCTTCACCGTCCCATCACACACTTCCGGGGTCAGACTCTGAGTCAACCTCCATCCAAACCGTCCCATCACACGTTCCCGGGGTCAGACACAGAGTGAATCTCCCTCCTCACCGCCCCATCACAAAAGCCCGGGGACAGTCACAGAGTGAATCACCATTCAAACCGTCCCATCACATACTCCCGGGGTCAGACACAGAGTGAATCTCCCTCTTCACCGTCCCATCACACACTTCCGGGGTCAGACTCTGAGTGAACCTCCATCCAAACCGTCCCATCACACGTTCCCGGGGTAAGACACAGAGTGAATCTCCATCCACACCGACCCATCATAAACTCCCGGGGTCAGACACTGAGTGAAATTCCATCCAAACCGTCGCATCACACATTGCCGGGGTCAGAAACAGAGTGAATCTCCCTCCTCACCGTCCCATCACAAAAACCCGGGGTCAGACACAGAGTGGATCTCCATCCAAACCGTCCCATCACACATTGCCGGGGTCAGACACATATTGAAACTCCCTCCACACCGTCCCATCACAAATTCCGGGGTCAGACTTAGAGTGAATCTGCATCCACACATTTCCATCACAAACTCTCGGTGTCAGAAACAGAGTGAATCACCCACCTCACCGTCCCATCACATATTCCCGGGGTCAGACACAGAGAGAATCTCCATACACACCGACCCATCACAAACTTCCGGGGTCAGACACAGAGTGAATCTCCCTCCACACCATCCCATCACAAAAGACCGGGGTCAGACACAAAGTGAATCTCCATACACACCGGCCCATCACAGACTCACGGGGTCTGACACAGAGTGAATCTCCCTCCACACCGTCGCATCACAAAAGCCCGGGGTCAGATAGAGATTGAAACTCCATCCAACCCGTCCCATCACACGTTCCCGGGGTCTGACACAGAGTGAATCTCCCTCCTCACCGTCCCAACACTAAAGCCCGGGGTCAGACACTGAGTGAATCTCCCTCTTCACCGTCCCATCACACACTTCCGGGGTCAGACTCTGAGTGAACCTCCATCCAAACCGTCCCATCAATACGGTCCCGGGATCGGACACAGAGTGAAAGTCCCTCCTCACCGTCCCAACACACACTCCCGGGGTCAGACACAGAGTGTATCCCCCTATGCACCGTCCCAACACATACTTCCTGGGTCAGACACAGAGTGAATCTCCCTCCACACCGTCCCATCACAAAAGCCCGGGGTCAGACACAGAGTGAATCTCCCTCCACACCGTCCCATCACAAAAGCCCGGGGTCAGACACAGAGTGAACCTCCATCCAAACCGTCCCGTCATACTTTCCCGGGGTCAGACACAGAGTGAATCTCCATCCACACCATACCATCACAAAAGCCCGGGGTCAGACACAGAGTGAATCTCCATCCAAACCGTCCCATCTCACTATCCCGGGGTCAGACACAGAGTGAATCTCCCTCCACACCGTCCCATCACAAAAGCCCGGGGTCAGACACTGAGTGAACCACCATCCAAACCGTCCCATCACACATTCCCGGGGTCAGACACAGAGTGAATCTCCTTCCACACCATCCAATCACAAACTCCCGGGGTCAAGCAAAGAGTAAATCTCCCTCCTCACCGTCCCAACACAAAAGCCCGGGGTCAGACACTGAGTGAATCTCCCTCTTCACCGTCCCATCACACACTTCCGGGGTCAGACTCTGAGTGAACCTCCATCCAAACCGTCCCATCGCACGTTCCCGGGGTAAGACACGGAGTGAATCTCCATCCACACCGACCCATCATAAACTCCCGGGGTCAGACACTGAGTGAAACTCCATCCAAACCGTCCCATCACACATTGCCGGGGTCAGACACAGAGTGAATCTCCCTCCTCACCGTCCCATCACAAAAAACCGGGGTCAGACACAGAGTGGATCTCCATCCAAACCGTCCCATCACACTCTCCCGGGGTCAGACACAGAGTGAATCTGCATCCAACCGTCGCATCACACGTTCCCGGGGTGAGACCCAGAGTGAATCTCCCTCCTCACCGTCCCATCACATGCTCCCGGGGTCAGACACAGAGTGAATCTCCATCCACACCGACCCATCACAAACTTCCGGGGTCAGACACAGAGTGAATCTCCCTCCACACCGTCCCATCACAAAAGACCGGGGTCAGACACAAAGTGAATCTCCATACACACCGGCCCATCACAAACTCACGGGGTTTGACATAGAGTGAATCTCCCTCCACACCGTCCCATCACAAAAGCCCGGGGTCAGATAGAGATTGAAACTTCATCCAAACCGTCCCATCACACGTTCCCGGGGTCTGACACAGAGTGAATCTCCCTCCTCACCGTCCCATCACAAAAGCCCGGGGTCATAAACTGAGTGAATCTCCCTCTTCACCGTCCCATCACACACTTCCGGGGTCAGACTCTGAGTCAACCTCCATCCAAACCGTCCCATCACACGTTCCCGGGGTCAGACACAGAGTGAATCTCCCTCCTCACCGTCCCATCACAAAAGCCCGGGGACAGTCACAGAGTGAATCTCCATCCAAACCGTCCCATCACATACTCCCGGGGTCAGACAGAGAGTGAATCTCCCTCTTCACCGTCCCATCACACACTTCCGGGGTCAGACTCTGAGTGAACGTCCATCCAAACCGTCCCATCACACGTTCCAGGGGTAAGACACAGAGTGAATCTCCATCCACACCGACCCATCATAAACTCCCGGGGTCAGACACTGAGTGAAACTCCATACAAACCGTCCCATCACACATTGCCGGGGTCAGACACAGAGTGAATCTCCCTCCTCACCGTCCCATCACAAAAAACCGGGGTCAGACACAGAGTGGATCTCCATCCAAACCGTCCCATCACACACTCCCGGGGTCAGACACAGAGTGAATCTGCATCCAACCGTCGCATCACACGTTCCCGGGGTGAGACCCAGAGTGAATCTCCCTCCTCTCCGTCCCATCACATGCTCCCGGGGTCAGACACAGAGTGAATCTCCATCCACACCGACCCATCACAAACTTCCGGGGTCAGACACAGAGTGAATCTCCCTCCACACCGTCCCATCACAAAAGACCGGGGTTTGACATAGAGTGAATCTCCCTCCACACCGTCCCATCACAAAAGCCCGGGGTCAGATAGAGATTGAAACTTCATCCAACCCGTCCCATCACACGTTCCCGGGGTCTGACACAGAGTGAATCTACCTCCTCACCGTCCCATCACAAAAGCCCGGGGTCAGACACTGAGTGAATCTCCCTCTTCACCGTCCCATCACAAACTTCCGGGGTCAGACTCTGAGTCAACCTCCATCCAAACCGTCCCATCACACGTTCCCGGGGTCAGACACAGAGTGAATCTCCCTCCTCACCGTCCCATCACAAAAGCCCGGGGACAGTCACAGAGTGAATCTCCATCCAAACCGTCCCATCACATACTCCCGGGGTCAGACACAGAGTGAATCTCCCTCTTCACCGTCCCATCACACACTTCCGGGGTCAGACTCTGAGTGAACGTCCATCCAAACCGTCCCATCACACGTTCCCGGGGTCTGACACAGAGGGAATCTACCTCCTCACCGTCCCATCACAAAAGCCCGGAGTCAGACACAGAGTGAATCTCCCTCTTCACCGTCGCATCACACACGCCCGTGTTCAGACTCAGAGCGAACCTCAATCCAAACCGTCCCATCACAAACTCCCGGGGTCAGACACAGAGTGAATCTCCCTCCACACCATCCCATCACAAAAGACCGGGGTCAGACACAAAGTGAATCTCCATACACACCGGCCCATCACAGACTCACGGGGTCTGACACAGAGTGAATCTCCCTCCACACCGTCGCATCACAAAAGCCCGGGGTCAGATAGAGATTGAAACTCCATCCAACCCGTCCCATCACACGTTCCCGGGGTCTGACACAGAGTGAATCTCCCTCCTCACCGTCCCAACACAAAAGCCCGGGGTCAGACACTGAGTGAATCTCCCTCTTCACCGTCCCATCACACACTTCCGGGGTCAGACTCAGTGAACCTCCATCCAAACCGTCCCATCAATACGGTCCCGGGATCGGACACAGAGTGAAAGTCCCTCCTCACCGTCCCAACACACACTCCCGGGGTCAGACACAGAGTGTATCCCCCTATGCACCGTCCCAACACATACTTCCTGGGTCAGACACAGAGTGAATCTCCCTCCACACCGTCCCATCACAAAAGCCCGGGGTCAGACACAGAGTGAATCTCCCTCCACACCGTCCCATCACAAAAGCCCGGGGTCAGACACAGAGTGAACCTCCATCCAAACCGTCCCGTCATACTTTCCCGGGGTCAGACACAGAGTGAATCTCCATCCACACCATACCATCACAAAAGCCCGGGGTCAGACACAGAGTGAATCTCCATCCAAACCGTCCCATCTCACTTTCCCGGGGTCAGACACAGAGTGAATCTCCATCCAAACCGTCCCATCACAAACTCCCGGGGTCAGACACAGAGTGAATCTCCCTCCACACCGTCCCATCACAAAAGCCCGGGGTCAGACACTGAGTGAACCACCATCCAAACCGTCCCATTACACATTCCCGGGGTCAGACACAGAGTGAATCTCCTTCCACACCATCCAATCACAAACTCCCGGGGTCAAGCAAAGAGTAAATCTCCCTCCTCACCGTCCCAACACAAAAGCCCGGGGTCAGACACTGAGTGAATCTCCCTCTTCACCGTCCCATCACACACTTCCGGGGTCAGACTCTGAGTGAACCTCCATCCAAACCGTCCCATCGCACGTTCCCGGGGTAAGACACGGAGTGAATCTCCATCCACACCGACCCATCATAAACTCCCGGGGTCAGACACTGAGTGAAACTCCATCCAAACCGTCCCATCACACATTGCCGGGGTCAGACACAGAGTGAATCTCCCTCCTCACCGTCCCATCACAAAAAACCGGGGTCAGACACAGAGTGGATCTCCATCCAAACCGTCCCATCACACTCTCCCGGGGTCAGACACAGAGTGAATCTGCATCCAACCGTCGCATCACACGTTCCCGGGGTGAGACCCAGAGTGAATCTCCCTTCTCACCGTCCCATCACATGCTCCCGGGGTCAGACACAGAGTGAATCTCCATCCACACCGACCCATCACAAACTTCCGGGGTCAGACACAGAGTGAATCTCCCTCCACACCGTCCCATCACAAAAGACCGGGGTCAGACACAAAGTGAATCTCCATACACACCGGCCCATCACAAACTCACGGGGTTTGACATAGAGTGAATCTCCCTCCACACCGTCCCATCACAAAAGCCCGGGGTCAGATAGAGATTGAAACTTCATCCAAACCGTCCCATCACACGTTCCCGGGGTCTGACACAGAGTGAATCTCCCTCCTCACCGTCCCATCACAAAAGCCCGGGGTCTTAAACTGAGTGAATCTCCCTCTTCACCGTCCCATCACACACTTCCGGGGTCAGACTCTGAGTCAACCTCCATCCAAACCGTCCCATCACACGTTCCCGGGGTCAGACACAGAGTGAATCTCCCTCCTCACCGTCCCATCACAAAAGCCCGGGGACAGTCACAGAGTAAATCTCCATCCAAACCGTCCCATCACATACTCCCGGGGTCAGACAGAGAGTGAATCTCCCTCTTCACCGTCCCATCACACACTTCCGGGGTCAGACTCTGAGTGAACGTCCATCCAAACCGTCCCATCACACGTTCCAGGGGTAAGACACAGAGTGAATCTCCATCCACACCGACCCATCATAAACTCCCGGGGTCAGACACTGAGTGAAACTCCATCCAAACCGTCCCATCACACATTGCCGGGGTCAGACACAGAGTGAATCTCCCTCCTCACCGTCCCATCACAAAAAACCGGGGTCAGACACAGAGTGGATCTCCATCCAAACCGTCCCATCACACACTCCCGGGGTCAGACACAGAGTGAATCTGCATCCAACCGTCGCATCACACGTTCCCGGGGTGAGACCCAGAGTGAATCTCCCTCCTCTCCGTCCCATCACATGCTCCCGGGGTCAGACACAGAGTGAATCTCCATCCACACCGACCCATCACAAACTTCCGGGGTCAGACACAGAGTGAATCTCCCTCCACACCGTCCCATCACAAAAGACCGGGGTTTGACATAGAGTGAATCTCCCTCCACACCGTCCCATCACAAAAGCCCGGGGTCAGATAGAGATTGAAACTTCATCCAAACCGTCCCATCACACGTTCCCGGGGTCTGACACAGAGTGAATCTCCCTCCTCACCGTCCCATCACAAAAGCCCGGGGTCATAAACTGAGTGAATCTCCCTCTTCACCGTCCCATCACACACTTCCGGGGTCAGACTCTGAGTCAACCTCCATCCAAACCGTCCCATCACACGTTCCCGGGGTCAGACACAGAGTGAATCTCCCTCCTCACCGTCCCATCACAAAAGCCCGGGGACAGTCACAGAGTGAATCTCCATCCAAACCGTCCCATCACATACTCCCGGGGTCAGACAGAGAGTGAATCTCCCTCTTCACCGTCCCATCACACACTTCCGGGGTCAGACTCTGAGTGAACGTCCATCCAAACCGTCCCATCACACGTTCCAGGGGTAAGACACAGAGTGAATCTCCATCCACACCGACCCATCATAAACTCCCGGGGTCAGACACTGAGTGAAACTCCATCCAAACCGTCCCATCACACATTGCCGGGGTCAGACACCGAGTGAATCTCCCTCCTCACCGTCCCATCACAAAAAACCGGGGTCAGACACAGAGTGGATCTCCATCCAAACCGTCCCATCACACACTCCCGGGGTCAGACACAGAGTGAATCTGCATCCAACCGTCGCATCACACGTTCCCGGGGTGAGACCCAGAGTGAATCTCCCTCCTCTCCGTCCCATCACATGCTCCCGGGGTCAGACACAGAGTGAATCTCCATCCACACCGACCCATCACAAACTTCCGGGGTCAGACACAGAGTGAATCTCCCTCCACACCGTCCCATCACAAAAGACCGGGGTTTGACATAGAGTGAATCTCCCTCCACACCGTCCCATCACAAAAGCCCGGGGTCAGATAGAGATTGAAACTTCATCCAACCCGTCCCATCACACGTTCCCGGGGTCTGACACAGAGTGAATCTACCTCCTCACCGTCCCATCACAAAAGCCCGGGGTCAGACACTGAGTGAATCTCCCTCTTCACCGTCCCATCACAAACTTCCGGGGTCAGACTCTGAGTCAACCTCCATCCAAACCGTCCCATCACACGTTCCCGGGGTCAGACACAGAGTGAATCTCCCTCCTCACCGTCCCATCACAAAAGCCCGGGGACAGTCACAGAGTGAATCTCCATCCAAACCGTCCCATCACATACTCCCGGGGTCAGACACAGAGTGAATCTCCCTCTTCACCGTCCCATCACACACTTCCGGGGTCAGACTCTGAGTGAACGTCCATCCAAACCGTCCCATCACACGTTCCCGGGGTCTGACACAGAGTGAATCTACCTCCTCACCGTCCCATCACAAAAGCCCGGAGTCAGACATAGAGTGAATCTCCCTCTTCACCGTCGCATCACACACGCCCGTGTTCAGACTCAGAGCGAACCTCAATCCAAACCGTCCCATCACAAACTCCCTGGGTCAGACACAGAGTGAATCTCCCTCCACACCGTCCCATCACAAAAGCCCGGGGTCAGACACTGAGTGAACCACCATCCAAACCGTCCCATCACACATTTCCGGGGTCAGACACAGAGTGAATCTCCTTCCACACCATCCAATCACAAACTCCCGGGGTCAAGCAAAGAGTAAATCTCCCTCCTCACGGTCCCAACACAAAAGCCCGGGGTCAGACACTGAGTGAATCTCCCTCTTCACCGTCCCATCACACACTTCCGGGGTCAGACTCTGAGTGAACCTCCATCCAAACCGTCCCATCGCACGTTCCCGGGGTAAGACACGGAGTGAATCTCCATCCACACCGACCCATCATAAACTCCCGGGGTCAGACACTGAGTGAAACTCCATCCAAACCGTCCCATCACAAAAGCCCGGGGTCAGACACAGAGTGAACCTCCATCCAAACCGTCCCGTCATACTTTCCCGGGGTCAGACACAGAGTGAATCTCCATCCACACCATACCATCACACACTCCCGGGGTCAGACACAGAGTGAATCTCCATCCAAACCGTCCCATCTCACTTTCCCGGGGTCAGACACAGAGTGAATCTCCATCCAAACCGTCCCATCACAAACTCCCGGGGTCAGACACAGAGTGAATCTCCCTCCACACCGTCCCATCACAAAAGCCCGGGGTCAGACACTGAGTGAACCACCATCCAAACCGTCCCATCACACATTCCCGGGGTCAGACACAGAGTGAATCTCCTTCCACACCATCCAATCACAAACTCCCGGGGTCAAGCAAAGAGTAAATCTCCCTCCTCACCGTCCCAACACAAAAGCCCGGGGTCAGACACTGAGTGAATCTCCCTCTTCACCGTCCCATCACACACTTCCGGGGTCAGACTCTGAGTGAACCTCCATCCAAACCGTCCCATCGCACGTTCCCGGGGTAAGACACGGAGTGAATCTCCATCCACACCGACCCATCATAAACTCCCGGGGTCAGACACTGAGTGAAACTCCATCCAAACCGTCACATCACACATTGCCGGGGTCAGACACAGAGTGAATCTCCCTCCTCACCGTCCCATCACAAAAAACCGGGGTCAGACACAGAGTGGATCTCCATCCAAACCGTCCCATCACACTCTCCCGGGGTCAGACACAGAGTGAATCTGCATCCAACCGTCGCATCACACGTTCCCGGGGTGAGACCCAGAGTGAATCTCCCTCCTCACCGTCCCATCACATGCTCCCGGGGTCAGACACAGAGTGAATCTCCATCCACACCGACCCATCACAAACTTCCGGGGTCAGACACAGAGTGAATCTCCCTCCACACCGTCCCATCACAAAAGACCGGGGTCAGACACAAAGTGAATCTCCATACACACCGGCCCATCACAAACTCACGGGGTTTGACATAGAGTGAATCTCCCTCCACACCGTCCCATCACAAAAGCCCGGGGTCAGATAGAGATTGAAACTTCATCCAAACCGTCCCATCACACGTTCCCGGGGTCTGACACAGAGTGAATCTCACTCCTCACCGTCCCATCACAAAAGCCCGGGGTCATAAACTGAGTGAATCTCCCTCTTCACCGTCCCATCACACACTTCCGGGGTCAGACTCTGAGTCAACCTCCATCCAAACCGTCCCATCACACGTTCCCGGGGTCAGACACAGAGTGAATCTCCCTCCTCACCGTCCCATCACAAAAGCCCGGGGACAGTCACAGAGTGAATCTCCATCCAAACCGTCCCATCACATACTCCCGGGGTCAGACAGAGAGTGAATCTCCCTCTTCACCGTCCCATCACACACTTCCGGGGTCAGACTCTGAGTGAACGTCCATCCAAACCGTCCCATCACACGTTCCAGGGGTAAGACACAGAGTGAATCTCCATCCACACCGACCCATCATAAACTCCCGGGGTCAGACACTGAGTGAAACTCCATCCAAACCGTCCCATCACACATTGCCGGGGTCAGACACAGAGTGAATCTCCCTCCTCACCGTCCCATCACAAAAAACCGGGGTCAGACACAGAGTGGATCTCCATCCAAACCGTCCCATCACACACTCCCGGGGTCAGACACAGAGTGAATCTGCATCCAACCGTCGCATCACACGTTCCCGGGGTGAGACCCAGAGTGAATCTCCCTCCTCTCCGTCCCATCACATGCTCCCGGGGTCAGACACAGAGTGAATCTCCATCCACACCGACCCATCACAAACTTCCGGGGTCAGACACAGAGTGAATCTCCCTCCACACCGTCCCATCACAAAAGACCGGGGTTTGACATAGAGTGAATCTCCCTCCACACCGTCCCATCACAAAAGCCCGGGGTCAGATAGAGATTGAAACTTCATCCAACCCGTCCCATCACACGTTCCCGGGGTCTGACACAGAGTGAATCTCCCTCCTCACCGTCCCATCACAAAAGCCCGGGGTCATACACTGAGTGAATCTCCCTCTTCACCGTCCCATCACACACTTCCGGGGTCAGACTCTGAGTCAACCTCCATCCAAACCGTCCCATCACACGTTCCCGGGGTCAGACACAGAGTGAATCTCCGTCCTCTCCGTCCCATCACATGCTCCCGGGGTCAGACACAGAGTGAATCTCCCTCCACACCGTCCCATCACAAAAGACCGGGGTTTGACATAGAGTGAATCTCCCTCCACACCGTCCCATCACAAAAGCCCGGGTCAGATAGAGATTGAAACTTCATCCAACCCGTCCCATCACACGTTCCCGGGGTCTGACACAGAGTGAATCTACCTCCTCACCGTCCCATCACAAAAGCCCGGGGTCAGACACTGAGTGAATCTCCCTCTTCACCGTCCCATCACAAACTTCCGGGGTCAGACTCTGAGTCAACCTCCATCCAAACCGTCCCATCACACGTTCCCGGGGTCAGACACAGAGTGAATCTCCCTCCTCACCGTCCCATCACAAAAGCCCGGGGACAGTCACAGAGTGAATCTCCATCCAAACCGTCCCATCACATACTCCCGGGGTCAGACACAGAGTGAATCTCCCTCTTCACCGTCCCATCACACACTTCCGGGGTCAGACTCTGAGTGAACGTCCATCCAAACCGTCCCATCACACGTTCCCGGGGTCTGACACAGAGTGAATCTACCTCCTCACCGCCCCATCACAAAAGCCCGGAGTCAGACACAGAGTGAATCTCCCTCTTCACCGTCGCATCACACACGCCCGTGTTCAGACTCAGAGCGAACCTCAATCCAAACCGTCCCATCACAAACTCCCGGGGTCAGACACAGAGTGAATCTCCCTCCACACCGTCCCATCACAAAAGCCCGGGGTCAGACACTGAGTGAACCACCATCCAAACCGTCCCATCACACATTTCCGGGGTCAGACACAGAGTGAATCTCCTTCCACACCATCCAATCACAAACTCCCGGGGTCAAGCAAAGAGTAAATCTCCCTCCTCACGGTCCCAACACAAAAGCCCGGGGTCAGACACTGAGTGAATCTCCCTCTTCACCGTCCCATCACACACTTCCGGGGTCAGACTCTGAGTGAACCTCCATCCAAACCGTCCCATCGCACGTTCCCGGGGTAAGACACGGAGTGAATCTCCATCCACACCGACCCATCATAAACTCCCGGGGTCAGACACTGAGTGAAACTCCATCCAAACCGTCCCATCACACATTGCCGGGGTCAGACACAGAGTGAATCTCCCTCCTCACCGTCCCATCACAAAAAACCGGGGTCAGACACAGAGTGGATCTCCATCCAAACCGTCCCATCACACACTCCCGGGGTCAGACACAGAGTGAATCTGCATCCAACCGTCGCATCACACGTTCCCGGGGTGAGACCCAGAGTGAATCTCCCTCCTCACCGTCCCATCACATGCTCCCGGGGTCAGACACAGAGTGAATCTCCATCCACACCGACCCATCACAAACTTCCGGGGTCAGACACAGAGTGAATCTCCCTCCACACCGTCCCATCACAAAAGACCGGGGTCAGACACAAAGTGAATCTCCATACACACCGGCCCATCACAAACTCACGGGGTTTGACATAGAGTGAATCTCCCTCCACACCGTCCCATCACAAAAGCCAGGGGTCAGATAGAGATTGAAACTTCATCCAACCCGTCCCATCACACGTTCCCGGGGTCTGACACAGAGTGAATCTCCCTCCTCACCGTCCCATCACAAAAGCCCGGGGTCATAAACTGAGTGAATCTCCCTCTTCACCGTCCCATCACACACTTCCGGGGTCAGACTCTGAGTCAACCTCCATCCAAACCGTCCCATCACACGTTCCCGGGGTCAGACACAGAGTGAATCTCCCTCCTCACCGTCCCATCACAAAAGCCCGGGGACAGTCACAGAGTGAATCTCCATCCAAACCGTCCCATCACATACTCCCGGGGTCAGACAGAGAGTGAATCTCCCTCTTCACCGTCCCATCACACACTTCCGGGTTTCAGACTCTGAGTGAACGTCCATCCAAACCGTCCCATCACACGTTCCAGGGGTAAGACACAGAGTGAATCTCCATCCACACCGACCCATCATAAACTCCCGGGGTCAGACACTGAGTGAAACTCCATCCAAACCGTCCCATCACACATTGCCGGGGTCAGACACAGAGTGAATCTCCCTCCTCACCGTCCCATCACAAAAAACCGGGGTCAGACACAGAGTGGATCTCCTTCAAAACCGTCCCATCACACACTCCCGGGGTCAGACACAGAGTGAATCTGCATCCAACCGTCGCATCACACGTTCCCGGGGTGAGACCCAGAGTGAATCTCCCTCCTCTCCGTCCCATCACATGCTCCCGGGGTCAGACACAGAGTGAATCTCCATCCACACCGACCCATCACAAACTTCCGGGGTCAGACACAGAGTGAATCTCCCTCCACACCGTCCCATCACAAAAGACCGGGGTTTGACATAGAGTGAATCTCCCTCCACACCGTCCCATCACAAAAGCCCGGGGTCAGATAGAGATTGAAACTTCATCCAACCCGTTGCATCACACGTTCCCGGGGTCTGACACAGAGTGAATCTACCTCCTCACCGTCCCATCACAAAAGCCCGGGGTCAGACACTGAGTGAATCTCCCTCTTCACCGTCCCATCACAAACTTCCGGGGTCAGACTCTGAGTCAACCTCCATCCAAACCGTCCCATCACACGTTCCCGGGGTCAGACACAGAGTGAATCTCCCTCCTCACCGTCCCATCACAAAAGCCCGGGGACAGTCACAGAGTGAATCTCCATCCAAACCGTCCCATCACATACTCCCGGGGTCAGACAGAGAGTGAATCTCCCTCTTCACCGTCCCATCACACACTTCCGGGGTCAGACTCTGAGTGAACGTCCATCCAAACCGTCCCATCACACGTTCCCGGGGTCTGACACAGAGTGAATCTACCTCCTCACCGTCCCATCACAAAAGCCCGGAGTCAGACACAGAGTGAATCTCCCTCTTCACCGTCGCATCACACACGCCCGTGTTCAGACTCAGAGCGAACCTCAATCCAAACCGTCCCATCACAAACTCCCGGGGTCAGACACAGAGTGAATCTCCCTCCACACTGTCCCATCACAAAAGCCCGGGGTCAGACACTGAGTGAACCACCATCCAAACCGTCCCATCACACATTTCCGGGGTCAGACACAGAGTGAATCTCCTTCCACACCATCCAATCACAAACTCCCGGGGTCAAGCAAAGAGTAAATCTCCCTCCTCACGGTCCCAACACAAAAGCCCGGGGTCAGACACTGAGTGAATCTCCCTCTTCACCGTCCCATCACACACTTCCGGGGTCAGACTCTGAGTGAACCTCCATCCAAACCGTCCCATCGCACGTTCCCGGGGTAAGACACGGAGTGAATCTCCATCCACACCGACCCATCATAAACTCCCGGGGTCAGACACTGAGTGAAACTCCATCCAAACCGTCCCATCACACATTGCCGGGGTCAGACACAGAGTGAATCTCCCTCCTCACCGTCCCATCACAAAAAACCGGGGTCAGACACAGAGTGGATCTCCATCCAAACCGTCCCATCACACACTCCCGGGGTCAGACACAGAGTGAATCTGCATCCAACCGTCGCATCACACGTTCCCGGGGTGAGACCCAGAGTGAATCTCCCTCCTCACCGTCCCATCACATGCTCCCGGGGTCAGACACAGAGTGAATCTCCATCCACACCGACCCATCACAAACTTCCGGGGTCAGACACAGAGTGAATCTCCCTCCACACCGTCCCATCACAAAAGACCGGGGTCAGACACAAAGTGAATCTCCATACACACCGGCCCATCACAAACTCACGGGGTTTGACATAGAGTGAATCTCCCTCCACACCGTCCCATCACAAAAGCCCGGGGTCAGATAGAGATTGAAACTTCATCCAACCCGTCCCATCACACGTTCCCGGGGTCTGACACAGAGTGAATCTCCCTCCTCACCGTCCCATCACAAAAGCCCGGGGTCATACACTGAGTGAATCTCCCTCTTCACCGTCCCATCACACACTTCCGGGGTCAGACTCTGAGTCAACCTCCATCCAAACCGTCCCATCACACGTTCCCGGGGTCAGACACAGAGTGAATCTCCCTCCTCACCGTCCCATCACAAAAGCCCGGGGACAGTCACAGAGTGAATCTCCATCCAAACCGTCCCATCACATACTCCCGGGGTCAGACAGAGAATTAATCTCCCTCTTCACCGTCCCATCACACACTTCCGGGGTCAGACTCTGAGTGAACCTCCATCCAAACCGTCCCATCGCACGTTCCCGGGGTAAGACACGGAGTGAATCTCCATCCACACCGACCCATCATAAACTCCCGGGGTCAGACACTGAGTGAAACTCCATCCAAACCGTCCCATCACACATTGCCGGGGTCAGACACAGAGTGAATCTCCCTCCTCACCGTCCCATCACAAAAAACCGGGGTCAGACACAGAGTGGATCTCCATCCAAACCGTCCCATCACACTCTCCCGGGGTCAGACACAGAGTGAATCTGCATCCAACCGTCGCATCACACGTTCCCGGGGTGAGACCCAGAGTGAATCTCCCTCCTCACCGTCCCATCACATGCTCCCGGGGTCAGACACAGAGTGAATCTCCATCCACACCGACCCATCACAAACTTCCGGGGTCAGACACAGAGTGAATCTCCCTCCACACCGTCCCATCACAAAAGACCGGGGTCAGACACAAAGTGAATCTCCATACACACCGGCCCATCACAAAAGCCCGGGGTCAGATAGAGATTGAAACTTCATCCAACCCGTCCCATCACATGTTCCCGGGGTCTGACACAGAGTGAATCTACCTCCTCACCGTCCCATCACAAAAGCCCGGGTTCAGACACTGAGTGAATCTCCCTCTTCACCGTCCCATCACAAACTTCCGGGGTCAGACTCTGAGTCAACCTCCATCCAAACCGTCCCATCACACGTTCCCGGGGTCAGACACAGAGTGAATCTCCCTCCTCACCGTCCCATCACAAAAGCCCGGGGACAGTCACAGAGTGAATCTCCATCCAAACCGTCCCATCACATACTCCCGGGGTCAGACACAGAGTGAATCTCCCTCTTCACCGTCCCATCACACACTTCCGGGGTCAGACTCTGAGTGAACGTCCATCCAAACCGTCCCATCACACGTTCCCGGGGTCTGACACAGAGTGAATCTACCTCCTCACCGTCCCATCACAAAAGCCCGGAGTCAGACACAGAGTGAATCTCCCTCTTCACCGTCGCATCACACACGCCCGTGTTCAGACTCAGAGCGAACCTCAATCCAAACCGTCCCATCACAAACTCCCGGGGTCAGACACAGAGTGAATCTCCCTCCACACCGTCCCATCACAAAAGCCCGGGGTCAGACACTGAGTGAACCACCATCCAAACCGTCCCATCACACATTCCCGGGGTCAGACACAGAGTGAATCTCCTTCCACACCATCCAATCACAAACTCCCGGGGTCAAGCAAAGAGTAAATCTCCCTCCTCACGGTCCCAACACAAAAGCCCGGGGTCAGACACTGAGTGAATCTCCCTCTTCACCGTCCCATCACACACTTCCGGGGTCAGACTCTGAGTGAACCTCCATCCAAACCGTCCCATCGCACGTTCCCGGGGTAAGACACGGAGTGAATCTCCATCCACACCGACCCATCATAAACTCCCGGGGTCAGACACTGAGTGAAACTCCATCCAAACCGTCCCATCACACATTGCCGGGGTCAGACACAGAGTGAATCTCCCTCCTCACCGTCCCATCACAAAAAACCGGGGTCAGACACAGAGTGGATCTCCATCCAAACCGTCCCATCACACACTCCCGGGGTCAGACACAGAGTGAATCTGCATCCAACCGTCGCATCACACGTTCCCGGGGTGAGACCCAGAGTGAATCTCCCTCCTCACCGTCCCATCACATGCTCCCGGGGTCAGACACAGAGTGAATCTCAATCCACACCAACCCATCACAAACTTCCGGGGTCAGACACAGAGTGAATCTCCCTCCACACCGTCCCATCACAAAAGACCGGGGTCAGACACAAAGTGAATCTCCATACACACCGGCCCATCACAAACTCACGGGGTTTGACATAGAGTGAATCTCCCTCCACACCGTCCCATCACAAAAGCCCGGGGTCAGATAGAGATTGAAACTTCATCCAACCCGTCCCATCACACGTTCCCGGGGTCTGACACAGAGTGAATCTCCCTCCTCACCGTCCCATCACAAAAGCCCGGGGTCATACACTGAGTGAATCTCCCTCTTCACCGTCCCATCACACACTTCCGGGGTCAGACTCTGAGTCAACCTCCATCCAAACCGTCCCATCACACGTTCCCGGGGTCAGACACAGAGTGAATCTCCCTCCTCACCGTCCCATCACAAAAGCCCGGGGACAGTCACAGAGTGAATCTCCATCCAAACCGTCCCATCACATACTCCCGGGGTCAGACAGAGAATGAATCTCCCTCTTCACCGTCCCATCACACACTTCCGGGGTCAGACTCTGAGTGAACGTCCATCCAAACCGTCCCATCACACGTTCCAGGGGTAAGACACAGAGTGAATCTCCATCCACACCGACCCATCTTAAACTCCCGGGGTCAGACACTGAGTGAAACTCCATCCAAACCGTCCCATCACACATTGCCGGGGTCAGACACAGAGTGAATCTCCCTCCTCACCGTCCCGTCACAAAAAACCGGGGTCAGACACAGAGTGGATCTCCATCCAAACCGTCCCATCACACACTCCCGGGGTCAGACACAGAGTGAATCTGCATCCAACCGTCGCATCACACGTTCCCGGGGTGAGACCCAGAGTGAATCTCCCTACTCTCCGTCCCATCACATGCTCCCGGGGTCAGACACAGAGTGAATCTCCATCCACACCGACCCATCACAAACTTCCGGGGTCAGACACAGAGTGAATCTCCCTCCACACCGTCCCATCACAAAAGCCCGGGGACAGTCACAGAGTGAATCTCCATCCAAACCGTCCCATCACATACTCCCGGGGTCAGACAGAGAGTGAATCTCCCTCTTAACCGTCCCATCACACACTTCCGGGGTCAGACTCTGAGTGAACGTCCATCCAAACCGTCCCATCACACGTTCCCGGGGTAAGACACAGAGTGAATCTCCATCCACACCGACCCATCATAAACTCCCGGGGTCAGACACTGAGTGAAACTCCATCCAAACCGTCCCATCACACAATGCCGGGGTCAGAAAGAGAGTAAATCTCCCTCCTCACCGTCCCATCACAAAATCCCGGGGTCAGACACAGAGTGGATCTCCATCCAAACCGTCCCATCACACATTGCCGGGGTCAGACACAGATTGAAACTCCCTCCACACCGTCCCATCACAAATTCCGGGGTCAGACATAGAGTGAATCTGCATCCACACATTTCCATCACAAACTCTCGGGGTCAGAAACAGAGTGAATCTCCCTCCTCACCGTCCCATCGCATACTCCCGGGGTCAGACACAGAGTGAATCTCCATCCACACCGACCCATCACAAACTTCCGGGGTCAGACACAGAGTAAATCTCCATCCACACCGTCACATCACAAAAGACCGGGATCAGACACAAAGTGAATCTCCATACACACCGGCCCATCACAAAAGCCCGGAGTCAGACACAGTGTGAATCTCCCTCTTCACCGTCGCATCACACACGCCCGTGTTCAGACTCAGAGCGAACCTCAATCCAAACCGTCCCATCATACTTTCCCGTGGTCAGACACAGAGTGAATCTGCATCCACACATTTCGATCTCAAATTCCCGGGGTCAGAAACAGAGTGAATCTCCCTCCTCACCGTCCCATCACACACTCCCGGGGTCTGACACAGAGTGAAACTCCATCAAAACAGTCCCATCACACGGTCCCGGGGTCGGACTCAGAGTGAACCTCCCTTCTCACCGCCCCAACACACACTCCCGGGGTCAGACACAGGGTCTATCCACCTATGCACCGTCCCAACACACACTTCCTGGGTCAGACACAGAGTGAATCTCCCTCCACACCGTCCCATCACAAAAGCCCGGGGTCAGACACAGAGTGAACCTCAATCCAAACCGTCCCGTCATACTTTCCCGGGGTCAGACACAGAGTGAATCTCCATCCACACCGTCCCATCACAAAAGCCCGGGGTCAGACACAGAGTGAATCTCCATCCACACCGTCCCATCACAAAAGCCCGGGGTCAGACACAGAGTGAATCTCCATCCAAACCGTCCCATCACACTTTCCCGGGGACAGACACAGAGTGAATCTCCATCCAAACCGTCCCATCACACTTTCCCGGGGACAGACACAGAGTGAATCTCCATCCAAACCGTCCCATCACACTTTCCCGGGGTCAGACACAGAGTGAATCTCCATCCAAACCGTCCCATCACAAACTCCCGGGGTCAGACACAGAGTGAATCTCCCTCCACACCGTCCCATCACAAAAGCCCGTGGTCAGACACTGAGTGAACCTCCATCCAAACCGTCCCATCACCCATTCCCGGGGTCAGAAACAGAGTGAATCTCCTTCCACACCATCCCATCACAAACTCCCGGGGTCAGGCAAAGAGTAAATCTCCCTCCTCACCGTCCCATCACACACTCCCGGGGTCAGACACAGAGTGAATCTGCATCCAACCGTCGCATCACACGTTCCCGGGGTGAGATCCAGAGTGAATCTCCATCCACACCGACCCATCACAAACTTCCGGGGTCAGACACAAAGTGAATCTCCATACACACCGGCCCATCACAAACTCACGGGGTTTGACACAGAGTGAATCTCCCTCCACACCGTCCCATCACAAAAGCCCGGGGTCAGATAGAGATTGAAACTCCATCCAACCCGTCCCATCACACGTTCCCGGGGTCTGACACAGACTGAAACTCCCTTCTCACCGTCCCATCACAAAAGCCCGGGGTCAGACACTGAGTGAATCTCCCTCTTCACCGTCCCATCACACACTTCCGGGGTCAGACTCTGAGTGAACCTCCATCCAAACCGTCCCATCACACGTTCCCGGGGTAAGACACGGAGTGAATCTCCATCCACACCGACCCATCATAAACTCCCGGGGTCAGACACAGAGTGAATCTCCATCCAAACCGTCCCATCACACATTCCCGGGGTCAGATACAGAGTGAATCTCCTTCAACACCATCCCATCACAAACTCCCGGGGTCAAGCAAAGAGTAATTCTCCCTCATCACCGTCCCAACACAAAAGCCCGGGGTCAGACACTGAGTGAATCTCCCTCTTCACCGTCCCATCACACACTTCCGGGGTCAGACTCTGAGTGAACCTCCATCCAAACCGTCCCATCACACATTCCCGGGGTCAGATACAGAGTGAATCTCCTTCAACACCATCCCATCACAAACTCCCGGGGTCAAGCAAAGAGTAATTCTCCCTCATCACCGTCCCAACACAAAAGCCCGGGGTCAGACACTGAGTGAATCTCCCTCTTCACCGTCCCATCACACACTTCCGGGGTCAGACTCTGAGTGAACCTCCATCCAAACCGTCCCATCACACGTTCCCGGGGTAAGACACGGAGTGAATCTCCATCCACACCGACCCATCATAAACTCCCGGGGTCAGACACAGAGTGAATCTCCATCCAAACCGTCCCATCACACATTCCCGGGGTCAGATACAGAGTGAATCTCCTTCAACACCATCCCATCACAAACTCCCGGGGTCAAGCAAAGAGTAATTCTCCCTCATCACCGTCCCAACACAAAAGCCCGGGGTCAGACACTGAGTGAATCTCCCTCTTCACCGTCCCATCACACACTTCCGGGGTCAGACTCTGAGTGAACCTCCATCCAAACCGTCCCATCACACGTTCCCGGGGTAAGACACGGAGTGAAACTCCATCCACACCGACCCATCATAAACTCCCGGGGTCAGACACTGAGTGAAACTCCATCCAAACCGTCCCATCACGCATGCCGGGGTCAGAC
Source organism: Hemitrygon akajei (assembly GCF_048418815.1). Lineage (NCBI taxonomy): Eukaryota > Metazoa > Chordata > Chondrichthyes > Myliobatiformes > Dasyatidae > Hemitrygon > Hemitrygon akajei. Next base: position 1,518,093 of record NW_027331948.1, read on the forward strand.
ACAGAGTGAATCTCCCTCCTCACCGTCCCATCACAAAAAACCGGGGTCAGACACAGAGTGGATCTCCATCCAAACCGTCCCATCAAACACTCCCGGGGTCAGACACAGAGTGAATCAGCATCCAACCGTCGCATCACACGTTCCCGGGGTGAGACCCAGAGTGAATCTCCCTCCTCACCGTCCCATCACATACTCCCGGGGTCAGACACAGAGTGAATCTCCATCCACACCGACCCATCACAAACATCCGGGGTCAGACACAGAGTGAATCTCCCTCCACACCGTCACATCACAAAAGACCGGGGTCAGACACAAAGTGAATCTCCATACACACCGGCCCATCACAAACTCACGGGGTTTGACATAGAGTGAATCTCCCTACACACCGTCCAATCACAAAAGCCCGGGGTCAGATAGAGATTGAAACTCCATCCAACCCGTCCCATCACACGTTCCCGGGGTCTGACACAGAGTGAATCTCCCTCCTCACCGTCCCATCACAAAAGCCCGGGGTCAGACACTGAGTGAATCACCCTCTTCACCGTCCCATCACACACTTCCGGGGTCAGACACAGAGTGAATCTCCCTCCTCACCGTCCCATCACAAAAGCCCGGGGAAAGTCACAGAGTGAATCTCCATCCAAGCTGTCCCATCACATACTCCCGGGGTCAGACACAGAGTGAATCTCCCTCTTCACCGTCCCATCACACACTTCCGGGGTCAGACTCTGAGTGAACCTCCATCCAAACCGTCCCATCACACGTTCCCGGGGTCAGACACAGAGTGAATCTCCATCCAAACCGTCCCATCACAAACTCCCGGGGTCAGACACAGAGTGAATCTCCCTCCACACCGTCCCATCACAAAAGCCCGGGGTCAGACACTGAGTGAACCACCATCCAAACCGTCCCATCACACATTCCCGGGGTCAGACACAGAGTGAATCTCCTTCAACACCATCCCATCACAAACTCCCGGGGTCAAGCAAAGAGTAATTCTCCCTCATCACCGTCCCAACACAAAAGCCCGGGGTCAGACACTGAGTGAATCTCCCTCTTCACCGTCCCATCACACACTTCCGGGGTCAGACTCTGAGTGAACCTCCATCCAAACCGTCCCATCACACGTTCCCGGGGTAAGACACGGAGTGAATCTCCATCCACACCGACCCATCATAAACTCCCGGGGTCAGACACTGAGTGAAACTCCATCCAAACCGTCCCATCACGCATTGCCGGGGTCAGACACAGAGTGAATCTCCCTCCTCACCGTCCCATCACAAAAAACCGGGGTCAGACACAGAGTGGATCTCCATCCAAACCGTCCCATCAAACACTCCCGGGGTCAGACACAGAGTGAATCAGCATCCAACCGTCGCATCACACGTTCCCGGGGTGAGACCCAGAGTGAATCTCCCTCCTCACCGTCCCATCACATACTCCCGGGGTCAGACACAGAGTGAATCTCCATCCACACCGACCCATCACAAACATCCGGGGTCAGACACAGAGTGAATCTCCCTCCACACCGTCACATCACAAAAGACCGGGGTCAGACACAAAGTGAATCTCCATACACACCGGCCCATCACAAACTCACGGGGTTTGACATAGAGTGAATCTCCCTACACACCGTCCAATCACAAAAGCCCGGGGTCAGATAGAGATTGAAACTCCATCCAACCCGTCCCATCACACGTTCCCGGGGTCTGACACAGAGTGAATCTCCCTCCTCACCGTCCCATCACAAAAGCCCGGGGTCAGACACTGAGTGAATCACCCTCTTCACCGTCCCATCACACACTTCCGGGGTCAGACACAGAGTGAATCTCCCTCCTCACCGTCCCATCACAAAAGCCCGGGGAAAGTCACAGAGTGAATCTCCATCCAAACCGTCCCATCACATACTCCCGGGGTCAGACACAGAGTGAATCTCCCTCTTCACCGTCCCATCACACACTTCCGGGGTCAGACTCTGAGTGAACCTCCATCCAAACCGTCTCATCACACGTTCCCGGGGTAAGACACAGAGTGAATCTCCATCCACACCGACCCATCATAAACTCCCGGGGTCAGACACTGAGTGAAACTCCATCCAAACCGTCCCATCACACATTGCCGGGGTCAGACACAGAGTAAATCTCCCTCCTCACCGTCCCATCACAAAAACCCGGGGTCAGACACAGAGTGGATCTCCATCCAAACCGTCCCATCACACATTGCCGGGGTCAGACACAGATTGAAACTCCCTCCACACCGTCCCATCACAAATTCCGGGGTCAGACATAGAGTGAATCTGCATCCACACATTTCCATCACAAACTCTCGGGGTCAGAAACAGAGTGAATCTCCATCCACACCGACCCATCACAAATTTCCGGGGTCAGACACAGAGTGAATCTCCCTCCACACCGTCCCATCACAAAAGACCGGGGTCAGACACAAAGTGAATCTCCATACACACCGGCCCATCACAAACTCACGGGGTTTGACATAGAGTGAATCTCCCTCCACACCGACCAATCACAAAAGCCCGGGGTCAGATAGAGATTGAAACTCCATCCAACCCGTCCCATCACACGTTCCCGGGGTCTGACACAGAGTGAATCTCCCTCTTCACCGTCCCATCACAAAACCCCGGGGTCAGACACTGAGTGAATGACCCTCTTCACCGTCCCATCACATACTCCCGGGGTCAGACACAGAGTGAATCTCCATCCAACCGTCGCATCACACTTTCCCGGGGTCAGACACAGAGTGAATCTCCCTCCTCTCCGTCCCATCACACACTCCCGGTTTCAGACACAGAGTGAGTCTCCATCCAAACCGTCCCATCACAAATTCCCGGGGTCGGACATAGAGTGAATCTCCTTCCACACCGTCCCATCACAAATTCCTGGGGTCGGACATAGAGTGAATCTGCATCCACACCGTCCCATCACAAATACCCGGGGTCAGACACAGAGTGAATCTCCATCCAAACCGTCCCATCACACTTTCCCGGGGTCAGACACAGAGTGAATCTCCATCCAAATCGTCCCATCACAATCTCCCGGGGTCAGACACAGAGTGAATCTCCCTCCACACCGTCGCATCACAAAAGCCCGGGGTCAGACATTGAGTGAACCTCCCTCCTCACCGTCCCATCACATATTCCCGGGGTCAGACACAGAGTGAATCTCCATCCACACCGACCCATTACAAACTTCCGGGGTCAGACACAGAGTGAATCTCCCTCCACACCGTCCCATCACAAAAGACCGGGGTCAGACACAAAGTGAATCTCCATACACACCGGCCCATCACAGACTCACGGGGTCTGACACAGAGTGAATCTCCCTCCACACCGTCGCATCACAAAAGCCCGGGGTCAGATAGAGATTGAAACTCCTTCCAACCCGTCCCATCACACGTTCCCGGGGTCTGACACAGAGTGAATCTCCCTCCTCACCGTCCCAACACAAAAGCCCGGGGTCAGACACTGAGTGAATCTCCCTCTTCACCGTCCCATCACACACTTCCGGGCTCAGACTCTGAGTGAACCTCCATCCAAACCGTCCCATCACACGGTCCCGGGATCAGACACAGAGTGAAAGTCCCTCCTCACCGTCCCAACACACACTCCCGGGGTCAGACACAGAGTGTATCCCCCTATGCACCGTCCCAACTCACACTTCCTGGGTCAGACACAGAGTGAATCTCCCACCACACCGTCCCATCACAAAAGCCCGAGGTCAGACACAGAGTGAATCTCCCTCCACACCGTCCCATCACAAAAGCCCGGGGTCAGACACACAGTGAACCTCCATCCAAACCGTCCCGTATACTTTCCCGGGGTCAGACACAGAGTGAATCTCCATCCACACCGTCCCATCACAAAAGCCCGTGGTCAGACACAGAGTGAATCTCCATCCAAACCGTCCCATCTCACTTTCCCGGGGTCAGACACAGAGTGAATCGCCATCCAAACCGTCCCATCACAAACTCCCGGGGTCAGACACAGAGTGAATCTCCCTCCACACCGTCCCATCACAAAAGCCCGGGGTCAGACACTGAGTGAACCACCATCCAAACCGACCCATCACACATTCCCGGGGTCAGACACAGAGTGAATCTCCTTCAACACCATCCCATCACAAAGTCCCGGGGTCAAGCAAAGAGTAAATCTCCCTCCTCACCGTCCCAACACAAAAGCCCGGGGTCAGATACTGAGTGAATCTCCCTCTTCACCGTCCCATCACACACTTCCGGGGTCAGACTCTGAGTGAACCTCCATCCAAACCGTCCCATCACACGTTCCCGGGGTAAGACACGGAGTGAATCTCCATCCACACCGACCCATCATAAACTCCCGGGGTCAGACACTGAGTGAAACTCCAACCAAACCGTCCCATCACACATTGCCGGGGTCAGACACAGAGTGAATCTCCCTCCTCACCGTCCCATCACAAAAAACCGGGGTCAGACACAGAGTGGATCTCCATCCAAACCGTCCCATCACACACTCCCGGGGTGAGACACAGAGTGAATCTGCATCCAACCGTCGCATCATACGTTCCCGGGCTGAGACCCAGAGTGAAACTCCCTCCTCACCGTCCCATCACATACTCCCGGGGTCAGACACAGAGTGAATCTCCATCCACACCGACCCATCACAAACTTCCGGGGTCAGACACTGAGTGAATCTCCCTCCACACCGTCCCATCACAAAAGACCGGGGTCAGACACAAAGTGAATCTCCATACACACCGGCCCATCACAAACTCACGGGGTTTGACATAGAGTGAATCTCCCTCCACACCGTCCAATCACAAAAGCCCGGGATCAGATAGAGATTGAAACTCCATCCAACACGTCCCATCACACGTTCCCGGGGTCTGACACAGAGTGAATCTCCCTCCTCACCGTCCCATCACAAAAGCCCGGGGTCAGACACTGAGTGAATCACCCTCTTCACCGTCCCATCACACACTTCCGGGGTCAGACACAGAGTGAATCTCCCTCCTCACCGTCCCATCACAAAAGCCCGGGGACAGTCACAGAGTGAATCTCCATCCAAACCGTCCCATCACATACTCCCGGGGTCAGACACAGAGTGAATCTCCCTCTTCACCGTCCCATCACACACTTCCTGGGTCAGACTCTGAGTGAACCTCCATCCAAACCGTCCCATCACACGTTCCCGGGGTAAGACACAGAGTGAATCTCCATCCACACCGACCCATCATAAACTCCCGGGGTCAGACACTGAGTGAAACTCCATCCAAACCGTCCCATCACACATTGCCGGGGTCAGACACAGAGTGAATCTCCCTCCTCACCGTCCCATCACAAAAACCCGGGGTCAGACACAGAGTGGATCTCCATCCAAACCGTCCCATCACACATTGCCGGGGTCAGACACAGATTGAAACTCCCTCCACACCGTCCCATCACAAATTCCCGGGTCAGACATAGAGTGAATCTGCATCCACACATTTCCATCACAAACTCTCGGGGTCAGAAACAGAGTGAATCTCCATCCACACCGACCCATCACAAACTTCCGGGGTCAGACACATAGTGAATCTCCCTCCACACCGTCCCATCACAAAAGCCCGGGGTCAGATAGAGATTGAAACTCCATTCAACACGTCCCATCACACGTTCCCGGGGTCTGACACAGAGTGAATCTCCCTCCTGACCGTCCCAACACAAAAGCCCGGGGTCAGACACTGAGTGAATCTCCCTCCACACCGTCCCATCACAAAAGCCCGGGGTCAGATAGAGATTGAAACTCCATTCAACACGTCCCATCACACGTTCCCGGGGTCTGACACAGAGTGAATCTCCCTCCTCACCGTCCCATCACAAAAGACCGGGGTCAGACACAAAGTGAATCTCCATACACACCGGCCCATCACAAACTCGCGGGGTTTGACACAGAGTGAATCTCTCTCCACACCGTCCCATCACAAAAGCCCGGGGTCAGATAGAGATTGAAACTCCATCCAACCCGTCCCGTCACACGTTCCCGGGGTCTGACACAGACTGAATCTCCCTCCTCACCGTCCCATCACAAAAGCCCGGGGTCAGACACTGAGTGAATCTCCCTCTTCACCGTCCCATCACACACTTCCGGGGTCAGACTCTGAGTCAACATCCATACAAACCGTCCCATTACACGTGCCCGGGGTCAGACACAGAGTGAATCTCCCTCCTCACCGTCCCATCACAAAAGCCCGGGGACAGTCACAGAGTGAATCTCCATCCAAACCGTCCCATCACATACTCCCGGGGTCAGAAACAGAGTGAATCTCCCTCTTCAACGTCCCATCACACACTTCCGGGGTCAGACTCTGAGTCAACCTCCATCCAAACCGTCCCTTCACACGTTCCCGGGGTAAGACACAGAGTGAATCTCCATCCACACCGACCCATCATAAACTCCCGGGGTCAGACACTGAGTGAAACTCCATCCAAACCGTCCCATCACACATTGCCGGGGTCAGACACATATTGAAACTCCCTCCACACCGTCCCATCAAAAATTCCGGGGTCAGACATAGAGTGAATCTGCATCCACACATTTCCATCACAAACTCTCGGTGTCAGAAACAGAGTGAATCTCCCTCCTCACCGTCCCATCACATATTCCCGGGGTCAGACACAGAGTGAATCTCCATCCACACCGACCCATCACAAACTTCCGGGGTCAGACACAGAGTGAATCTCCCTCCACAAGTCCCATCTCAAAAGACCGGGGTCAGACACAAAGTGAATCTCCATACACAGCGGCCCATCACAGACTCACGGGGTCTGACACAGAGTGAATCTCCCTCCACACCGTCGCATCACAAAAGCCCGGGGTCAGATAGAGATTGAAACTCCATTCAACACGTCCCATCACACGTTCCCGGGGTCTGACACAGAGTGAATCTCCCTCCTCACCGTCCCAACACAAAAGCCCGGGGTCAGACACTGAGTGAATTTCCCTCTTCACCGTCCCATCACACACTTCCGGGGTCAGACTCTGAGTGAACCTCCATCCAAACCGTCCCATCACACGGTCCCGGGATCAGTCACAGAGTGAAAGTCCCTCCTCACCGTCCCAACACACACTCCCGGGGTCAGACACAGAGTGTATCCCCCTATGCACCGTCCCAACTCACACTTCCTGGGTCAGACACAGAGTGAATCTCCCTCCACACCGTCCCATCACAAAAGCCCGGGGTCAGACACAGAGTGAATCTCCCTCCACACTGTCCCATCACAAAAGCCCGGGGTCAGACACACAGTGAACCTCCATCCAAACCGTCCCGTATACTTTCCCGGGGTCAGACACAGAGTGAATCTCCATCCACACCGTCCCATCACAAAAGCCCGTGGTCAGACACAGAGTGAATCTCCATCCAAACCGTCCCATCTCACTTTCCCGGGGTCAGACACAGAGTGAATCTCCATCCAAACCGTCCCGTCACAAACTCCCGGGGTCAGACACAGAGTGAATCTCCCTCCACACCGTCCCATCACAAAAGCCCGGGGTCAGACACTGAGTGAACCACCATCCAAACCGTCCCATCACAAATTCCGGGGTCAGACATAGAGTGAATCTGCATCCACACATTTCCATCACAAACTCTCGGGGTCAGAAACAGAATGAATCTCCATCCACACCGACCCATCACAAACTTCCGGGGTCAGACACAGAGTGAATCTCTCTCCACACCGTCGCATCACAAAAGCCCGGGGTCAGATAGAGATTGAAACTCCATCCAACCCGTCCCATCACACGTTCCCGGGGTCTGACACAGAGTGAATCTCCCTCTTCACCGTCCCATCACAAAAGCCCGGGGTCAGACACTGAGTGAATCACCCTCTTCACCGTCCCATCACACACTTCCGGGGTCAGACACAGAGTGAATCTCCCTCCTCACCGTCCCATCACAAAAGCCCGGGGACAGTCACAGAGTGTATCTCCATCCAAACCGTCCCATCACATACTCCCGGGGTCAGACACAGAGTGAATCTCCATCCAAACCGTCCCATCACAAATTCCCGGGGTCAGACACAGAGTGAATCTCCCTCCACACCGTCCCATCACAAAAGCCCGGGGTCAGACACTGAGTGAACCACCATCCAAACCGTCCCATCACACATTCCCGGGGTCAGACACAGAGTGAATCTCCTTCAACACCATCCCATCACAAACTCCCGGGGTCAAGCAAAGAGTAAATCTCCCTCCTCACCGTCCCAACACAAAAGCCCGGTGTCAGACACTGAGTGAATCTCCCTCTTCACCGTCCCATCACACACTTCCGGGGTCAGACTCTGAGTGAACCTCCATCCAAACCGTCCCATCACACGTTCCCGGGGTAAGACACGGAGTGAATCTCCATCCACACCGACCCATCATAAACTCCCGGGGTCAGACACTGAGTGAAACTCCATCCTAACCGTCCCATCACACATTGCCGGGGTCAGACACAGAGTGAATCTCCCTCCTCACCGTCCCATCACAAAAAACCGGGGTCAGACACAGAGTGGATCTCCATCCAAACCGTCCCATCACACACTCCCGGGGTCAGACACAGAGTGAATCTGCATCCAACCGTCGCATCACACGTTCCCGGGGTGAGACACAGAGTGAATCTCCCTCCTCACCGTCCCATCACATACTCCCGGGGTCAGACACAGAGTGAATCTCCATCCACACCGACCCATCACAAACTTCCGGGGTCAGACACAGAGTGAATCTCCCTCCACACCGTCCCATCACAAAAGACCGGGGTCAGACACAAAGTGAATCTCCATACACATCGGCCCATCACAAACTCACGGGGTTTGACATAGAGTGAATCTCCCTCCACACCGTCCAATCACAAAAGCCCGGGGTCAGATAGAGATTGAAACTCCAACCAACCCGTCCCATCACACGTTCCCGGGGTCTGACACACAGTGAATCTCCCTCCTCACCGTCCCATCACAAAAGCCCGGGGTCAGACACAGAGTGAATCTCCCTCTTCACCGTCCTATCACACACTTCCGGGGTCAGACTCTGAGTGAACCTCCATCTAAACCGTCCCATCACACGTTCCCGGGGTAAGACACAGAGTGAATCTCCATCCACACCGACCCATCATAAACTCCCGGGGTCAGACACTGAGTGAAACTCCATCCAAACCGTCCCATCACACATTGCCGGGGTCAGACACAGATTGAAACTCCCTCCACACCGTCCCATCACAAATTCCGGGGTCAGACACAGAGTGAATCTCCATCCACACCGTCCCATCACAAAAGCCCATGGTCAGACACAGAGTGAATCTCCATCCAAACCGTCCCATCTCACTTTCCCGGGGTCAGACACAGAGTGAATCTCCATCCAAACCGTCCCATCACAAACTCCCGGGGTCAGACACAGAGTGAATCTCCCTCCACACCGTCCCATCACAAAAGCCCGGGGTCAGACACTGAGAGAACCACCATCCAAACCGTCCCATCACACATTCCCGGGGTCAGACACAGAGTGAATCTCCTTCAACACCATCCCATCACAAACTCCCGGGGTCAAGCAAAGAGTAAATCTCCCTCCTCACCGTCCCAACACAAAAGCCCGGGGTCAGACACTGAGTGAATCTCCCTCTTCACCGTCCCATCACACACTTCCGGGGTCAGACTCTGAGTGAACCTCCATCCAAACCGTCCCATCACACGTTCCCGGGGTAAGACACGGAGTGAATCTCCATCCACACTGACCCATCATAAACTCCCGGGGTCAGACACAGAGTGAATCTCCATCCACACCGACCCATCATAAACTCCCGGGGTCAGACACAGAGTGAAACTCCATCCAAACCGTCCCATCACACATTGCCGGGGTCAGACACAGAGTGAATCTCCCTCCTCACCGTCCCATCACAAAAAACCGGGGTCAGACACAGAGTGGATCTCCATCCAAACCGTCCCATCACACACTCCCGGGGTCAGACACAGAGTGAATCTGCATCCAACCGTCGCATCACACGTTCCCGGGGTGAGACCCAGAGTGAATCTCCCTCCTCACCGTCCCATCACAAAAGCCCGGGGTCAGACACAGAGTGAATCTCCATCCACACCGACCCATCACAAAAGACCGGGGTCAGACACAAAGTGAATCTCCATACACACCGGCCCATCACAAACTCACGGGGTTTGACATAGAGTGAATCTCCCTCCACACCGTCCAATCACAAAAGCCCGGGGTCAGATAGAGATTGAAACTCCATCCAACCCGTCCCATCACACGTTCCCGGTGTCTGACACAGAGTGAATCTCCCTCCTCACCGTCCCATCACAAAAGCCCGGGGTCAGACACAGAGTGAATCTCCCTCTTCACCGTCCCATCACACACTTCCGGGGTCAGACTCTGAGTGAACCTCCATCCAAACTGTCCCATCACACGTTCCCGGGGTAAGACACAGAGTGAATCTCCATCCACACCGACCCATCATAAACTCCCGGGGTCAGACACTGAGTGAAACTCCATCCAAACCGTCCCATCACACATTGCCGGGGTCAGACACAGAGTGAATCTCCCTCCTCACCGTCCCATCACAAAAACCCGGGGTCAGACACAGAGTGGATCTCCATCCAAACCGTCCCATCACACATTGCCGGGGTCAGACACAGATTGAAATTCCCTCCACACCGTCCCATCACAAATTCCGGGGTCAGACATAGAGTGAATCTGCATCCACACATTTCCATCACAAACTCTCGGGGTCAGAAACAGAATGAATCTCCATCCACACCGACCCATCACAAACTTCCGGGGTCAGACACAGAGTGAATCTCTCTCCACACCGTCGCATCACAAAAGCCCGGGGTCAGATAGAGATTGAAACTCCATCCAACCCGTCCCATCACACGTTCCCGGGGTCTGACACAGAGTGAATCTCCCTCTTCACCGTCCCATCACAAAAGCCCGGGGTCAGACACTGAGTGAATCACCCTCTTCACCGTCCCATCACACACTTCCGGGGTCAGACACAGAGTGAATCTCCCTCCTCACCGTCCCATCACAAAAGCCCGGGGACAGTCACAGAGTGAATCTCCATCCAAACCGTCCCATCACATACTCCCGGGGTCAGACACAGAGTGAATCTCCATCCAAACCGTCCCATCACAAATTCCCGGGGTCAGACACAGAGTGAATCTCCCTCCACACCGTCCCATCACAAAAGCCCGGGGTCTGACACTGAGTGAACCACCATCCAAACCGTCCCATCACACATTCCCGGGGTCAGACACAGAGTGAATCTCCTTCAACACCATCCCATCACAAACTCCCGGGGTCAAGCAAAGAGTAAATCTCCCTCCTCACCGTCCCAACACAAAAGCCCGGGGTCAGACACTGAATGAATCTCCCTCTTCACCGTCCCATCACACACTTCCGGGGTCAGACTCTGAGTGAACCTCCATCCAAACCGTCCCATCACACGTTCCCGGGGTAAGACACGGAGTGAATCTCCATCCACACTGACCCATCATAAACTCCCGGGGTCAGACACAGAGTGAATCTCCATCCACACCGACCCATCATAAACTCCCGGGGTCAGACACAGAGTGAAACTCCATCCAAACCGTCCCATCACACATTGCCGGGGTCAGACACAGAGTGAATCTCCCTCCTCACCGTCCCATCACAAAAAACCGGGGTCAGACACAGAGTGGATCTCCATCCAAACCGTCCCATCACACACTCCCGGGGTCAGACACAGAGTGAATCTGCATCCAACCGTCGCATCACACGTTCCCGGGGTGAGACCCAGAGTGAATCTCCCTCCTCACCGTCCCATCACAAAAGCCCGGGGTCAGACACAGAGTGAATCTCCATCCACACCGACCCATCACAAAAGACCGGGGTCAGACACAAAGTGAATCTCCATACACACCGGCCCATCACAAACTCACGGGGTTTGACATAGAGTGAATCTCCCTCCACACCGTCCAATCACAAAAGCCCGGGGTCAGATAGAGATTGAAACTCCATCCAACCCGTCCCATCACACGTTCCCGGTGTCTGACACAGAGTGAATCTCCCTCCTCACCGTCCCATCACAAAAGCCCGGGGTCAGACACAGAGTGAATCTCCCTCTTCACCGTCCCATCACACACTTCCGGGGTCAGACTCTGAGTGAACCTCCATCCAAACCGTCCCATCACACGTTCCCGGGGTAAGACACAGAGTGAATCTCCATCCAGACCGACCCATCATAAACTCCCGGGGTCAGACACTGAGTGAAACTCCATCCAAACCGTCCCATCACACATTGCCGGGGTCAGACACAGAGTGAATCTCCCTCCTCACCGTCCCATCACAAAAACCCGGGGTCAGACACAGAGTGGATCTCCATCCAAACCGTCCCATCACACATTGCCGGGGTCAGACACAGATTGAAATTCCCTCCACACCGTCCCATCACAAATTCCGGGGTCAGACATAGAGTGAATCTGCATCCACACATTTCCATCACAAACTCTCGGGGTCAGAAACAGAATGAATCTCCATCCACACCGACCCATCACAAACTTCCGGGGTCAGACACAGAGTGAATCTCTCTCCACACCGTCGCATCACAAAAGCCCGGGGTCAGATAGAGATTGAAACTCCATCCAACCCGTCCCATCACACGTTCCCGGGGTCTGACACAGAGTGAATCTCCCTCTTCACCGTCCCATCACAAAAGCCCGGGGTCAGACACTGAGTGAATCACCCTCTTCACCGTCCCATCACACACTTCCGGGGTCAGACACAGAGTGAATCTCCCTCCTCACCGTCCCATCACAAAAGCCCGGGGACAGTCACAGAGTGAATCTCCATCCAAACAGTCCCATCACATACTCCCGGGGTCAGACACAGAGTGAATCTCCATCCAAACCGTCCCATCACAAATTCCCGGGGTCAGACACAGAGTGAATCTCCCTCCACACCGTCCCATCACAAAAGCCCGGGGTCAGACACTGAGTGAACCACCATCCAAACCGTCCCATCACACCTTCCCGGGGTCAGACACAGAGTGAATCTCCTTCAACACCATCCCATCACAAACTCCCGGGGTCAAGCAAAGAGTAAATCTCCCTCCTCACCGTCCCAACACAAAAGCCCGGGGTCAGACACTGAATGAATCTCCCTCTTCACCGTCCCATCACACACTTCCGGGGTCAGACTCTGAGTGAACCTCCATCCAAACCGTCCCATCACACGTTCCCGGGATAAGACACGGAGTGAATCTCCATCCACACCGACCCATCATAAACTCCCGGGGTCAGACACTGAGTGAAACTCCATCCAAACCGTCCCATCACACATTGCCGGGGTCAGACACAGAGTGAATCTCCCTCCTCACCGTCCCATCACAAAAAACCGGGGTCAGACACAGAGTGGATCTCCATCCAAACCGTCCCATCACACACTCCCGGGGTCAGACACAGAGTGAATCTGCATCCAACCGTCGCATCACACGTTCCCGGGGTGAGACACAGAGTGAATCTCCCTCCTCACCGTCCCATCACATACTCCCGGGGTCAGACACAGAGTGAATCTCCATCCACACCGACCCATCACAAACTTCCGGGGTCAGACACAGAGTGAATCTCCCTCCACACCGTCCCATCACAAAAGACCGGGGTCAGACACAAAGTGAATCTCCATACACATCGGCCCATCACAAACTCACGGGGTTTGACATAGAGTGAATCTCCCTCCACACCGTCCAGTCACAAAAGCCCGGGGTCAGATAGAGATTGAAACTCCAACCAACCCGTCCCATCACACGTTCCCGGGGTCAGACACAGAGTGAATCTCCCTCTTCACCGTCCTATCACACACTTCCGGGGTCAGACTCTGAGTGAACCTCCATCTAAACCGTCCCATCACACGTTCCCGGGGTAAGACACAGAGTGAATCTCCATCCACACCGACCCATCATAAACTCCCGGGGTCAGACACTGAGTGAAACTCCATCCAAACCGTCCCATCACACATTGCCGGGGTCAGACACAGATTGAAACTCCCTCCACACCGTCCCATCACAAATTCCGGGGTCAGACATAGAGTGAATCTGCATCCACACATTTCCATCACAAACTCTCGGTGTCAGAAACAGAGTGAATCTCCCTCCTCACCGTCCCATCACATATTCCCGGGGTCAGACACAGAGTGAATCTCCATCCACACCGACCCATCACAAACTTCCGGGGTCAGACACAGAGTGAATCTCCCTCCACAAGTCCCATCACAAAAGACCGGGGTCAGACACAAAGTGAATCTCCATACACACCGGCCCATCACAGACTCACGGGGTCTGACACAGAGTGAATCTCCCTCCACACCGTCGCATCACAAAAGCCCGGGGTCAGATAGAGATTGAAACTCCATCCAACCCGTCCCATCACACGTTCCCGGGGTCTGACACAGAGTGAATCTCCCTCCTCACCGTCCCAACACAAAAGCCCGGGGTCAGACACTGAGTGAATCTCCCTCTTCACCGTCCCATCACACACTTCCGGGGTCAGACTCTGAGTGAACCTCCATCCAAACCGTCCCATCACACGTTCCCGGGGTAAGACACGGAGTGAATCTCCATCCACACTGACCCATCATAAACTCCCGGGGTCAGACACAGAGTGAATCTCCATCCACACCGACCCATCATAAACTCCCGGGGTCAGACACAGAGTGAAACTCCATCCAAACCGTCCCATCACACATTGCCGGGGTCAGACACAGAGTGAATCTCCCTCCTCACCGTCCCATCACAAAAAACCGGGGTCAGACACAGAGTGGATCTCCATCCAAACCGTCCCATCACACACTCCCGGGGTCAGACACAGAGTGAATCTGCATCCAACCGTCGCATCACACGTTCCCGGGGTGAGACCCAGAGTGAATCTCCCTCCTCACCGTCCCATCACAAAAGCCCGGGGTCAGACACAGAGTGACTCTCCATCCACACCGACCCATCACAAAAGACCGGGGTCAGACACAAAGTGAATCTCCATACACACCGGCCCATCACAAACTCACGGGGTTTGACATAGAGTGAATCTCCCTCCACACCGTCCAATCACAAAAGCCCGGGGTCAGATAGAGATTGAAACTCCATCCAACCCGTCCCATCACACGTTCCCGGGGTCTGACACAGAGTGAATCTCCCTCCTCACCGTCCCAACACAAAAGCCCGGGGTCAGACACTGAGTGAATCTCCCTCTTCACCGTCCCATCACACACTTCCGGGGTCAGACTCTGAGTGAACCTCCATCCAAACTGTCCCATCACACGTTCCCGGGGTAAGACACAGAGTGAATCTCCATCCACACCGACCCATCATAAACTCCCGGGGTCAGACACTGAGTGAAACTCCATCCAAACCGTCCCATCACACATTGCCGGGGTCAGACACAGAGTGAATCTCCCTCCTCACCGTCCCATCACAAAAACCCGGGGTCAGACACAGAGTGGATCTCCATCCAAACCGTCCCATCACACATTGCCGGGGTCAGACACAGATTGAAATTCCCTCCACACCGTCCCATCACAAATTCCGGGGTCAGACATAGAGTGAATCTGCATCCACACATTTCCATCACAAACTCTCGGGGTCAGAAACAGAATGAATCTCCATCCACACCGACCCATCACAAACTTCCGGGGTCAGACACAGAGTGAATCTCTCTCCACACCGTCGCATCACAAAAGCCCGGGGTCAGATAGAGATTGAAACTCCATCCAACCCGTCCCATCACACGTTCCCGGGGTCTGACACAGAGTGAATCTCCCTCTTCACCGTCCCATCACAAAAGCCCGGGGTCAGACACTGAGTGAATCACCCTCTTCACCGTCCCATCACACACTTCCGGGGTCAGACACAGAGTGAATCTCCCTCCTCACCGTCCCATCACAAAAGCCCGGGGACAGTCACAGAGTGAATCTCCATCCAAACCGTCCCATCACATACTCCCGGGGTCAGACACAGAGTGAATCTCCATCCAAACCGTCCCATCACAAATTCCCGGGGTCAGACACAGAGTGAATCTCCCTCCACACCGTCCCATCACAAAAGCCCGGGGTCTGACACTGAGTGAACCACCATCCAAACCGTCCCATCACACATTCCCGGGGTCAGACACAGAGTGAATCTCCTTCAACACCATCCCATCACAAACTCCCGGGGTCAAGCAAAGAGTAAATCTCCCTCCTCACCGTCCCAACACAAAAGCCCGGGGTCAGACACTGAATGAATCTCCCTCTTCACCGTCCCATCACACACTTCCGGGGTCAGACTCTGAGTGAACCTCCATCCAAACCGTCCCATCACACGTTCCCGGGGTAAGACACGGAGTGAATCTCCATCCACACTGACCCATCATAAACTCCCGGGGTCAGACACAGAGTGAATCTCCATCCACACCGACCCATCATAAACTCCCGGGGTCAGACACAGAGTGAAACTCCATCCAAACCGTCCCATCACACATTGCCGGGGTCAGACACAGAGTGAATCTCCCTCCTCACCGTCCCATCACAAAAAACCGGGGTCAGACACAGAGTGGATCTCCATCCAAACCGTCCCATCACACACTCCCGGGGTCAGACACAGAGTGAATCTGCATCCAACCGTCGCATCACACGTTCCCGGGGTGAGACCCAGAGTGAATCTCCCTCCTCACCGTCCCATCACAAAAGCCCGGGGTCAGACACAGAGTGAATCTCCATCCACACCGACCCATCACAAAAGACCGGGGTCAGACACAAAGTGAATCTCCATACACACCGGCCCATCACAAACTCACGGGGTTTGACATAGAGTGAATCTCCCTCCACACCGTCCAATCACAAAAGCCCGGGGTCAGATAGAGATTGAAACTCCATCCAACCCGTCCCATCACACGTTCCCGGTGTCTGACACAGAGTGAATCTCCCTCCTCACCGTCCCATCACAAAAGCCCGGGGTCAGACACAGAGTGAATCTCCCTCTTCACCGTCCCATCACACACTTCCGGGGTCAGACTCTGAGTGAACCTCCATCCAAACCGTCCCATCACACGTTCCCGGGGTAAGACACAGAGTGAATCTCCATCCAGACCGACCCATCATAAACTCCCGGGGTCAGACACTGAGTGAAACTCCATCCAAACCGTCCCATCACACATTGCCGGGGTCAGACACAGAGTGAATCTCCCTCCTCACCGTCCCATCACAAAAACCCGGGGTCAGACACAGAGTGGATCTCCATCCAAACCGTCCCATCACACATTGCCGGGGTCAGACACAGATTGAAATTCCCTCCACACCGTCCCATCACAAATTCCGGGGTCAGACATAGAGTGAATCTGCATCCACACATTTCCATCACAAACTCTCGGGGTCAGAAACAGAATGAATCTCCATCCACACCGACCCATCACAAACTTCCGGGGTCAGACACAGAGTGAATCTCTCTCCACACCGTCGCATCACAAAAGCCCGGGGTCAGATAGAGATTGAAACTCCATCCAACCCGTCCCATCACACGTTCCCGGGGTCTGACACAGAGTGAATCTCCCTCTTCACCGTCCCATCACAAAAGCCCGGGGTCAGACACTGAGTGAATCACCCTCTTCACCGTCCCATCACACACTTCCGGGGTCAGACACAGAGTGAATCTCCCTCCTCACCGTCCCATCACAAAAGCCCGGGGACAGTCACAGAGTGAATCTCCATCCAAACCGTCCCATCACATACTCCCGGGGTCAGACACAGAGTGAATCTCCATCCAAACCGTCCCATCACAAATTCCCGGGGTCAGACACAGAGTGAATCTCCCTCCACACCGTCCCATCACAAAAGCCCGGGGTCAGACACTGAGTGAACCACCATCCAAACCGTCCCATCACACATTCCCGGGGTCAGACACAGAGTGAATCTCCTTCAACACCATCCCATCACAAACTCCCGGGGTCAAGCAAAGAGTAAATCTCCCTCCTCACCGTCCCAACACAAAAGCCCGGGGTCAGACACTGAATGAATCTCCCTCTTCACCGTCCCATCACACACTTCCGGGGTCAGACTCTGAGTGAACCTCCATCCAAACCGTCCCATCACACGTTCCCGGGATAAGACACGGAGTGAATCTCCATCCACACCGACCCATCATAAACTCCCGGGGTCAGACACTGAGTGAAACTCCATCCAAACCGTCCCATCACACATTGCCGGGGTCAGACACAGAGTGAATCTCCCTCCTCACCGTCCCATCACAAAAAACCGGGGTCAGACACAGAGTGGATCTCCATCCAAACCGTCCCATCACACACTCCCGGGGTCAGACACAGAGTGAATCTGCATCCAACCGTCGCATCACACGTTCCCGGGGTGAGACACAGAGTGAATCTCCCTCCTCACCGTCCCATCACATACTCCCGGGGTCAGACACAGAGTGAATCTCCATCCACACCGACCCATCACAAACTTCCGGGGTCAGACACAGAGTGAATCTCCCTCCACACCGTCCCATCACAAAAGACCGGGGTCAGACACAAAGTGAATCTCCATACACATCGGCCCATCACAAACTCACGGGGTTTGACATAGAGTGAATCTCCCTCCACACCGTCCAGTCACAAAAGCCCGGGGTCAGATAGAGATTGAAACTCCAACCAACCCGTCCCATCACACGTTCCCGGGGTCAGACACAGAGTGAATCTCCCTCTTCACCGTCCTATCACACACTTCCGGGGTCAGACTCTGAGTGAACCTCCATCTAAACCGTCCCATCACACGTTCCCGGGGTAAGACACAGAGTGAATCTCCATCCACACCGACCCATCATAAACTCCCGGGGTCAGACACTGAGTGAAACTCCATCCAAACCGTCCCATCACACATTGCCGGGGTCAGACACAGATTGAAACTCCCTCCACACCGTCCCATCACAAATTCCGGGGTCAGACATAGAGTGAATCTGCATCCACACATTTCCATCACAAACTCTCGGTGTCAGAAACAGAGTGAATCTCCCTCCTCACCGTCCCATCACATATTCCCGGGGTCAGACACAGAGTGAATCTCCATCCACACCGACCCATCACAAACTTCCGGGGTCAGACACAGAGTGAATCTCCCTCCACAAGTCCCATCACAAAAGACCGGGGTCAGACACAAAGTGAATCTCCATACACACCGGCCCATCACAGACTCACGGGGTCTGACACAGAGTGAATCTCCCTCCACACCGTCGCATCACAAAAGCCCGGGGTCAGATAGAGATTGAAACTCCATCCAACCCGTCCCATCACACGTTCCCGGGGTCTGACACAGAGTGAATCTCCCTCCTCACCGTCCCAACACAAAAGCCCGGGGTCAGACACTGAGTGAATCTCCCTCTTCACCGTCCCATCACACACTTCCGGGGTCAGACTCTGAGTGAACCTCCATCCAAACCGTCCCATCACACGTTCCCGGGGTAAGACACGGAGTGAATCTCCATCCACACTGACCCATCATAAACTCCCGGGGTCAGACACAGAGTGAATCTCCATCCACACCGACCCATCATAAACTCCCGGGGTCAGACACAGAGTGAAACTCCATCCAAACCGTCCCATCACACATTGCCGGGGTCAGACACAGAGTGAATCTCCCTCCTCACCGTCCCATCACAAAAAACCGGGGTCAGACACAGAGTGGATCTCCATCCAAACCGTCCCATCACACACTCCCGGGGTCAGACACAGAGTGAATCTGCATCCAACCGTCGCATCACACGTTCCCGGGGTGAGACCCAGAGTGAATCTCCCTCCTCACCGTCCCATCACAAAAGCCCGGGGTCAGACACAGAGTGACTCTCCATCCACACCGACCCATCACAAAAGACCGGGGTCAGACACAAAGTGAATCTCCATACACACCGGCACATCACAAACTCACGGGGTTTGACATAGAGTGAATCTCCCTCCACACCGTCCAATCACAAAAGCCCGGGGTCAGATAGAGATTGAAACTCCATCCAACCCGTCCCATCACACGTTCCCGGTGTCTGACACAGAGTGAATCTCCCTCCTCACCGTCCCATCACAAAAGCCCGGGGTCAGACACAGAGTGAATCTCCCTCTTCACCGTCCCATCACACACTTCCGGGGTCAGACTCTGAGTGAACCTCCATCCAAACCGTCCCATCACACGTTCCCGGGGTAAGACACAAAGTGAATCTCCATCCAGACCGACCCATCATAAACTCCCGGGGTCAGACACTGAGTGAAACTCCATCCAAACCGTCCCATCACACATTGCCGGGGTCAGACACAGAGTGAATCTCCCTCCTCACCGTCCCATCACAAAAACCCGGGGTCAGACACAGAGTGGATCTCCATCCAAACCGTCCCATCACACATTGCCGGGGTCAGACACAGATTGAAATTCCCTCCACACCGTCCCATCACAAATTCCGGGGTCAGACATAGAGTGAATCTGCATCCACACATTTCCATCACAAACTCTCGGGGTCAGAAACAGAATGAATCTCCATCCACACCGACCCATCACAAACTTCCGGGGTCAGACACAGAGTGAATCTCTCTCCACACCGTCGCATCACAAAAGCCCGGGGTCAGATAGAGATTGAAACTCCATCCAACCCGTCCCATCACACGTTCCCGGGGTCTGACACAGAGTGAATCTCCCTCTTCACCGTCCCATCACAAAAGCCCGGGGTCAGACACTGAGTGAATCACCCTCTTCACCGTCCCATCACACACTTCCGGGGTCAGACACAGAGTGAATCTCCCTCCTCACCGTCCCATCACAAAAGCCCGGGGACAGTCACAGAGTGAATCTCCATCCAAACCGTCCCATCACATACTCCCGGGGTCAGACACAGAGTGAATCTCCATCCAAACCGTCCCATCACAAATTCCCGGGGTCAGACACAGAGTGAATCTCCCTCCACACCGTCCCATCACAAAAGCCCGGGGTCAGACACTGAGTGAACCACCATCCAAACCGTCCCATCACACATTCCCGGGGTCAGACACAGAGTGAATCTCCTTCAACACCATCCCATCACAAACTCCCGGGGTCAAGCAAAGAGTAAATCTCCCTCCTCACCGTCCCAACACAAAAGCCCGGGGTCAGACACTGAATGAATCTCCCTCTTCACCGTCCCATCACACACTTCCGGGGTCAGACTCTGAGTGAACCTCCATCCAAACCGTCCCATCACACGTTCCCGGGGTAAGACACGGAGTGAATCTCCATCCACACCGACCCATCATAAACTCCCGGGGTCAGACACTGAGTGAAACTCCATCCAAACCGTCCCATCACACATTGCCGGGGTCAGACACAGAGTGAATCTCCCTCCTCACCGTCCCATCACAAAAAACCGGGGTCAGACACAGAGTGGATCTCCATCCAAACCGTCCCATCACACACTCCCGGGGTCAGACACAGAGTGAATCTGCATCCAACCGTCGCATCACACGTTCCCGGGGTGAGACACAGAGTGAATCTCCCTCCTCACCGTCCCATCACATACTCCCGGGGTCAGACACAGAGTGAATCTCCATCCACACCGACCCATCACAAACTTCCGGGGTCAGACACAGAGTGAATCTCCCTCCACACCGTCCCATCACAAAAGACCGGGGTCAGACACAAAGTGAATCTCCATACACATCGGCCCATCACAAACTCACGGGGTTTGACATAGAGTGAATCTCCCTCCACACCGTCCAGTCACAAAAGCCCGGGGTCAGATAGAGATTGAAACTCCAACCAACCCGTCCCATCACACGTTCCCGGGGTCAGACACAGAGTGAATCTCCCTCTTCACCGTCCTATCACACACTTCCGGGGTCAGACTCTGAGTGAACCTCCATCTAAACCGTCCCATCACACGTTCCCGGGGTAAGACACAGAGTGAATCTCCATCCACACCGACCCATCATAAACTCCCGGGGTCAGACACTGAGTGAAACTCCATCCAAACCGTCCCATCACACATTGCCGGGGTCAGACACAGATTGAAACTCCCTCCACACCGTCCCATCACAAATTCCGGGGTCAGACATAGAGTGAATCTGCATCCACACATTTCCATCACAAACTCTCGGTGTCAGAAACAGAGTGAATCTCCCTCCTCACCGTCCCATCACATATTCCCGGGGTCAGACACAGAGTGAATCTCCATCCACACCGACCCATCACAAACTTCCGGGGTCAGACACAGAGTGAATCTCCCTCCACAAGTCCCATCACAAAAGACCGGGGTCAGACACAAAGTGAATCTCCATACACACCGGCCCATCACAGACTCACGGGGTCTGACACAGAGTGAATCTCCCTCCACACCGTCGCATCACAAAAGCCCGGGGTCAGATAGAGATTGAAACTCCATCCAACCCGTCCCATCACACGTTCCCGGGGTCTGACACAGAGTGAATCTCCCTCCTCACCGTCCCAACACAAAAGCCCGGGGTCAGACACTGAGTGAATCTCCCTCTTCACCGTCCCATCACACACTTCCGGGGTCAGACTCTGAGTGAACCTCCATCCAAACCGTCCCATCACACGGTCCCGGGATCAGACACAGAGTGAAAGTCCCTCCTCACCGTCCCAACACACACTCCCGGGGTCAGACACAGAGTGTATCCCCCTATGCACCGTCCCAACTCACACTTCCTGGGTCAGACACAGAGTGAATCTCCCTCCACACCGTCCCATCACAAAAGCCAGGGGTCAGACACAGAGAGAACCACCATCCAAACCGTCCCATCACACATTCCCGGGGTCAGACACAGAGTGAATCTCCTTCAACACCATCCCATCACAAACTCCCGGGGTCAAGCAAAGAGTAAATCTCCCTCCTCACCGTCCCAACACAAAAGCCCGGGGTCAGACACTGAGTGAATCTCCCTCCTCACCGTCCCATCACAAAAAACCGGCGTCAGACACAGAGTGGATCTCCATCCAAACCGTCCCATCACACATTGCCGGGGTCAGACACAGAGTGAATCTCCCTCCTCACCGTCCCATCACAAAAAACCGGCGTCAGACACAGAGTGGATCTCCATCCAAACCGTCCCATCACACACTCCCGGGGTCAGACACAGAGTGAATCTGCATCCAACCGTCGCATCACACGTTCCCGGGGTGAGACCCAGAGTGAATCTCCCTCCTCACCGTCCCATCACATACTCCCGGGGTCAGACACAGAGTTAATCTCCATACACACCGGCCCATCACAAACTCACGGGGTTTGACATAGAGTGAATCTCCCTCCACAACGTCCAATCACAAAAGCCCGGGGTCAGATAGAGATTGAAACTCCATCCAACCCGTCCCATCACACGTTCCCGGGGTCTGACACAGAGTGAATCTCCCTCCTCACCGTCCCATCACAAAAGCCCGGGGTCAGTCACAGAGTGAATCTCCCTCTTCACCGTCCCATCACACACTTCCGGGGTCAGACTCTGAGTGAACCTCCATCCAAACCGTCCCATCACACGTTCCCGGGGTAAGACACAGAGTGAATCTCCATCCACACCGACCCATCATAAACTCCCGGGTTCAGACACTGAGTGAAACTCCATCCAAACTGTCCCATCACACATTGCCAGGGTCAGACACAGAGTGAATCTCCCTCCTCACCGTCCCATCACAAAAACCCGGGGTCAGATACAGAGTGGATCTCCATCCAAACCGTCCCATCACACATTGCCGGGGTCAGACACAGATTGAAATTCCCTCCACACCGTCCCATCACAAATTCCGGGGTCAGACATAGAGTGAATCTGCATCCACACATTTCCATCACAAACTCTCGGGGTCAGAAACAGAATGAATCTCCATCCACACCGACCCATCACAAACTTCCGGGGTCAGACACAGAGTGAATCTCTCTCCACACCGTCGCATCACAAAAGCCCGGGGTCAGATAGAGATTGAATCTCCATCCAACCCGTCCCATCACACGTTCCCGGGGTCTGACACAGAGTGAATCTCCCTCCTCACCGTCCCATCACAAAAGCCCGGGGTCAGACACTGAGTGAATCACCCTCTTCACCGTCCCATCACAAAAGCCCGGGGACAGTCACAGAGTGAATCTCCATCCAAACCGTCCCATCACATACTCCCGGGGTCAGACACAGAGTGAATTTCCCTCTTCACCGTCCCATCACACACTTCCGGGGTCAGACTCTGAGTGAACCTCCATCCAAACCGTCCCATCACACGTTCCCGGGGTAAGACACAGAGTGAATCTCCATCCACACCGACCCATCATAAACTCCCGGGGTCAGACACTGAGTGAAACTCCATCCAAACCGTCCCATCACACATTGCCGGGGTCAGACACAGAGTGAATCTCCCTCCTCACCGTCCCATCACACACTCCCGGGGTCTGACACAGAGTGAATCTCCATAAAAAACGTCCCATCACACGGTCCCGGGATCAGACACAGAGTGAAAGTCCCTCCTCACCGTCCCAACACACACTCCCGGGGTCAGACACAGAGTGTATCCCCCTATGCACCGTCCCAACACACACTTCCTGGGTCAGACACAGAGTGAATCTCCCTCCACACCGACCCATCACAAAAGCCCGGGGTCAGACACAGAGTGAATCTCCATCCACACCGTCCCATCACAAAAGCCCGGGGTCAGACACAGAGTGGATCTCCATCCAAACCGTCCCATCACAAACTCCCGGGTTCAGACACAGAGTGAATCTCCCTCCACACCGTCCCATCACAAAAGCACGGGGTCAGACACTGAGTGAACCACCATCCAAACCGTCCCATCACACATTCCCGGGGTCAGACACAGAGTGAATCTCCTTCCACACCATCCCATCACAAACTCCCGGGGTCAGACTCTGAGTGAACCTCCATCCAAACCGTCCCATCACACGTTCCCGGGGTAAGACACGGAGTGAATCTCCATCCACACTGACCCATCATAAACTCCCGGGGTCAGACACAGAGTGAATCTCCATCCACACCGACCCATCATAAACTCCCGGGGTCAGACACAGAGTGAAACTCCATCCAAACCGTCCCATCACACATTGCCGGGGTCAGACACAGAGTGCATCTCCCTCCTCACCGTCCCATCACAAAAAACCGGCGTCAGACACAGAGTGGATCTCCATCCAAACCGTCCCATCACACACTCCCGGGGTCAGACACAGAGTGAATCTGCATCCAACCGTCGCATCACACGTTCCCGGGGTGAGACCCAGAGTGAATCTCCCTCCTCACCGTCCCATCACATACTCCCGGGGTCAGACACAGAGTGAATCTCCATACACACCGGCCCATCACAAACTCACGGGGTTTGACATAGAGTGAATCTCCCTCCACAACGTCCAATCACAAAAGCCCGGGGTCAGATAGAGATTGAAACTCCATCCAACCCGTCCCATCACACGTTCCCGGGGTCTGACACAGAGTGAATCTCCCTCCTCACCGTCCCATCACAAAAGCCCGGGGTCAGTCACAGAGTGAATCTCCCTCTTCACCGTCCCATCACACACTTCCGGGGTCAGACTCTGAGTGAACCTCCATCCAAACCGTCCCATCACACGTTCCCGGGGTAAGACACAGAGTGAATCTCCATCCACACCGACCCATCATAAACTCCCGGGTTCAGACACTGAGTGAAACTCCATCCAAACTGTCCCATCACACATTGCCGGGGTCAGACACAGAGTGAATCTCTCTCCTCTCCGTCCCATCACACACTCCCGGTTTCAGACACAGAGTGAGTCTCCATCCACACCGTCCCATCACAAATTCCCGGGGTCGGACATAGAGTGAATCTCCATCCAAACCGTCCCATCACAAACTCCCGGGGTCAGGCAAAGAGTAAATCTCCCTCCTCACCGTCGCATCACACACTCCCGGGGTCAGACACAGAGTGAATCTCCCTCCTCTCCGTCCCATCACACACTCCCGGTTTCAGACACAGAGTGAGTCTCCATCCACGCCTTTCCATCACAAACTCCCGGCGTCAGGAACAGAGTGAATCTGCATCCAAACCGCCCCATCACACGTTCCCGGGCTCATTGACGTGGATTTGCCACCAGCACAATACGTCATGATTAGTATTTCAAGGTGTTCCAGTGGTCTATCATGTTTTCAGAAATGTGTTGCTTACGTTCCTAGCACCGTCAAATGCAGCCGGCGTGAAAATGTACTTTCAGGAACTTTGTATTTCATAATGTTTGGATCCCAATCGGAAAATGCATTTTACGAACACAGAGGGGAGGAGGATAGCCATATCCCGAAGAGGGAACTCGTGATTACATTCGCAGAGACAATTCTTATTTTGTTTCAGCGGGAACTCTGGCACCATACGAAAGTAGGAAACTCGTTTACAAATGTACTAATTTTTGTATTCCGACCGATGTTTAGTTAAAATTATCAGGGAGAAATCGAGTATGTGTGCTTACAATAATGTTACTTTTTATATGGAAAGACTGCTCACGTACGTGGAAACTGAACAGGGGAACGCAAACATAGGCAGAAGAGGAAGGCTTAAGATAAATCTTCACAATAAGAGAATGTGGACATGTTATGATGGAGAGACAGTGAAGTGGAAACATGAAAAGTGAACGCCGGGCTCTGAGAAAATCAGAGGGAGATAGTTCCGTTAGGAACCGAAATGTGAATATTCCCTTTGATAATAAGGTGGACACGTCCGAAGGTCTTAAAATACCTGGTTAATGTTCCGCAACGCCCTGGGGTGTAGATGACAGTCAGCGATTAACTTCGGGAACACAGGGGGCTTGGAAATCAGTTTAATTGCAAGGGAATCTCAAGTGTGGAAGCAACTCGATTCACAACAGATATTCCCGAGTCCAGGATACATGGAAAGGGGAATCAGAGCGGATTATACATGTAATCTTCCATCGTTTCAGTGACTGACCGCTGTGTGCAGCAATTTTAGGGCGTTTACTCATGAGAACTTTTTCAATTGCATCTGAAATATTAGTGCGGCAACGTGACCAGAGCACATGCTGATGATAGTTGATGTATTTTCCACCCAACAGGGTTTTTCTTGCCTTCTCTATATAAACTTCGATGTCCCTGTGAATTACACTTCTATAAACCTCCGGTTAAAAACGCCAATTACTTGGCCTCAGCAACCGTTCTGTGGTTGAAATGAATTGTAAATTGAGGTTATGACGATATGGGAGGAGCTTAAAGTTAGGTCCGCAAAGAGCGACTGCACTTTAGGAAATGCTCCATAATTCAGAAACCTTGGGGATACGCCAAACTGAATTATTGACAAAGTTCTTAACACGAGGGGTGATTGCTAAATTCGTGGCCGAAGGTAGAAGGAGATTTTTTATACAACTCTCGTTACATGCACATGTAGTGCAGCTCATTGAGTGATTATGCAGAAAGTTTGAAGTTAAGAACTCATCAGTCATTAACTCATCGGTGTGTTTGATAAGTTCGTGGCCCAAGTTAGCAGGAAATGTTATTAACTTCAACCTTTCTGCATAATCACTCAAAGGTTGAGCTGCATGTGCATGTAAAGAGAGCTGTATAGCTGATCCCTATAAACCATAGGCCACGGACTTATCAATCACCCATGTGTGGGCACTTTCTGGAGGTCCAAGATTCGTATAATCAACGACCGCTGGACTAAGTGTGTAGATGTAGGAGTGGGCAATGTTGAAAAAATAAAAGTGCCAGGTTTTCTGAAATTGGCTCCTTCTAACCCATGCCACGAATTATCAGTCACCCCGCGATAAACTACTCAACATACGAAGTATGCGGTTTGTGTTTCAATTATGTACCAAGGATTAACAAAGTTAAATTTAGAGAACCACCATTTTCCATATTAGATATCAGGTGGACAGTGCAGGAAATAGATCGATACAACCACACATGTTGTCACATTCGGGAATTCACCTGAACAAACTCCTCCGTGTGTATTATAGAAATAGGTCGGGACCACTTAATGTTGGATCAGGACTTTATATTTTTTAACCATAGTAAAAACCGAATATGCCCACTGTATTTTGGGGAAGCGTCAAGAAGGAGCTTGGATTTCACTCGTCACTCACCCATTTATGCTTTCAAATGGCAATAATCTAACAAGGGGGCACATTCCGCTCCTTGTAGTCGAAAGAAAGAATCGTTCAGCCAACGGACGGTCCCCTATTTCAGCGTCTGGGGTTTGGAGAGGTATTCGGAGTCAGTATTCGTACAATAGGAACAATACAATTCTGGATTTTATTTGTTGCCCTGGGGTAAGCACAATTCCGGTTATCTTTATATAGAAACAATAAAGTAACACTTAAGGCAGACGTACTTCGAACCTGGATTAATACGTAACGTAGTGAGCCAGCTATTACAAAGATCTGGTTCAGAGCAGAAAATGGCTGTCCCGACAATTAAAGCTCTCACGCTCCCTGAAATCCTTTTGCAGAACGGCTTACACACCCAGATCGGGTTGCTACCCAAATTCGTGTGCACCTCCATATTTAAAATGCCCCCATAAAAACGCGCACATTAAATTATCCAGACGAAGATTCACTCCAAACACAGCATGGCTACCAGAACATTAAATTATCCGCACGCATCCGAAGGTCCGACACAGCCAGATCCGTCTGAACCATCATATACACCCACAAAAACTTTGCAACTCCCATATTCGTCGACACACCCCTAAATCTGCTCAATCCCCAAATAGATCCGCAGCCCCAATTCGGAGCACACACCCCTAAATCGGCGCACGTGTGCAAATGCGTATGCAAACCCATTTTCGAGAACTCACATAAATCCGTGCGCACCCCCGGATTCATGCCCTCCCCAAGAACGTGTGCTCTCCCGTTTTCGCCGAAATGAATTAAATGTGCGCAATCCGCATTCAGTGCGCACCCCAAAGCTGCTGAACCATCAGACTTTCCCAGAGAAAGAATCACTTCAAGCAGTTGAGAAAGTGGCATCCTCGTCATTACTAATCTGCACGCAGGCAAATATTCGTGTGCAAACCTTTATCGGCCAAACGCAGCCAATTCTATATGTTTTCCAAATACATGTGCACGCCCACCTTTGAAAACACACCCCGGAATATGCGCATATCAGCAAATCAGTGAGCTCTCCAAACACGCTGACACACCACATCACATTTTTCCAGAGCAAGAATCATTTCAAACCGTTCAGAAAATGGCTGTTTTGACATTAAAATTCCCAATTACCCCAAAATACGATTTGAACTGTAGATCGGCTGAGAGTCGCAACTCACAGTTTAACAATAAATACGTGTGCACCACCATATTCGACAAGGCACGTCTAAATTTGCGCACATCGTAACATACGTGTGGACCCTAAATTCGAGTACAGATCCCTAAATCTGCCACATCCCCGGATTCATGTGCATTCCCAAAACCGTGTGAACCCCATATTCACAAAGACACCCCTAAGTCTGCACAGTCCCCAAAACAGTGTGAACCACAAACCCACTGGCATCCTTACATGCACATTAGATCATCCCAAAGCAAAGATCATTTCAACCAGTTCACAAAATGGCAGCCTATGTTAAAAATCCACATGGAAACCATCATTTATTCGTCTGCAAATCCTGATCCGCCAACACAGCCAAAATACTTCCCCAAGTCTGTGCACATCACCTAATCAGTGCGTCCCCAAAGACACTGACACCCCACATACAAAATGGATTATTCCAGAGCAGGAATAATTTCAAACAGTTCAGAAAATATCTGTTTCGACAGTTAAAATTCCCACGCACACCGAAATGCAATTTCAACTGTAGATAGGGTAACAGACACAACTCCAATGCGCAGCCCCAAATCTGTGTGCACGCTCATATTGGACAAAGCACCTGTAAATATGCGCACACCGACAGATCTGTGCCCAACCTCATATTCAGGTACTCACTTTTAAATCTGCGCGACTCCCCAAATCCAGGTACACTCCATAATACTGTTTGCAGACTCGTATTTGCCGCCACATCCCTGAATCTGCGCATTTCCCGAGTCAGTGCGCACCCCAATGAAGCACCCCTGTATCCGTGCGCATCTCCAAATCCATGGGCACCCCAAAGCAGCGTGCACCTCCATATTCGCCGATGCTGCCCTAAATCTGCGCAATTCCTAATTGAGTGCGCACCCAAACCCGCTGACACATCCGCATTCACATGAGGTTATCATTTCAAACTGTTCAGAAAATGACCGCCTTTTTTTTCCATTAAGTGCGATCGTAAACATTAGCCAGATCAGAAATGTTGATCAAGTCAACTAGTTCCCAACGAGAACTCTGATAGGCCAATCAGATGGTTCACTGCTGCGAGGCGAGAAAACATAATTTAAAAAAATCACATGTACAATTAGGAAACATTAAAGAAAATAGTAGAAATACTGGAGTCATGATGATCATGATGAAGTAAGCTGGAGGGAGACATTTATACACATGCTGTCCTCCATAATTCAAAGAGATTGAAGCATCCGGTTGCAGGGTGACAAAACGTGACAGGAGCACTTGGCACTATAAACTGATCCCTACCGGGAGAAAACAGCATCTGTACTTTCCGCACTCTCTCCAGCAGCTTAAGTCCAGCCGGAACATAACTGGGTAAGGATATGGGCTTTAACATTAAAATTCCGCACGCAGCCCAGAATGTGTGTGCATCCGCAAATCCAGGCGTACCATACGTGGAGCGTATTATTTCAAACGGTTCACAAAATAGCAGGTTGCAGCATAAAATAACAAGATTACTGTTGAAAGTTCAAAGTTCATTTATTTTTAAAGTATTTATAAATGAAACAACCTTGAGATGCGTCGCAAATCCAAATCGATAAAAAATTACAAAACTGTGAGAAGCCCGAGATCGGTAAACAACCCCGTATTGACTTATACACCCCTAAATATATATGCATCCCCAAATAAGTGTGCACCCCTGTATTAGACGATGCACCGCTGAATCCAGACACATCACCAAATCCGTTGGCACCTCCAAATCTGCTTACGTCACTAACTAAGAGCGCAGCCCCAAATTCCATGTGCACTCAACCCGCTGACAACAGCATATGCACATTAGATTATCTCAGATTAAGAAACATTTTAAACAGTTAATCCCAAATCCGTGTGCTCCCCTATATCCGAAAAGGCAGCCTAAATCTACGCACAACACCTTTTCCGTGTGCGTCCCATACTCGAGAACACACCCCTAAATCTGCTCAATCGAAAGATAGATTTGCATCCACATATTCGAGTAGGCAACCTTAAATATGCGCAATGTCTAATTCAGTGTGCACCCCAAACCCGCCAACACCTTTCACATTCACACCAGATATTCCCAGAGCAGTAATCATTTCAAACAGTTCAGAACTGTTGGACTTTAAAATCGGCACGCAGCCAAAAATTCGTGATCAACTTCAAAACCTCTGTCACAACCGAATCTGTGAGTAACTCGACATCCATGTGCATCCCCATATTCGACAACGTACAACTAAATAGATAGATAGATAGATACTTTATTCATCCCCATGGGGAAATTCAACTTTTTTTCCAATGTCCCATACACTTGTTGTAGCAAAACTAATTACATACAATACTTAACTCAGTAAAAAATATGTAAAAATCTGTATGCATTCCCAAATTCGTGTGTACCCCAAAATATACGCGCATCGTCAAATAAGAGCGCACCCCAATCCACGTATGTGTGCGTGTGTGTGTGTGTGTATGTGTGCCTATAAATGGAAGAACTTTGGGATTCCCACACCTTCAAATCCGCAGATACGCCAAAACCGTGCTCACCTCGTAATCCATGTGTACCCTTATGACTATGTACAGTTTGAAAGCGGTGGACACATCGACTTGAAAACCAGATTAGCCCAAAACCATTTCACGAAATGACAAAATATGCATACACCCGCAGAATCTGCAAACTGCCCGCAAATCAAATTAGTACGCACCTCAAATCCAGCGTCATCCCCAGATCTGTGTGCACCCCAAAACTTATTGAAAATCATTCTAAGGAAAAGGATATATAAGTCAATTGTAATATGATAAAATGGATTTGCAGATGACACCTAGGTTCAGAGCGTGAGTGGACAGCAAAGTAGTTTATGAAAACTTTCAGCGTCAGTGAAACAGCAGGAAAAACGGGCCGAACAATTTGAAGTTGGAATCTAATGTGACATTCCATCCAGATGGGATCAAGAGCCGTTGCACTTTGGCCGGACCTACCTGGGTCGACTTATACAATAGACGGTGGGGAATTGAGGAATGCGGGAGAGCAGAGGGATCTAAGAAAACCGTTCCATAATTCCTATGTAAGCTCATAGGATAGACGGACACCACGAAATCCGTGTGCACCCCTAAACCAGCTGAGGCGCACAAATCTGTGCGCATCCCCGATCCACGTGCACCAAAATATTAAAGAAAAACATGAAATATGTGCACATTTGTTTGGCATACCTATCCTTAAATCTTTGTGCTTCTCCAAATTATGGTGCTACCCACGTTGGCGGACAAATTCCTAACTCTTTGTGCATCCCCCAATCAATGTGCACGAAGTTCAAGTCCTTTCCCCAAGTCTGTGCGCAGCAACACATCCGTAAGCAACCCCCACATGAGTTGCAAACAAAAATCCACAGACAGTTCAATTCGTGTGCTCCCCCTAATCCACATGCAATCACAAATTCGTTCTCCCCAAACTCTCTGACACATTCCAATGCAGATTGGATTATCCCTGAAAAAGGATCATTTCAGAGAGCGCACAATATTGCTGCTACAAGGCAACAGCCTCGAAATTGGTCATACCTCCAAATCCGTAGATCCACCAGTGTACAAGTGACAGAATCGTGATATTCGTCACATCCCCAAATACACCGCAAATGCGCACGCACACAAAAATGATGTGCTATCCTAAATCCGCCGAGACACCTGAATCCGTGCTCATCTACTAATCCGGGTACACCCCATGTTCCAGAGCACACCCCTAAATCTGACGCATGCCCAAATCCAGGCGCAGTGCCAAAACTGTGTGCACTACATATTTGACTATTTTGCCTTAACTCTGTCTAATCTTCAATTCAATGGGCATCGCAAACCCGCTGACACCCGTACATGCACCGTACAGTATCACAGGGCAAGAATAATTTCGAACAGTTCACAAAATGCCTGCCTCCAGCATAAAATTACAAAAATAATGCTGAAAGTTCAAGGTGCATTGATTCTGACATTATCTATGAATGAAACAACCTTCAGATATCTAATAATTCCGAATCACTAAATCTGTTCGCATCCTCAGATTAGTGTGTGAGGACATATTTGCTGAAATCTGTAAACATCCACATACTGGCCTGCACACTCCTAGATCAATGAGCGTTACGAATAAGTGTGCACCTCTATATTGTCGGACACATCACTAAATCTGTTCACATCCCCAGACTGGTGTGTGAGGGCATATTTGCCGACACCTCCCTAAATCTTCGTAATCCCAAAAATCAGTGCTCATTCCATACGCGCTGACTCCCCAGCATGCATAATAGATTATCTCAGAGCAGGAATAATTTCAAATCGATCAGAAAATGACTGTTTCGACATTAAAATCAGCACGCATCCCGAAATGCATCTGCAACTCCAGATCGTTTGACACACACAAATCTGGATGTAACCTGTGCAGCTCCATATTAGACAACAGACTCCTAAATCTGCGCACATTCCCAAATCAATATTCAACCATAAATCTGTGCGCATGACCTAATAAAAGCTCACCCTAAATCCATATGCACCCCAATCCTGACGACAAACCGACATGCACGCTGGATTATCCGAAATCACGAGTCAGGTCAAACAGTTCACAAAACAGCTGCACGTTCAAAAATCTAGAACAAAGTTCCAAGTTCTATTATTAAAGTATCTATAAGTGAAACAACCTTGTGATTCGTCACGCCCCCCAATCCACCGCCACCCAAATCCGTGTGTACCCAAACTCGCCGCGCACTTGTTAAAATCTCTCAGAACCCTCAAATCCGAGTCCGCCCCTACATGTGCAATGATTTATCCTAGAGCAAGAATCATTACAAACACTTCACAAGAGAGCTTAATTCACATTAAAAGCAGCAAGAACAAAACTCAACGTTAAAGTCCAATGTGTATCCGCGTATCTGTAAAAGAAACAATTTGAATTTTGGCATTATACCCAATTCCTGCGACATCCAAAAATCCACGTGCACTCCCAAATCCGTATGCCCACCAAAATGGGTGTGCACTCCGAACCCGTCAACACTTCCCACTTTCAGATTAGGTTATCAGAGAGGAGAAATAATTTTAAATAGTTCACAAAGTAACAACCTCGAACTTAAAAGTCACAGCAAGAGCAGAGTAGAAAACTGAAAGTGTATTTATTAATAAAGAACCTATCAATGAAACAACCGCGAGATTTGTCAGGACCCTAAATCCAAAGACACTCCCAAATCCGGGAGCATCTAAGATCGTGTACACCACCAAACCTGCTGACACCCACGTATACACATTTGTTTTTCCCAAAGGAAGAGTCACTTTAGAGTGACAGCATTCACCTTAAAAAAATCGCGAGAACATAGTGTAGCTATTATTAAAGAAACTATAAATGAAATGACTTTGAGATTCACCACAACCCCAAATCGACCGACACCAACAAATTCATGTGCACCTATATGCGCCGACACACATTTAAACCAGATCTCATCCCCAATCGTCAGGCACCCCAAATCCATACTGACGTCCTGTGCACCCATATTGGTTGATACATTCCTAAGCTTGTGCAACCTCCCAATCAGAAAGCACCATCAAATACGTATGTGGTTCCGAATCCACCCATCACTGTGCACACGTACTCGCCGAAACTCTCCTAAAGAGACCAAATCTGTATGTACCCCCAAATCCGCTGTTTTCAGTAAATCTGTTCGCATCGCAAATCAGTTGCCACCCATATTTGCCGAAGCAGCCCTAAATCTGCGCAAACCCAAAATCGATGCGCACCCCAAACCCGCTGACACCCGAGATGCATAATGGATTATCCCAGACAAGCAACATTTCAATCAATTCAGAAAATGACCGTCTCGAGGTTAGAAAGCCATATGTGCGCCAAAATCCTTTTGCAGATCGGCGACACACCCAAATCTGCGTGTCAATCCAAATCCGTGTGCAGCCCCATATTCAAGACTACACACCAAACTGGACACTGATCACTAAAATCCGTCCGCACCCCCAAATCTGCTCACATCCTCAAATACGAGAGCACCCCACAGGCATTTTAGAAGACCCAGACGGACATTGCAAACAAAAAACGGCTGTCTTAACAGTAAAATCCCAGAGTCCCTACGGAAGTCACCAAATCGATATGCACTCACAAAAACGTGGAGACTCACATATTCGCTAACTACCCTAAATTTGCTATCTCTAAAAAGGTGCGCACCCTTGTATCGAAGCACTCCCCTAAATCAGTTTGCAACCCTTTATTAGAGAACTCTCCTAAATCCATGCACAACCCCAGATAAGCACGAACCACAAGACCGTGTGCAACCCATATTCGATGACAAAAAATAAAATTGTGCAATCGCCAATTCAGTGCGCACCCGAAACCCGCGGACTCCGCCACTTGTACATCAGATTTTCACGGAGTAACAATCATTAAAAACAATTGAGAAAATGGCAGCCTCAACATTCATAATCCGCACGCAATTCTTGATCCGCTAACTCACCCAAATCTATGAGTCATGATCGAAAAGGCAACCCAAATCAGTGAACATCACCAAATCCATGTGCATCGTCAAATTGGTGCGTATCACCAAATCCACGCGAAGCCCAAACACGCTTAAACCCCCACATTCATTTGTGGGGCTCGTTGTCCACAGATTTTGTCAAATTGTGAATGTCTGAAATTATTCTTTTGAGATAATCTAATTAGCTGGTGTGTGTCCACGGTTTTGATGTTGTGGGGATTCTTTTGCATCTGGAAGTGCACACGGATTTCTTACATATTTGGGATGTCTGCCGTTTGGAGGTGTGCCGAATCTCGAAGTTGTTTCATTTAGATCACGTGATACTTCCTCTGGGATAACCTAATGTGCAAGTGTGTTTCTCCGCCGGTATGATATTCGCATGAATTTTAGAGTGCGCTCCTGGTTGATGTAGTGCACATATTTGAGGTGTACATGGATATGGGATTGTGTACATATTAACACAAATTTGGGGTGAGATAAAGATTTGGGCGTGTTGGCGGATCTGAAGTTGCACATGAATTTCGGGCTGTGTGAGGAGTTTAATGTCGAGGCATCCATTTTATGAATTCTTGAAAGGATTCTAAACTACATGTCAGGTTGTTAGCGGTTTTGGGGTGCGCACTGAATTGGGTCGTGCAGATATTGGGCAGTGTCGGAGAATAAGGGGTGCACACTGCTACGGTGTGAACATGGATTTGGGAATGCGCACGGATTTAAAGTTGAGTCCTCAAATATATAGGGTGAGCACTGATTTTGGGTGTGCGTAGATTTAGGGTTTGGCTGCAAATATGCACAAGGATTTGGGGATACGCGCCAATTTAGGGGTCTGTACTTAATTACGGGGACGTAATTAGATGTTGTGATGTTCGTATATTCCGGGGGCTGTTTGTTTACCATTCAACAGTTGCAATCATATTTTCTGGTGGTGCGAATTTTAAATGTTGAAACAGCCATTTTCTGAAATGTTGGACATGAATTCTGCTTTGGAATTATCTATTATGTATTTGGGGAGTCAGTGTGTTTGGAGTGCGCACTGATTTGGTGATATGCACATGTTTTGTGGATTCATGGCGGGCAGTTTTGATTTATCGATGCAAAGCCTCTGCTAAAGTAAGTTCCGATAATCCGCAGCGCTGGGCAACTTTACAGACTATTGGTCTAATTCTTAAACAATGCTGTAACATATTTTAAATTTACATTTAAAGGTAATACGCTGTGCTTTTAGAAATTGCTGCAAGTTTGAAGGGAATGCGAAAAAAGAACCGCCGGTGAGATTTAAGGAAGAAACTTAGACATCACTCGAAATTTAGTCTCAAACATGGCCGTGCACACGTATTTGGAGATACACATAGATTTGGGTGTGTTGGCCGATCAGGATTTGCACACGAATGTGTTGATTGCGGATTGTTAACGTCGAGGCTGCCAATTTCTCAACTGTTTCGAATGTATCTTGCTCGGAAAAATCTCATGGGCATGTGAGGGTGTCAGCGGGTTTAGGGCGCGCGCTGCATTGGGTATTGGATATTGCGTGTCAGCGAAAATAGGTTGCACAGGGTCTCGGGGTGCACATGGATAAACACGGATTTTGGGGTTTGTTCTTGAATATGGGGATGCGCTCGTATTTGGGGATGGTATATGGAATATGGAGCTGCCACGTTTTTGTGGGTGTATCTGGGAGTTCATAAGGATTTGAGTTGATTTGTGTGTTGGCGGATTTGGTGATGTGCTCACGGCCTTGACGATGCGTGGGGCTTTTAGTGTCAAGGCAGCCATTTTGTGTTTGAAATTATTCTTCGTCTGGGTCATCGAATGTGAGTCCTTACTTGGGGAAGTGCGC
This sequence comes from Hemitrygon akajei, assembly GCF_048418815.1. Taxonomy (NCBI): domain Eukaryota; kingdom Metazoa; phylum Chordata; class Chondrichthyes; order Myliobatiformes; family Dasyatidae; genus Hemitrygon; species Hemitrygon akajei. The sequence continues at coordinate 1,555,680 of NW_027331948.1, forward strand.
AGATTTTGGGACTCACACTCATTTTCGAGATACGTGCATACTGCTGCTGAGTATGAGGGTGCACATGTATTTGACCATCGTTGACCATGATGATAATGTTGTTGTCTCTGGAGCCTTAACACTGACCAGTGTGATAATGGAACAGCGTGTCCCGGTCATTCACAGGAATGCATTCCTAAGACACCCATGTTGTAACTTCCTCCCCTGTGCATAGAATTCAACTGGAGATTTACCCAACTCCTTGAGTCGGCTGAGTGAGATTAGCTGGACGAAAGGTATATGCAGTCTTGTATGCTGTGCATTACTGCCCCATATAACTGAATACCTAACAAAACGGGGGGGGGGGGTGTGATTAGTCCAAATGCTGGAAAAACTTATCAGGCCAGGCAGCATCTATGGAAAAAAACGCAGTCGACGTTTCGGGGCGAAGCCCTTCAGCAGGACTGGAGGGGAAAAAAAGCAGAGGAGTAGATTTGAAAGTTGATGTGAGGGGAAAGAGAAACGCCAGACGACAGGTGAAACTTGGAGGTGGATGGATGAAGCAAAGTGCTAGGAAGTTGATTACAGAAAGAGACAGAAGGCAATGGAAGAAAGAAAAAATAGGGTAAGGGGTGCAGGACCATAGGGAGGCTATGGCGGGCAAGGAGATATTAAGTGAGAGGGACAAAGGGATGGAAAATGGTGAAGGAGAGGTTTGAGAAGGCAATGTTCATGACATCAGTTTGAAAGCTAACCAAACGGATTATAAGCTGTTGTTCCCATCAAAAATATGTATACCGTTTTGGATACAGTTTGTGGGGATGACCTACCAGGAACAAGCTGCAATGGTCCTGTCTCTGGCACTGAAGTTGGAACCTTGACTAGGAAGGGGAGGAGGGAAGAGAAGAGAGCGGTATTGATAGGGGATTCTATTGTCAGGGGGGCGGATAGGAGATTTTGTGGGGAATATCGGGAGTCTCGGATGGTATGTTGCTTCCATCGTGCCGGGGTCCGGGACATCTCAGATCGGGTGCAGGTTATTCTCGGGAGGGAGGGCAAGAATCCAGATGTTGTGGTTCATGTAGGGACCACTGACGTCGGTAGGATGAGTGAGAGGGTCCTCCGTAAGGGAGTTCAGGGAGTTAGGTGCGAAGCAGAAGAGCGGGACTTCCAGGGTAACAATCTCAGGATTGCTACCTGTGCCACGTGCGAGTGAGGCAAGCAACAGAAGGATTATAAAGATTAATATGTGGCTGAGAGGATGGTGCAGGAGGGAGGGCTTCTGGTTTGTAGATAATTGGGCTTTGTTCCAGGGAAGGTGGGATCAGTTACGAAGGGACGGTTTACACCTGAACTGGAGCGGTACTAACATTCTTGCAGGGAAGTTTGCTAGTGCTTCTTGGGGGGGTTTAAACTAAATTTGCAGGGGGCGGGGATCCAGAATGTGAGAGAAGATAGCGAGAGGAAGAATAAGGGACAGGTGAGGACTACACAGTTCCGGAATATTAAGTGTGTAGTTGAGGAAGGAGGGGCGGAACAAGTGATAAGGAGGACTCATGTACAGAGAGATGGTCTGACGAAACATGGAGTTAAATGTGTTGAAATAATAAGTAAATTTAGGAAGGACAACAAAATTTTAGGGGCGTATAGCCCGATGGGAGTTCGGGGAGCTGGGTTAAGCACAATAGGCAGCGATTCAAACAGAGAGAGGAGAAATGGGTTAGAAATTCTATATCTGAATGCACGAAGTGTCAGAAATAAGGCGGATGAGCTTGAAGCCCAGGTGCGAATTGGTAACTATGATGTTGTTGGGATAACGGAGACATGGCTGCAGGGAGATCAGACCTGGGAAATGAATGTACAAGGGTATAAGTGCTATCGTAGGGACAGAAATGTGGGCAGAGGGGGTGGGGTGGCCCTGTTGGTGAGGAATGAGATTCAGCCCTTTGCAAGGGGGGGGGGGGACATAGGGTTAGGAGAAGTAGAGTCTGTGTGGATAGAACTGAGGAACAATGAGGGCAAAAGGACCCAAATGGGTGTTGTCTACAGGCCACCAAACAGTAGCATGGATATTGGGTGCAAGTTGAATAGGGAGTTAACATTGGCATGTGGCAAAGGTAATGTCGCAATAGTCATGGGGGATATCAACATGCAGGTGAACTGGGAGAATCTGGTTGGTGCTGGACCACAGGATAGGGAGTTTGTAGAGTGCCTACGGGATGAATTCTTGGAACAGCTTGTACGAGAGCCGACCAGGGACAAGACTATACCGGATTTAGTGTTATATAATGAACAGGATTTGATAAGCGATCTTGCAGTAAAGGAGCCATTAGGAGGTAGTGATCATAATATGATAAGCTTTTATCTGCAATTTGAGAAGGATAAGGGCAGGTCGGAGGTGTCAGTGTTGCAGATGAACAGGGGAAACTATGGAGCCATGACGAGGAGCTGGCCAAAGTTGACTGGACGGATAGCCTAGCAGAAAAGATAGTGGAATAGCAATGGCAGGCATTCTTGGGAATAATGCACAAGGTGCAAAATCAGTTCATCCCCCAGAGAAGGAAGGATTCAAAGGGGGGAAAGGGGCCACAGTGGCTAACAAATGAAGTCGGAGATTGCATAGCATTAAAAAAAAGTAAATATGACAGAGCGAAGCTGAGTGGGAGTACAGATGATTGGGAAGTTTTTAAGGAACAACAGAACTTAACTAAAAAGACAATACGGGGAGAAAAAATGGAGTACGAACGCAAGCTAGCCAGGAATATAAAGGAAGATAGCAAAAACTTTTTTAGGTATGTGAAGAGAAAGAAGATAGTTATGAACAATGTTGGGCCCTTGAAGAATGAATTGGGTGAAATTGTTATGGGAAACAGAGAAATGGCAGAAGAATTTAATGAGTACTTTAGATCTGTTTTCACTAAGGAAGACACAAGCAATCTCCCAGATGTCTGGTTGGGCCAAGGACATAGGGTAACAGAGGAAATGAAACAGATTGACATTCGGAAGGAAATGGTGATGAGAAGACTGATGGGACTGAAGGCTGACAAATCCCCAGGTCCAGATGGTCTGCACCCTAGGGTACTAAAGGAGGTGGCCCTGGAAATTGCGGATGCATTGGTAATCATTTTCCTATGTTCCTTAGATTCAGGATTAGTGCCTGAGGATTGGAGGATGGCTAATGTTATCCCACTTTTTAAGAAAGGAGGGAGGGAGAAAGCAGAGAACTATCGATCTTTCAGCCTGACATCGGTGGTGGGAAAGATGCTAGAGTCCATTATTAAGGATGAAATAGTGGCATATCTAGATAGCAGTGATAGGATTGGGCCGAGCCAGCAAGGATTTACCAAGGGTAAATCATGCTTGACTAATCTGTTGGAGTTTATCGAGGATGTAACCAGGAAGTTAGACGCGGGAGATCCAGTGGATGTAGTGTAACTGGATTTTCAGAAGGCATTTGATAAGGTCCCACATAGAAGATTGGTGGGTAAAATCAAAGCTCAGGGCATCGGGGGCGAAGGCATTGACATGGATAGAAAACTGGTTGGCAGATAGAAAGCAAAGGGTAGCGGTGAATGGGTGTTTCTCGGAATGGCAGGTGGTGACTAGTGGGGTGCCACAGGGCTCGGTATTGGGACCACAGCTGTTTACCATTTACGTTAACGATTTGGATGAAGGCAGAGAAAATAACATCAGCAAATTTGCTGATGATACTAAGCTGGGTGGCAGTGTGACATGTGATGAGGATGTTAGGAGAATTCAGGGTGACTTGGATAGGCTGGATGAGTGGGTAGATACTTGGCAGATGGCGGTTAATGTGAATAAGTGTGAGGTTATCCACTTTGGGAGTAAGAACAGAAAGGCAGATTATTATCTGAACGGTGTAGAGTTGGGTAAGGGAGAAATACAAAGAGATCTCGGAGTCGTTGTTCATCAGTCACTGAAGGTGAATGAGCAAGTGCAGCAGGCAGCGAAGAAGGCTAATGGAATGTTGGCCTTTATTACAAAGGGAATTGAGTACAAGAGCAAGGAAATCCTCTTGCATTTGTACAGAGCCCTGGTGAGACCACACCTGGAGTATTGTGTACAGTTTTGGTCTCCAGGGTTAAGGAAGGACATCCTGGCTGTAGAGGAAGTGCAGCGTAGATTCACGAGGTTAATTCCTGCGATGTCTAGACTGTCTTACGCAGAGAGGTTAGAGAGACTGGGCTTGTACACGCTGGAATTAAGGAGATTGAGAGGGTATCTGATTGAAACATATAAGATTATTAAGGGATTGGACAAGATAGAGGCAGGGAATATGTTCCAGATGCTGGGAGAGTCCAGTAACAGATGGCATGGTTTGAGAATAAGGGGTAGGTCATTTAGGACTGACTGAAGGAAAAACTTCTTCTCCCAGAGAGTTGTGGGGGTCTGGAATGCACAGCCTCGGAAGGTAGTGGAGGCCAATTCTCTGGATGCTTTCAAGAAGGAGTTAGATAGGTATTTTATGGATAGGGGAATCAAGGGATATGGGGACAAGGCAGGAACCGGGTATTGATAGTAATTGATCAGCCATGATCTCAAAATGGTGCTGCAGGCTCGAAGGGCCGAAGGGTCTACTTCTGCACCTATTGTCTATTGTCTATTTTCTAAGTGTGATCTTATCGTGACAGTGGTGGACCTCATAAATGGACATATCGCAATGGGAATGGGAAGTGGAATTAAAATGTGTGACTACTTGGAGATACCGTCTGTTCGGCGGATGGAGTGTAGATGCACAAACCCCCAATCGGTTTGCATCTCTTTATCGGAGAAGAACCCCTTAAGTCTGAGCAACATCCAATTAAGTTCGCATCTCAAACCCATGTGCACCCCAAATACACACACATCCTCAAGAAAGAGCACACCTAAAATCCACGTGTGCATCAAACCCGCCGGGAACCTCAAATGCGTTTTACATAATCCCAGAAAATAATCATTTCGTGTAGTTCACATGATGGCTTCGCAAATTATTGTGCTTCGCAAATTTGCAAGTCTTCGCAAGTCTGCTCTATTCCCAAATCGGCGCGCACCCTAATCACTCTGACACGCCCCAATGCGTAATCTCAGAGTAGGAATCATTTTAAAGAATTCAGAAACTGCTTGCCTCGACATTAAAAATTCACATATACCTCAAAATTCATTTGGAGATCAACCACTACACAAAAGTATGGTTGTACAGCAAATCTGCGTGGAGCCACATATTCAACCCTGCACCCCTGTACCGGCGCAATCCCAATTTCAGTCTGACCACAAGCCCGTTGATATGCGTACATGCACATTCGATTTTCACTGAGCAAGGATCACTTCAAACAGATCACCAAATTGCTGCTGCCACAAGAAAGTAACAAGAATACTGTTGAACATTAAATGTATATCTATTATGAAAGTATCTGTAAATGATGCAAAATTTAGACAAGTCAGAACTCCAAATCCGCAGACACCAAAACTCTGTGAGATCTCAGAATTCCGAAAACATCCCCATAAATCGGCGCAATCCCTAAATCAGTGCGCACCTCAAACACTCTGACACTTCCAAACGCATAATGGATTGTTTCAGAGCAGGAATCATTTCAACCAGTTCAGAAAATGTCTGAGTCGACATTAAAAAATCCTGACAAATGCCCAAAATTGTTTACAGATCGGCAGACACACTGAAATTTGCTTCTCACCACAAAGCCCTGTTTACCCTCATACTGAACAGTACACACCTAAATATGCACAGATCACGAAAATCCGCGTGAGGCGCAAAATCTTCGCAGATCTCTAAATAAGAGCGCACCCCAAAATGCATGTACACCTCAACCCACACATTGGATGATCCAGGCACAGGATGGTTTCAAACACGAGATGGCTGCCTTGACAGTAAAAAAAAAAACCCAAGCATCTCAAAATCCATGAGGACAGCACCACATCCGTAGAAATACCAAGATCTCAACCAACCCGCCTGAACACCCAGATACACCCACAAAAACGTGGATATGGGGTGCTCACGGACTTGGGGATAACATGTTTGGGGTGTGTGCATGGGTGCATTGATTAATATAATTGTCGAAAATGTAAATTGAAGAAAAGATGAAGATAATCACAAATGATGATTCAGTGCCAGATTTATGGACGAAATTTGTAAAAGTGTATGAACCTTACGTTCTCACCCTGTAGCAGAGACAGACAGGTAGAGGATGAATTATTTAACCAGACTGCCCATTACTTGGCAGCCTGAAATATTTCTTCGCAACTTTCGTCTGACCTCAGGCAGCTTTGACATGCTCACAAAATTATTTTACATCAGCAACATCACGCACACAATTCTCAGCAGAGATGCTCCTGTTCTCACTTAGTGTTGCTTTGGACCTCCCATTTCTGCAGATTTTCTTCAGTTTGTGCAACAGTAACATCGTCATTTGACCGTTGTCACCTGACCTTGTTTTCTCTTTCCTTTCTCTGCTTGCTTGTGTGTGTGTGTGTGTGTGTGTGTGTGTGTGTGTGTGTGTGTGTGTGTGTGTGTGTGTGTGTGTGTGTGTGTGTATGTTTTTCTGAGAAGAGACAATTTAAATGTTTTTCCACATATTCTGTTCTGGCTGGAACATTTCTCGCCATTGTTCCGCACGCCGGCTGTTCTGCCGCTGACAGGGGGCGCCATGGGAGTGTATGAATCCCGCCATCAGCGTCCGGATTTACTAATTTCATCCAACGTGACCCGAAGGCAGCGGTAAAAAAAAGACTCTAAGGAAGGTGATAACCGGGCTTTAGTTTTCCTCTGCCACATCAGATTTCGGAATTAGTATAGGCATCATTTTGACTTCATGTTACAGTGCAAAATCCTCTTCAGTCTCTGGATGACATGCGCCCTCTCTTGACTCTTTCACTAAATGCGACAATGAACTGGAAATATTGCAGGATCCCCTCAAACTGCTGAATTAGTTTCTGCTCTGTATTTTCTGTTCTCGCTTTTCTCTGCCTCTGTTCCAGCGAACTTAATGACGATTGCAAGCCTGTATCGGGGAAGGTGCGGTCTCTCCAAATGTGTCACTCGCTACCTGATGGAAATGGCAGTGGCCGATATCCTGGTCGTTATCTCGGATCCGTTGCTGAGGTAGACGGCATCGTTTTATTTTCCCCAATCATTCCTGATCATAACTCCTGTGTGTAACCTCCGTTTCGGGTTGATTTTTGCGAGCACTGCGACCTCGGTCTGGCTGACTGTCGCTTTCACCATCGATCGATTTGTGGCTATTTGCTGTGAGAAGCTGAAAACAAAATATTGCACCGAGAGAACGGCGGCTGTGGTCATCGGGACAGTGAGTGTGCTGGCCTGTTTGTAGAATGTCGCCTGGGGCTTTGCATCAGAGCATAAGGGAATAATTAATAGTGTTCCCTGGAATTGTTTTCTTACACCGAGCTACAAAAACCCTCTCTCATGGGCTGCATTTGCGATATTTCATCGCATGCTTACACCGTATGTCCCATTCTTTCTGATTTAGTTGTTCAACATTTTGACTGTCAGACGAATTCTAGTGGCCAGTCGAGCCCGTAGGGGGCTCCGGGGACAAAAGAGTGCAGAGAATGAGAAGGACCGGGAGATGGAGAACGGACGAAATTCCGTCGTTTTGCTCTTCAGCATTACCGGTAGCTTCATATTGTTGTGGGTAACACAAGTGATATGTTATATCTATCAAACGATTTCAAAGAGTTTTGCTTATTCTGTTACTGATCCGTCTTACATCACAGAAACGACATCCAGAATGCTGCAGATTCTCAGTTCCTGTTCTAATACATGCATTTACGTCCTGACCCAGAGCAAATTCCAGGAGGAACTAAGGAATGCGGAGAGGTACCCGTGGAATCCTGTGTTGAAGTTCATGAAACGTCAGAAATGAATTACATAAAGATTTACAATTCGGCTGTCTTCTTGCTCCCTATTCTGCAATTAGGTGAGCTAATTATCAGGTGTGTTTCTATTTTTCTTCATAATTCTTCATTCCTCGTCCATGTAAGCACAATAGTGCGGAGAGAATGTCTCCGGTGGCAGTGTTTTGTTCGGTGCGTTAGATGTGGTCTCCCAGATAACCACATTACCATCAAAAGCAACCAGCTGTAGCTTCCCTGAAAACACATTAAACAACTTGCGCTGTAGCTCGATGAATTTTGGCTCACAAGAGAATGGTGATAGGTAGGAGCTACAGGGATGTAGGCGTCTCTAGATTGTAGGAAGGAGGTAGCTGGGTTATTGTCAGTAGAATGAAAGGGAATGGGAGCTACAGCAGAGTAATCTGTGCCCATTCCCCTCTGTGATAATACACTGTGGATACCGTTGATGACTGCCTACAAGGGAGGAACGTGGGTGGCAGAGGCCGGGTTTCTGGCACTGAATCTAGAGCTGCCGCTCAGGCACGAAGAGTGTTGTAGGGGACTACAGGGTTGAGAGGAAATTAAAACGTCCGGGGAGCAGATTGGAGATTCTGCAGGCGCAATAGAGACTTCCGGATGGTCTGTTGGTTCTCAGGTGCCAGGATCAGAGATGTCTCAGATCGGGTCCATGACGTTCAGAAGTGGAAGCGTCGGCAGCCAGATGTCTTCGCACCTATCAGTACGAATGACATCGATTTAAAAGATAAAGAGGTACTGAGGAGAGATTTTAGGTTGCTGGATGAATTTGGGTTGCTCGAGACATTGATCGTCTGGATAGTCAGAGGCTTGCTTTTGTTTTTTTTCTCCCCAGGGCTGGAGGTTGCCAGAAGAGGACAAAGATTTAAAGTCCTGTGGAGTAGGTACAGAGGAGATGTCAGAGTTAAGTTGTTTTTTTCTATGCAGAGTGTGTGAGTGCCTGGAATGGGCTGCCGCCAACGGTGGTGGAGGCGGATATAATAGGGTCTTTTAAGAGACTTTTGGATAGGTACATAGAGTTTAGGAATAATAGAGGGCTATGTTTAAGCCTAGTAATTTCTAAGGTAGGAGCATGTTCGGCAGCACTTTGTGGGTCGAAGGGTCTGGATTGTGCTGTAGGTCTATGTTTCTATGTTTTATATATGTGTTTGTATGAAAGCGGTAAAACAGGACATCCATGGTAGTCATCTTTGGAGTTCTTCCTGTGCCACACGGCAGACAGCATAAGAAAAGGATAATTTGGCAGATGAATGTGTGGCTGAGGTACTACTGCAGGAGACAGGGTTTCAGATTTATAGGGCAGTGAGATCTCTTCTTGGGAGGATACAGCCGCAGAATAGAGGGATGGAGAGGAGAAGAATTTTATTTTAGCCAGAACTTGGTGTAATTGTGGAGTTCATTGTCATAATCAACAATGGAGGCCAGTTAATTGAGTATATTTAAGTCTGATTTTGATAGATTGTAGGACGTGAAGGGAAACGGGGGAAGACATGAGACTGCGGCTGAGAGGGAACATGAATTAGCCATGATGAAAAGGCGAAACAGACACGCTGGGTCAATTGGCTTAGTTCTGCTTCTCTATTTTATGGTCTTATCTGTGGAATCTTCTAAACCCTGAGCTAGTGGCTGTGGTGGTAATCGGAACGGTCTATGGGGAAGAGGTAAAGTGGAGACAGCTGAATATTTAACTGATGGGGAACTGATGCCAATGGGGTCCCGGAATACAGAAGGAGCGTTGATTAGGTTTGATTATCCAGGGCAGTGTTCAGGGATCGAGTGGTGTCCTCTGCTGTGATCTACTGCAATCTTTGGGAGAACCGTGCAGGGACTCAGTATTAGGGTACTGGGAATCACAAGCTGCCGGTCTCCTCCTCGTCCCTCACTGCATTAATGGGCAGGATGAGCAATGAATCTCCCAAAACCGCAAAAACCCTCCCTGCACATTGAAGGATCACACCGCCGAATTTCCATCACTTCCTCGGGGAAGACATAACAACTGCAGAAATCTCAGCCAACTCCATAACGGCCACCAGCATCTCCAGCACAGAAGGCATCTGCCAAACGCGATGATCAGAAAGGCGGCATCCACCATGAAGGATTTTCTACTTTGGTTGCTACAGTCAAGGAGGAGTAAACGGAGCCTGGAGACCCACATTCCAAGTTTCGGGCTCAGTTTATTTCCCTCCAGCATCAATCTTCTGAGTGGACAATGAACACATATATGCTACCTCACTATTTATCATCTTTATAAGAATTAAATATTTAATAGAAATACTTATTTTATATTCAGACCTGACTATGTATTTTACTAACTTGCTGTCGTAAAACAACAGATTGTCCAACATGAGCCGGCGATATTAAACCTGGTTCTGATTCTGATCTTCCCACCGTCATCCACACTTCACTCCCTCCCTTGAACCTCTCTGACCGATCTCTACGAACCACACCAACCCGCATAATCACCTTCATAATCCCCACCACACCCCCTACCCAACGTCAGCCACACGCACGCCCCCCACCACCAGCGATCACCACCACCGTCAGCTCCAAGGCCTCCTTCCACCGGAAACCACACGCCGTCTCTTCCCTGGACCCCCACAGATCGGGCTTTTCAAACGCCTGTGACCCCAATCACCACCATAGTCAACTCCAAACTCCCACCTCTCATGGACCGAACAAGTTTCCGAGCTTTCACGCTTACTTGACTCGTTCTCTCCGTGAACACTCATTTACCTCATTTACTTTTAGGAAGAGTGGTGAAGAGGACTGCGGTGTGGAAAGGAGATTAAAACGCCAGAGCAGCAGAGTCGAGATTCCGTGAGAGCATAGAAACACCCGGATGGTGTGTTCCCTCCCAGGTGCAAAGGTCAAGTTTACTCCCGAGGGTCTATGGCATTGGCGTGGAAGTGCAGGCAGTCAGATATCTTGCTTCATGTCAACAACTATCATCAATGTAAGGAGGCCCTGAAGAGAGATTGTAGGGTGCTAAATGAAAAATAAAGACAGAACAAGGCATCAACGGTAGTTACCTCTGGAAAACTCCCTGTACCGTACAGAGGATGAGAAGAGGATAATTTGCCATGTAAATACGTGGCTGAGGGACTTCTGCAGGACGCACGGATTCAGATTACCGGTCAGTGGGACCACTTCTTGGGAGACGACAGCCTCAAAATAGAGGGAAGGAGACGAAAAGGAATTTATTTTGCCAGAGCATGATGAAACTGTGGATTTTATTGCCGGCAGCTATTTGGATATATTTAAAGCAGAGGTTAATAGATCGTTCATTAGTCAAGGCTTGAAGGGATACGGTTCGGGAAAAGGCAGGAGACAGGGGCTGAGAGGGAAAACAATTCAGCCATGACTAAAAACTGGAGCAGATTGTCTGGGTTAATTGTCTTAATTCTGTTCTTATATATTATTGTCTTATCCGGAGAATATTCTGACGCCTGAACTAGTGGACGTGGTGGGTGGGGGACGGTCCAGAGGGTATAATTAAGTTACAGACGGATGAATATTTGAAAACAAAACGGGGAACTGATGCCATCGGGGCCCTGCAGACGAGGAGCTTTGAAGAGGTTTGAATACCCATTGTCGCAGACAATGCTGGGGCTGCTTGGAGCGGCATCCTCTGCTGAGATCTACTGTGAGCTCTGAGAGAACAGGCCGGGCCGGGATATCGGTATACTGAGGGTCACAGTCTATGTCTGACTTCCGTGCTCCTCACTGTGCTAACGGGCGGTCTATCTCCCAAATCCGCAACTCCGCCCTGAAACTTTAATGATCACCCGGCCGAACTTCCATCACTTCCACAGAAAATAATTTTTTAAAAAGCTGCAGACATCTCAGCCGAGTGCATCACGGGAAACAGCCTCTCCGGCATCGAAGGCATCTTCGAAAATAGATGATTAGAAACGGGGCATCCATCATTAAGGATATTCAATCCTGAACATACCCTCTTCTCATTGCCACGGTCAATGATTCTGATTCAAAGTTCTGATTCTGATCTCCCCACCTTCAGCCACATGTCACCGTCCGCAATATTCACCTCTAGCTCCCCTCCCCTACCCATCGTCAACCCCACGCCGTTCTCCCCGGACGCTTCGCTATCGGTCTCTCCGAACGCCATCACCTCCATCCCCCCCACGTCCCACCGACAACCACATGCCACTTCCTCCCTAGACGCTCGCTAACCGTCTCTCAAAACGCCCCCCATACTCCGCAATCACTCCATGGTCACCTTTATCACCCCTTCATCACACAATCTTTACTAATCACATTTCCGAGCATTCACCCTTACTTTGGTCCCAACCCTTTTCTCTCCCCGAGCAGTCATTTCTCTCCGCCTCCCGCCCTCACTCTCAGCCTTCCTCTCCTTGTCCCGCACTGAATGCTCCTCTCTCCACAGTGACTATTAATGTCCCTGAGTCCCACACACCCACCGGCCCCGTCCTCCATCCCTAGTGAGACGGGTTCGGTGACTGACCCCGTGGTGATTTATAGCCCTGGGACTGGAGAAGGAGGAGCCTGGGAAATCCATCTGTCCCGGAATGGGCGAGACCCTGTCTGTCAACCGGCTAATATTCACCTAAACTCTGCCCAGCTCAGCCATCGCTTCAGACCAGAGTACTTCCACGGCAGGTGATATCATCATGAGGGGAGTTTATTTAGCCCATCGGGCCCTTGAGAGAAATCCCACTGGTGACATTATCTGCGTCGATGTGTCTATGCATTCCCACACTCCCACTCCGCAAGCGGCTTCACCAGCAGCTGGCAGCTGCCTCAGAGTGACTAGGCGTTGGGACGGAAACGGGATGGGCTGTTTCAGGCCACTGCATTGTCTACGCTGAGAGCAGGCTGCTCTATGCGCCCGGTGGGGCTTCACGAACAGTCCCAAACGCTCGCCGGTACCGAATACAGCGAGGTTTTGTCAAGAGACGGAGACCAGTTTAATGCAAACAGCGTCAGCTTTATTGAGTCATGCAGCTGGATGGAGTAACGGTTGTACTACGGCGGGACGGCTATCAGCGGGATAGTGTACAGTCAGTACCGATACCAGAGAATGTGAACACCGGAAAACTGTAACACTTTCCCATAAACAGAGCGCAGGAGAATTATTGTAGTTACATCGAGACAGCGGCAGATCACATCGCACACCCGCTGCCCGTTCTGCCCAGTGTGTGCACCGCTCCAGCGCCGACAACCCGGGCGGTGAGACAGAAGTGACCAGTGGGCTTCATCTTCCCCAGTTGAGATCCCCGAGGAGACACAAACATCCCTCAAAACCCTACGCGTCAACCTGCATGGCCCGGGGTTTATAATGTGTTCCGGTTCTCACACTTGCACCAGGGATGCAAAAGACCCCGGGGCAGGACACATCTGTCTGTTCCCGACACGGGCACAGTTTTCTCAGGGCTGCTTCCCTTATCAACGCGGGCCGATGTCCCTGGGTCAGTGGAGGAACACGGTGGACGGAAGTCCGAGAACTGGGCTCCTAATCTCGCCACATTGTGGTTACTGTGAGAGTGGGTTATGATCCGTCACGTGTTGGTTACCGGATGCCGAGGTCAGGCTGGGTGAACAGGCCAGTGCCGTGATTACTGAATAGCGGAATGGGAACACGTTGTTTGTGGAGAGCGTGCCGAAAGCGGTGATTGATACGAAGCAAGGCGGGCGATCCAGGGCTCGTCCTCATATGAGTGGGCAATCCATTTCGCCAGTGGCAACGAACCAGACCTCTTTACTGAAAGGTGAAACAGAGAGAGGTGAGGAGAACGTTCCTCAGTGCAACCGCTGTCCCTTTATTGACGGGATTGTTTTGGTCAGCAGAGAACCGATCTCAGAAAGCGGCAGTGCTTGGCCGGGTGAGTGTGGAGAGCCGGTGGCACAAATGTGCTGGGCGACGCGTTCCTACAGTTAGAGGGCAAGGAATCTACGATTAGAAAGGGTTAAAATATCGCTAGGAAGGTGATTAAATACTCAAGGCGTTTTCCACGTATGTGGGAACTGAAGGATTAGCCGTGTCACGACAGGACCGATCAGGAATAACAGAGGAAATATGGGCCTGGTATCGGAGAGGTAGGAAAAGTCCTTAATGAATACCTTCTCTCAGTATTCACGATTCAGAAAGACCTTGACAAATGTGGGCACAACTAGAACAGGCTGATATGCCTGAACAGGTCGATGTTAAGTAGGATGAGTGCACGCAGCATAAGGAATAAAATGGACGATCTGAAAATTCAGCTGCAGTTTGGCAAATATGACGTTGTGGCTATCTCTGAAACTTGGCTAAGGGATGGTTGCCATCGGGAGCTGAACGTCCAAGGATATACGATTGAATGGGAAGGTGTAGAGTCTCCACGGGTTGAGTTAAGAAATGGCAAGGGTAAAAGGACCCTAATGGCAGTTATATACAGGCGTCCAAACAGCCTGTTGGTTTACCAATTACAGCAGGAGATAGAAGATGCGCGTCAGAAAGGCAATGTCATGATAATCATCGGAAATATTAACATGAAAGCGGATTGGGAAAAGCACGTCACTACTGGACCACAAGAGAGAGAATTTGCAGAATGTTTAAGGGATGGCTTTTTACAACAGCTTGTTGTTCAGCCCACTATCGGATCGGCTGTGCTGGTTTGGGTGTTGTGCAATGATCGGAGCTGGTCAGAGAGCTGAAGGTTAAAGGACCCTGAGGGAACAGAGATCACATTATTATCAAGTTCATATTGATATTTGAGAGGGAAAAATAAAATCCAATGTGTCGGTATGTCAGTGGAATAAAGGAAATTACAACGGCATGGGAGGGAAACTGGCCGAAGTTGACTGGAAAGGGACATTTGCAGGAAAGAAAAATAATGATACATTTTCAAAGGTAGGAAGGACACTACGGTGGCTGACAAGTGAAGTCAGAGCCGAAGTAAAAGCAAAAGAGGGGGCGGAAAAGGAAACCACAGCTAGTGGGAAAATAAAACAATGGGGAGCTTTTAAGAACCTGCAGAATTAAACAAAGAAGGTCATTTGGAAGGAAACGATGAATTACAAGAGGAAGCTGGTGACTAATATCAATGAAGATACTAATCTGTTTTAAGTACGTTAAGGGTAAAAGAGATTCGAGGGTCGATATTGGATTAATAGAAAATGACGCGGGAGATATTGCAATGAGGGATGCAGAGATGACAGAGGAATTGGATGCGTATTTTGCATCAGTGTTTATAGTGGAAGACGTCTGCACCATACCGGACATTCAGGAGCGCCAGGGAAGTGAAGTTTGTGCAGGAAAAATTACGACTGAGAAGGTGTTCAGGAAGCTAACTGCTCTGAGGGTCGAAATATCTCCTGGACCTGATGGAATGCACCCTCAGGTTCTGACGAAAGTAGCGGGAGAGAATAACCATATAACAATTACAAGAGAGTGCCGAACGGGTACTCTCACCTCATCCCACCGAGCTGCACTCAGCCAATAACCCTCCACTCCTTTCCTGTCCATATACCTATCCATGTTTTAAAGGACAATATCGAACCTGCCTCTACCACTTCTACTGGAAGCACGATCTACACAGTTGCCACTCTTTGAGTAAAGAAGATCCCCCTCGTGTTACCCCTAAACTTTTGCCGCTTAACTCTCCTCATGTCCTCTTGGTTGAATCTCCCCTACTCTCAATGGAAAAAGCCCATCCACGTCAACTCTATCTATCCCCCTCATAATTTTAAATACCTCTATCAAGGCCTCCTTCAACCTTCTACGCTCCAACAAATAAAGACCTAACTTGTTCAACCTTTCTCGGTAACTTAGGCGCTGAAACCCAGCTAACATTCTAGTAAATCCCCTTTGTACTCTCTCTATTTTGTTGACATCTTTCCTATAATTCGGTGACCAGAACTGTACACAATACTCCACATTTGACCTCACCAATGTCTTGTACAATTTTAACATTACATCACAATTCTCGATATGCTCAATTCTCTAATTTATACAGGCTAGCATGGAAAAAGCTTTCTTCACCAACCTATCCACATGAGATTCCACCTTCAGGGAACTATGCATCATTATTCCTAGATCACTTTGTTCTACTGCATTCCTCAGTGCCGGACCACTTACCATGTGTGGCCTATTTTGATCAGTCCAAGCAAAATTTAGCACCTCACATTAGCGCAATTAATCTTCAATAAATGAAATTACATTCTATATCATCGCTGTGGTCACTTTTGTTTATTTTTGAAGGGGACACCTGGATTTGAACCAGGGACCTCTTGATCTGCAGTCAGTTGCTTTACCACTGAGCTATACCCCCACATTTTTAATGCTACAGATTGTGGAGGCATTAACAATAATCTTTCAAGAATCCATAGATTCTGGCGTACCGGATGACAGAAAAATTGCAAACGTTATTTCACTATTTAAGAAGGCCTGTTAGCCAGTTATCAGTGGTTGGGAAGTTGTCGGAATCGATGTTAGGGATGATATTACGGAGTACCTGCAGGCACATGACAAGACAGGACAAAGCCTGTATATTTTTCTGAAAGGAAACTCCTGCGCAACTGGTCTGGGTGCCGGTTACCAGTGGTGATTCACTGGTGCAGCATTAGTGTGGAGCGGGTAGTGTCGAGGAAACAGAGCTTGCAGAGCGACTTAGGTAGTTTAGGGGAATAGGGAAAGAAGTGGAAAATGAAATACAATGTTGGAAATTGTACGGCCATGCATTTTGAAGGAAAAGACTAAACATGCATACAATTATTTGGATGGAGTGGGAATTCAAAGTACAGAGATCAGAGGGACTTGGGGGTTCTTGGGCAAGATACCCTGAAGGTTTCCCTCCAAGTTGAAACGTTTCTGAGGAAGTCGAATGCACCGTTGGCATTACTTTCTCGATGTATAGTATATAAGAGCAGGGATGTGATGTTGAGGCTCTATAAGGCACTCGTGAGACCACATTAGAGTATTGTGTGCAATTTGAGACTCTTATTTTAGAAATGTGTACTGCTGTTTGAGATGGCTCAGTGAAGATTCACCTTAATGATTCGAGAAATGAAAGGGTTACCGTATGAGGAACATTTGGCAGCTCTGGGGTTGTATTCCATGGAGTTCAGGAGAATGAGCCGGATATCATATAAACATTTCAAAGGTTAAAATGTCTGAACAGATCAGATATGGCGAAGTTATTTCCCATTGTAGGGGATTCTAGGACAAGAGGGTACGACTTCAGGATTGAAGGACGTCTATTTAGAACTGAGATGAGGAGAAATTTGTTTAGTCAGAGGGTGGTAAATCTGTGGAATTTGTTGCCACGGGCGGCTGAGAGACCAGGCCACTCGGTGTATTTATGTCAGAGATAGATGGGTTCTTGATTAGACAGGGCCTCAAAGGATAAGGGGTGAAGAGACAGGGTCGTGGGAATGATGGATGTTTGGGATCAGCCCATGATTGACTGGCGAAGCAGACTGAATAGGCCATATGGCCTACTTCTTTCGTATATCCTAAGGTCTTAATACGAGATTTCAAAACCAACATAAAAAGCAAAAGAGCAATTGAGTAATAAAAAGTACAATTGAGCAATATTAGTTGGAAGTTGGAGTACTGGGAAAGCATTATGAAGGTAAAGATAGAGTACGAAAGTAAGCTGACTAATAATATTATCAAAGTTACCAAAATTTTCTTCTGATACATAAAGTAAGAAAAGTAGCGAGATTGAACATCGGATCGCTGACAGCGATGCTGGAGATGTAGCACTTTAGGACCTTGAAATACCGGACGAACTAAATAATATTTTGCATCAGTCTTCAGTCTGGAAAACACCAGCCGCGTGATGGAAGTTCCTGGTGTCAGGGGTATGAAGTGTGTGAAGTTACCATAACGGGACAGAAGGTAAGTGACTAACTCAAGAGTCTGAAGGTAGACTGGAGGGACCAGATGCTGTACACCCCAGAGTTTAAAAAGCGCTGGCTGAAGACATGGTGGGGTATTAGTGATGATCTTGCAACAACCACTCGGTTCTAGAATTTTTTCGGAGGACTGGAAAATTGCCAATATCACTTCACACTTCAAGCATGGAGAGTCCGAAGACAGGGAAAATCTAAGCTGCTCAGTCTGACCACAGCGGATGAGAAGATGTTGGAGTCAATCATTAAGGCTGAAGTCTCAGGGGACTTGAAGACACATGATAATGTAGACCAGAGACAGCATGGTTCCGTCAAGGGAAAACTTGGCCTCAAAAATCTGTTGGAATTATTTGAAGAAATAACAATCCGGCCGGATTAGGCTCATTTAGTGTCCTCTACACCACAAACTCTCCCCCAGAGGTCTACGTGTCTTTAGTGAAAACAGGAGTCAAATCACAGTGAGGGACCTCGTCCGTCTCCGCCGGCATCGGGACCGAGGTGCCAAAAATCATTACTCTTGAAAACCAAGGTTATTCACTCTAGTTGTCTTTATCTTTATCTTTGACAGGCACATACGAACTTTCTACGCTCCGATTTTCATTTCTGAACGCGTCCCACTTAACAGAAAACATCCTGCCCCAATCGACAATCGATAAATGTGTTTCATTGCCGTCTAAATTGACCTTCCCCAAAGAAAAATCTCAACGCACGGACTAGAACGATCTTTTTTCTATATTTATATTGAAACCGAAGGCATTGTGATCACGAGTTACAAAGTGTTCGTTAAATCAATCTTTTATCGCTTGTCCTGTCTTATTTATTTCATCATAGCAGATCAAATATCGCGCACGCTCTCGTTGGTTCGTCAACGCACAAAAGAAAAAAAAAGTATCCTGAACGATCACCTACCCATCTTGTCCTTTACAAGTGTGGAATTAACATTCAACGTGCGGAATGTTAAAAACACCGACTCTCACAACCGTAATGCTCCTGCAATACACAGCGATATCTCCACAAAGCTTGCCGTCTAAATACTCTTGACCATTGGGTGGTTAGAATCTTTCCCCATTAACGTGATCATACCTTTCCTTGTTTACGGTTTCACCCATTGCGCGTCTGTCCGTGCCTTTGAGCGCGTTAAACGACCCCGCGGAGGAGAGGGACATGGATTAGTCGAATTCAGGATCTGCACTGACGGAAGACAGCCGAGAATTTTCCCTGACCATTAACTCTACTCTCCTACTTCAGTCCATCCCGCTCTATCACTTCTGCAGCAAAGGAACTCTGAAATACTGAACTGCCAGACCAGACTCTCCTGCAACCCAGTCTAATTATCGGCTCAGATACCATGATTCCAGGTTTTGATCCAAGCAGTGAGTTCACCGGCTTATTCTCAGATACTTCTACCACTGAAATATACGCACCTCAGGTCACCAGTCAGACCTTGCTCAATGATTGCATTCCTGACGTTGTGTGAGATCTTATCAACATGTCTGCACAATTTCCGCATTAGCTGTTCTGGCACCCTGGTTCCAATTCCCCTGTAAGTGTAGTTCAAGCTTCATCATGCAGCTCTAGCTAACTTTCCGACACGATATTACTACACTTCCAGTTCACACACAAACCGTCTTTATCCACAGGTCTCAGCTTCCCTGGAAAAGAGATCAGTACTCGAAAAATCGTATGGCCTGTCTCCTTTAACAAACCCTTAGCCACGTGTTAATCTGTATCATATTTCCATTTCTCGCCTCATTAGGACGCGCCACGTGCCGCTGTCACAACCCCGAAGATCCTGCCCTCCTCCTCAGCACCTAACTCTCTGAATCTCCATTGCATAAAGTCGTCACTCCGATGTCATTGGTACCTAAACGGACCACAACCGCTGCCTGCTCACGCTCCTGCTGAAAAATATTCAGGATTTGATCCACGTTGTCCAGGACCCTGGCACCCGGGAGGTAACATACCATCCAGGAATCTGTCCTCCCCTTCCCTTTTGAGTCAGAAAACCAGACTCAGTGCCAGAGGTCCGACCGCTGTGGTTTTTCCCTACAAGGGCATCCAACCACAAACCGCATCCAGATGTTTCAGATGGTGATGGCCATAGGGATAGTCTGCACTGCCTCTTTAAATCCTTTCCTCTTCCTGACTGTCCCACAGTTCCCTATGTCCTGCACCGTGGGTGTATCTACCACTCTATGTGACCTAGTCCATCACGCCATAGGGTGGATTGTTACAAGATGCAGCTGTGTGCACTTCTCTCAGGTGTCGTCATCAGGAACTCCGGAAGTATCCCCGCCTTCCACATCCCGCGAGGAGCCTTCAACTCAGGCGGTGGCCGCCCGCCTGTCCCTGTCTTACTTTAATGTGTTATGTGCCTTTAACACTGGATCTGAGAACCTGAGCGAATTACGTTCTGTTAAGCGTCTCATCTCTCAGAAAGGCCGCTGCTCTAACGTCCAAAAGACCCTGTTTCCGTCTCCATTCTCAGATTAAACATTGACCTACAAACCTGAAAAACATTCTGACTGTCATTGAACCTTCGCTTTATTCCAAATTCATCAGATTATTGGGCCCTATAGTCTACTTTCCAACATCCATCTGTAAAGCAGCTTTGCCGGGTATAATTGAACCTCCTGCGTTCAGTTTCTGTTGACATTGTTGCGATCAATTCCCACACAGTTTTTAGATTCAGTCCTGTCTATAAACGTTTATTTCTCCGCTCCCCTAAATGTGAAAGCGATGAGTCTTCCAAGCGTTCTCATCCATCTCAACAAACGTCCTTTCCAAATTCTTGCCGAGACGCGTCTCACGAGTCTTCGAATTGTAATATTTTACAGCTTCACTCTCCACAGAAGCTGCCTAACCTGAACAAACTGTAACACTCTCGCTTTCATTTCCGATTGACAGGACGACATGTGTGGTTGAGTGGATATGACGTTTCTTACAAATCAGGCATTTATTCCGTTCTCAAACACACATCAAAAGTTGTCAGGATGGCCGAGTGATCTAAGGCGCCAGACTCAAGGAATGAAAGTCTTCCGACGTCTGGGGTCGTCGGTTCGAATCCCACTCCTGACAAAATTTGTCTTGAAGCGTTCAATCGAGGCGACGTTGTTTCTGTAAACAAACCCTGGGTTGTTGAGGTGGATTAGAAAAACTGTTGGAGGATAAGATTATGTTTTTGACACTGTTCATCGTATTGCAACAGGTCACCGTACACCGAATTCTGGGTGAGTGATTTATTCAGGAAAAAAAAAACACGGTGAAGGATCTCGACCCGAAACGTCGACTGCTTACGCTTTTCCACAGATGCTGCCTGGTCTGCTGAGCTCTTCCTGGCATACTCAGCTAATCAATATATAAAAGTTTCTGAAGTCAAATCATTGGTTGTCAGATTATTTAATGGATGGGCATGTGAGCGTATATTATCTCCTGTTGATGAAAGGTCTGATTGCTGATGGGTAGTAACTGTTCTTGAACGTGGCGGTGCGAGTCCTGAGGCTCCTGTACCATCTACCCGATGACAGCAGCACAAAAAGAGCATGGCAGGATGGTGACGACCTCTGACGGTGGATGCTGTTTTCCGATGACATCGTTTTATGTGGATCTGCTTAATGTTTGCGAGTGATTTCCGGTGATGGACTGGGCCGAATTCACTAACTTTTTGTGATTTCCCTTCAAAGATACGGTATTTCCGTACCACGTCTTGATGCAGACAGACAAAATACTCTCTACGACACAACTATAGAAGCACATTAAGGTTTTTGATGTCATGCTGAATCACCGCAGTCTCCTAAGAAAGCAGAGGAAATAGTCATACCAACAGTTTAAAGTTAAATACGCGCCCCGCCTCTGATCCTCCAAGGAGAACTAGCTCAAGAACCTCTGGTTTTCCCTCTGCTGAAGACAACAATCAGTCCTTGGTCTTGCCGACATAGAGTGGTAGGGTGTTGGCATATCTTGTTTAAAACGATCCCCTCTTAGTTGAAATGTATGCCCTAAGAGGGGATCGTTTTAAGACATGTAAACCCTGGAGCGGAGATAATTTCTGCTGCTCTACCAATATCTATGCCTGAAAATCTAAGAAACGTCTGTCAGATCCCCCTTCATCTCCGATGCTTCAGAGAAAAAGAACAAGTTTGACTAAACTCTCGTTATTGCACAAACCGCCTATTTCAGGTAGCATCTTCGTGATGGTCTTCTGCACACTCTCCGAATCCGCGTCATCCTTTCTCTGGAGGATGGCCTGAACGGAGTGCAGCACAATTCCAGTGCTGTGATGCTGTACGCTCTGATTCCGCACATGCTCGGCAATCTGAGAAAATGCATCCCGTCCATATTCAGTTAAAATCCCAGGATATAGAGTGTGTTTATATGTATACCCGCTCAACAAAACAGTCAGTCAGACTATTCCGAAATACAGCTGTTTATCTGGCATGTGGAGAGAGTACTGCAGGGGCTGTCAGGGTGGTCGAGTGGTCTAATGCGCCTGACTTAATGCGAGCAAGTCGCTTCCTAGTAAACGCGAGTGTTCTGGTCTCCACCTGGAGGGGTGGGTTCGAGCCCCACTCCTGACAAATACTCTGTTTTTCACGTGCTGTTTTTATAATGCAATCACTGTAATTTTACTGAGCGACCAAAGCGTGGACTGTTTGGGAGTAGGAGAAAGAAGCAATTAAGATAATATGTTAGGGAAAGAATGTTGTACCTACATCCCTGATATTTCAGAAAATATAACTGACTTGAACCAGCACGTAATGGAAAAGGTTGTGGAGATGAAGAAGATGGGAGAACAATTTGAAAACATTTAATGGCGGAGGATACCGGTGGGAAGGGCTATGGGAATGCTTTCCCGGATCGGGAAAATAGATCATGCATGGAATTATAATAGTGACTGTGGTATGTATTTTGGGGTGTTGTGTATGTGGGTCCTTGAGGATGGGCTGTAGTCAGTTGATAAAAGGGACTTCGACCGGCCTTAAGGTACATGTAATGTCCCAGTGTCCCAGTCCAAGTACACTGATGGGGCGAAAAGTTCTACCCTGCAAAGTAAAGACCCTTCCCCTATGTATATGAACCCGCTTATGAGGAAGTGGAGGAATTACCATGTGAGGATTGTTGATCTAGAAAATATCAACAAGGAGAACTGTGGAAGAAATGTTGTTGTTAGCCAGATACTAAGGGGTTAAAGAGGTTTTTTCTTTACACAGCAGCCTTCAACTCCTCCTGGACTGAGTGATGTTCTGTTTCTTCTATACTTGAACTGTGTAACTGTTCTCGCTTCAATGCTGCAGGCAGAAGTAGCTTCCAATAGATAAGGAAAATAGTAACCTGATTATATAATTTTGTACTGTGCTGAGACATGATTATTGAGTAAAGGAATTATCTGCTTGCATTCTGTATTTCACAAACATGCTTGGAAGCTTTTGATAGCATACACTATGTCTGCATAATGAGAAAAGTCTGTGTACTTGGGGAGAGTCTCAAGAACTCTGCTTTAAGAGGTTAAGCTCTCCATAATACGTATCAAGTTATAATAAAGACTTTCAAAAGCAATCTCCCTTCGTGTACGAGTAATACCTTTTCCGCAACATTGAAAAAGTGACGTAAGGTTTGAGTGCCCATTTAGGAATCGCATGGTAGAGGGTAAGAAGCTGTTCCTGAATCGCCGAGTGTTTGCCTTCAGGCTTCTGTACCTACTACCTGATGGGAACAGTTTTAGAATTTCACAACAGATGCCGGTGATATTAAACCCGATTCTGATTCTTGTGAAAGGGATTCTTGATCAGCGTGGTGAGTAGGCTCAGTAATTGTAAATGAAGTTGAGTCCAGATGAGAGAGGTGTGGCAATTTCTGAAGTCATAGTAGAGAAGGACTTAGTGATCATAGTACAGTCTGCCACAGAAACTTTCCTCCCTCCATTGACTCCGGCTGCATTTCCTGCTGCCCTCGGAAAGCAGTTAAGATAATCAAAAGACCTTTCCCGCTCCTATCATTCCGTCTTCTCACACCTTCCATTGGGCAGCAAACATAAAGGAGTGAGAACACACATTCAGCAGGATCAAGGACAACATCAGTCCTACTGTAACGGCACCTACAGAAAGTATTCAAACCCAACTTCAAAGTTTTCATGCTTTTTTTTTACACCATTAATCCACGCTGGTTTAATTTATTTTTGCACTGAATAACAGAAAGACTATTTCGTGTCAAAATGAGAATGAAATCTACAAAGTGATAAAAAAAAATCCATTCTATGTGTATTCACCCCCTTTAGTATGACACACCAAATCATCACTGGTACAGCCAATTGGTTTTAGAATTCCTATAATTAGTTAAATGGAGATCACTGTGTGCAGTCAGGATGTTTCAATTACACCGGGACCATTCCCTGTTGCGTCAATGTCCTGGCAAAAGCTGCACCAAGAAGACAAAAGAACACTCCAAGCAACTCGGTGAAAAGGTTATTGAAAAGAAAAAAAAAAGCTGAAGCACCCAGTCAACAGTTGTTGTGTGTGCAGTCTCTCCCATCTCGCCACTGAAGCTTGTAACTGGCGCGGCCCGGCAGCAGCAGCCTTTCCGACCTGGTGTTAATTTAATTTAATTTTCAAATTTAAGTTTAATACTCAATTTTCGATTAGGGCACATGGATAACAGAGTGGCTATCTACCATCGCCAGCTACCACTACAATACAGAGATCGCCCAAAAACAAACCTCCACAAAGATCTGCTGGCTGAATTACGCGACGTCGGCTTGCTGAGGGGAACGGGCCTAAATTCCGCGGACTCCCCAGATGCTGATAACCGGAGATGGAGACATCGTAACCGATGTGCGAGATAGCGGAAGCGAGGCAAGCAGGCAGGGGTCCGAGCCAGGCAAAAAGCGAATCCGAGCCGGCCGGCTCTCCCGTCCATTCTGTTTCTAATGTCAGCTCCCCTGGACAATAAAGTGGACTACATCCGACTTCAACGAAATACTCTGCGGGAGTACAGAGTCTGCTCTGCGTATGTTTGCACAGAGACATGGCTCACTCATGGAATTTCGGACCCTGCCATTCAGCTACACGGGCTCTCCTTATTTCGAGCGGACACGGATGCAGCTCTCTCCGGTAAGACTCGCGGTGGTGGTGTGTGTATTTACATCAACACGGAATGGTGTAAGAACTCTGTGCTCGATTCCAGACACTGCTCATCGAAAGTGGGGTTTGTGGCTGTTAGATGCAGACCATTTTATTTACCACGGGAATTCACCTTTGGTATACATTCCTAATGCTAAGGAGGCGCTCTGTGAACTGTACGGGGCTATTAGTGAACTGCAGAGCGCACACCCCGATGGACTGTTTATTGTCGCCGGTGGCTTTTACCACATGAACCTTAAGTCAGTGCTCCCCAAATTCCATCAGTATGTGGACTTTGTAACGGGGGGAGTGGACCTTGCTTATACAAACATCACCGACGCGTACCGGGTAGAGCCCCGCCCCCAGCTCGGTTACTCAAACCTCATTTATATTATGCTAATCCCAGCAATACAGACCGCTCGTCAGACGCTCCAGACCAGTTCAGAAGCAGGTGTAAACCTGGCCAGCAGGAGCCATCTCTGCTCTTCAAAACTGATTTGAGCACACTGACTGGAACATCTTTAGGGAGGCTGCAACTGATGGGGACTCTACCACCTTAGAGGAGTACACAGCATCAGAGACCAGCTACATCAGCAAGTGTATTGATGATGTTATTCTGTCCAAGACCATCACTATACGTGCCAACCAGAAGCCATGGATGGCCGAGGAGGTGCGTGCGCTGCTCAGGACCCGCGACTCTACCTTAAGAGTAGGCGAGAAGGCAGCTCTATCAACAGCAAGGGCCAAACTATTCCGAGCTATCAGAGGGTCAAAGTGTGCACACGCCCGGCTTATCTACAGCCACTTCCAGGACAGTGGCGACACGCGGCGCATGTGGAAGGGCATCCAGAACATCAGCAATTCCAGGACACCATCAACTGACTGTGCAGGTGATACCTCCCTCCCAAATGCGCTGAATAACCTCTACGCCCGTTCTGAGGCGGAAAATGACGTGACGGCGAGGAAGTCCACCCCTCCTACAAATGACCAGGTGCTGTGTCTCACTGTGGCCGACGTGAGAAGAACCCTGTGCAGGGTCAACCCACGGAAGGCTGCTGGACCAGACAACATCCCTGGTAGAGTGTCAGAGGATGTGCAGACCAGCTAGCAGATGTTCTCACTGACATCTTCAACATCTCCCTGAGCAGCGCCACCATTCCAATGTGCTTCAAAACCGCCACCATCGTCCCTGTGGTGAAGAAGTCTTCAGCGTCCTGCCTAAATGACTACCGTCCCGTTGCACACACATCCATCATCATGAAGTGTTTCGAAAGGCTCGTCATGAGGCATATCAAGACCCTTCTGCCCCCCTCACTGGGCCCCCTACAGTTTGCGTACCGTCCCAGCCGCTCAACAGATGACGCCTTTGCCAACACCCTTCACCTGGCACTAACCCACCTGGACAAAAAAGACACATACGCTCGGAAGCTGCTCATAGACTTCAGTTCAGCATTCAACACCATCATCCCTCAGAAACTGATTGGAAAGCTGAGCCTACTGGGCCTGAACACATCCCTCTGCAACTGGACCCTAGACTTCCTGACTGGGATTCCTCAGTCAGTCCGGATCGGGAGCAGCATCTCCAACACCATCACACTGAGCCCAGGGGCCCCCCAGGGCTGCGTGCTCAGTCCACTGCTGTTCACTCTGTTGACCCACGACTGTGCTGCAACACACAGCTCGAACCACATCATCAAGTTCGCCGATGACAAGACCATGGTGGGTCTCATCAACAGGAACGACGAGCCAGCTGACGAGTCAGGAGGTGCAACGGCTAACGGACTGGTGCAGAGCCAACAACCTGTCTCTTAATGTGAACAAAACAAAAGAGATGGCTGTTGACTTCAGGAGGACACGGAGCGACCACTCCCCGCTGAAGATCGACAACTCCTCGGTAAAGATCGTTAAAAGCTCCAAATTTCTTGTTGTTCACCTGCGGAGAATCTCACCTTGCCCGTCCACACCAACTGCAGAGCACTCCCTTTACACTCTTTCACCAGACCCTAAAACACAGAAAGTTCTGAAGCCACCCCTGCCCTTGTGACAGTCGAGTGTCTGTGATAGTTTGGAACATACTTCAACCAAAGTAACAATCACGTCAGCAGCACTGAACGTTCCCATTGTTACCGACCTGAACTGCATGAAGTCAGCAATCTTCCGCCAATTCTGCATTTTCCCGACGACCGGGCATATGACTGTTTGAATTCAAGACGTATTTACCAATCCTGTTCATTGTAAAACTGCTTTATTTGAAAACTCCGCGGTATTATCATTAGACGCGTGCGTTATCTACACAGATGGCCATTTAATGTAAACACATACGTCATTCCATTCCTCAGCTCTTCCCTGAATTTCCTCTGTGTCAGTGTATCGATACAAGTATTGGTGCACACGCTGAGAAATTGTAACATGAACCCAAACTGTTGTAGGATGTATACCGGGGAACTCAAATATCTGTCCTGGTAAAAATAGTTTTGCACTTGCCATTTCAGGGTATGGACTACATAGGGCATCCAAAATAATACGAAGTTAGCTGATATAGAAAACAGCAAAATCATCGATCTTCTGCGTTTTTCCATCTCGGTATCTTTTTGATTGTCGCTGCTGTGCCGAAGCCTTCTGCGGACTCTATTTGCCACAAAGATATGTCTTACAGTTAAACCGTTAATCACCAGGATTAAGCCGATTGGAAGCAATGGTGTTAAAATACTCTCCAGTAATTCGTATCCTTTCCACGTGGATGAAGTAGCGTATTCATATGAGCCGGTGCATCGCCACGGCGTGTTGTCAATGATGACGTAAGGTTCAATGGCAAAGTATAACGGGACACATCTCCCGCAGCTCACTATAACCACGGTCATGATAACTGCTGTTGCTGTTCTCTCAGTGCAGTATCGTTCCCGCAGCTTTCGACAACATATTGCAATGAAACGATCGAAGGTAAAACTGACCGTAAACCAAACAGAACAGTGCGTCGCTGCCCTCCCAAAAACAAGTGTCAGTGCGCATACAGGAGTGATGAGTAGGGATCTGGAATAAATGTAGAAATTGTTTGTCTGTTCCACTAAAACAACAACCATAACCACCATCAGATCCGCTGTTGTCATTCCAACCAGGTAGCGGGTGATGCATTTGGAGAGTCCGCATTTTCCACGAAATAGGATCACAATCGCCGTTAAATTTACTGCAATGAATTGGAAATAAAGAAATATAATTAAAATAAATGTAGATATTGTTGGTCTGTTCACTAAAGCAACAACGACAACCACCATCAGATCCGCTGATGGCATTCCAACCAGGTAACGGGTGATGCATTTGCAGACTCCGCATTTTCGCCGAGATAGGATCACAATCGCCGGTAAATTAACCTCAAGAAATTGGAAAGCAAAATAGAAATATTGTCAGCGGCAACTCTCTGAATGCCCCCACGGATATGGTCTGTTTGGAAGTGGATAGCGGGTGTCCAGAGTGTGCGGTCTCCGTCACTGCACTCCGGCTGCAGGACAATGACGCTTGTGAATATCAGTGCATTGGCGACCTTCCCACTGTTCAGAACAAAGAATCTGTTCCAGACTCACGTACCGGTGAACGGGAGATCGTCCCGGTAAACACCATTTCGATTATTAAAGGTGAAATACTGATGGGATTGTTTGCAGCGGTGAAAAGTGGAATCAAAAACACATTTTATCCTGACTTATGTAAGAACAGACCTACGTGTCGAAAATAGACCGGACCGTCATTCAATAAACTGCCCTTGCTGTTATAAGGTCGAAGAGTCCACACTGATAGAAACTCGGACCTAGAAAAGCAGAGACCAGCATCAGTTCAGAAAGCCTAACCAGGTGAAATTATGAAACAATTTCAATATCGGCACGAACGTAATTGACAAATAAAAAATCACTTCGATCAAACTAAGAAAATGGAAATAAAACAATCAGATGCTTGAATCCTCGATTCCGGAAACACGTTTCAGCCGACGGTAGCATCTGTGTTTTGTAACAGTGCGGATACCGCAGCGTAGTAACGACAACACCATACATAAAGTCCGGCAACTTACCGGGGACACCGACCGCTACAAGTGTGGGTTAGAAAATGCCCGCGATGTAGTAAATCGCCGGATAACCCATATTCCGTCAGAAGCAGCGTTCAGTTGTACGGAACGTTTCAGCTGTTCAGATGGACCGGGGATCGGTTTCGTAGACTTTTATTGAGGAGAGAGCAATTCCACTGAGGCAATCAGCGTGGCTATCACGCCAGGGACATTAGTGACAACCTACTACACAGACACTTACGTTAAACTATTTATATTCACTCTCTCGCCGTATCATGAATTTGGCTCCTCAAGTCATATTGCAATCTATTTACTTTAGGACAATTTGCAATGTGCGTTTTTTCATGTTATTTTCAATGATACCTGGCTTCAGCTATTTAAATGGGACATTTTTATATCTGTGTTGCATTTAAAGTAGGCATTTATCATGAAGTCGGTTTATTTTGTAAGATTTGACAGAGCACATTCGCTTCTGAAATTGAAGGAAGGAGTTTGTCCTGGCTAGGGAATAGACAACACTTCTTTATTAAAGGGGAACATTCGTTCATCTCTTCTTTCGTTCCTTCCAGCCATTCCGGGCGTTTTGAATGATAGAAGTCACAGTGACAGCTGACATACATTACAATAAAATACACTGCACTTATGTTCCTCCAAATATATTAAAAGATCCACAGCGATATTCCAGAGACTTGCGAGAAAAAAAACCGGAGCGTGTATTCGGAAAATTAGCGAGGGCTGTTGACAATTTAAAGAACAATATTGGCTGTTTGACACGAACCTGACCCCTGCCAGAGAAAGACTTGACCACCCCATACCCTTGACATGCGATGCAGTCTGTTTAACTTTCAAGATATTCTCAAACCTGTCACAATTCTACCACTCTTTCTCTAGCCATTCCCTGTTTGAACAGATGTAGCAAGTGAAATCTGTGAACTATCCGCAGGTTCCCAAGCTGTTCTATTATTTGCCACAAAGTTGCATTTTTTTCTCCTGACTTACTGTTAGTTATATTGCCTTTCGAGCGTCACTATGAGTCTGTGCAGAACAGCGGAAGTGTTCAAGCTCACCTGTCAATCACACTTCTTCCTGCTTCTGCAGTGAACCACTCCGTGACTATTGTGATACTCGCACCGACGACCTTGCCTCGGCTGATTGGAGAAAGTCTCACCACTCTGTTTCCATTGTAAAACTCTTACTAATGTGCGGCCCACGTTTGACTCGAGAAAGTATCACCTCTGCCTTCAAATTCATCCTTCCAGTGAATCACTCCGTAACGTTCCGGGTCGATCTCCATCTGTATCTTTTCAGAGCTGCTCTCCGTCCAGTCATTGTACTGTTGTAATCTATGATAACCTTCCGCACTGTCCATGTTTCCACCAACTTCCAACTCATTGCAAATTCAATCACTCACCCTTCCTTTTCCTTACTCACATTATTTTTAAAGCTCAGATATCCGGGGGTCTCAGAACAGATCTCTGCGGGACATTACCGGCACCAACATCCGGGAGAAAACTCTCCATCCACAACTACCCTTTGGCTTCTTGGGCGTCAGTCCTGAATCCACAAGACGACTTTCCCAGGATACCAAGCCTTCTGAAAGGCCCTACCATGGTTAACCGAAAGTATAACCGTCACACCCTCACAGATTTGAACCAGGTTCGTGAGACATGGTCTGCCCCTCACAAAGCCATACTGATCCTCCAAAACCAGGTAATGGTTCTCCGGATTCTCGAAAATCTTGTTTCTAAGAATATTCTCCGATAATTTGCCCGTCACTGAAGTAGGAATCACAGTTTCCCGCAGTCACCCAGGGTTTCTCCCGAACACTCAAGAGGACTTATCTGTTCTAATGTTTTTTTTTTTTTTTTCAGGAGTTCCAGCACATCCTCTCTTTTAACCTCGATATGTTGTCGCACATCGGGCCGTTTACGGCTGTCCTCACAAATGTCCCTCTCACTGGTGAGTACTGAACTGAAGTCTTCATTCAGGACCTGCCCTTCTTCCCCGGACTTCAGAGGCTTGTTTCATCTTCTATCCCCGACCGGTCCTACACTCACTCTGGTCATCTTTTTCTTCACATACATCTAGAATGGCTTGGGGTTTCCTTTAAAACTACTGCAGACCTTCTGTAGATGTTTCTATTTATCCAAATTCCATTCTTCAGTTTGTCCCCGGCTACTTTGTAAATTTACAGTCATGTCTGATCGTTGCCTTCCCATCCTGAGGTCAGCTTCCTAAAGCTTATTTCTTCCTCTTGACCAGATGTCAAACGAAATAACCCAAAAACTAAACAAGTTATCGAGTCATTATGGAAACGCCACAAACTGCTTCACTTCTAAGTAAGTAACGGGAGATTTTCTTTACAAGGCATATCTATCTAAACTATTCGGCTTAAAAGGCGGAGTTTATTTTGAAATAAATGTGGCATTAGGGCAGAGTCTGGACTACCAAGTTCTCTGTTATCGTTATTATAAAATTAATTATTAAAGAGGCAATTTGTTTTCAACTGCTGGCGTTAATGTTACCAGGATGGAAAATCACCTTATACAGAACACATTCCTCGTTATTAATGTCATTAAGTGTTTAAGCTATCAATCTCCCACTACAGATATGCACTTACCTTTTCAATTTTCTTAGAGTGCTTTTCCTCAAAACTGCGAATTCTCTCAATCTGCATTCCTGGGTATTTGAAATACTAAAATAAAGAAGCCTTTGAAATTTCATTTGCAACTGCAATCAAGTTCGACTCGGATATTATTACTGTTAATTACATAACAACCAATTTATTGTCAACGCGTATCTCATCCCATTTTTCAGCTCATCTCTGAACTTCCTCTGCGTCAGGCCGTAGATGCAAGTGTTGGTGCAGGTACTGAGATACCTTAACATAACACCACATTGATGCAAGTGTTGGTGCAGGTACTGAGATACCTCAACATAACATAACATAACTTAACAAGATGTATATCGAAGTTCTCAAATATTTGTCTGCAAAGGAAAAAAAAAATCACCGCTTGCCATTTCATAGAGTGTATTAAATAGGACATCCAGAGTAAAATGAAATTACCCGACAGAGCGAACGACATTTTAATAGACTTTCTCTGGTTCTCCACCACGTTTTTTTTTATTTTCAGTATTACTGCAGGGTCCCTTGCCGCTATAATGTGTCTCGCTGTAAAACCGTTACAAAGAAAGATTAAACATTTTCTTTAATTGCGGTGTGGTGATGCTGTCAACAAACTCGTAGATCTTCCATACTGATCAAGTGAAGTTTTCAGATATGTGGACGCAACGCCAAGGTACATTGTTAATTATTACATCATGCTCCACTATAAATTAAAACAGGATACACCTCACAACTCCCACAATCGCAACTATTACTACAGTCGCTACTCTTTCTGTACAGTGTCGCTTCCGAAGTTTCCGCCAGAAAATCGCAATGTAACAATCAAATGTGAAAACAACTGTGAGCCGAACCGAGAAGTCCAGGCTTGGAAATTTAAACAGGAAGTTCAGAGCGCAAACCGGCGTAAGGTGCAAGAAGCTGGCGTACAAGTAGAGATTACTGATGTCCTGCACAGTAACTGTAAGGGCAACCACAATGAGATCTACCGCAGCCATTCCCATAAGGTAGCGAGTGATACATTTGGAGAGTCCACATTTAAACAGAAAGGTCAGAGCGCAAACCGGCGTAAAGTGCAAGAAGCTGGCATACAAGTAGAGATTACTGATGTCCTGCACAGTAACTGTAAGGACAACTACAATGAGATCTACCGCAGCCATTCCCATAAGGTAACGAGTGATACATTTGGAGAGCCCACATTTTCCACGAGACAAGATCACAATCGCCGTTAAATTCCCTGAAATATACAGCGAAACCAGAGGTTAGCTGTAGAGAAGTTCAGTCAAATCATTCCCCGCCGATTGACAAATGGGGAAAATGTTGACTGCACTGAGCACCCGCTCGTACCAGTATCAGCACCTGCTCTACCGGCGTACTGGCACTTACGACCTCGGGATATAAACAACAGACTTGACTAATGCTACCTAATGTGGAGATGTAATGCACGGGGAATAATATGCAGTGGCCGGTCAGACTCCCGAATTATTACATACGTCCGAACGGAAGTAAAGAAAAATGACTCAGAAAGTTCAATTGGTCATCCGAAAGATGTGGAAACAAATGGTTAATGTTTCAAGTCAATATAACCTTCAGCAAAATTAGAATTTTTGTAGTCTACGTGAAGCCTACCATGCAGGAGCAATAAACAATTTTGTCTGGTTGATTCAATAGAACTGGCAATTGGTCCTTAGAAGAGGTTCCTTTGCTCTCAAAGCGTTAAAATGCTGTGAAAACACCATTTAAAAAAACGGAGTGTTTCCGGTCACAGAGCTGCCAACTCATCTGATTTTGTGTCTCTGCTGACAGGGAAAGAAAAGAAAAACTGGTCAAATATTACAGGTGACCGGACTGCAGTAGAACGTGATGGTGCTGAAGAGGCGGGAGTCCAAGATAACTGGAATTGGGGAATCTTTATTCTTTCCCGAAGGCTGTAGTGTTCCCTGTGCGGAGGACACGCCGTGGTTGTTCCTGGTGCGCAGGGGCTCCTGTTGAACCTCTTTCAACCGAGGCATGGCGCACAGACAGATATTTTCAGAAATGAAATGAGACAGAATATAACACTGAGGGTTTACGACGCTGCAACGAGTTGCCTCAATCTGCATCTGATCGTAATGAGCATTTATCGATCTGTGACACTGTCTCAGTTATCCCTTCTCCACTGGCACTGTCTGACAAAGGCACAGTCTGCAGCTCAGCATTTGCAATCGTTACAGTCGTCTGACGCGGTTCTCACTCTCTAACTGTGCTAAGGGCTTAACATAATGCAGTAACATCAACGTCACCCTCTTTATCCAAAACACGTTGAGCAAAATCATCAGATAGCCTCATTTAGAGTCGCCCTGTTGTTTCGTAATGCAAATATATAATTTGATTTACCTATGTCTTTCTCCTGTTGTTGTCCTTTGATATATTCACCTGTATTTGTAATTTTCAATGTGTGTCTGCATTGATTTTGTAGCAGTCACTCCTCTGGTATCCCAGCAATACCTGACTGGTGCCTTCTTAAATGAGATCATCGCCTTCTCCTAAATCACGAACTGCTGACCACCTTGTTTTCCAATTTTCAAGGGATTTTTTTTGAAAGGTACACAGCAATAATCATTCAGAAAGCTGACAATTGCTTGATGTTTCCCAGACAATTACGACAACAGAAAAACACAACAGATGTGTGGATTGGCACGAAAACGAATGAAGGGGGACCGGGACAACCCAAAGAATTGAATTGGTTTTTCAACAGCTTTAATGAGGAGACTTCTGTTCCCCTCTCAAATCTATCCAAATCCCCAGCCCATCCCTCGCCCTCCATCTCTCTCCAAGGACACCGTAGAGCCAATGACCATAGACAGATGGACTGTTACAGCTAAGCAGGTGAGGCGAGAGAACAGCAGGCTTGAGCCAATCAAGGCTGCTGCCGTGGATTATGTCCACGGGCACGCAATGTGTGTGCTGCTCAGCTGGGTGAAGTCTTTCAATACATCTTTGATCTGAGCCTCAGTCTGGAGAGGGTTCCATGCTGTCGAAAATACCCTGTCAAGTTCCAGTACCCAAGAAGACATGTCCCACCACGTCCAGTAAATGCAGACCAGAGGCAGTAACCTCTCATTTTATCATTAGAAAGACTGCTCCGGTCACCCATCCGGACCATCGTAACTGGACTCCCTGAAGTTTGCTTTACTGCATCTTAGGGTGAAATACTCCAGTTTCTTCCTGCTTCAACAGACTTAAGCCCATATGGACTACCATCCAGGCAGCACTGTGAGAATCGTGTTCTTTGATTTCTGCCAAGTTTATAACACCATGCGCCCTGCTTCCTTGGGGTGTAATCTCACCGAGATACAGGTGGATATGCCACTAGTTTCCTGCAATACCGAATACTTGTCCAGATGGCCACTGTTTGTGAGTTTGCAGAGCTGCGTGTCAAGTACCGTGGTTGCAGGCACACAGGCACCTCAGCGGACTGCCCCGTCCCTCTTCGACCAATCGGTGATTAAGGTTAATTAATAAGAACAAATTAAAAGAAGACAGCAGCAAGCGAAGCGGGCATCTGAGTGGAGATAGTCAGAGTGGCGGCCTTAAGGCTTTAGGTCTTCGAAAATTAAACGAAGAGATGCCAGACTCAGAGAAAACCATGGAAAGAAAAGCGCGTTTTCATTTTCCTACTCTTCTTTATATCTTCTCAGCTCGGTAAAGATGACAGGCGAGGTTAAGGAGCCAGCGCAGAGCACCCCGGCAGCCATTTCCCTCAACAACATGAAATTTCACTTTGGATACTGTCGGATTGTATGACCTAACAGAGGAAAGTCACAGTGGTCTGGTCCATGGAGCTGAGTCTGCCTTTATGACCCAGAGGAGAAGGGGGAAGAAGAGTCATACTAGAGTGATAGGGGATTCGTTAGGAAGGGATATAGAGCGGAGGGTTTGTGGACAGGAACGCCATTCCTGGATGGTACGTTGCCTACTGGCTGCCAGGGTCAGGGATGTTTTCAATCGAGTCCTCAGCATTCTGAAATGGGCGAGTGAATAGCCTGAAGTCGTGGTCTGTGTGGGTGCCAATGACATGGGTATGGTGAGTGACGAGGCATTGCATAGTGAGTTCAGAGAGTAGCTGCTAAATTAAAGGACAGAAAATCCAGAAGTGTAATATCAAGATTACTACCCGCCTCACTTGCTAGAGTATCTAGTGAAGACTATACATTTTAATACGTGGCTATGGAGTTGGTGTAAGACCAGGTGCAGAAGATTTCTGAATAACTAGTCTCTCTTCCAGGGAAGGTGGGATCAGTGCTGAGAGGAGTGTTTTCACCCGAACTAGGGAAGGTTTGCTAGTGCTGCACGATGGATTACTAGAGTTGCAGAGCAATGGGAGCCAGAGTGCCAAAACAGAGTGTCATAGGGTTAGAAGGTGTTGAACTATTCTGGATAAGGCTAAGGAACTGCAAGGGTAAAATTAAAATGACTGAAAACATGGAATGGATGTGGACTACACGGTGATAGAAAATGCATGTCAGAAGGCCAATGTTAAAATTGTCATGAAGGACTTCAATAACAGGTATAATGGCCAAACATGGCTGGTGCTTAATTACAGGAGCCGGGATTTCTAGAGTGTTTACAAGATGGCTTTTGAGAGTATGTCCTGGCTGAGCCCACTAGAATATTGGTTATTATGGACTGGGCAATGCGCAATGAACCAGGCCTGATAAGATATTCCAATCCCCCATGAACCTTGAGGAGAATCTAAAGCCAGATATATAAGTGTTACAGTGATATATCAGTGTTAAAGTGAATTACAGAGGCATGAGTGAGGTGTTGGCCAGAATTGTTTGGAAAAGAAAACTGTCAGGAATGACAGCTGATCTGCAGTGGCTGTAATATCTGGAGATAATTCGGAAGGCACAGGATGTATACATGTCAAAGAAGAAGAGGTATTCTAAAGAAAAGATGACGCAACCATGGGTAATAAGCCCTGAACCTGTACCGCTCCATAACCTCCCTGTCTCACTGGAACGTACCACTGCAGAACTCCACACAAATATGCCCTGAACCAGTACCCTCCATAACCTCCCTGTCTGACTGGAACGTACCAATGCAGAACACCACACAAATATGCCCTGAACCTGTACCCCTCCATAACCTCCCTGTCTCTCTGAAACGTACCAATGCAGAACCCCACACAAATATGCCCTGAACCTGTACCCTCCATAACCTCCCTGTCTCACTTGATAGTACCAATGCAGAACTCCACACAAAAATGCACTGAACCTGTACCGCTCCATAACCTCCCTGTCTGAATGGAACGTACCAATGCAGAACTCCACACAAATATGCCCTGAACCTGTACCCTCCATAACCTCCCTGTCTCACTGGAACGTACCAATGCAGAACTCCACACAAATGTGCCCTGAACCTGTACCCCTCCCCCTCCATAACCTCCATGTCTCACTGGAAAGTACCAATGCAGAACTCCACACAAATATGCCCTGAACCTGTACCACTCCATAACCTCACTGTCTCACTGGAACGTACCAATGCAGAACTCCACACAAATATGCCCTGAACCTGTACCCCTGCATAACCTCCCTGTTTCACTGGAACGCACCAATGCCAACTCCACTAAAATATGCCCTGAACCTGTACCCTTCCATAAACTCCCTGTCTCACTGGAACGTACCAATGCAGAACTCCACACAAATATGACATGAACCTGTACCCTCTATAACCTCCCTGTCTCACTGGAAAGCACCAATGCAGAACACCACACAAATATGCCCTGAACCTGTACCCGTCCATAACCTCCCTGTCTCACTGGAACGTACCAATGCAGAACTCCACACAAATATGCCCTGAACCAGTACCCTCCATAAACTCCCAGTCTCACTGGGAAGTACCAATGCAGAACTCCACACAAATTTGCCCTGAACCTGTACCCCTCCATAACCTCCCTGTCTCACTGGAACGTACCAATGCAGAACTCCGCACAAATATGCCATGAACCTGTACCCTCCATAACCTCCCTGTCTCAATTGAAAGTACCAATGCAGAACTCCACACAAATATGCCCTGAACCTGTACACTCCATAAAGTCATTATCTCACTGGAAAGTACCAATGCAGAACTCCCCACAAATATGCCCTGAACCTGTACCCCTCCATAACCTTCCTGTCTCACTGGAACGTACCAATGCAGAACTCCAAACAAATATGCCCTGAACCTGTACCCCTCCATAACCTCCCTGTCTCACTGGAACGCACCAATGCAGAACTCCACACAAATATACCCTGAACATGTACCCTCCATAACCTTCCTGTCTCACTGGAACGTACCAATGCAGAACTCCACACAAGTATGTCCTGAACATGTTCCCTCCATAACGTCCCTGTCTCACTGGAACGTACCAATGCAGAACTCCATACAAATATGCCCTGAACCGGTACCCTCCATTACCTCCCTGACTCACTGGAACGTACGAATACAGAATTCCACACAAATATGCACTGAACCTGTACCCGCCCATAACCTCCTTGTCTCACTGGAACGTACCAATGCAGAACTCCACACAAATTTCCCCTGAACCTGTACCCCTCCATAACCTCCCTGTCTCACTGGATGGTACCAATGCAGAACTCCACACAAATATGCCCTGAACCTGTACTCCTCCATAACCTCACTGTCTCACCGGAACATACCAATGCAGAACTCCACACAAATATGCCCTGAACCTGTACCCATTGCATAAGCTCCCTGTTTCACTGGAACGCACCAATGCCGAACTCCACTCAAATATGCCCTGAAACAGTACCCTACAAAACCTCCCTGTCTCACTGGAACGTACCATTGCAGAACACCAGACAAATATGCCCTGAACCTGTACCACTCCATAACCTCCCTGTCTCACTGGAACGTACCAATGCAGAACTCCACACAAATATGCCCTAAACCCTTAACCGTCCATTACCTCCCTGTCTCACTGGAACGTCTCACTGCAGAACTCCACACAAATATGCCATGAACCTGTACCATCTATAACCACCCTGACTCACTGAAACGTCCCACTGCAGAACTCCACACAAATATGCCATGAACCTGTACCCTCTATAACCACCCTGTCTCACTGGAACGTACCACTGCAGAACTCCACACAAATATGCCCTGAACCTGTACCATCCATAACCACCGTGTCTCACTGGAACGTACCAATGCAGAACTTCACACAAATATGCCCTGATCCTGTACCCTCCATAACCTCCCTGTCTCACTGGAACGTACCATTGCAGAACACCACACAAATATGCCCTGAACCTGTACCCCTCCATAACCTCCCTGTCTCACTGGAACGTACCAATGCAGAACTCCACACAAATATGCCTGAACCTTTACCCGTCCATAACCTCCCTGTCTCACTGGAACGTCCCACGGCAGAACTCCACACAAATATGCCATGAACCTGTACCCTCCATAAGCTCCCTGTCTCACTTGAGAGTACCAATGCAGTACTCCACACAAATATGCCCTGAACCTGTACACTCCATAACGTCATTGTCTCACTGGAACGTACCAATGCAGAACTCCCCACAAATATGCCCTGAACCTGCACCCCTCCATAACCTCCCTGTCTCACTGGAACGTACCAAT
The DNA here is from genome assembly GCF_048418815.1 of Hemitrygon akajei. Lineage (NCBI taxonomy): Eukaryota > Metazoa > Chordata > Chondrichthyes > Myliobatiformes > Dasyatidae > Hemitrygon > Hemitrygon akajei. The sequence continues at coordinate 1,594,855 of NW_027331948.1, forward strand.
GCAGAACTCCAAACAAATATGCCCTGAACCTGTACCCCTCCATAAACTCCCAGTGACACAGGAAAGTACCAACGCAGAACTCCACACAAATATACCCTGAACATTTACCCTCCATAACCTCCCTGTCTCACTGGAACGTACCAATGCAGAACTCCACACAAATATGACCTGAATCTGTACCCCTCCATAACCTCCCTGTCTCACAGGAACGTACCAATGCAGAACTCCACACAAATATGCCCTGAACCTCTACCCTCCATATGCTCCCTGTCTCACAGGAACGTACCAATACAGAATTCCACACAAATATGCCCTGAACCTGTACCCGCCCATAACCTCCTTGTCTCACTGGAACGAACCAATGCAGAACTCAACACAAATATGCCCTGAACCTGTACCCCTGCATAACCTCCCTGTTTCACTGGAACACACCAATGCCAAACTCCACTCAAATATGCACTGAACCTGTACCCTGCAAAACCTCCCTGCCTCACTGGAACGTACCATTGCAGAACACCAGACAAATATGCCCTGAACCTGTACCACTCCATAACCTCCCTGTCTCACTGGAACGTACCAATGCAGAACTCCACACAAATATGCCCTGAACCTGTAACCGTCCGTAAACTCCCTGTCTCACTGGAACGTCCCACTGCAGAACTCCACACAAATATGACATGAACCTGTACCCCCTATAACCTCCCTGTCTCACTGGAAAGTACCAATGCAGAACTCCACACAAATATGCCCTGAACCTGTACCCATCCATAACCACCCTGTCTCACTGGAACGTACCATTGCAGAACGCCACACAAATATGCCCTGAACCTGTACCATCCATAACCTCCCTGTCTCACTGGAATGTACCAAGGCAGAACTCCAGACAAATATGCCCTGAACCTGTACACTCCATATCCTCCCTGTCTCACTGGAAAGTTCCATTGCAGAACACAACACAAATATGCCCTGAACCTGTACCCGTCCATAAACTCCCTGTCTCACTGGAACGTCCCACTGCAGAACTCCACACAAATATGCCCTGAACCTGTACACTCAATAAAGTCATTGTCTGACTGGAAAGTACCAATGCAGAGCTCCCCACAAATATGCCCTGAACCTGTACCATCCATAACCACCGTGTCTCACTGGAACGTACCAATGCAGAACTTCACACAAATATGCCCTGATCCTGTACCCTCCATAACCTCCCTGTCTCACTGGAACGTACCATTGCAGAACACCACACAAATATGCCATGAACCTGTACCCCTCCATAACCTCCCTGTCTCACTGGAACGTACCAATGCAGAACTCCACACAAATATGCCCTGAACCTTTACCCGTCCATAACCTCCCTGTCTCACTGGAACGTCCCACTGCAGAACTCCACACAAATATGCCCTGAACCTTTACCCGTCCATAACCTCCCTGTCTCACTGGAACGTACCAATGCAGAACTCCACACAAATTTGCCCTGAACCTGTACCCCTCCCCCTCCATAACCTCCCTGTCTCTCTGGAACGTACCAATGCAGAACTCCACACAAATATGCCCTGAACCTGTAGCACTCCATAACCTCACTGTCTCACTGGAACGTACCAATGCAGAACTCCACACAACTATGCCCTGAACCTGTACCCCTGCAAAACCTCCCTGTCTCACTGGAACGTACCATTGCAGCACACCGGACAAATATGCCCTGAACCTGTACCCTTCCATAAACTCCCTGTCTCACTGGAACGTACCAATGCAGAACTCCACACAAATATGACATGAACCTGTACCCTCTATAACCTCCCTGTCTCACTGGAAAGCACCAATGCAGAACACCACACAAATATGCCCTAAACCTGTACCCGTCCATAACCTCCCTGTCCCACTGGAAAGTACCACTGCAGAACTCCACACAAATATGCCCTGAAGCTGTACCCCTCCATAACCTCCCTGTCTCACTGGAACGTACCAATGCAGAACTCCACACAAATATGCCCTGAACCTGTACACTCCATAACGTCATTATCTCACTGGAAAGTACCAATGCAGAACTCCCCACAAATAAGCCCTGAACCTGTACCCCTCCATAACCTTCCTGTCTCACTGGAACGTACCAATGCAGAACTCCAAACAAATATGACCTGAACCTGTACCCCTCCATAACCTCCCAGTCACACTGGAACGTACCAACGCAGAACTCCACAAAAATATACCCTGAACATGTACCCTCCATAACCTTCCTGTCTCACTGGAACGTACCAATGCAGAACTCCACACAAATATGCCCTGAACATGTTCCCTCCATAACCTCCTTGTCGCACTGGAACGTACCAATGCAGAACTCCACACAAATATGCCCTGAACCTGTATCCCTCCATAACGTCCCTGTCTCACTGGAACCTACCAATGCAGAACTCCATACAAATATGCCCTGAACCGGTACCCTCCATTACCTCCCTGACTCACTGGAATGTACCAATACAGAATTCCACACAAATATGCACTGAACCTGTCCCCGCACATAACCTCCTTGTCTCACTGGAACGTACCAATGCAGAACTCAACACAAATATGCCCTGAACCTGTACCCCTGCATAACCTCCTTGTTTCACTGGAACGCACCAATGCCAAACTCCACTCAAATATGCCCTGAACCTGTACCCTGCAAAACCTCCCTGTCTCACTGGAACGTACCATTGCAGAACACCAGACAAATATGCCCTGAACCTGTACCCTTCCATAAACTCCCTGTCTCACTGGATCGTACCAATGCAGAACTCCACACAAATATGACATGAACCTGTACCCTCTATAACCTCCCTGTCTCACTGGAAAGCACCAATGCAGAACACCACACAAATATGCCCTGAACCTGTACCCGTCCATAACCTCCCTGTCCCACTGGAAAGTACCACTGTAGAACTCCACACAAATATGCCCTGAAGCTGTACCCCTCCATAACCTCCCTGTTTCACTGGAATGCACCAATGCCAAACTCCACTCAAATATGCAATGAACCTGTACCCTGCAAAACCTCCCTGTCTCATTGGAACGTACCATTGCAGAACACCAGACAAATATGCCCTAAACCTGTACCACTCCATAACCTCCCTGTCTCACTGGAACGTACCAATGCAGAACTCCACACAAATATGCCCTGAACCTGTAACCGTCCGTAAACTCCCTGTCTCACTGGAACGTCCCACTGCAGAACTCCACACAAATATGACATGAACCTGTACCCTCTATAACCTCCCTGTCTCACTGGAAAGCACCAATGCAGAACACCACACAAATATGCCCTGAACCTGTACCCGTCCATAACCTCCCTGTCCCACTGGAAAGTACCAATGCAGAACTCCACACAAATATGCCCTGAACCTGTAGCACTCCATAACCTCACTGTCTCACTGGAACGTACCAATGCAGAACTCCACACAACTATGCCCTGAACCTGTACCCCTGCAAAACCTCCCTGTCTTACTGGAACGTACCATTGCAGAACACCGGACAAATATGCCCTGAACCTGTACCCTTCCATAAACTCCCTGTCTCACTGGAACGTACCAATGCAGAACTCCACACAAATATGACATGAACCTGTACCCTCTATAACCTCCCTGTCTCACTGGAAAGCACCAATGCAGAACACCACACAAATATGCCCTGAACCTGTACCCGTCCATAACCTCCCTGTCCCACTGGAAAGTACCACTGCAGAACTCCACACAAATATGCCCTGAAGCTGTACCCCTCCATAACCTCCCTGTCTCACTGGAACGTACCAATGCAGAACTCCACACAAATATGCCCTGAACCAGTACCCTCCATAACCTCCCAGTCTCACTGGGAAGTACCAATGCAGAACTCCACACAAATTTGACCTGAACCTGTACCCCTCCATAAACTCCCTGTCTCAATGGAACGTACCAATGCAGAACTCCGCACAAATATGCCATGAACCTGTACCCTCCATAACCTCCCTGTCTCACTTGAAAGTACCAATGAAGAACTCCACACAAATATGCCCTGAACCTGTACACTCCATAACGTCATTATCTCACTGGAAAGTACCAATGCAGAACTCCCCACAAATGAGCCCTGAACCTGTACCCCTCCATAACCTTCCTGTCTCACTGGAACGTACCAATGCAGAACTCCAAACAAATATGCCCTGAACCTGTACCCCTCCATAACCTCCCAGTCACACTGGAACGTACCAACGCAGAACTCCACAAAAATATACCCTGAACATGTACCCTCCATAACCTTCCTGTCTCACTGGAACGTACCAATGCAGAACTGCACACAAATATGCCCTGAACCTGTATCCCTCCATAACGTCCCTGTCTCACTGGAACCTACCAATGCAGAACTCCATACAAATATGCCCTGAACCGGTACCCTCCATTACCTCCCTGACTCACTGGAACGTACCAATACAGAATTCCACACAAATATGCACTGAACCTGTACACGCCCATAACCTCCTTGTCTCACTGGAACGTACCAATGCAGAACTCAACACAAATATGCCCTGAACCTGTACCCCTGCATAACCTCCCTGTTTCACTGGAACGCACCAATGCCAAACTCCACTCAAATATGCCCTGAACCTGTACCCTGCAAAACCTCCCTGTCTCACTGGAACGTACCATTGCAGAACACCAGACAAATATGCCCTGAACCTGTACCCTTCCATAAACTCCCTGTCTCACTGGATCGTACCAATGCAGAACTCCACACAAATATGACATGAACCTGTACCCTCTATAACCTCCCTGTCTCACTGGAAAGCACCAATGCAGAACACCACACAAATATGCCCTGAACCTGTACCCGTCCATAACCTCCTTGTCTCACTGGAACGTACCAATGCAGAACTCAACACAAATATGCCCTGAACCTGTACCCCTGCATAACCTCCCTGTTTCACTGGAACGCACCAATGCCAAACTCCACTCAAATATGCCCTGAACCTGTACCCTGCAAAACCTCCCTGTCTCACTGGAACGTACCATTGCAGAACACCAGACAAATATGCCCTGAACCTGTACCCTTCCATAAACTCCCTGTCTCACTGGATCGTACCAATGCAGAACTCCACACAAATATGACATGAACCTGTACCCTCTATAACCTCCCTGTCTCACTGGAAAGCACCAATGCAGAACACCACACAAATATGCCCTGAACCTGTACCCGTCCATAACCTCCCTGTCCCACTGGAAAGTACCACTGCAGAACTCCACACAAATATGCCCTGAAGCTGTACCACTCCATAACCTCCCTGTTTCACTGGAATGCACCAATGCCAAACTCCACTCAAATATGCAATGAACCTGTACCCTGCAAAACCTCCCTGTCTCATTGGAACGTACCATTGCAGAACACCAGACAAATATGCCCTAAACCTGTACCACTCCATAACCTCCCTGTCTCACTGGAACGTACCAATGCAGAACTCCACACAAATATGCCCTGAACCTGTAACCGTCCGTAAACTCCCTGTCTCACTGGAACGTCCCACTGCAGAACTCCACACAAATATGACATGAACCTGTACCCTCTATAACCTCCCTGTCTCACTGGAAAGTACCAATGCAGAACTCCACACAAATATGCCCTGAACCTGTACCCATCCATAACCACCCTGTCTCACTGGAACGTACCATTGCAGAACGCCACACAAATATGTCCTGAACCTGTACCCTCCATAACCTCCCTGTCTCACTGGAATGTACCAATGCAGAACTCCACACAAATATGCCCTGAACCTGTACACTCCATATCCTCCCTGTCTCACTGGAAAGTTCCATTGCAGAACACCACACAAATATGCCCTGAACCTGTACCCGTCCATAAACTCCCTGTCTCACTGGAACGTCCCACTGCAGAACTCCACACAAATATGCCATGAACATGTATCCTCCATAACCTCCCTGTCTCACTTGAAAGTACCAATGCAGAACTCCACACAAATATGCCCTGAACCTGTACACTCCATAAAGTCATTGTCTCACTGGAAAGTACCAATGCAGAGCTCCCCACAAATATGCCCTGAACCTGTACCCCTCCATAACCTTCTTGTCTCACTGGAACGTACCAATGCAGAACTCCAGACAAATATGCCCTGAACCTGTACACCTCCATGACCTTCCAGTCACTCTGGAACGTACCAATGCAGAACTCCACACAAATATGCCCTGAACATGTTCCCTCCATAACCTCCTTGTCGCACTGGAACGTACCAATGCAGAACTCCACACAAATATGCCCTGAACCTGTATCCCTCCATAACGACCCTGTCTCACTGGAACCTACCAATGCAGAACTCCATACAAATATGCCCTGAACCGGTACCCTCCATTACATCCCTGACTCACTGGAACGTACCAATACAGAATTCCACACAAATATGCACTGAACCTGTACCCGCCCATAACCTCCTTGTCTCACTGGAAAGTACCACTGCAGAACTCCACACAAATATGCCCTGAAGCTGTACCACTCCATAACCTCCCTGTTTCACTGGAATGCACCAATGCCAAACTCCACTCAAATATGCAATGAACCTGTACCCTGCAAAACCTCCCTGTCTCATTGGAACGTACCATTGCAGAACACCAGACAAATATGCCCTAAACCTGTACCACTCCATAACCTCCCTGTCTCACTGGAACGTACCAATGCAGAACTCCACACAAATATGCCCTGAACCTGTAACCGTCCGTAAACTCCCTGTCTCACTGGAACGTCCCACTGCAGAACTCCACACAAATATGACATGAACCTGTACCCTCTATAACCTCCCTGTCTCACTGGAAAGTACCAATGCAGAACTCCACACAAATATGCCCTGAACCTGTACCCATCCATAACCACCCTGTCTCACTGGAACGTACCATTGCAGAACGCCACACAAATATGTCCTGAACCTGTACCCTCCATAACCTCCCTGTCTCACTGGAATGTACCAATGCAGAACTCCACACAAATATGCCCTGAACCTGTACACTCCATATCCTCCCTGTCTCACTGGAAAGTTCCATTTCAGAACACCACACAAATATGCCCTGAACCTGTACCCGTCCATAAACTCCCTGTCTCACTGGAACGTCCCACTGCAGAACTCCACACAAATATGCCATGAACATGTATCCTCCATAACCTCCCTGTCTCACTTGAAAGTACCAATGCAGAACTCCACACAAATATGCCCTGAACCTGTACACTCCATAAAGTCATTGTCTCACTGGAAAGTACCAATGCAGAGCTCCCCACAAATATGCCCTGAACCTGTACCCCTCCATAACCTTCTTGTCTCACTGGAACGTACCAATGCAGAACTCCAGACAAATATGCCCTGAACCTGTACACCTCCATGACCTTCCAGTCACTCTGGAACGTACCAATGCAGAACTCCACACAAATATGCCCTGAACATGTTCCCTCCATAACCTCCTTGTCGCACTGGAACGTACCAATGCAGAACTCCACACAAATATGCCCTGAACCTGTATCCCTCCATAACGACCCTGTCTCACTGGAACCTACCAATGCAGAACTCCATACAAATATGCCCTGAACCGGTACCCTCCATTACATCCCTGACTCACTGGAACGTACCAATACAGAATTCCACACAAATATGCACTGAACCTGTACCCGCCCATAACCTCCTTGTCTCACTGGAACGTACCAATGCAGAACTCTACACAAATATGCCCTGAACCTGTACCCTGCAAAACCTCCCTGTCTCACTGGAACGTACCATTGCAGAACACCAGACAAATATGCCCTGAACCTGTACCCTTCCATAAACTCCCCGTCTCACTGGATCGTACCAATGCAGAACTCCACACAAATATGACATGAACCTGTACCCTCTATAACCTCCCTGTCTCACTGGAAAGCACCAATGCAGAACACCACACAAATATGCCCTGAACCTGTACCCGTCCATAACCTCCCTGTCTCACTGGAACGTACCAATGCAGAACTCCACACAAATATGCCCTGAACCAGTACCCTCCATAACCTCCCAGTCTCACTGGGAAGTACCAATGCAGAACTCCACACAAATTTGCCCTGAACCTGTACCCCTCCATAACCTCCTTGTCTCACTGGAACGTACCAATGCAGAACTCCGCACAAATATGCCATGAACCTGTACCCTCTATAACCTCCCTGTCTCACTGGAAAGCACCAATGCAGAACACCACACAAATATGCCCTGAACCTGTACCCGTCCATAACCTCCCTGTCCCACTGGAAAGTACCACTGCAGAACTCCACACAAATATGCCCTGAAGCTGTACCCCTCCATAACCTCCCTGTTTCACTGGAATGCACCAATGCCAAACTCCACTCAAATATGCAATGAACCTGTACCCTGCAAAACCTCCCTGTCTCATTGGAACGTACCATTGCAGAACACCAGACAAATATGCCCTAAACCTGTACCACTCCATAACCTCCCTGTCTCACTGGAACGTACCAATGCAGAACTCCACACAAATATGCCCTGAACCTGTAACCGTCCGTAAACTCCCTGTTTCACTGGAACGTCCCACTGCAGAACTCCACACAAATATGAATGAACCTGTACCCTCTATAACCTCCCTGTCTCACTGGAAAGTACCAATGCAGAACTCCACACAAATATGCCCTGAACCTGTACCCATCCATAACCACCCTGTCTCACTGGAACGTACCATTGCAGAACGCCACACAAATATGTCCTGAACCTGTACCCTCCATAACCTCCCTGTCTCACTGGAATGTACCAATGCAGAACTCCACACAAATATGCCCTGAACCTGTACACTCCATATCCTCCCTGTCTCACTGGAAAGTTCCATTGCAGAACACCACACAAATATGCCCTGAACCTGTACCCGTCCATAAACTCCCTGTCTCACTGGAACGTCCCACTGCAGAACTCCACACAAATATGCCATGAACATGTATCCTCCATAACCTCCCTGTCTCACTTGAAAGTACCAATGCAGAACTCCACACAAATATGCCCTGAACCTGTACACTCCATAAAGTCATTGTCTCACTGGAAAGTACCAATGCAGAGCTCCCCACAAATATGCCCTGAACCTTTACCCCTCCATAACCTTCTTGTCTCACTGGAACGTACCAATGCAGAACTCCAGACAAATATGCCCTGAACCTGTACACCTCCATGACCTTCCAGTCACTCTGGAACGTACCAACGCAGAACTCCACAAAAATATGCCCTGAACATGTTCCCTCCATAACCTCCTTGTCGCACTGGAACGTACCAATGCAGAACTCCACACAAATATGCCCTGAACCTGTATCCCTCCATAACGACCCTGTCTCACTGGAACCTACCAATGCAGAACTCCATACAAATATGCCCTGAACCGGTACCCTCCATTACCTCCCTGACTCACTGGAACGTACCAATACAGAATTCCACACAAATATGCACTGAACCTGTACCCGCCCATAACCTCCTTGTCTCACTGGAACGTACCAATGCAGAACTCTACACAAATATGCCCTGAACCTGTACCCTGCAAAACCTCCCTGTCTCACTGGAACGTACCATTGCAGAACACCAGACAAATATGCCCTGAACCTGTACCCTTCCATAAACTCCCCGTCTCACTGGATCGTACCAATGCAGAACTCCACACAAATATGACATGAACCTGTACCCTCTATAACCTCCCTGTCTCACTGGAAAGCACCAATGCAGAACACCACACAAATATGCCCTGAACCTGTACCCGTCCATAACCTCCCTGTCTCACTGGAACGTACCAATGCAGAACTCCACACAAATATGCCCTGAACCAGTACCCTCCATAACCTCCCAGTCTCACTGGGAAGTACCAATGCAGAACTCCACACAAATTTGCCCTGAACCTGTACCCCTCCATAACCTCCTTGTCTCACTGGAACGTACCAATGCAGAACTCCGCACAAATATGCCATGAACCTGTACCCTCCATAACCTACCTGTCTCACTTGAAAGTACCAATGCAGACCTCCACACAAATATGCCCTGAACCTGTACACTCCATAACGTCATTATCTCACTGGAAAGTACCAATGCAGAACTCCAAACAAATATGCCCTGAACCTGTACCCCTCCATAACCTCCCAGTCACACTGAAACGTACCAACGCAGAACTCCACAAAAATATACCCTGAACGTGTACCCTCCATAACCTTCCTGTCTCACTGGAACGTACCAATGCAGAACTCCACACAAATATGCCCTGAACATGTTCCCTCCATAACCTCCTTGTCGCACTGGAACGTACCAATGCAGAACTCCACACAAATATGCCCTGAACCTGTATCCCTCCATAACGTCCCTGTCTCACTGGAAAGTACCAATGCAGAACTCCCCACAAATATGCTCTGAACCTGTACCCCTCCCTAACCTTCCTGTCTCTCTGGAACGTACCAATGCAGAACTCCAAACAAATATGCCCTGAACCTGTACCCCTCCATAACCTCCCAGTCACACTGGAACGTACCAACGCAGAACTCCACAAAAATATACCCTGAACATGTACCCTCCATAACCTTCCTGTCTCACTGGAACGTACCAATGCAGAACTCCACACAAATATGCCCTGAACCGGTACCCTCCATTACCTCCCTGACTCACTGAAACGTACCAATACAGAATTCCACACAAATATGCACTGAACCTGTACCCGCCCATAACCTCCTTGACTCACTGGAACGTACCAATGCAGAACTCCACACAAATTTCCCCTGAACCTGTACCCCTCCATAACCTCCCTGTCTCACTGGATGGTACCAATGCAGAACACCACACAAATATGCCCTGAACCTGTACTCCTCCATAACCTCACTGTCTCACCGGAACATACCAATGCAGAACTCCACACAAATATGCCCTGAACCTGTACCCATTGCATAAGCTCCCTGTTTCACTGGAACGCACCAATGCCGAACTCCACTCAAATATGCCCTGAACCTGTACCCTACAAAACCTCCCTGTCTCACGGGAACGTACCATTGCAGAACACCAGACAAATATGCCCTGAACCTGTACCACTCCATAACCTCCCTGTCTCACTGGAACGTACCAATGCAGAACTCCACACAAATATGCCCTAAACCCTTAACCGTCCATAAACTGCCTGTCTCACTGGAACGTCCCACTGCAGAACTCCACACAAATATGCCATGAACCTGTACCATCTATAACCACCCTGACTCACTGGAAAGTCCCACTGCAGAACTGCACACAAATATGCCATGAACCTGTACCCTCTATAACCACCCTGTCTCACTGGAACGTACCACTGCAGAACTCCACACAAATATGCCCTGAACCTGTACCATCCATAACAACCGTTTCTCACTGGAACGTACCAATGCAGAACTTCACACAAATATGCCCTGATCCTGAACCCTCCATAACCTCCCTGTCTCACTGGAACGTACCATTGCAGAACACCACACAAATATGCCCTGAACCTGTACCCCTCCATAACCTCCCTGTCTCACTGGAACGTACCAATGCAGAACTCCACAGAAATATGCCATGAACATATATCCTCCATAACCTCCCTGTCTCACTTGAAAGTACCAATGCAGAACTCCACACAAATATGCCCTGAACCTGTACACTCCATAACCTTCTTGTCTCACTGGAACGTACCAATGCAGAACTCCAGACAAATATGCCCTGAACCTGTACACCTCCATGACCTTCCAGTCACTCTGGAACGTACCAATGCAGAACTCCACACAAATATGCCCTGAACATGTTCCCTCCATAACCTCCTTGTTGCACTGGAACGTACCAATGCAGAACTCCACACAAATATGCCCTGAACCTGTATCCCTCCATAACGACCCTGTCTCACTGGAACCTACCAATGCAGAACTCCATACAAATATGCCCTGAACCGGTACCCTCCATTACCTCCCTGACTCACTGGAACGTACCAATACAGAATTCCACACAAATATGCACTGAACCTGTACCTGCCCATAACCTCCTTGTCTCACTGGAACGTACCAATGCAGAACTCTACACAAATATACCCTGAACCTGTACCCCTGCATAACCTCCCTGTTTCACTGGAACGCTCCAATGCCAAACTCCACTCAAATATGCCCTGAACCAGTACCCTGCAAAACCTCCCTGTCTCACTGGAACGTACCATTGCAGAACACCAGACAAATATGCCCTGAACCTGTACCCTTCCATAAACTCCCTGTCTCACTGGATCGTACCAATGCAGAACTCCACACAAATATGACCTGAAGCTGTACCCCTCCATAACCTCCCTGTCTCACTGGAACGTACCAATGCAGAACTCCACACAAATATGCCCTGAACCAGTACCCCCCATAACCTCCCAGTCTCACTGGGAAGTACCAATGCAGAACTCCACACAAATTTGCCCTGAACCTGTACCCCTCCATAACCTCCTTGTCTCACTGGAACGTACCAATGCAGAACTCCGCACAAATATGCCATGAACCTGTACCCTCCATAACCTACCTGTCTCACTTGAAAGTACCAATGCAGAACTCCACACAAATATGCCCTGAACCTGTACACTCCATAACGTCATTATCTCACTGGAAAGTACCAATGCAGAACTCCAAACAAATATGCCCTGAACCTGTACCCCTCCATAACCTCCCAGTCACACTGAAACGTACCAACGCAGAACTCCACAAAAATATACCCTGAACATGTACCCTCCATAACCTTCCTGTCTCACTGGAACGTACCAATGCAGAACTCCACACAAATATGCCCTGAACATGTTCCCTCCATAACCTCCTTGTCGCACTGGAACGTACCAATGCAGAACTCCACACAAATATGCCCTGAACCTGTATCCCTCCATAACGTCCCTGTCTCACTGGAAAGTACCAATGCAGAACTCCCCACAAATATGCCCTGAACCTGTACCCCTCCATATCCTCCCAGTCACACTGGAACGTACCAACGCAGAACTCCACAAAAATATACCCTGAACATGTACCCTCCATAACCTACCTGTCTCACTGGAAAGCACCAATGCAGAACACCACACAAATATGCCCTGAACCTGTACCCGTCCATAACCTCCCTGTCCCACTGGAAAGTACCAATGCAGAACTCCACACAAATATGCCCTGAACCTGTAGCACTCCATAACCTCACTGTCTCACTGGAACGTACCAATGCAGAACTCCACACAACTATTCCCTGAACCTGTACCCCTGCAAAACTTCCCTGTCTCACTGGAACGTACCATTGCAGAACACCGGACAAATATGCCCTGAACCTGTACCCTTCCATAAACTCCCTGTCTCACTGGAACGTACCAATGCAGAACTCCACACAAATATGACATGAACCTGTACCCTCTATAACCTCCCTGTCTCACTGGAAAGCACCAATGCAGAACACCACACAAATATGCCCTGAACCTGTACACTCCATAACGTCATTATCTCACTGGAAAGTACCAATGCAGAACTCCCCACAAATGAGCCCTGAACCTGTACCCCTCCATAACCTTCCTGTCTCACTGGAACGTACCAATGCAGAACTCCAAACAAATATGCCCTGAACCTGTACCCCTCCATAACCTCCCAGTCACACTGGAACGTACCAACGCAGAACTCCACAAAAATATACCCTGAACATGTACCCTCCATAACCTTCCTGTCTCACTGGAACGTACCAATGCAGAACTCCACACAAATATGCCCTGAACCTGTATCCCTCCATAACGTCCCTGACTCACTGGAACCTACCAATGCAGAACTCCATACAAATATGCCCTGAACCGGTACCCTCCATTACCTCCCTGACTCACTGGAACGTACCAATACAGAATTCCACACAAATATGCACTGAACCTGTACCCGCCCATAACCTCCTTGTCTCACTGGAACGTACCAATGCAGAACTCAACACAAATATGCCCTGAACCTGTACCCCTGCATAACCTCCCTGTTTCACTGGAACGCACCAATGCCAAACTCCACTCAAATATGCCCTGAACCTGTACCCTGCAAAACCTCCCTGTCTCACTGGAACGTACCATTGCAGAACACCAGACAAATATGCCCTGAACCTGTACCCTTCCATAAACTCCCTGTCTCACTGGATCGTACCAATGCAGAACTCCACACAAATATGACATGAACCTGTACCCTCTATAACCTCCCTGTCTCACTGGAAAGCACCAATGCAGAACACCACACAAATATGCCCTGAACCTGTACCCGTCCATAACCTCCTTGTCTCACTGGAACGTACCAATGCAGAACTCAACACAAATATGCCCTGAACCTGTACCCCTGCATAACCTCCCTGTTTCACTGGAACGCACCAATGCCAAACTCCACTCAAATATGCCCTGAACCTGTTCCCTGCAAAACCTCCCTGTCTCACTGGAACGTACCATTGCAGAACACCAGACAAATATGCCCTGAACCTGTACCCTTCCATAAACTCCCTGTCTCACTGGATCGTACCAATGCAGAACTCCACACAAATATGACATGAACCTGTACCCTCTATAACCTCCCTGTCTCACTGGAAAGCACCAATGCAGAACACCACACAAATATGCCCTGAACCTGTACCCGTCCATAACCTCCCTGTCCCACTGGAAAGTACCACTGCAGAACTCCACACAAATATGCCCTGAAGCTGTACCCCTCCATAACCTCCCTGTTTCACTGGAATGCACCAATGCCAAACTCCACTCAAATATGCAATGAACCTGTACCCTGCAAAACCTCCCTGTCTCATTGGAACGTACCATTGCAGAACACCAGACAAATATGCCCTAAACCTGTACCACTCCATAACCTCCCTGTCTCACTGGAACGTACCAATGCAGAACTCCACACAAATATGCCCTGAACCTGTAACCGTCCGTAAACTCCCTGTCTCACTGGAACGTCCCACTGCAGAACTCCACACAAATATGACATGAACTTGTACCCTCTATAACCTCCCTGTCTCACTGGAAAGTACCAATGCAGAACTCCACACAAATATGCCCTGAACCTGTACCCATCCATAACCACCCTGTCTCACTGGAACGTACCATTGCAGAACGCCACACAAATATGTCCTGAACCTGTACCCTCCATAACCTCCCTGTCTCACTGGAATGTACCAATGCAGAACTCCACACAAATATGCCCTGAACCTGTACACTCCATATCCTCCCTGTCTCACTGGAAAGTTCCATTGCAGAACACCACACAAATATGCCCTGAACCTGTACCCGTCCATAAACTCCCTGTCTCACTGGAACGTCCCACTGCAGAACTCCACACAAATATGCCATGAACATGTATCCTCCATAACCTCCCTGTCTCACTTGAAAGTACCAATGCAGAACTCCACACAAATATGCCCTGAACCTGTACACTCCATAAAGTCATTGTCTCACTGGAAAGTACCAATGCAGAGCTCCCCACAAATATGCCCTGAACCTGTACCCCTCCATAACCTTCTTGTCTCACTGGAACGTACCAATGCAGAACTCCAGACAAATATGCCCTGAACCTGTACACCTCCATGACCTTCCAGTCACTCTGGAACGTACCAATGCAGAACTCCACACAAATATGCCCTGAACATGTTCCCTCCATAACCTCCTTGTCGCACTGGAACGTACCAATGCAGAACTCCACACAAATATGCCCTGAACCTGTATCCCTCCATAACGACCCTGTCTCACTGGAACCTTCCAATGCAGAACTCCATACAAATATGCCCTGAACCGGTACCCTCCATTACCTCCCTGACTCACTGGAACGTACCAATACAGAATTCCACACAAATATGCCCTGAACCTGTACCCTTCCATAAACTCCCCGTCTCACTGGATCGTACCAATGCAGAACTCCACACAAATATGACATGAACCTGTACCCTCTATAACCTCCCTGTCTCACTGGAAAGCACCAATGCAGAACACCACACAAATATGCCCTGAACCTGTACCCGTCCATAACCTCCCTGTCTCACTGGAACGTACCAATGCAGAACTCCACACAAATATGCCCTGAACCAGTACCCTCCATAACCTCCCAGTCTCACTGGGAAGTACCAATGCAGAACTCCACACAAATTTGCCCTGAACCTGTACCCCTCCATAACCTCCTTGTCTCACTGGAACGTACCAATGCAGAACTCCGCACAAATATGCCATGAACCTGTACCCTCCATAACCTACCTGTCTCACTTGAAAGTACCAATGCAGAACTCCACACAAATATGCCCTGAACCTGTACACTCCATAACGTCATTATCTCACTGGAAAGTACCAATGCAGAACTCCAAACAAATATGCCCTGAACCTGTACCCCTCCATAACCTCCCAGTCACACTGAAACGTACCAACGCAGAACTCCACAAAAATATACCCTGAACGTGTACCCTCCATAACCTTCCTGTCTCACTGGAACGTACCAATGCAGAACTCCACACAAATATGCCCTGAACATGTTCCCTCCATAACCTCCTTGTCGCACTGGAACGTACCAATGCAGAACTCCACACAAATATGCCCTGAACCTGTATCCCTCCATAACGTCCCTGTCTCTCTGGAACGTACCAATGCAGAACTCCAAACAAATATGCCCTGAACCTGTACCCCTCCATAACCTCCCAGTCACACTGGAACGTACCAACGCAGAACTCCACAAAAATATACCCTGAACATGTACCCTCCATAACCTTCCTGTCTCACTGGAACGTACCAATGCAGAACTCCACACAAATATGCCCTGAACCGGTACCCTCCATTACCTCCCTGACTCACTGAAACGTACCAATACAGAATTCCACACAAATATGCACTGAACCTGTACCCGCCCATAACCTCCTTGACTCACTGGAACGTACCAATGCAGAACTCCACACAAATTTCCCCTGAACCTGTACCCCTCCATAACCTCCCTGTCTCACTGGATGGTACCAATGCAGAACACCACACAAATATGCCCTGAACCTGTACTCCTCCATAACCTCACTGTCTCACCGGAACATACCAATGCAGAACTCCACACAAATATGCCCTGAACCTGTACCCATTGCATAAGCTCCCTGTTTCACTGGAACGCACCAATGCCGAACTCCACTCAAATATGCCCTGAACCTGTACCCTACAAAACCTCCCTGTCTCACGGGAACGTACCATTGCAGAACACCAGACAAATATGCCCTGAACCTGTACCACTCCATAACCTCCCTGTCTCACTGGAACGTACCAATGCAGAACTCCACACAAATATGCCCTAAACCCTTAACCGTCCATAAACTGCCTGTCTCACTGGAACGTCCCACTGCAGAACTCCACACAAATATTCCATGAACCTGTACCATCTATAACCACCCTGACTCACTGGAAAGTCCCACTGCAGAACGGCACACAAATATGCCATGAACCTGTACCCTCTATAACCACCCTGTCTCACTGGAACGTACCACTGCAGAACTCCACACAAATATGCCCTGAACCTGTACCATCCATAACAACCGTTTCTCACTGGAACGTACCAATGCAGAACTTCACACAAATATGCCCTGAACCTGTACCCCTCCATAACCTTCTTGTCTCACTGGAACGTACCAATGCAGAACTCCAGACAAATATGCCCTGAACCTGTACACCTCCATGACCTTCCAGTCACTCTGGAACGTACCAATGCAGAACTCCACACAAATATGCCCTGAACATGTTCCCTCCATAACCTCCTTGTCGCACTGGAACGTACCAATGCAGAACTCCACACAAATATGCCCTGAACCTGTATCCCTCCATAACGACCCTGTCTCACTGGAACCTACCAATGCAGAACTCCATACAAATATGCCCTGAACCGGTACCCTCCATTACCTCCCTGACTCACTGGAACGTACCAATACAGAATTCCACACAAATATGCCCTGAACCTGTACCCTTCCATAAACTCCCCGTCTCACTGGATCGTACCAATGCAGAACTCCACACAAATATGACATGAACCTGTACCCTCTATAACCTCCCTGTCTCACTGGAAAGCACCAATGCAGAACACCACACAAATATGCCCTGAACCTGTACCCGTCCATAACCTCCCTGTCTCACTGGAACGTACCAATGCAGAACTCCACACAAATATGCCCTGAACCAGTACCCTCCATAACCTCCCAGTCTCACTGGGAAGTACCAATGCAGAACTCCACACAAATTTGCCCTGAACCTGTACCCCTCCATAACCTCCTTGTCTCACTGGAACGTACCAATGCAGAACTCCGCACAAATATGCCATGAACCTGTACCCTCCATAACCTACCTGTCTCACTTGAAAGTACCAATGCAGAACTCCACACAAATATGCCCTGAACCTGTACACTCCATAACGTCATTATCTCACTGGAAAGTACCAATGCAGAACTCCAAACAAATATGCCATGAACCTGTACCCCTCCATAACCTCCCAGTCACACTGAAACGTACCAACGCAGAACTCCACAAAAATATACCCTGAACGTGTACCCTCCATAACCTTCCTGTCTCACTGGAACGTACCAATGCAGAACTCCACACAAATATGCCCTGAACATGTTCCCTCCATAACCTCCTTGTCGCACTGGAACGTACCAATGCAGAACTCCACACAAATATGCCCTGAACCTGTATCCCTCCATAACGTCCCTGTCTCTCTGGAACGTACCAATGCAGAACTCCAAACAAATATGCCCTGAACCTGTACCCCTCCATAACCTCCCAGTCACACTGGAACGTACCAACGCAGAACTCCACAAAAATATACCCTGAACATGTACCCTCCATAACCTTCCTGTCTCACTGGAACGTACCAATGCAGAACTCCACACAAATATGCCCTGAACCGGTACCCTCCATTACCTCCCTGACTCACTGAAACGTACCAATACAGAATTCCACACAAATATGCACTGAACCTGTACCCGCCCATAACCTCCTTGACTCACTGGAACGTACCAATGCAGAACTCCACACAAATTTCCCCTGAACCTGTACCCTCCATAACCTCCCTGTCTCACTGGATGGTACCAATGCAGAACACCACACAAATATGCCCTGAACCTGTACTCCTCCATAACCTCACTGTCTCACCGGAACATACCAATGCAGAACTCCACACAAATATGCCCTGAACCTGTACCCATTGCATAAGCTCCCTGTTTCACTGGAACGCACCAATGCCGAACTCCACTCAAATATGCCCTGAACCTGTACCCTACAAAACCTCCCTGTCTCACGGGAACGTACCATTGCAGAACACCAGACAAATATGCCCTGAACCTGTACCACTCCATAACCTCCCTGTCTCACTGGAACGTACCAATGCAGAACTCCACACAAATATGCCCTAAACCCTTAACCGTCCATAAACTGCCTGTCTCACTGGAACGTCCCACTGCAGAACTCCACACAAATATGCCATGAACCTGTACCATCTGTAACCACCCTGACTCACTGGAAAGTCCCACTGCAGAACGGCACACAAATATGCCATGAACCTGTACCCTCTATAACCACCCTGTCTCACTGGAACGTACCACTGCAGAACTCCACACAGATATGCCCTGAACCTGTACCATCCATAACAACCGTTTCTCACTGGAACGTACCAATGCAGAACTTCACACAAATATGCCCTGATCCTGAACCCTCCATAACCTCCCTGTCTCACTGGAACGTACCATTGCAGAACACCACACAAATATGCCCTGAACCTGTACCCCTCCATAACCTCCCTGTCTCACTGGAAAGCACCAATGCAGAACACCACACAAATATGCCCTGAACCTGTACCCGTCCATAACCTCCTTGTCTCACTGGAACGTACCAATGCAGAACTCAACACAAATATGCCCTGAACCTGTACCCCTGCATAACCTCCCTGTTTCACTGGAACGCACCAATGCCAAACTCCACTCAAATATGCCCTGAACCTGTACCCTGCAAAACCTCCCTGTCTCACTGGAACGTACCATTGCAGAACACCAGACAAATATGCCCTGAACCTGTACCCTTCCATAAACTCCCTGTCTCACTGGATCGTACCAATGCAGAACTCCACACAAATATGACATGAACCTGTACCCTCTATAACCTCCCTGTCTCACTGGAAAGCACCAATGCAGAACACCACACAAATATGCCCTGAACCTGTACCCGTCCATAACCTCCCTGTCCCACTGGAAAGTACCACTGCAGAACTCCACACAAATATGCCCTGAAGCTGTACCCCTCCATAACCTCCCTGTTTCACTGGAATGCACCAATGCCAAACTCCACTCAAATATGCAATGAACCTGTACCCTGCAAAACCTCCCTGTCTCATTGGAACGTACCAGTGCAGAACACCAGACAAATATGCCCTAAACCTGTACCACTCCATAACCTCCCTGTCTCACTGGAACGTACCAATGCAGAACTCCACACAAATATGCCCTGAACCTGTAACCGTCCGTAAACTCCCTGTCTCACTGGAACGTCCCACTCCAGAACTCCACACAAATATGACATGAACCTGTACCCTCTATAACCTCCCTGTCTCACTGGAAAGTACCAATGCAGAACTCCACACAAATATGCCCTGAACCTGTAACCATCCATAACCACCCTGTCTCACTGGAACATACCATTGCAGAACGCCACACAAATATGTCCTGAACCTGTACCCTCCATAACCTCCCTGTCTCACTGGAATGTACCAATGCAGAACTCCACACAAATATGCCCTGAACCTGTACACTCCATATCCTCCCTGTCTCACTGGAAAGTTCCATTGCAGAACACCACACAAATATGCCCTGAACCTGTACCCGTCCATAAACTCCCTGTCTCACTGGAACGTCCCACTGCAGAACTCCACACAAATATGCCATGAACATGTATCCTCCATAACCTCCCTGTCTCACTTGAAAGTACCAATGCAGAACTCCACACAAATATGCCCTGAACCTGTACACTCCATAAAGTCATTGTCTCACTGGAAAGTACCAATGCAGAACTCCCAACAAATATGCCCTGAACCTGTACCCCTCCATAACCTTCTTGTCTCACTGGAACGTACCAATGCAGAACTCCAGACAAATATGCCCTGAACCTGTACACCTCCATGACCTTCCAGTCACTCTGGAACGTACCAATGCAGAACTCCACACAAATATGCCCTGAACATGTTCCCTCCATAACCTCCTTGTCGCACTGGAACGTACCAATGCAGAACTCCACACAAATATGCCCTGAACCTGTATCCCTCCATAACGACCCTGTCTCACTGGAACCTACCAATGCAGAACTCCATACAAATATGCCCTGAACCGGTACCCTCCATTACCTCCCTGACTCACTGGAACGTACCAATACAGAATTCCACACAAATATGCACTGAACCTGTACCCGCCCATAACCTCCTTGTCTCACTGGAACGTACCAATGCAGAACTCTACACAAATATGCCCTGAACCTGTACCCTGCAAAACCTCCCTGTCTCACTGGAACGTACCATTGCAGAACACCAGACAAATATGCCCTGAACCTGTACCCTTCCATAAACTCCCCGTCTCACTGGATCGTACCAATGCAGAACTCCACACAAATATGACATGAACCTGTACCCTCTATAACCTCCCTGTCTCACTGGAAAGCACCAATGCAGAACACCACACAAATATGCCCTGAACCTGTACCCGTCCATAACCTCCCTGTCTCACTGGAACGTACCAATGCAGAACTCCACACAAATATGCCCTGAACCAGTACCCTCCATAACCTCCCAGTCTCACTGGGAAGTACCAATGCAGAACTCCACACAAATTTGCCCTGAACCTGTACCCCTCCATAACCTCCTTGTCTCACTGGAACGTATCAATGCAGAACTCCGCACAAATATGCCATGAACCTGTACCCTCCATAACCTACCTGTCTCACTTGAAAGTACCAATGCAGAACTCCACACAAATATGCCCTGAACCTGTACACTCCATAACGTCATTATCTCACTGGAAAGTACCAATGCAGAACTCCAAACAAATATGCCCTGAACCTGTACTGCTCCATAACCTCCCAGTCACACTGAAACGTACCAACGCAGAACTCCACAAAAATATACCCTGAACGTGTACCCTCCATAACCTTCCTGTCTCACTGGAACGTACCAATGCAGAACTCCACACAAATATGCCCTGAACATGTTCCCTCCATAACCTCCTTGTCGCACTGGAACGTACCAATGCAGAACTCCACACAAATATGCCCTGAACCTGTATCCCTCCATAACGTCCCTGTCTCACTGGAAAGTACCAATGCAGAACTCCCCACAAATATGCTCTGAACCTGTACCCCTCCCTAACCTTCCTGTCTCTCTGGAACGTACCAATGCAGAACTCCAAACAAATATGCCCTGAACCTGTACCCCTCCATAACCTCCCAGTCACACTGGAACGTACCAACGCAGAACTCCACAAAAATATACCCTGAACATGTACCCTCCATAACCTTCCTGTCTCACTGGAACGTACCAATGCAGAACTCCACACAAATATGCCCTGAACCGGTACCCTCCATTACCTCCCTGACTCACTGAAACGTACCAATACAGAATTCCACACAAATATGCACTGAACCTGTACCCGCCCATAACCTCCTTGACTCACTGGAACGTACCAATGCAGAACTCCACACAAATTTCCCCTGAACCTGTACCCCTCCATAACCTCCCTGTCTCACTGGATGGTACCAATGCAGAACACCACACAAATATGCCCTGAACCTGTACTCCTCCATAACCTCACTGTCTCACCGGAACATACCAATGCAGAACTCCACACAAATATGCCCTGAACCTGTACCCATTGCATAAGCTCCCTGTTTCACTGGAACGCACCAATGCCGAACTCCACTCAAATATGCCCTGAACCTGTACCCTACAAAACCTCCCTGTCTCACGGGAACGTACCATTGCAGAACACCAGACAAATATGCCCTGAACCTGTACCACTCCATAACCTCCCTGTCTCACTGGAACGTACCAATGCAGAACTCCACACAAATATGCCCTAAACCCTTAACCGTCCATAAACTGCCTGTCTCACTGGAACGTCCCACTGCAGAACTCCACACAAATATGCCATGAACCTGTACCATCTATAACCACCCTGACTCACTGGAAAGTCCCACTGCAGAACTGCACACAAATATGCCATGAACCTGTACCCTCTATAACCACCCTGTCTCACTGGAACGTACCACTGCAGAACTCCACACAAATATGCCCTGAACCTGTACCATCCATAACAACCGTTTCTCACTGGAACGTACCAATGCAGAACTTCACACAAATATGCCCTGATCCTGAACCCTCCATAACCTCCCTGTCTCACTGGAACGTACCATTGCAGAACACCACACAAATATGCCCTGAACCTGTACCCCTCCATAACCTCCCTGTCTCACTGGAACGTACCAATGCAGAACTCCACAGAAATATGCCATGATCATATATCCTCCATAACCTCCCTGTCTCACTTGAAAGTACCAATGCAGAACTCCACACAAATATGCCCTGAACCTGTACACTCCATAACCTTCTTGTCTCACTGGAACGTACCAATGCAGAACTCCAGACAAATATGCCCTGAACCTGTACACCTCCATGACCTTCCAGTCACTCTGGAACGTACCAATGCAGAACTCCACACAAATATGCCCTGAACATGTTCCCTCCATAACCTCCTTGTCGCACTGGAACGTACCAATGCAGAACTCCACACAAATATGCCCTGAACCTGTATCCCTCCATAACGACCCTGTCTCACTGGAACCTACCAATGCAGAACTCCATACAAATATGCCCTGAACCGGTACCCTCCATTACCTCCCTGACTCACTGGAACGTACCAATACAGAATTCCACACAAATATGCACTGAACCTGTACCTGCCCATAACCTCCTTGTCTCACTGGAACGTACCAATGCAGAACTCTACACAAATATACCCTGAACCTGTACCCCTGCATAACCTCCCTGTTTCACTGGAACGCTCCAATGCCAAACTCCACTCAAATATGCCCTGAACCAGTACCCTGCAAAACCTCCCTGTCTCACTGGAACGTACCATTGCAGAACACCAGACAAATATGCCCTGAACCTGTACCCTTCCATAAACTCCCTGTCTCACTGGATCGTACCAATGCAGAACTCCACACAAATATGACCTGAAGCTGTACCCCTCCATAACCTCCCTGTCTCACTGGAACGTACCAATGCAGAACTCCACACAAATATGCCCTGAACCAGTACCCTCCATAACCTCCCAGTCTCACTGGGAAGTACCAATGCAGAACTCCACACAAATTTGCCCTGAACCTGTACCCCTCCATAACCTCCTTGTCTCACTGGAACGTACCAATGCAGAACTCCGCACAAATATGCCATGAACCTGTACCCTCCATAACCTACCTGTCTCACTTGAAAGTACCAATGCAGAACTCCACACAAATATGCCCTGAACCTGTACACTCCATAACGTCATTATCTCACTGGAAAGTACCAATGCAGAACTCCAAACAAATATGCCCTGAACCTGTACCCCTCCATAACCTCCCAGTCACACTGAAACGTACCAACGCAGAACTCCACAAAAATATACCCTGAACATGTACCCTCCATAACCTTCCTGTCTCACTGGAACGTACCAATGCAGAACTCCACACAAATATGCCCTGAACATGTTCCCTCCATAAACTCCTTGTCGCACTGGAACGTACCAATGCAGAACTCCACACAAATATGCCCTGAACCTGTATCCCTCCATAACGTCCCTGTCTCACTGGAAAGTACCAATGCAGAACTCCCCACAAATATGCCCTGAACCTGTACCCCTCCATAAGCTCCCAGTCACACTGGAACGTACCAACGCAGAACTCCACAAAAATATACCCTGAACATGTACCCTCCATAACCTTCCTGTCTCACTGGAACGTACCAATGCAGAACTCCACACAAATATGCCCTGACCCGGTACCCTCCATTACCTCCCTGACTCACTGGAACGTACCAATACAGAATTCCACACAAATATGCACTGAACCTGTACCCGCCCATAACCTCCTTGTCTCACTGGAACGTACCAATGCAGAACTCCACACAAATTTCCCCTGAACCTGTACCCCTCCATAACCTCCCTGTCTCACTGGATGGTACCAATACAGAACTCCACACAAATATGCCCTGAACCTGTACTCCTCCATAACCTCACTATCTCACCGGAACATACCAATGCAGAACTCCACACAAATATGCCCTGAACCTGTACCCATTGCATAAGCTCCCTGTTTCACTGGAACGCACCAATGCCGAACTCCACTGAAATATGCCCTGAACCTGTACCCTACAAAACCTCCCTGTCTCACGGGAACGTACCATTGCAGAACACCAGACAAATATGCCCTGAACCTGTACCACTCCATAACCTCCCTGTCTCACTTGAACGTACCAATGCAGAACTCCACACAAATATGCCCTAAACCCTTAACCGTCCATAAACTGCCTGTCTCACTGGAACGTCCCACTGCAGAACTCCACACAAATATGCCATGAACCTGTACCATCTATAACCACCCTGACTCACTGGAAAGTCCCACTGCAGAACTGCACACAAATATGCCATGAACCTGTACCCTCTATAACCACCCTGTCTCACTGGAACGTACCACTGCAGAACTCCGCACAAATATGCCCTGAACCTGTACCATCCATAACCACCGTGTCTCACTGGAACGTACCAATGCAGAACTTCACACAAATATGCCCTGATCCTGAACCCTCCATAACCTCCCTGTCTCACAGGAACGTACCATTGCAGAACACCACACAAATATGCCCTGAACCTGTACCCCTCTATAACCTCCCTGTCTCACTGGAACGTACCAATGCAGAACTCCACAGAAATATGCCCTGAACCTTTACCCGTCCATAACCTCCCTGTCTCACTGGAACGTCCAACTGCAGAACTCCACACAAATATGCCATGAACCTGTACCCTCCATAAGTTCCCTGTCTCACTTGAAAGTACCAATGCAGTACTCCATACAAATATGCCCTGAACCTGTACACTCCATAACGTCATTGTCTCACTGGAACGTACCAATGGAGAACTCCCCACAAATATGCCCGGAACCTGCACCCCTCCATAACCTCCCTGTCTCACTGGAACGTACCAATGCAGAACTCCAAACAAATATGCCCTGAAGCTGTACCCCTCCATAAACTCCCAGTGACACAGGAACGTACCAACGCAGAGCTCCACACAAATATGCCCTGAACCTTTACCCGTCCATAACCTCCCTGTCTCACTGGAACGTCCCACTGCAGAACTCCACACAAATATGCCATGAACCTGTACCATCTATAACCACCCTGACTCACTGGAAAGTCCCACTGCAGAACTGCACACAAATATGCCATGAACCTGTACCCTCTATAACCACCCTGTCTCACTGGAACGTACCACTGCAGAACTCCGCACAAATATGCCCTGAACCTGTACCATCCATAACCACCGTGTCTCACTGGAGCGTACCAATGCAGAACTTCACACAAATATGCCCTGATCCTGAACCCTCCATAACCTCCCTGTCTCACTGGAACGTACCATTGCAGAACACCACACAAATATGCCCTGAACCTGTACCCCTCCATAACCTCCCTGTCTCACTGGAACGTACCAATGCAGAACTCCACAGAAATATGCCCTGAACCTTTACCCGTCCATAACCTCCCTGTCTCACTGGAACGTCCAACTGCAGAACTCCACACAAATATGCCATTAACCTGTACCCTCCATAAGTTCCCTGTCTCACTTGAAAGTACCAATGCAGTACTCCATACAAATATGCCCTGAACCTGTACACTCCATAACGTCATTGTCTCACTGGAACGTACCAATGGAGAACTCCCCACAAATATGCCCGGAACCTGCACCCCTCCATAACCTCCCTGTCTCACAGGAACGTACCAATACAGAATTCCACACAAATATGCCCTGAACCTGTACCCCCCCATAACCTCCTTGTCTCACTGGAACGTACCAATGCAGAACACAACACAAATATGCCCTGAACCTGTACTCCTGCAAAACCTCCCTGTTTCACTGGAACGCACCAATGCCAAACTCCACTCAAATATGCACTGAACCTCTACCCTCCATATCCTCCCAGTCTCACAGGAACGTACCATTGCAGAACACCAGTCAAATATGCCCTAAACCTGTACCACTCCATAACCTCCCTGTCTCACTGGAACGTACCAATACAGAATTCCACACAAATATGCACTGAACCTGTACCCGCCCATAACCTCCTTGTCTCACTGGAACGTACCAATGCAGAACTCCACACAAATTTCCCCTGAACCTGTACCCCTCCATAACCTCCCTGTCTCACTGGATGGCACCAATGCAGAACTCCACACAAATATGCCCTGAACCTGTACTCCTCCATAACCTCACTGTCTCATCGGAACATACCACTGCAGAACTCCACACAAATATGCCCTGAACCTGTACCCATTGCATAAGCTCCCTGTTTCACTGGAACGCACCAATGCCGAACTCCACTCAAATATGCCCTGAACCTGTACCCTACAAAACCTCCCTGTCTCACTGGAACGTACCATTGCAGAACACCAGACAAATATGCCCTGAACCTGTACCACTCCATAACCTCCCTGTCCAACTGGAACGTACCAATGCAGAACTCCACACAAATATGCCCTAAACCCTTAACCGTCCATAAACTCCCTGTCTCACTGGAACGTCCCACTGCAGAACTCCACACAAATATGCCATGAACCTGTACCATCTGTAACCACCCTGACTCACTGGAACGTCCCACTGCAGAACTCCACACAAATATGCCATGAACCTGTATCCCTCCATAACCTTCCTGTCTCACTGGAACGTACCAATGCAGAACTCCACACAAATATGCCCTGAACATGTTCCCTCCATAACCTCCTTGTCGCACTGGAACGTACCAATGCAGAACTCCACACAAATATGCCCTGAACCTGTATCCCTCCATAACGTCCCTGTCTCACTGGAACCTACCAATGCAGAACTCCATACAAATATGCCCTGAACCGGTACCCTCCATTACCTCCCTGACTCACTGGAACGTACCAATACAGAATTCCACACAAATATGCCCTGAACCTGTACCCATTGCATAAGCTCCCTGTTTCACTGGAACGCACCAATGCCGAACTCCACTCAAATATGCCCTGAACCTGTACCCTACAAAACCTCCCTGTCTCACTGGAAAGTACCATTGCAGAACACCAGACAAATATGCCCTGAACCTGTACCACTCCATAACCTCCGTGTCTCACTGGAACGTACCAATGCAGAACTCCACACAAATATGCCCTAAACCCTTAACCGTCCATAAACTGCCTGTCTCACTGGAACGTCCCACTGCAGAACTCCACACAAATATGCCATGAACCTGTACCATCTATAACCACCCTGACTCACTGGAAAGTCCCACTGCAGAACTGCACACAAATATGCCATGAACCTGTACCCTCTATAACCACCCTGTCTCACTGGAACGTACCACTGCAGAACTTCACACAAATATGCCCTGATCCTGAACCCTCCATAACCTCCCTGTCTCACTGGAACGTACCATTGCAGAACACCACACAAATATGCCCTGAACCTGTACCCCTCCATAACCTCCCTGTCTCACTGGAACGTACCAATGCAGAACTCCACAGAAATATGCCATGAACATATATCCTCCATAACCTCCCTGTCTCACTTGAAAGTACCAATGCAGAACTCCACACAAATATGCCCTGAACCTGTACACTCCATAACCTTCTTGTCTCACTGGAACGTACCAATGCAGAACTCCACACAAATATGCCCTGAACCTGTATCCCTCCATAACGACCCTGTCTCACTGGAACCTACCAATGCAGAACTCCATACAAATATGCCCTGAACCGGTACCCTCCATTACCTCCCTGACTCACTGGAACGTACCAATACAGAATTCCACACAAATATGCACTGAACCTGTACCCGCCCATAACCTCCTTGTCTCACTGGAACGTACCAATGCAGAACTCTACACAAATATACCCTGAACCTGTACCCCTGCATAACCTCCCTGTTTCACTGGAACGCTCCAATGCCAAACTCCACACAAATATGCCCTGAACCAGTACCCTCCATAACCTCCCAGTCTCACTGGGAAGTACCAATGCAGAACTCCACACAAATTTGCCCTGAACCTGTACCCCTCCATAACCTCCTTGTCTCACTGGAACGTACCAATGCAGAACTCCGCACAAATATGCCATGAACCTGTACCCTCCATAACCTACCTGTCTCACTTGAACGTACCAACGCAGAACTCCACAAAAATATACCCTGAACATGTACCCTCCATAACCTTCCTGTCTCACTGGAACGTACCAATGCAGAACTCCACACAAATATGCCCTGAACCGGTACCCTCCATTACCTCCCTGACTCACTGAAACGTACCAATACAGAATTCCACACAAATATGCACTGAACCTGTACCCGCCCATAACCTCCTTGACTCACTGGAACGTACCAATGCAGAACTCCACACAAATTTCCCCTGAACCTGTACCCCTCCATAACCTCCCTGTCTCACTGGATGGTACCAATGCAGAACACCACACAAATATGCCCTGAACCTGTACTCCTCCATAACCTCACTGTCTCACCGGAACATACCAATGCAGAACTCCACACAAATATGCCCTGAACCTGTACCCATTGCATAAGCTCCCTGTTTCACTGGAACGCACCAATGCCGAACTCCACTCAAATATGCCCTGAACCTGTACCCTACAAAACCTCCCTGTCTCACGGGAACGTACCATTGCAGAACACCAGACAAATATGCCCTGAACCTGTACCACTCCATAACCTCCCTGTCTCACTGGAACGTACCAATGCAGAACTCCACACAAATATGCCCTAAACCCTTAACCGTCCATAAACTGCCTGTCTCACTGGAACGTCCCACTGCAGAACTCCACACAAATATGCCATGAACCTGTACCATCTATAACCACCCTGACTCACTGGAAAGTCCCACTGCAGAACTGCACACAAATATGCCATGAACCTGTACCCTCTATAACCACCCTGTCTCACTGGAACGTACCACTGCAGAACTCCACACAAATATGCCCTGAACCTGTACCATCCATAACAACCGTTTCTCACTGGAACGTACCAATGCAGAACTTCACACAAATATGCCCTGATCCTGAACCCTCCATAACCTCCCTGTCTCACTGGAACGTACCATTGCAGAACACCACACAAATATGCCCTGAACCTGTACCCCTCCATAACCTCCCTGTCTCACTGGAACGTACCAATGCAGAACTCCACAGAAATATGCCATGATCATATATCCTCCATAACCTCCCTGTCTCACTTGAAAGTACCAATGCAGAACTCCAGACAAATATGCCCTGAACCTGTACACCTCCATGACCTTCCAGTCACTCTGGAACGTACCAATGCAGAACTACACACAAATATGCCCTGAACATGTTCCCTCCATAACCTCCTTGTCGCACTGGAACGTACCAATGCAGAACTCCACACAAATATGCCCTGAACCTGTATCCCTCCATATCGACCCTGTCTCACTGGAACCTACCAATGCAGAACTCCATACAAATATGCCCTGAACCGGTACCCTCCATTACCTCCCTGACTCACTGGAACGTACCAATACAGAATTCCACACAAATATGCACTGAACCTGTACCTGCCCATAACCTCCTTGTCTCACTGGAACGTACCAATGCAGAACTCTACACAAATATACCCTGAACCTGTACCCCTGCATAACCTCCCTGTTTCACTGGAACGCTCCAATGCCAAACTCCACTCAAATATGCCCTGAACCAGTACCCTGCAAAACCTCCCTGTCTCACTGGAACGTACCATTGCAGAACACCAGACAAATATGCCCTGAACCTGTACCCTTCCATAAACTCCCTGTCTCACTGGATCGTACCAATGCAGAACTCCACACAAATATGACCTGAAGCTGTACCCCTCCATAACCTCCCTGTCTCACTGGAACGTACCAATGCAGAACTCCACACAAATATGCCCTGAACCAGTACCCTCCATAACCTCCCAGTCTCACTGGGAAGTACCAATGCAGAACTCCACACAAATTTGCCCTGAACCTGTACCCCTCCATAACCTCCTTGTCTCACTGGAACGTACCAATGCAGAACTCCGCACAAATATGCCATGAACCTGTACCCTCCATAACCTACCTGTCTCACTTGAAAGTACCAATGCAGAACTCCACACAAATATGCCCTGAACCTGTACACTCCATAACGTCATTATCTCACTGGAAAGTACCAATGCAGAACTCCAAACAAATATGCCCTGAACCTGTACCCCTCCATAACCTCCCAGTCACACTGAAACGTACCAACGCAGAACTCCACAAAAATATACCCTGAACATGTACCCTCCATAACCTTCCTGTCTCACTGGAACGTACCAATGCAGAACTCCACACAAATATGCCCTGAACATGTTCCCTCCATAAACTCCTTGTCGCACTGGAACGTACCAATGCAGAACTCCACACAAATATGCCCTGAACCTGTATCCCTCCATAACGTCCCTGTCTCACTGGAAAGTACCAATGCAGAACTCCCCACAAATATGCCCTGAACCTGTACCCCTCCATAAGCTCCCAGTCACACTGGAACGTACCAACGCAGAACTCCACAAAAATATACCCTGAACATGTACCCTCCATAACCTTCCTGTCTCACTGGAACGTACCAATGCAGAACTCCACACAAATATGCCCTGACCCGGTACCCTCCATTACCTCCCTGACTCACTGGAACGTACCAATACAGAATTCCACACAAATATGCACTGAACCTGTACCCGCCCATAACCTCCTTGTCTCACTGGAACGTACCAATGCAGAACTCCACACAAATTTCCCCTGAACCTGTACCCCTCCATAACCTCCCTGTCTCACTGGATGGTACCAATACAGAACTCCACACAAATATGCCCTGAACCTGTACTCCTCCATAACCTCACTATCTCACCGGAACATACCAATGCAGAACTCCACACAAATATGCCCTGAACCTGTACCCATTGCATAAGCTCCCTGTTTCACTGGAACGCACCAATGCCGAACTCCACTGAAATATGCCCTGAACCTGTACCCTACAAAACCTCCCTGTCTCACGGGAACGTACCATTGCAGAACACCAGACAAATATGCCCTGAACCTGTACCACTCCATAACCTCCCTGTCTCACTTGAACGTACCAATGCAGAACTCCACACAAATATGCCCTAAACCCTTAACCGTCCATAAACTGCCTGTCTCACTGGAACGTCCCACTGCAGAACTCCACACAAATATGCCATGAACCTGTACCATCTATAACCACCCTGACTCACTGGAAAGTCCCACTGCAGAACTGCACACAAATATGCCATGAACCTGTACCCTCTATAACCACCCTGTCTCACTGGAACGTACCACTGCAGAACTCCGCACAAATATGCCCTGAACCTGTACCATCCATAACCACCGTGTCTCACTGGAACGTACCAATGCAGAACTTCACACAAATATGCCCTGATCCTGAACCCTCCATAACCTCCCTGTCTCACAGGAACGTACCATTGCAGAACACCACACAAATATGCCCTGAACCTGTACCCCTCTATAACCTCCCTGTCTCACTGGAACGTACCAATGCAGAACTCCACAGAAATATGCCCTGAACCTTTACCCGTCCATAACCTCCCTGTCTCACTGGAACGTCCAACTGCAGAACTCCACACAAATATGCCATGAACCTGTACCCTCCATAAGTTCCCTGTCTCACTTGAAAGTACCAATGCAGTACTCCATACAAATATGCCCTGAACCTGTACACTCCATAACGTCATTGTCTCACTGGAACGTACCAATGGAGAACTCCCCACAAATATGCCCGGAACCTGCACCCCTCCATAACCTCCCTGTCTCACTGGAACGTACCAATGCAGAACTCCAAACAAATATGCCCTGAAGCTGTACCCCTCCATAAACTCCCAGTGACACAGGAACGTACCAACGCAGAGCTCCACACAAATATGCCCTGAACCTTTACCCGTCCATAACCTCCCTGTCTCACTGGAACGTCCCACTGCAGAACTCCACACAAATATGCCATGAACCTGTACCATCTATAACCACCCTGACTCACTGGAAAGTCCCACTGCAGAACTGCACACAAATATGCCATGAACCTGTACCCTCTATAACCACCCTGTCTCACTGGAACGTACCACTGCAGAACTCCGCACAAATATGCCCTGAACCTGTACCATCCATAACCACCGTGTCTCACTGGAGCGTACCAATGCAGAACTTCACACAAATATGCCCTGATCCTGAACCCTCCATAACCTCCCTGTCTCACTGGAACGTACCATTGCAGAACACCACACAAATATGCCCTGAACCTGTACCCCTCCATAACCTCCCTGTCTCACTGGAACGTACCAATGCAGAACTCCACAGAAATATGCCCTGAACCTTTACCCGTCCATAACCTCCCTGTCTCACTGGAACGTCCAACTGCAGAACTCCACACAAATATGCCATTAACCTGTACCCTCCATAAGTTCCCTGTCTCACTTGAAAGTACCAATGCAGTACTCCATACAAATATGCCCTGAACCTGTACACTCCATAACGTCATTGTCTCACTGGAACGTACCAATGGAGAACTCCCCACAAATATGCCCGGAACCTGCACCCCTCCATAACCTCCCTGTCTCACAGGAACGTACCAATACAGAATTCCACACAAATATGCCCTGAACCTGTACCCCCCCATAACCTCCTTGTCTCACTGGAACGTACCAATGCAGAACACAACACAAATATGCCCTGAACCTGTACTCCTGCAAAACCTCCCTGTTTCACTGGAACGCACCAATGCCAAACTCCACTCAAATATGCACTGAACCTCTACCCTCCATATCCTCCCAGTCTCACAGGAACGTACCATTGCAGAACACCAGTCAAATATGCCCTAAACCTGTACCACTCCATAACCTCCCTGTCTCACTGGAACGTACCAATACAGAATTCCACACAAATATGCACTGAACCTGTACCCGCCCATAACCTCCTTGTCTCACTGGAACGTACCAATGCAGAACTCCACACAAATTTCCCCTGAACCTGTACCCCTCCATAACCTCCCTGTCTCACTGGATGGCACCAATGCAGAACTCCACACAAATATGCCCTGAACCTGTACTCCTCCATAACCTCACTGTCTCATCGGAACATACCACTGCAGAACTCCACACAAATATGCCCTGAACCTGTACCCATTGCATAAGCTCCCTGTTTCACTGGAACGCACCAATGCCGAACTCCACTCAAATATGCCCTGAACCTGTACCCTACAAAACCTCCCTGTCTCACTGGAACGTACCATTGCAGAACACCAGACAAATATGCCCTGAACCTGTACCACTCCATAACCTCCCTGTCCAACTGGAACGTACCAATGCAGAACTCCACACAAATATGCCCTAAACCCTTAACCGTCCATAAACTCCCTGTCTCACTGGAACGTCCCACTGCAGAACTCCACACAAATATGCCATGAACCTGTACCATCTGTAACCACCCTGACTCACTGGAACGTCCCACTGCAGAACTCCACACAAATATGCCATGAACCTGTATCCCTCCATAACCTTCCTGTCTCACTGGAACGTACCAATGCAGAACTCCACACAAATATGC
The DNA here is from genome assembly GCF_048418815.1 of Hemitrygon akajei. NCBI lineage: Eukaryota > Metazoa > Chordata > Chondrichthyes > Myliobatiformes > Dasyatidae > Hemitrygon > Hemitrygon akajei. The sequence continues at coordinate 1,629,783 of NW_027331948.1, forward strand.
CCTGAACATGTTCCCTCCATAACCTCCTTGTCGCACTGGAACGTACCAATGCAGAACTCCACACAAATATGCCCTGAACCTGTATCCCTCCATAACGTCCCTGTCTCACTGGAACCTACCAATGCAGAACTCCATACAAATATGCCCGGAACCGGTACCCTCCATTACCTCCCTGACTCACTGGAACGTACCAATACAGAATTCCACACAAATATGCCCTGAACCTGTACCCATTGCATAAGCTCCCTGTTTCACTGGAACGCACCAATGCCGAACTCCACTCAAATATGCCCTGAACCTGTACCCTACAAAACCTCCCTGTCTCACTGGAAAGTACCATTGCAGAACACCAGACAAATATGCCCTGAACCTGTACCACTCCATAACCTCCGTGTCTCACTGGAACGTACCAATGCAGAACTCCACACAAATATGCCCTAAACCCTTAACCGTCCATAAACTGCCTGTCTCACTGGAACGTCCCACTGCAGAACTCCACACAAATATGCCATGAACCTGTACCATCTATAACCACCCTGACTCACTGGAAAGTCCCACTGCAGAACTGCACACAAATATGCCATGAACCTGTACCCTCTATAACCACCCTGTCTCACTGGAACGTACCACTGCAGAACTTCACACAAATATGCCCTGATCCTGAACCCTCCATAACCTCCCTGTCTCACTGGAACGTACCATTGCAGAACACCACACAAATATGCCCTGAACCTGTACCCCTCCATAACCTCCCTGTCTCACTGGAACGTACCAATGCAGAACTCCACAGAAATATGCCATGAACATATATCCTCCATAACCTCCCTGTCTCACTTGAAAGTACCAATGCAGAACTCCACACAAATATGCCCTGAACCTGTACACTCCATAACCTTCTTGTCTCACTGGAACGTACCAATGCAGAACTCCAGACAAATATGCCCTGAACCTGTACACCTCCATGACCTTCCAGTCACTCTGGAACGTACCAATGCAGAACTCCACACAAATATGCCCTGAACATGTTCCCTCCATAACCTCCTTGTCGCACTGGAACGTACCAATGCAGAACTCCACACAAATATGCCCTGAACCTGTATCCCTCCATAACGACCCTGTCTCACTGGAACCTACCAATGCAGAACTCCATACAAATATGCCCTGAACCGGTACCCTCCATTACCTCCCTGACTCACTGGAACGTACCAATACAGAATTCCACACAAATATGCACTGAACCTGTACCCGCCCATAACCTCCTTGTCTCACTGGAACGTACCAATGCAGAACTCTACACAAATATACCCTGAACCTGTACCCCTGCATAACCTCCCTGTTTCACTGGAACGCTCCAATGCCAAACTCCACACAAATATGCCCTGAACCAGTACCCTCCATAACCTCCCAGTCTCACTGGGAAGTACCAATGCAGAACTCCACACAAATTTGCCCTGAACCTGTACCCCTCCATAACCTCCTTGTCTCACTGGAACGTACCAATGCAGAACTCCGCACAAATATGCCATGAACCTGTACCCTCCATAACCTACCTGTCTCACTTGAAAGTACCAATGCAGAACTCCACACAAATATGCCCTGAACCTGTACACTCCATAACGTCATTATCTCACTGGAAAGTACCAATGCAGAACTCCAAACAAATATGCCCTGAACCTGTACCCCTCCATAACCTCCCAGTCACACTGAAACGTACCAACGCAGAACTCCACAAAAATATACCCTGAACATGTACCCTCCATAACCTTCCTGTCTCACTGGAACGTACCAATGCAGAACTCCACACAAATATGCCCTGAACATGTTCCCTCCATAACCTCCTTGTCGCACTGGAACGTACCAATGCAGAACTCCACACAAATATGCCCTGAACCTGTATACCTCCATAACGTCCCTGTCTCACTGGAAAGTACCAATGCAGAACTCCCCACAAATATGCCCTGAACCTGTACCCCTCCATAACCTTCCTGTCTCTCTGGAACGTACCAATGCAGAACTCCAAACAAATATGCCCTGAACCTGTACCCCTCCATAAACTCCCAGTCACACTGGAACGTACCAACGCAGAACTCCACAAAAATATACCCTGAACATGTACCCTCCATAACCTTCCTGTCTCACTGGAACGTACCAATGCAGAACTCCACACAAATATGCCCTGACCCGGTACCCTCCATTACCTCCCTGACTCACTGGAACGTACCAATACAGAATTCCACACAAATATGCACTGAACCTGTACCCGCCCATAACCTCCTTGTCTCACTGGAACGTACCAATGCAGAACTCCACACAAATTTCCCCTGAACCTGTACCCCTCCATAACCTCCCTGTCTCACTGGATGGTACCAATGCAGAACTCCACACAAATATGCCCTGAACCTGTACTCCTCCATAACCTCACTGTCTCACCGGAACATACCAATGCAGAACTCCACACAAATATGCCCTGAACCTGTACCCATTGCATAAGCTCCCTGTTTCACTGGAACGCACCAATGCCGAACTCCACTGAAATATACCCTGAACCTGTACCCTACAAAACCTCCCTGTCTCACGGGAACGTACCATTGCAGAACACCAGACAAATATGCCCTGAACCTGTACCACTCCATAACCTCCCTGTCTCACTTGAACGTACCAATGCAGAACTCCACACAAATATGCCCTAAACCCTTAACCGTCCATAAACTGCCTGTCTCACTGGAACGTCCCACTGCAGAACTCCACACAAATATGCCATGAACCTGTACCATCTATAACCACCCTGACTCACTGGAAAGTCCCACTGCAGAACTGCACACAAATATGCCATGAACCTGTACCCTCTATAACCACCCTGTCTCACTGGAACGTACCACTGCAGAACTCCGCACAAATATGCCCTGAACCTGTACCATCCATAACCACCGTGTCTCACTGGAACGTACCAATGCAGAACTTCACACAAATATGCCCTGATCCTGAACCCTCCAAAACCTCCCTGTCTCACTGGAACGTACCATTGCAGAACACCACACAAATATGCCCTGAACCTGTACCCCTCCATAACATCCCTGTCTCACTGGAACGTACCAATGCAGAACTCCACAGAAATATGCCCTGAACCTTTACCCGTCCATAACCTCCCTGTCTCACTGGAACGTCCAACTGCAGAACTCCACACAAATATGCCATTAACCTGTACCCTCCATAAGTTCCTTGTCTCACTTGAAAGTACCAATGCAGTACTCCATACAAATATGCCCTGAACCTGTACACTCCATAACGTCATTGTCTCACTGGAACGTACCAATGGAGAACTCCCCACAAATATGCCCGGAACCTGCACCCCTCCATAACCTCCCTGTCTCACTGGAACGTACCAATGCAGAACTCCAAACAAATATGCCCTGAAGCTGTACCCCTCCATAAACTCCCAGTGACACAGGAACGTACCAACGCAGAGCTCCACACAAATATACCCTGAACATTTACCCTCCATAACCTCCCTGTCTCACTGGAACGTACCAATGCAGAACTCCACACAAATATGACCTGAATCTGTACCCCTCCATATCCTCCCTGTCTCACAGGAACGTACCAATACAGAATTCCACACAAATATGCCCTGAACCTGTACCCGCCCATAACCTCCTTGTCTCACTGGAACGTACCAATGCAGAACACAACACAAATATGCCCTGAACCTGTACCCCTGCAAAACCTCCCTGTTTCACTGGAACGCACCAATGCCAAACTCCACTCAAATATGCACTGAACCTCTACCCTCCATATCCTCCCTGTCTCACAGGAACGTACCATTGCAGAACACCAGTCAAATATGCCCTAAACCTGTACCACTCCATAACCTCCCTGTCTCACTGGAACGTACCAATACAGAATTCCACACAAATATGCACTGAACCTGTACCCGCCCATAACCTCCTTGTCTCACTGGAACGTACCAATGCAGAACTCCACACAAATTTCCCCTGAACCTGTACCCCTCCATAACCTCCCTGTCTCACCGGAACATACCACTGCAGAACTCCACACAAATATGCCCTGAACCTGTACCCATTGCATAAGCTCCCTGTTTCACTGGAACGCACCAATGCCGAACTCCACTCAAATATGCCCTGAACCTGTACCCTACAAAACCTCCCTGTCTCACTGGAACGTACCATTGCAGAACACCAGACAAATATGCCCTGAACCTGTACCACTCCATAACCTCCCTGTCCAACTGGAACGTACCAATGCAGAACTCCACACAAATATGCCCTAAACCCTTAACCGTCCATAAACTCCCTGTCTCACTGGAACGTCCCACTGCAGAACTCCACACAAATATGCCATGAACCTGTACCATCTGTAACCACCCTGACTCACTGGAACGTCCCACTGCAGAACTCCACACAAATATGCCATGAACCTGTATCCCTCCATAACCTTCCTGTCTCACTGGAACGTACCAATGCAGAACTCCACACAAATATGCCCTGAACATGTTCCCTCCATAACCTCCTTGTCGCACTGGAACGTACCAATGCAGAACTCCACACAAATATGCCCTGAACCTGTATCCCTCCATAACGTCCCTGTCTCACTGGAACCTACCAATGCAGAACTCCATACAAATATGCCCTGAACCGGTACCCTCCATTACCTCCCTGACTCACTGGAACGTACCAATACAGAATTCCACACAAATATGCCCTGAACCTGTACCCATTGCATAAGCTCCCTGTTTCACTGGAACGCACCAATGCCGAACTCCACTCAAATATGCCCCGAACCTGTACCCTACAAAACCTCCCTGTCTCACTGGAACGTACCATTGCAGAACACCACACAAATATGCCCTAAACCCTTAACCGTCCATAAACTGCCTGTCTCACTGGAACGTCCCACTGCAGAACTCCACACAAATATGCCATGAACCTGTACCATCTATAACCACCCTGACTCACTGGAAAGTCCCACTGCAGAACTGCACACAAATATGCCATGAACCTGTACCCTCTATAACCACCCTGTCTCACTGGAACGTACCAATGCAGAACTTCAAACAAATATGCCCTGATCCTGTACCCTCCATAACCTCCCTGTCTCACTGGAACGTACCATTGCAAAACACCACACAAATATGCCCTGAACCTGTACCCCTCCATAACCTCCCTGTCTCACTGGAACGTACCAATGCAGAACTCCACAGAAATATGCCGTGAACCTTTACCCGTCCATAACCTCCCTGTCTCACTGGAACGTCCAACTGCAGAACTCCACACAAATATGCCATGAACCTGTACCCTCCATAAGCTCCCTGTCTCACTTGAAAGAACCAATGCAGTACTCCACACAAATATGCCCTGAACCTGTACACTCCATAACGTCACTGTCTCACTGGAACGTACCAATGGAGAACTCCCCACAAATATGTCCGGAACCTGCACCCCTCCATAACCTCCCTGTCTCACTGGAACGTACCAATGCAGAACTCCGCACAAATATGCCATGAACCTGTACCCTCCATAACCTACCTGTCTCACTTGAAAGTACCAATGCAGAACTCCACACAAATATGCCCTGAACCTGTACACTCCATAACGTCATTATCTCACTGGAAAATACCAATGCAGAACTCCAAACAAATTTGCCCTGAACCTGTACCCCTCCATAACCTCCCAGTCACACTGAAACGTACCAACGCAGAACTCCACAAAAATATACCCTGAACATGTACCCTCCATAACCTTCCTGTCTCACTGGAACGTACCAATGCAGAACTCCACACAAATATGCCCTGAACATGTTCCCTCCATAACCTCCTTGTCGCACTGGAACGTACCAATGCAGACCTCCACACAAATATGCCCTGAACCTGTATCCCTCCATAACGTCCCTGTCTCACTGGAAAGTACCAATGCAGAACTCCCCACAAATATGCCCTGAACCTGTACCCCTCCATAACCTTCCTGTCTCTCTGGAACGTACCAATGCAGAACTCCAAACAAATATGCCCTGAACCTGTACCCCTCCATAACCTCCCAGTCACACTGGAACGTACCAACGCAGAACTCCACAAAAATATACCCTGAACATGTACCCTCCATAACCTTCCTGTCTCACAGGAACGTACCAATGCAGAACTCCACACAAATATGCCCTGACCCGGTACCCTCCATTACCTCCCTGACTCACTGGAACGTACCAATACAGAATTCCACACAAATATGCACTGAACCTGTACCCGCCCATAACCTCCTTGTCTCACTGGAACGTACCAATGCAGAACTCCACACAAATTTCCCCTGAACCTGTACCCCTCCATAACCTCCCTGTCTCACTGGATGGTACCAATGCAGAACTCCACAAAAATATGCCCTGAACCTGTACTCCTCCATAACCTCACTGTCTCACCGGAACATACCAATGCAGAACTCCACACAAATATGCCCTGAACCTGTACCCATTGCATAAGCTCCCTGTTTCACTGGAACGCACCAATGCCGAACTCCACTGAAATATGCCCTGAACCTGTACCCTACAAAACCTCCCTGTCTCACGGGAACGTACCATTGCAGAACACCAGACAAATATGCCCTGAACCTGTACCACTCCATAACCTCCCTGTCTCACTTGAACGTACCAATGCAGAACTCCACACAAATATGCCCTAAACCCTTAACCGTCCATAAACTGCCTGTCTCACTGGAACGTCCCACTGCAGAACTCCACACAAATATGCCATGAACCTGTACCATCTATAACCACCCTGACTCACTGGAAAGTCCCACTGCAGAACTGCACACAAATATGCCATGAACCTGTACCCTCTATAACCACCCTGTCTCACTGGAACGTACCACTGCAGAACTCCGCACAAATATGCCCTGAACCTGTACCATCCAAAACCACCGTGTCTCACTGGAACGTACCAATGCAGAACTTCACACAAATATGCCCTGATCCTGAACCCTCCATAACCTCCCTGTCTCACTGGAACGTACCATTGCAGAACACCACACAAATATGCCCTGAACCTGTACCCGTCCATAACCTCCCTGTCTCACTGGAACGTCCAACTGCAGAACTCCACACAAATATGCCATTAACCTGTACCCTCCATAAGTTCCCTGTCTCACTTGAAAGTACCAATGCAGTACTCCATACAAATATGCCCTGAACCTGTACACTCCATAACGTCATTGTCTCACTGATACGTACCAATGGAGAACTCCCCACAAATATGCCCGGAACCTGCACCCCTCCATAACCTCCCTGTCTCACTGGAACGTACCAATGCAGAACTCCAAACAAATATGCCCTGAAGCTGTACCCCTCCATAAACTCCCAGTGACACAGGAACGTACCAACGCAGAGCTCCACACAAATATACCCTGAACATTTACCCTCCATAACCTCCCTGTCTCACTGGAACGTACCAATGCAGAACTCCACACAAATATGACCTGAATCTGTACCCCTCCATATCCTCCCTGTCTCACAGGAACGTACCAATACAGAATTCCACACAAATATGCCCTGAACCTGTACCCGCCCATAACCTCCTTGTCTCACTGGAACGTACCAATGCAGAACACAACACAAATATGCCCTGAACCTGTACCCCTGCAAAACCTCCCTGTTTCACTGGAACGCACCAATGCCAAACTCCACTCAAATATGCACTGAACCTCTACCCTCCATATCCTCCCTGTCTCACAGGAACGTACCATTGCAGAACACCAGTCAAATATGCCCTAAACCTGTACCACTCCATAACCTCCCTGTCTCACTGGAACGTACCAATACAGAATTCCACACAAATATGCACTGAACCCGTACCCGCCCATAACCTCCTTGTCTCACTGGAACGTACCAATGCAGAACTCCACACCAATTTCCCCTGAACCTGTACCCCTCCATAACCTCCCTGTCTCACCGGAACATACCACTGCAGAACTCCACACAAATATGCCCTGAACCTGTACCCATTGCATAAGCTCCCTGTTTCACTGGAACGCACCAATGCCGAACTCCACTCAAATATGCCCTGAACCTGTACCCTACAAAACCTCCCTGTCTCACTGGAACGTACCATTGCAGAACACCAGACAAATATGCCCTGAACCTGTACCACTCCATAACCTCCCTGTCCAACTGGAACGTACCAATGCAGAACTCCACACAAATATGCCCTAAACCCTTAACCGTCCATAAACTCCCTGTCTCACTGGAACGTCCCACTGCAGAACTCCACACAAATATGCCATGAACCTGTACCATCTGTAACCACCCTGACTCACTGGAACGTCCCACTGCAGAACTCCACACAAATATGCCATGAACCTGTATCCCTCCATAACCTTCCTGTCTCACTGGAACGTACCAATGCAGAACTCCACACAAATATGCCCTGAACATGTTCCCTCCATAACCTCCTTGTCGCACTGGAACGTACCAATGCAGAACTCCACACAAATATGCCCTGAACCTGTATCCCTCCATAACGTCCCTGTCTCACTGGAACCTACCAATGCAGAACTCCATACAAATATGCCCTGAACCGGTACCCTCCATTACCTCCCTGACTCACTGGAACGTACCAATACAGAATTCCACACAAATATGCCCTGAACCTGTACCCATTGCATAAGCTCCCTGTTTCACTGGAACGCACCAATGCCGAACTCCACTCAAATATGCCCTGAACCTGTACCCTACAAAACCTCCTTGTCTCACTGGAACGTACCATTGCAGAACACCAGACAAATATGCCCTGAACCTGTACCACTCCATAACCTCCGTGTCTCACTGGAACGTACCAATGCAGAACTCCACACAAATATGCCCTAAACCCTTAACCGTCCATAAACTGCCTGTCTCACTGGAACGTCCCACTGCAGAACTCCACACAAATATGCCATGAACCTGTACCATCTATAACCACCCTGACTCACTGGAAAGTCCCACTGCAGAACTGCACACAAATATGCCATGAACCTGTACCCTCTATAACCACCCTGTCTCACTGGAACGTACCAATGCAGAACTTCAAACAAATATGCCCTGATCCTGTACCCTCCATAACCTCCCTGTCTCACTGGAACGTACCATTGCAAAACACCACACAAATATGCCCTGAACCTGTACCCCTCCATAACCTCCCTGTCTCACTGGAACGTACCAATGCAGAACTCCACAGAAATATGCCGTGAACCTTTACCCGTCCATAACCTCCCTGTCTCACTGGAACGTCCAACTGCAGAACTCCACACAAATATGCCATGAACCTGTACCCTCCATAAGCTCCCTGTCTCACTTGAAAGTACCAATGCAGTACTCCACACAAATATGCCCTGAACCTGTACACTCCATAACGTCACTGTCTCACTGGAACGTACCAATGGAGAACTCCCCACAAATATGTCCGGAACCTGCACCCCTCCATAACCTCCCTGTCTCACTGGAACGTACCAATGCAGAACTCCGCACAAATATGCCATGAACCTGTACCCTCCATAACCTACCTGTCTCACTTGAAAGTACCAATGCAGAACTCCACACAAATATGCCCTGAACCTGTACACTCCATAACGTCATTATCTCACTGGAAAATACCAATGCAGAACTCCAAACAAATATGCCCTGAACCTGTACCCCTCCATAACCTCCCAGTCACACTGAAACGTACCAACGCAGAACTCCACAAAAATATACCCTGAACATGTACCCTCCATAACCTTCCTGTCTCACTGGAACGTACCAATGCAGAACTCCACACAAATATGCCCTGAACATGTTCCCTCCATAACCTCCTTGTCGCACTGGAACGTACCAATGCAGAACTCCACACAAATATGCCCTGAACCTGTATCCCTCCATAACGTCCCTGTCTCACTGGAAAGTACCAATGCAGAACTCCCCACAAATATGCCCTGAACCTGTACCCCTCCATAACCTTCCTGTCTCTCTGGAACGTACCAATGCAGAACTCCAAACAAATATGCCCTGAACCTGTACCCCTCCAAAACCTCCCAGTCACACTGGAACGTACCAACGCAGAACTCCACAAAAATATACCCTGAACATGTACCCTCCATAACCTTCCTGACTCACTGGAACGTACCAATGCAGAACTCCACACAAATATGCCCTGACCCGGTACCCTCCATTACCTCCCTGACTCACTGGAACGTACCAATACAGAATTCCACACAAATATGCACTGAACCTGTACCCGCCCATAACCTCCTTGTCTCACTGGAACGTACCAATGCAGAACTCCACACAAATTTCCCCTGAACCTGTACCCCTCCATAACCTCCCTGTCTCACTGGATGGTACCAATGCAGAACTCCACACAAATATGCCCTGAACCTGTACTCCTCCATAACCTCACTGTCTCACCGGAACATACCAATGCAGAACTCCACACAAATATGCCCTGAACCTGTACCCATTGCATAAGCTCCCTGTTTCACTGGAACGCACCAATGCCGAACTCCACTGAAATATGCCCTGAACCTGTACCCTACAAAACCTCCCTGTCTCACGGGAACGTACCATTGCAGAACACCAGACAAATATGCCCTGAACCTGTACCACTCCATAACCTCCCTGTCTCACTTGAACGTACCAATGCAGAACTCCACACAAATATGCCCTAAACCCTTAACCGTCCATAAACTGCCTGTCTCACTGGAACGTCCCACTGCAGAACTCCACACAAATATGCCATGAACCTGTACCATCTATAACCACCCTGACTCACTGGAAAGTCCCACTGCAGAACTGCACACAAATATGCCATGAACCTGTACCCTCTATAACCACCCTGTCTCACTGGAACGTACCACTGCAGAACTCCGCACAAATATGCCCTGAACCTGTACCATCCATAACCACCGTGTCTCACTGGAACGTACCAATGCAGAACTTCACACAAATATGCCCTGATCCTGAACCCTCCATAACCTCCCTGTCTCACTGGAACGTACCATTGCAGAACACCACACAAATATGCCCTGAACCTGTACCCCTCCATAACCTCCCTGTCTCACTGGAACGTACCAATGCAGAACTCCACAGAAATATGCCCTGAACCTTTACCCGTCCATAACCTCCCTGTCTCACTTGAAAGTACCAATGCAGTACTCCATACAAATATGCCCTGAACCTGTACACTCCATAACGTCATTGTCTCACTGGAACGTACCAATGGAGAACTCCCCACAAATATGCCCGGAACCTGCACCCCTCCATAACCTCCCTGTCTCACTGGAACGTACCAATGCAGAACTCCAAACAAATATGCCCTGAAGCTGTACCCCTCCATAAACTCCCAGTGACACAGGAACGTACCAACGCAGAGCTCCACACAAATATACCCTGAACATTTACCCTCCATAACCTCCCTGTCTCACTGGAACGTACCAATGCAGAACTCCACACAAATATGACCTGAATCTGTACCCCTCCATATCCTCCCTGTCTCACAGGAACGTACCAATACAGAATTCCACACAAATATGCCCTGAACCTGTACCCGCCCATAACCTCCTTGTCTCACTGGAACGTACCAATGCAGAACACAACACAAATATGCCCTGAACCTGTACCCCTGCAAAACCTCCCTGTTTCACTGGAACGCACCAATGCCAAACTCCACTCAAATATGCACTGAACCTCTACCCTCCATATCCTCCCTGTCTCACAGGAACGTACCATTGCAGAACACCAGTCAAATATGCCCTAAACCTGTACCACTCCATAACCTCCCTGTCTCACTGGAACGTACCAATACAGAATTCCACACAAATATGCACTGAACCTGTACCCGCCCATAACCTCCTTGTCTCACTGGAACGTACCAATGCAGAACTCCACACAAATTTCCCCTGAACCTGTACTCCTCCATAACCTCACTGTCTCACCGGAACATACCACTGCAGAACTCCACACAAATATGCCCTGAACCTGTACCCATTGCATAAGCTCCCTGTTTCACTGGAACGCACCAATGCCGAACTCCACTCAAATATGCCCTGAACCTGTACCCTACAAAACCTCCCTGTCTCACTGGAACGTACCATTGCAGAACACCAGACAAATATGCCCTGAACCTGTACCACTCCATAACCTCCCTGTCCAACTGGAACGTACCAATGCAGAACTCCACACAAATATGCCCTAAACCCTTAACCGACCATAAACTCCCTGTCTCACTGGAACGTCCCACTGCAGAACTCCACACAAATATGCCATGAACCTGTACCATCTGTAACCACCCTGACTCACTGGAACGTCCCACTGCAGAACTCCACACAAATATGCCATGAACCTGTATCCCTCCATAACCTTCCTGTCTCACTGGAACGTACCAATGCAGAACTCCACACAAATATGCCCTGAACATGTTCCCTCCATAACCTCCTTGTCGCACTGGAACGTACCAATGCAGAACTCCACACAAATATGCCCTGAACCTGTATCCCTCCATAACGTCCCTGTCTCACTGGAACCTACCAATGCAGAACTCCATACAAATATGCCCTGAACCGGTACCCTCCATTACCTCCCTGACTCACTGGAACGTACCAATACAGAATTCCACACAAATATGCCCTGAACCTGTACCCATTGCATAAGCTCCCTGTTTCACTGGAACGCACCAATGCCGAACTCCACTCAAATATGCCCTGAACCTGTACCCTACAAAACCTCCCTGTCTCACTGGAACGTACCATTGCAGAACACCAGACAAATATGCCCTGAACCTGTACCACTCCATAACCTCCGTGTCTCACTGGAACGTACCAATGCAGAACTCCACACAAATATGCCCTAAACCCTTAACCGTCCATAAACTGCCTGTCTCACTGGAACGTCCCACTGCAGAACTCCACACAAATATGCCAGGAACCTGTACCATCTATAACCACCCTGACTCACTGGAAAGTCCCACTGCAGAACTGCACACAAATATGCCATGAACCTGTACCCTCTATAACCAGCCTGTCTCACTGGAACGTACCAATGCAGAACTTCAAACAAATATGCCCTGATCCTGTACCCTCCATAACCTCCCTGTCTCACTGGAACGTACCATTGCAAAACACCACACAAATATGCCCTGAACCTGTACCCCTCCATAACCTCCCTGTCTCACTGGAACGTACCAATGCAGAACTCCACAGAAATATGCCGTGAACCTTTACCCGTCCATAACCTCCCTGTCTCACTGGAACGTCCAACTGCAGAACTCCACACAAATATGCCATGAACCTGTACCCTCCATAAGCTCCCTGTTTCACTTGAAAGTACCAATGCAGTACTCCACACAAATATGCCCTGAACCTGTACACTCCATAACGTCACTGTCTCACTGGAACGTACCAATGGAGAACTCCCCACAAATATGTCCGGAACCTGCACCCCTCCATAACCTCCCTGTCTCACTGGAACGTACCAATGCAGAACTCCAAACAAATATGCCCTGAAGCTGTACCCCTCCATAAACTCCCAGTGACACAGGAACGTACCAACGCAGAACTCCACACAAATATACCCTTAACATTTACCCTGCATAACCTCCCTGTCTCACTGGAACGTACCAATGCAGAACTCCACACAAATATGACCTGAATCTGTACCCCTCCATAACCTCCCTGTCTCACAGGAACGTACCAATGCAGAACTCCACACAAATATGCCATGAACCTCTACCCTCCATATCCTCCCTGTCTCACATGAACGTACCAATACAGAATTCCACACAAATATGCCCAGAACCTGTACCCGCCCATAACCTCCTTGTCTCACTGGAACGTACCAATGCAGAACTCAACACAAATATGCCCTGAACCTGTACCCCTGCAAAACCTCCCTGTTTCACTGGAACGCACCAATGCCAAACTCCACTCAAATATGCACTGAACCTCTACCCTCCATATCCTCCCTGTCTCACAGGAACGTACCATTGCAGAACACCAGTCAAATATGCCCTTATCCTGTACCACTCCATAACCTCCCTGTCTCACTGGAACGTACCAATACAGAATTCCACACAAATATGCACTGAACCTGTACCCGCCCATAACCTCCTTGTCTCACTGGAACGTACCAATGCAGAACTCCACACAAATTTCCCCTGAACCTGTACCCCTCCATAACCTCCCTGTCTCACTGGATGGTACCAATGCAGAACTCCACACAAATATGCCCTGAACCTGTACCCATTGCATTAAGCTCCCTGTTTCACTGGAACGCACCAATGCCGAACTCCACTCAAATATGCCCTGAACCTGTACCCTACAAAACCTCCCTGTCTCACTGGAACGTACCATTGCAGAACACCTGACAAATATGCCCTGAACCTGTACCACTCCATAACCTCCCTGTCTCACTGGAACGTACCAATGCAGAACTCCACACAAATATGCCCTAAACCCTTAACCGTCCATAAACTCCCTGTCTCACTGGAACGTCCCACTGCAGAACTCCACACAAATATGCCATGAACCTGTACCATCTATAACCACCCTGACTCACTGGAACGTCCCACTGCAGAACTCCACACAAATATGCCATGAACCTGTACCCTCTATAACCACCCTGTCTCACTGGAACGTACCACTGCAGAACTCCACACAAATATGCCCTGAACCTGTACCCTCCATAACCTCCCTGTCTCACTGGAATGTACCAAGGCAGAACTCCACACAAATATGCCCTGAACCTGTACACTCCATATCCTCCCTGTCTCACTGGAAATTTCCAGTGCAGAACACCACACAAATATGCCCTGAACCTGTACCCGTCCATAAACTCCCTGTCTCACTGGAACGTCCCACTGCAGAACTCCACACAAATATGCCCTGAATCTGTACACTCAATAAAGTCATTGTCTCACTGGAAAGTACCAATGCAGAGCTCCCCACAAATATGCCCTGTACCTGTACCCCTCCATAACCTTCCTGTCTCACTGGAACGTACCATTGCAGAACACCAGACAAATATGCCCTGAACCTGTACCACTCCATAACCTCCCTGTCTCACTGGAACGTACCAATGCAGAACTCCACACAAATATGCCCTAAACCCTTAACCGTCCATAAACTCCCTGTCTCACTGGAACGTCCCACTGCAGAACTCCACACAAATATGCCATGAACCTGTACCATCTATAACCACCCTGACTCACTGGAACGTCCCACTGCAGAACTCCACACAAATATGCCATGAACCTGTACCCTCTATAACCACCCTGTCTCACTGGAACGTACCACTGCAGAACTCCACACAAATATGCCCTGAACCTGTACCATCCATAACCACCGTGTCTCACTGGAACGTACCAATGCAGAACTTCACACAAATATGCCCTGATCCTGTACCCTCCATAACCTCCCTGTCTCACTGGAACGTACCATTGCAGAACACCACACAAATATTCCCTGAACCTGTACCCCTCCATAACCTCCCTGTCTCACTGGAACGTACCAATGCAGAACTCCACACAAATATGCCCTGAACCTTTACCCGTCCATAACCTCCCTGTCTCACTGGAACGTCCCACTGCAGAACTCCACACAAATATGCCATGAACCTGTACCCTCCATAAGCTCCCTGTCTCACTTGAGAGTACCAATGCAGTACTCCACACAAATATGCCCTGAACCTGTACACTCCATAACGTAATTGTCTCACTGGAACGTACCAATGGAGAACTCCCCACAAATATGCCCTGAGCCTGCACCCCTCGATAACCTCCCTGTCTCACTGGAACGTACCAATGCAGAACTCCAAACAAATATGCCCTGAACCTGTACCCCTCCATAAACTCCCAGTGATACAGGAACGTACCAACGCAGAACTCCACACAAATATACCCTGAACCTGTACCCGCCCATAACCTCCTTGTCTCACTGGAACGTACCAATGCAGAACGCCACACAAATATGCCCTGAACCTGTACCCTCCATAACCTCCCTGTCTCACTGGAATGTACCAAGGCAGAACTCCACACAAATATGCCCAGAACCTGTACACTCCATATCCTCCCTGTCTCACTGGAAAGTTCCATTGCAGAACACCACACAAATATGCCCTGAACCTGTACCCGTCCATCAACTCCCTGTCTCACTGGAACGTCCCACTGCAGAACTCCACACAAATATGCCATGAACATGTACCCTCCATAACCTCCCTGTCTCACTTGAAAGTACCAATGCAGAACTCCACACAAATATGCCCTGAACCTGTACACTCAATAAAGTCATTGTCTCACTGGAAAGTACCAATGCAGAGCTCCCCACAAATATGCCCTGAACCTGTACCCTCCATAACCTTCCTGTCTCACTGGAACGTACCATTGCAGAACACCAGACAAATATGCCCTGAACCTGTACCACTCCATAACCTCCCTGTCTCACTGGAACGTACCAATGCAGAACTCCACACAAATATGCTCTAAACCCTTAACCGTCCATAAACTCCCTGTCTCACTGGAACGTCCCACTGCAGAACTCCACACAAATATGCCATGAACCTGTACCATCTATAACCACCCTGACTCACTGGAACGTCCCACTGCAGAACTCCACACAAATATGCCATGAACCTGTACCCTCTATAACCACCCTGTCTCACTGGAACGTACCACTGCAGAACACCACACAAATATGCCCTGAACCTGTACCCCTCCATAACCTCCCTGTCTCACTGGAACGTACCAATGCAGAACTCCACAGAAATATGCCCTGAACCTGTACCCATTGCATAAGCTCCCTGTTTCACTGGAACGCACCAATGCCGAACTCCACTCAAATATGCCCTGAACCTGTACCCTACAAAACCTCCCTGTCTCACTGGAACGTACCATTGCAGAACACCAGACAAATATGCCCTGAACCTGTACCACTCCATAACCTCCGTGTCTCACTGGAACGTACCAATGCAGAACTCCACACAAATATGCCCTAAACCCTTAACCGTCCATAAACTGCCTGTCTCACTGGAACGTCCCACTGCAGAACTCCACACAAATATGCCATGAACCTGTACCATCTATAACCACCCTGACTCACTGGAAAGTCCCACTGCAGAACTGCACACAAATATGCCATGAACCTGTACCCTCTATAACCAGCCTGTCTCACTGGAACGTACCAATGCAGAACTTCAAACAAATATGCCCTGATCCTGTACCCTCCATAACCTCCCTGTCTCACTGGAACGTACCATTGCAAAACACCACACAAATATGCCCTGAACCTGTACCCCTCCATAACCTCCCTGTCTCACTGGAACGTACCAATGCAGAACTCCACAGAAATATGCCGTGAACCTTTACCCGTCCATAACCTCCCTGTCTCACTGGAACGTCCAACTGCAGAACTCCACACAAATATGCCATGAACCTGTACCCTCCATAAGCTCCCTGTTTCACTTGAAAGTACCAATGCAGTACTCCACACAAATATGCCCTGAACCTGTACACTCCATAACGTCACTGTCTCACTGGAACGTACCAATGGAGAACTCACCACAAATATGTCCGGAACCTGCACCCCTCCATAACCTCCCTGTCTCACTGGAACGTACCAATGCAGATCTCCACACAAATATGCCATGAACCTCTACCCTCCATATCCTCCCTGTCTCACATGAACGTACCAATACAGAATTCCACACAAATATGCCCAGAACCTGTACCCACCCATAACCTCCTTGTCTCACTGGAACGTACCAATGCAGAACTCAACACAAATATGCCCTGAACCTGTACCCCTGCAAAACCTCCCTGTTTCACTGGAACGCACCAATGCCAAACTCCACTCAAATATGCACTGAACCTCTACCCTCCATATCCTCCCTGTCTCACAGGAACGTACCATTGCAGAACACCAGTCAAATATGCCCTTATCCTGTACCACTCCATAACCTCCCTGTCTCACTGGAACGTACCAATACAGAATTCCACACAAATATGCACTGAACCTGTACCCGCCCATAACCTCCTTGTCTCACTGGAACGTACCAATGCAGAACTCCACACAAATTTCCCCTGAACCTGTACCCCTCCATAACCTCCCTGTCTCACTGGATGGTACCAATGCAGAACTCCACACAAATATGCCCTGAACCTGTACTCCTCCATAACCTCACTGTCTCACCGGAACATACCACTGCAGAACTCCACACAAATATGCCCTGAACCTGTACCCATTGCATTAAGCTCCCTGTTTCACTGGAACGCACCAATGCCGAACTCCACTCAAATATGCCCTGAACCTGTACCCTACAAAACCTCCCTGTCTCACTGGAACGTACCATTGCAGAACACCTGACAAATATGCCCTAAACCCTTAACCGTCCATAAACTCCCTGTCTCACTGGAACGTCCCACTGCAGAACTCCACACAAATATGCCATGAACCTGTACCATCTATAACCACCCTGACTCACTGGAACGTCCCACTGCAGAACTCCACACAAATATGCCATGAACCTGTACCCTCTATAACCACCCTGTCTCACTGGAACGTACCACTGCAGAACTCCACACAAATATGCCCTGAACCTGTACCCTCCATAACCTCCCTGTCTCACTGGAATGTACCAAGGCAGAACTCCACACAAATATGCCCTGAACCTGTACACTCCATATCCTCCCTGTCTCACTGGAAATTTCCAGTGCAGAACACCACACAAATATGCCCTGAACCTGTACCCGTCCATAAACTCCCTGTCTCACTGGAACGTCCCACTGCAGAACTCCACACAAATATGCCCTGAACCTGTACACTCAATAAAGTCATTGTCTCACTGGAAAGTACCAATGCAGAGCTCCCCACAAATATGCCCTGTACCTGTACCCCTCCATAACCTTCCTGTCTCACTGGAACGTACCATTGCAGAACACCAGACAAATATGCCCTGAACCTGTACCACTCCATAACCTCCCTGTCTCACTGGAACGTACCAATGCAGAACTCCACACAAATATGCCCTAAACCCTTAACCGTCCATAAACTCCCTGTCTCACTGGAACGTCCCACTGCAGAACTCCACACAAATATGCCATGAACCTGTACCATCTATAACCACCCTGACTCACTGGAACGTCCCACTGCAGAACTCCACACAAATATGCCATGAACCTGTACCCTCTATAACCACCCTGTCTCACTGGAACGTACCACTGCAGAACTCCATTTAAATATGCCCTGAACCTGTACCATCCATAACCACCGTGTCTCACTTGAACGTACCAATGCAGAACTTCACACAAATATGCCCTGATCCTGTACCCTCCATAACCTCCCTGTCTCACTGGAACGTACCATTGCAGAACACCACACAAATATTCCCTGAACCTGTACCCCTCCATAACCTCCCTGTCTCACTGGAACGTACCAATGCAGAACTCCACACAAATATGCCCTGAACCTTTACCCGTCCATAACCTCCCTGTCTCACTGGAACGTCCCACTGCAGAACTCCACACAAATATGCCATGAACCTGTACCCTCCATAAGCTCCCTGTCTCACTTGAGAGTACCAATGCAGTACTCCACACAAATATGCCCTGAACCTGTACACTCCATAACGTAATTGTCTCACTGGAACGTACCAATGGAGAACTCCCCACAAATATGCCCTGAGCCTGCACCCCTCGATAACCTCCCTGTCTCACTGGAACGTACCAATGCAGAACTCCAAACAAATATGCCCTGAACCTGTACCCCTCCATAAACTCCCAGTGATACAGGAACGTACCAACGCAGAACTCCACACAAATATACCCTGAACCTGTACCCGCCCATAACCTCCTTGTCTCACTGGAACGTACCAATGCAGAACTCAACACAAATATGCCCTGAACCTGTACCCCTGCATAACCTCCCTGTTTCACTGGAACACACCAATGCCAAACTCCACTCAAATATGCACTGAACCTGTACCCTGCAAAACCTCCCTGTCTCACTGGAACGTACCATTGCAGAACACCAGACAAATATGCCCTAAACCTGTACCACTCCATAACCTCCCTGTCTCACTGGAACGTACCAATGCAGAACTCCACACAAATATGCCCTGAACCTGTAACCGTCCGTAAACTCCCTGTCTCACTGGAACGTCCCACTGCAGAACTCCACACAAATATGACATGAACCTGTACCCTCTATAACCTCCCTGTCTCACTGGAAAGCACCAATGCAGAACTCCACACAAATATGCCCTGAACCTGTACACATCCATAACCACCCTGTCTCACTGGAACGTACCATTGCAGAACGCCACACAAATATGCCCTGAACCTGTACCCTCCATAACCTCCCTGTCTCACTGGAATGTACCAAGGCAGAACTCCACACAAATATGCCCTGAACCTGTACACTCCATATCCTCCCTGTCTCACTGGAAAGTTCCATTGCAGAACACCACACAAATATGCCCTGAACCTGTACCCGTCCATCAACTCCCTGTCTCACTGGAACGTCCCACTGCAGAACTCCACACAAATATGCCATGAACATGTACCCTCCATAACCTCCCTGTCTCACTTGAAAGTACCAATGCAGAACTCCACACAAATATGCCCTGAACCTGTACACTCAATAAAGTCATTGTCTCACTGGAAAGTACCAATGCAGAGCTCCCCACAAATATGCCCTGTACCTGTACCCCTCCATAACCTTCCTGTCTCACTGGAACGTACCATTGCAGAACACCAGACAAATATGCCCTGAACCTGTACCACTCCATAACCTCCCTGTCTCACTGGAACGTACCAATGCAGAACTCCACACAAATATGCCCTAAACCCTTAACCGTCCATAAACTCCCTGTCTCACTGGAACGTCCCACTGCAGAACTCCACACAAATATGCCATGAACCTGTACCATCTATAACCACCCTGACTCACTGGAACGTCCCACTGCAGAACTCCACACAAATATGCCATGAACCTGTACCCTCTATAACCACCCTGTCTCACTGGAACGTACCACTGCAGAACTCCACACAAATATGCCCTGAACCTGTACCATCCATAACCACCGTGTCTCACTGGAACGTACCAATGCAGAACTTCACACAAATATGCCCTGATCCTGTACCCTCCATAACCTCCCTGTCTCACTGGAACGTACCATTGCAGAACACCACACAAATATGCCCTGAACCTGTACCCCTCCATAACCTCCCTGTCTCACTGGAACGTACCAATGCAGAACTCCACACAAATATGCCCTGAACCTTTACCCGTCCATAACCTCCCTGTCTCACTGGAACGTCCCACTGCAGAACTCCACACAAATATGCCATGAACCTGTACCCTCCATAAGCTCCCTGTCTCACTTGAGAGTACCAATGCAGTACTCCACACAAATATGCCCTGAACCTGTACACTCCATAACGTAATTGTCTCACTGGAACGTACCAATGGAGAACTCCCCACAAATATGCCCTGAGCCTGCACCCCTCGATAACCTCCCTGTCTCACTGGAACGTACCAATGCAGAACTCCAAACAAATATGCCCTGAACCTGTACCCCTCCATAAACTCCCAGTGATACAGGAACGTACCAACGCAGAACTCCACACAAATATACCCTGAACCTGTACCCGCCCATAACCTCCTTGTCTCACTGGAACGTACCAATGCAGAACTCAACACAAATATGCCCTGAACCTGTACCCCTGCATAACCTCCCTGTTTCACTGGAACACACCAATGCCAAACTCCACTCAAATATGCACTGAACCTGTACCCTGCAAAACCTCCCTGTCTCACTGGAACTTACCATTGCAGAACACCAGACAAATATGCCCTAAACCTGTACCACTCCATAACCTCCCTGTCTCACTGGAACGTACCAATGCAGAACTCCACACAAATATGCCCTGAACCTGTAACCGTCCGTAAACTCCCTGTCTCACTGGAACGTCCCACTGCAGAACTCCACACAAATATGACATGAACCTGTACCCTCTATAACCTCCCTGTCTCACTGGAAAGCACCAATGCAGAACTCCACACAAATATGCCCTGAACCTGTACACATCCATAACCACCCTGTCTCACTGG
Organism: Hemitrygon akajei; assembly: GCF_048418815.1. Classification (NCBI taxonomy): domain Eukaryota; kingdom Metazoa; phylum Chordata; class Chondrichthyes; order Myliobatiformes; family Dasyatidae; genus Hemitrygon; species Hemitrygon akajei. Next base: position 1,651,889 of record NW_027331948.1, read on the forward strand.
AACGTACCATTGCAGAACGCCACACAAATATGCCCTGAACCTGTACCCTCCATAACCTCCCTGTCTCACTGGAATGTACCAAGGCAGAACTCCACACAAATATGCCCTGAACCTGTACACTCCATATCCTCCCTGTCTCACTGGAAAGTTCCATTGCAGAACACCACACAAATATGCCCTGAACCTGTACCCGTCCATCAACTCCCTGTCTCACTGGAACGTCCCACTGCAGAACTCCACACAAATATGCCATGAACATGTACCCTCCATAACCTCCCTGTCTCACTTGAAAGTACCAATGCAGAACTCCACACAAATATGCCCTGAACCTGTACCATCCATAACCACCGTGTCTCACTGGAACGTACCAATGCAGAACTTCACACAAATATGCCCTGATCCTGTACCCTCCATAACCTCCCTGTCTCACTGGAACGTACCATTGCAGAACACCACACAAATATTCCCTGAACCTGTACCCCTCCATAACCTCCCTGTCTCACTGGAACGTACCAATGCAGAACTCCACACAAATATGCCCTGAACCTTTACCCGTCCATAACCTCCCTGTCTCACTGGAACGTCCCACTGCAGAACTCCACACAAATATGCCATGAACCTGTACCCTCCATAAGCTCCCTGTCTCACTTGAGAGTACCAATGCAGTACTCCACACAAATATGCCCTGAACCTGTACACTCCATAACGTAATTGTCTCACTGGAACGTACCAATGGAGAACTCCCCACAAATATGCCCTGAGCCTGCACCCCTCCATAACCTCCCTGTCTCACTGGAATGTACCAAGGCAGAACTCCACACAAATATGCCCTGAACCTGTACACTCCATATCCTCCCTGTCTCACTGGAAATTTCCAGTGCAGAACACCACACAAATATGCCCTGAACCTGTACCCGTCCATAAACTCCCTGTCTCACTGGAACGTCCCACTGCAGAACTCCACACAAATATGCCCTGAATCTGTACACTCAATAAAGTCATTGTCTCACTGGAAAGTACCAATGCAGAGCTCCCCACAAATATGCCCTGTACCTGTACCCCTCCATAACCTTCCTGTCTCACTGGAACGTACCATTGCAGAACACCAGACAAATATGCCCTGAACCTGTACCACTCCATAACCTCCCTGTCTCACTGGAACGTACCAATGCAGAACTCCACACAAATATGCCCTAAACCCTTAACCGTCCATAAACTCCCTGTCTCACTGGAACGTCCCACTGCAGAACTCCACACAAATATGCCATGAACCTGTACCATCTATAACCACCCTGACTCACTGGAACGTCCCACTGCAGAACTCCACACAAATATGCCATGAACCTGTACCCTCTATAACCACCCTGTCTCACTGGAACGTACCACTGCAGAACTCCACACAAATATGCCCTGAACCTGTACCATCCATAACCACCGTGTCTCACTGGAACGTACCAATGCAGAACTTCACACAAATATGCCCTGATCCTGTACCCTCCATAACCTCCCTGTCTCACTGGAACGTACCATTGCAGAACACCACACAAATATTCCCTGAACCTGTACCCCTCCATAACCTCCCTGTCTCACTGGAACGTACCAATGCAGAACTCCACACAAATATGCCCTGAACCTTTACCCGTCCATAACCTCCCTGTCTCACTGGAACGTCCCACTGCAGAACTCCACACAAATATGCCATGAACCTGTACCCTCCATAAGCTCCCTGTCTCACTTGAGAGTACCAATGCAGTACTCCACACAAATATGCCCTGAACCTGTACACTCCATAACGTAATTGTCTCACTGGAACGTACCAATGGAGAACTCCCCACAAATATGCCCTGAGCCTGCACCCCTCGATAACCTCCCTGTCTCACTGGAACGTACCAATGCAGAACTCCAAACAAATATGCCCTGAACCTGTACCCCTCCATAAACTCCCAGTGATACAGGAACGTACCAACGCAGAACTCCACACAAATATACCCTGAACCTGTACCCGCCCATAACCTCCTTGTCTCACTGGAACGTACCAATGCAGAACGCCACACAAATATGCCCTGAACCTGTACCCTCCATAACCTCCCTGTCTCACTGGAATGTACCAAGGCAGAACTCCACACAAATATGCCCAGAACCTGTACACTCCATATCCTCCCTGTCTCACTGGAAAGTTCCATTGCAGAACACCACACAAATATGCCCTGAACCTGTACCCGTCCATCAACTCCCTGTCTCACTGGAACGTCCCACTGCAGAACTCCACACAAATATGCCATGAACATGTACCCTCCATAACCTCCCTGTCTCACTTGAAAGTACCAATGCAGAACTCCACACAAATATGCCCTGAACCTGTACACTCAATAAAGTCATTGTCTCACTGGAAAGTACCAATGCAGAGCTCCCCACAAATATGCCCTGAACCTGTACCCTCCATAACCTTCCTGTCTCACTGGAACGTACCATTGCAGAACACCAGACAAATATGCCCTGAACCTGTACCACTCCATAACCTCCCTGTCTCACTGGAACGTACCAATGCAGAACTCCACACAAATATGCTCTAAACCCTTAACCGTCCATAAACTCCCTGTCTCACTGGAACGTCCCACTGCAGAACTCCACACAAATATGCCATGAACCTGTACCATCTATAACCACCCTGACTCACTGGAACGTCCCACTGCAGAACTCCACACAAATATGCCATGAACCTGTACCCTCTATAACCACCCTGTCTCACTGGAACGTACCACTGCAGAACACCACACAAATATGCCCTGAACCTGTACCCCTCCATAACCTCCCTGTCTCACTGGAACGTACCAATGCAGAACTCCACAGAAATATGCCCTGAACCTGTACCCATTGCATAAGCTCCCTGTTTCACTGGAACGCACCAATGCCGAACTCCACTCAAATATGCCCTGAACCTGTACCCTACAAAACCTCCCTGTCTCACTGGAACGTACCATTGCAGAACACCAGACAAATATGCCCTGAACCTGTACCACTCCATAACCTCCGTGTCTCACTGGAACGTACCAATGCAGAACTCCACACAAATATGCCCTAAACCCTTAACCGTCCATAAACTGCCTGTCTCACTGGAACGTCCCACTGCAGAACTCCACACAAATATGCCATGAACCTGTACCATCTATAACCACCCTGACTCACTGGAAAGTCCCACTGCAGAACTGCACACAAATATGCCATGAACCTGTACCCTCTATAACCAGCCTGTCTCACTGGAACGTACCAATGCAGAACTTCAAACAAATATGCCCTGATCCTGTACCCTCCATAACCTCCCTGTCTCACTGGAACGTACCATTGCAAAACACCACACAAATATGCCCTGAACCTGTACCCCTCCATAACCTCCCTGTCTCACTGGAACGTACCAATGCAGAACTCCACAGAAATATGCCGTGAACCTTTACCCGTCCATAACCTCCCTGTCTCACTGGAACGTCCAACTGCAGAACTCCACACAAATATGCCATGAACCTGTACCCTCCATAAGCTCCCTGTTTCACTTGAAAGTACCAATGCAGTACTCCACACAAATATGCCCTGAACCTGTACACTCCATAACGTCACTGTCTCACTGGAACGTACCAATGGAGAACTCACCACAAATATGTCCGGAACCTGCACCCCTCCATAACCTCCCTGTCTCACTGGAACGTACCAATGCAGAACTCCACACAAATATGCCATGAACCTCTACCCTCCATATCCTCCCTGTCTCACATGAACGTACCAATACAGAATTCCACACAAATATGCCCAGAACCTGTACCCACCCATAACCTCCTTGTCTCACTGGAACGTACCAATGCAGAACTCAACACAAATATGCCCTGAACCTGTACCCCTGCAAAACCTCCCTGTTTCACTGGAACGCACCAATGCCAAACTCCACTCAAATATGCACTGAACCTCTACCCTCCATATCCTCCCTGTCTCACAGGAACGTACCATTGCAGAACACCAGTCAAATATGCCCTTATCCTGTACCACTCCATAACCTCCCTGTCTCACTGGAACGTACCAATACAGAATTCCACACAAATATGCACTGAACCTGTACCCGCCCATAACCTCCTTGTCTCACTGGAACGTACCAATGCAGAACTCCACACAAATTTCCCCTGAACCTGTACCCCTCCATAACCTCCCTGTCTCACTGGATGGTACCAATGCAGAACTCCACACAAATATGCCCTGAACCTGTACTCCTCCATAACCTCACTGTCTCACCGGAACATACCACTGCAGAACTCCACACAAATATGCCCTGAACCTGTACCCATTGCATTAAGCTCCCTGTTTCACTGGAACGCACCAATGCCGAACTCCACTCAAATATGCCCTGAACCTGTACCCTACAAAACCTCCCTGTCTCACTGGAACGTACCATTGCAGAACACCTGACAAATATGCCCTAAACCCTTAACCGTCCATAAACTCCCTGTCTCACTGGAACGTCCCACTGCAGAACTCCACACAAATATGCCATGAACCTGTACCATCTATAACCACCCTGACTCACTGGAACGTCCCACTGCAGAACTCCACACAAATATGCCATGAACCTGTACCCTCTATAACCACCCTGTCTCACTGGAACGTACCACTGCAGAACTCCACACAAATATGCCCTGAACCTGTACCCTCCATAACCTCCCTGTCTCACTGGAATGTACCAAGGCAGAACTCCACACAAATATGCCCTGAACCTGTACACTCCATATCCTCCCTGTCTCACTGGAAATTTCCAGTGCAGAACACCACACAAATATGCCCTGAACCTGTACCCGTCCATAAACTCCCTGTCTCACTGGAACGTCCCACTGCAGAACTCCACACAAATATGCCCTGAACCTGTACACTCAATAAAGTCATTGTCTCACTGGAAAGTACCAATGCAGAGCTCCCCACAAATATGCCCTGTACCTGTACCCCTCCATAACCTTCCTGTCTCACTGGAACGTACCATTGCAGAACACCAGACAAATATGCCCTGAACCTGTACCACTCCATAACCTCCCTGTCTCACTGGAACGTACCAATGCAGAACTCCACACAAATATGCCCTAAACCCTTAACCGTCCATAAACTCCCTGTCTCACTGGAACGTCCCACTGCAGAACTCCACACAAATATGCCATGAACCTGTACCATCTATAACCACCCTGACTCACTGGAACGTCCCACTGCAGAACTCCACACAAATATGCCATGAACCTGTACCCTCTATAACCACCCTGTCTCACTGGAACGTACCACTGCAGAACTCCATTTAAATATGCCCTGAACCTGTACCATCCATAACCACCGTGTCTCACTTGAACGTACCAATGCAGAACTTCACACAAATATGCCCTGATCCTGTACCCTCCATAACCTCCCTGTCTCACTGGAACGTACCATTGCAGAACACCACACAAATATTCCCTGAACCTGTACCCCTCCATAACCTCCCTGTCTCACTGGAACGTACCAATGCAGAACTCCACACAAATATGCCCTGAACCTTTACCCGTCCATAACCTCCCTGTCTCACTGGAACGTCCCACTGCAGAACTCCACACAAATATGCCATGAACCTGTACCCTCCATAAGCTCCCTGTCTCACTTGAGAGTACCAATGCAGTACTCCACACAAATATGCCCTGAACCTGTACACTCCATAACGTAATTGTCTCACTGGAACGTACCAATGGAGAACTCCCCACAAATATGCCCTGAGCCTGCACCCCTCGATAACCTCCCTGTCTCACTGGAACGTACCAATGCAGAACTCCAAACAAATATGCCCTGAACCTGTACCCCTCCATAAACTCCCAGTGATACAGGAACGTACCAACGCAGAACTCCACACAAATATACCCTGAACCTGTACCCGCCCATAACCTCCTTGTCTCACTGGAACGTACCAATGCAGAACTCAACACAAATATGCCCTGAACCTGTACCCCTGCATAACCTCCCTGTTTCACTGGAACACACCAATGCCAAACTCCACTCAAATATGCACTGAACCTGTACCCTGCAAAACCTCCCTGTCTCACTGGAACGTACCATTGCAGAACACCAGACAAATATGCCCTAAACCTGTACCACTCCATAACCTCCCTGTCTCACTGGAACGTACCAATGCAGAACTCCACACAAATATGCCCTGAACCTGTAACCGTCCGTAAACTCCCTGTCTCACTGGAACGTCCCACTGCAGAACTCCACACAAATATGACATGAACCTGTACCCTCTATAACCTCCCTGTCTCACTGGAAAGCACCAATGCAGAACTCCACACAAATATGCCCTGAACCTGTACACATCCATAACCACCCTGTCTCACTGGAACGTACCATTGCAGAACGCCACACAAATATGCCCTGAACCTGTACCCTCCATAACCTCCCTGTCTCACTGGAATGTACCAAGGCAGAACTCCACACAAATATGCCCTGAACCTGTACACTCCATATCCTCCCTGTCTCACTGGAAAGTTCCATTGCAGAACACCACACAAATATGCCCTGAACCTGTACCCGTCCATCAACTCCCTGTCTCACTGGAACGTCCCACTGCAGAACTCCACACAAATATGCCATGAACATGTACCCTCCATAACCTCCCTGTCTCACTTGAAAGTACCAATGCAGAACTCCACACAAATATGCCCTGAACCTGTACACTCAATAAAGTCATTGTCTCACTGGAAAGTACCAATGCAGAGCTCCCCACAAATATGCCCTGTACCTGTACCCCTCCATAACCTTCCTGTCTCACTGGAACGTACCATTGCAGAACACCAGACAAATATGCCCTGAACCTGTACCACTCCATAACCTCCCTGTCTCACTGGAACGTACCAATGCAGAACTCCACACAAATATGCCCTAAACCCTTAACCGTCCATAAACTCCCTGTCTCACTGGAACGTCCCACTGCAGAACTCCACACAAATATGCCATGAACCTGTACCATCTATAACCACCCTGACTCACTGGAACGTCCCACTGCAGAACTCCACACAAATATGCCATGAACCTGTACCCTCTATAACCACCCTGTCTCACTGGAACGTACCACTGCAGAACTCCACACAAATATGCCCTGAACCTGTACCATCCATAACCACCGTGTCTCACTGGAACGTACCAATGCAGAACTTCACACAAATATGCCCTGATCCTGTACCCTCCATAACCTCCCTGTCTCACTGGAACGTACCATTGCAGAACACCACACAAATATGCCCTGAACCTGTACCCCTCCATAACCTCCCTGTCTCACTGGAACGTACCAATGCAGAACTCCACACAAATATGCCCTGAACCTTTACCCGTCCATAACCTCCCTGTCTCACTGGAACGTCCCACTGCAGAACTCCACACAAATATGCCATGAACCTGTACCCTCCATAAGCTCCCTGTCTCACTTGAGAGTACCAATGCAGTACTCCACACAAATATGCCCTGAACCTGTACACTCCATAACGTAATTGTCTCACTGGAACGTACCAATGGAGAACTCCCCACAAATATGCCCTGAGCCTGCACCCCTCGATAACCTCCCTGTCTCACTGGAACGTACCAATGCAGAACTCCAAACAAATATGCCCTGAACCTGTACCCCTCCATAAACTCCCAGTGATACAGGAACGTACCAACGCAGAACTCCACACAAATATACCCTGAACCTGTACCCGCCCATAACCTCCTTGTCTCACTGGAACGTACCAATGCAGAACTCAACACAAATATGCCCTGAACCTGTACCCCTGCATAACCTCCCTGTTTCACTGGAACACACCAATGCCAAACTCCACTCAAATATGCACTGAACCTGTACCCTGCAAAACCTCCCTGTCTCACTGGAACTTACCATTGCAGAACACCAGACAAATATGCCCTAAACCTGTACCACTCCATAACCTCCCTGTCTCACTGGAACGTACCAATGCAGAACTCCACACAAATATGCCCTGAACCTGTAACCGTCCGTAAACTCCCTGTCTCACTGGAACGTCCCACTGCAGAACTCCACACAAATATGACATGAACCTGTACCCTCTATAACCTCCCTGTCTCACTGGAAAGCACCAATGCAGAACTCCACACAAATATGCCCTGAACCTGTACACATCCATAACCACCCTGTCTCACTGGAACGTACCATTGCAGAACGCCACACAAATATGCCCTGAACCTGTACCCTCCATAACCTCCCTGTCTCACTGGAATGTACCAAGGCAGAACTCCACACAAATATGCCCTGAACCTGTACACTCCATATCCTCCCTGTCTCACTGGAAAGTTCCATTGCAGAACACCACACAAATATGCCCTGAACCTGTACCCGTCCATCAACTCCCTGTCTCACTGGAACGTCCCACTGCAGAACTCCACACAAATATGCCATGAACATGTACCCTCCATAACCTCCCTGTCTCACTTGAAAGTACCAATGCAGAACTCCACACAAATATGCCCTGAACCTGTACCATCCATAACCACCGTGTCTCACTGGAACGTACCAATGCAGAACTTCACACAAATATGCCCTGATCCTGTACCCTCCATAACCTCCCTGTCTCACTGGAACGTACCATTGCAGAACACCACACAAATATTCCCTGAACCTGTACCCCTCCATAACCTCCCTGTCTCACTGGAACGTACCAATGCAGAACTCCACACAAATATGCCCTGAACCTTTACCCGTCCATAACCTCCCTGTCTCACTGGAACGTCCCACTGCAGAACTCCACACAAATATGCCATGAACCTGTACCCTCCATAAGCTCCCTGTCTCACTTGAGAGTACCAATGCAGTACTCCACACAAATATGCCCTGAACCTGTACACTCCATAACGTAATTGTCTCACTGGAACGTACCAATGGAGAACTCCCCACAAATATGCCCTGAGCCTGCACCCCTCGATAACCTCCCTGTCTCACTGGAACGTACCAATGCAGAACTCCAAACAAATATGCCCTGAACCTGTACCCCTCCATAAACTCCCAGTGATACAGGAACGTACCAACGCAGAACTCCACACAAATATACCCTGAACCTGTACCCGCCCATAACCTCCTTGTCTCACTGGAACGTACCAATGCAGAACTCAACACAAATATGCCCTGAACCTGTACCCCTGCATAACCTCCCTGTTTCACTGGAACACACCAATGCCAAACTCCACTCAAATATGCACTGAACCTGTACCCTGCAAAACCTCCCTGTCTCACTGGAACGTACCATTGCAGAACACCAGACAAATATGCCCTAAACCTGTACCACTCCATAACCTCCCTGTCTCACTGGAACGTACCAATGCAGAACTCCACACAAATATGCCCTGAACCTGTAACCGTCCGTAAACTCCCTGTCTCACTGGAACGTCCCACTGCAGAACTCCACACAAATATGACATGAACCTGTACCCTCTATAACCTCCCTGTCTCACTGGAAAGCACCAATGCAGAACTCCACACAAATATGCCCTGAACCTGTACACATCCATAACCACCCTGTCTCACTGGAACGTACCATTGCAGAACGCCACACAAATATGCCCTGAACCTGTACCCTCCATAACCTCCCTGTCTCACTGGAATGTACCAAGGCAGAACTCCACACAAATATGCCCTGAACCTGTACACTCCATATCCTCCCTGTCTCACTGGAAAGTTCCATTGCAGAACACCACACAAATATGCCCTGAACCTGTACCCGTCCATCAACTCCCTGTCTCACTGGAACGTCCCACTGCAGAACTCCACACAAATATGCCATGAACATGTACCCTCCATAACCTCCCTGTCTCACTTGAAAGTACCAATGCAGAACTCCACACAAATATGCCCTGAACCTGTACACTCAATAAAGTCATTGTCTCACTGGAAAGTACCAATGCAGAGCTCCCCACAAATATGCCCTGAACCTGTACCCTCCATAACCTTCCTGTCTCACTGGAACGTACCATTGCAGAACACCAGACAAATATGCCCTGAACCTGTACCACTCCATAACCTCCCTGACTCACTGGAACGTACCAATGCAGAACTCCACACAAATATGCTCTAAACCCTTAACCGTCCATAAACTCCCTGTCTCACTGGAACGTCCCACTGCAGAACTCCACACAAATATGCCATGAACCTGTACCATCTATAACCACCCTGACTCACTGGAACGTCCCACTGCAGAACTCCACACAAATATGCCATGAACCTGTACCCTCTATAACCACACTGTCTCACTGGAACGTACCACTGCAGAACACCACACAAATATGCCCTGAACCTGTACCCCTCCATAACCTCCCTGTCTCACTGGAACGTACCAATGCAGAACTCCACAGAAATATGCCGTGAACCTTTACCCGTCCATAACCTCCCTGTTTCACTGGAACGTCCAACTGCAGAACTCCACACAAATATGCCATGAACCTGTACCCTCCATAAGCTCCCTGTCTCACTTGAAAGTACCAATGCAGTACTCCACACAAATATGCCCTGAACCTGTACACTCCATAACGTCACTGTCTCACTGGAACGTACCAATGGAGAACTCCCCACAAATATGTCCGGAACCTGCACCCCTCCATAACCTCCCTGTCTCACTGGAACGTACCAATGCAGAACTCCAAACAAATATGCCCTGAAGCTGTACCCCTCCATAAACTCCCAGTGACACAGGAACGTACCAACGCAGAACTCCACACAAATATACCCTTAACATTTACCCTGCATAACATCCCTGTCTCACTGGAACGTACCAATGCAGAACTCCACACAAATATGACCTGAATCTGTACCCCTCCATAACCTCCCTGTCTCACAGGAACGTACCAATGCAGAACTCCTCACAAATATGCCATGAACCTCTACCCTCCATATCCTCCCTGTCTCACATGAACGTACCAATACAGAATTCCACACAAATATGCCCAGAACCTGTACCCGCCCATAACCTCCTTGTCTCACTGGAACGTACCAATGCAGAACTCAACACAAATATGCCCTGAACCTGTACCCCTGCAAAACCTCACTGTTTCACTGGAACGCACCAATGCCAAACTCCACTCAAATATGCACTGAACCTCTACCCTCCATATCCTCCCTGTCTCACAGGAACGTACCATTGCAGAACACCAGTCAAATATGCCCTAAACCTGTACCACTCCATAACCTCCCTGTCTCACTGGAACGTACCAATACAGAATTCCACACAAATATGCACTGAACCTGTACCCGCCCATAACCTCCTTGTCTCACTGGAATGTACCAATGCAGAACTCCACACAAATTTCCCCTGAACCTGTACCCCTCCATAACCTCCCTGTCTCACTGGATGGTACCAATGCAGAACTCCACACAAATATGCCCTGAACCTGTACTCCTCCATAACCTCACTGTCTCACCGGACCATACCACTGCAGAACTCCACACAAATATGCCCTGAACCTGTACCCATTGCATTAAGCTCCCTGTTTCACTGGAACGCACCAATGCCGAACTCCACTCAAATATGCCCTGAACCTGTACCCTACAAAACCTCCCTGTCTCACTGGAACGTACCATTGCAGAACACCAGACAAATATGCCCTGAACCTGTACCACTCCATAACCTCCCTGTCTCACTGGAACGTACCAATGCAGAACTCCACACAAATATGCCCTAAACCCTTAACCGTCCATAAACTCCCTGTCTCACTGGAACGTCCCACTGCAGAACTCCACACAAATATGCCATGAACCTGTACCATCTATAACCACCCTGACTCACTGGAACGTCCCACTGCAGAACTCCACACAAATATGCCATGAACCTGTACCCTCTATAACCACCCTGTCTCACTGGAACGTACCACTGCAGAACTCCACACAAATATGCCCTGAACCTGTACCATCCATAACCACCGTGTCTCACTGGAACGTACAAATGCAGAACTTCACACAAATATGCCCTGATCCTGTACCCTCCATAACCTCCCTGTCTCACTGGAACGTACCATTGCAGAACACCACACAAATATTCCCTGAACCTGTACCCCTCCATAACCTCCCTGTCTCACTGGAACGTACCAATGCAGAACTCCACACAAATATGCCCTGAACCTTTACCCGTCCATAACCTCCCTGTCTCACTGGAACGTCCCACTGCAGAACTCCACACAAATATGCCATGAACCTGTACCCTCCATAAGCTCCCTGTCTCACTTGAGAGTACCAATGCAGTACTCCACACAAATATGCCCTGAACCTGTACACTCCATAACGTAATTGGCTCACTGGAACGTACCAATGGAGAACTCCCCACAAATATGCCCTGAACCTGCACCCCTCCATAACCTCCCTGTCTCACTGGAACGTACCAATGCAGAACTCCAAACAAATATGCCCTGAACCTGTACCCCTCCATAAACTCCCAGTGATACAGGAACGTACCAACGCAGAACTCCACACAAATATACCCTGAACATTTACCCTCCATAACCTCCCTGTCTCACTGGAACGTACCAATGCAGAACTCCACACAAATATGACCTGAATCTGTACCCCTCCATAACCTCCCTGTCTCACAGGAACGTACCAGTGCAGAACTCCACACAAATATGCCCTGAACCTCTACCCTCCATATCCTCCCTGTCTCACAGGAACGTACCAATACAGAATTCCACACAAATATGCCCTGAACCTGTACCCGCCCATAACCTCCTTGTCTCACTGGAACGTACCAATGCAGAACTCAACACAAATATGCCCTGAACCTGTACCCCTGCATAACCTCCCTGTTTCACTGGAACACACCAATGCCAAACTCCACTCAAATATGCACTGAACCTGTACCCTGCAAAACCTCCCTGTCTCACTGGAACGTACCATTGCAGAACACCAGACAAATATGCCCTAAACCTGTACCACTCCATAACCTCCCTGTCTCACTGGAACGTACCAATGCAGAACTCCACACAAATATGCCCTGAACCTGTAACCGTCCGTAAACTCCCTGTCTCACTGGAACGTCCCACTGCAGAACTCCACACAAATATGACATGAACCTGTACCCTCTATAACCTCCCTGTCTCACTGGAAAGCACCAATGCAGAACTCCACACAAATATGCCCTGAACCTGTACACATCCATAACCACCCTGTCTCACTGGAACGTACCATTGCAGAACGCCACACAAATATGCCCTGAACCTGTACCCTCCATAACCTCCCTGTCTCACTGGAATGTACCAAGGCAGAACTCCACACAAATATGCCCTGAACCTGTACACTCCATATCCTCCCTGTCTCACTGGAAAGTTCCATTGCAGAACACCACACAAATATGCCCTGAACCTGTACCCGTCCATAAACTCCCTGTCTCACTGGAACGTCCCACTGCAGAACTCCACACAAATATGCCATGAACATGTACCCTCCATAACCTCCCTGTCTCACTTGAAAGTACCAATGCAGAACTCCACACAAATATGCCCTGAACCTGTACACTCAATAAAGTCATTGTCTCACTGGAAAGTACCAATGCAGAGCTCCCCACAAATATGCCCTGAACCTGTACCCTCCATAACCTTCCTGTCTCACTGGAACGTACCATTGCAGAACACCAGACAAATATGCCCTGAACCTGTACCACTCCATAACCTCCCTGTCTCACTGGAACGTACCAATGCAGAATTCCACACAAATATGCCCTAAACCCTTAACCGTCCATAAACTCCCTGTCTCACTGGAACGTCCCACTGCAGAACTCCACACAAATATGCCATGAACCTGTACCATCTATAACCACCCTGACTCACTGGAACGTCCCACTGCAGAACTCCACACAAATATGCCCTGAACCTGTACCATCCATAACCACCGTGTCTCACTGGAACGTACCAATGCAGAACTTCACACAAATATGCCCTGATCCTGTACCCTCCATAACCTCCCTGTCTCACTGGAACGTACCATTGCAGAACACCACACAAATATGCCCTGAACCTGTACCCCTCCATAAACTCCCTGTCTCACTGGAACGTACCAATGCAGAACTCCACACAAATATGCCCTGAACCTTTACCCGTCCATAACCTCCCTGTCTCACTGGAACGTCCCACTGCAGAACTCCACACAAATATGCCATGAACCTGTTCCCTCCATAACCTCCCTGTCTCACTGGAACGTACCAATGCAGAACTCCACACAAATTTGCCCTGAACCTGTACCCCTACCCCTCCATAACCTCCCTGTCTCACCGGAACGTACCAATGCAGAACTCCACACAAATATGCCCTGAACCTGTAGCACTCCATAACCTCACTGTCTCACTGGAACGTACCAATGCAGAACTTCACACAAATATGCCCTGATCCTGTACCCTCCATAACCTCCCTGTCTCACTGGAACGTACCATTGCAGAACACCACACAAATATTCCCTGAACCTGTACCCCTCCATAACCTCCCTGTCTCACTGGAACGTACCAATGCAGAACTCCACACAAATATGCCCTGAACCTTTACCCGTCCATAACCTCCCTGTCTCACTGGAACGTCCCACTGCAGAACTCCACACAAATATGCCATGAACCTGTACCCTCCATAAGCTCCCTGTCTCACTTGAGAGTACCAATGCAGTACTCCGCACAAATATGCCCTGAACCTGTACACTCCATAACGTCATTGTCTCACTGGAACGTACCAATGGAGAACTCCCCACAAATATGCCCTGAACCTGCACCCCTCCATAACCTCCCTTTCTCACTGGAACGTACCAATGCAGAACTCCAAACAAATATGCCCTGAACCTATACCCCTCCATACACTCCCAGTGATACAGGAACGTACCAACGCAGAACTCCACATAAATATACCCTGAACATTTACCCTCCATAACCTCCCTGTCTCACTGGAACGTACCAATGCAGAACTCCACACAAATATGACCTGAATCTGTACCCCTCCATAACCTCCTTGTCTCACAGGAACGTACCAGTGCAGAACTCCACACAAATATGCCCTGAACCTCTACCCTCCATATCCTCCCTGTCTCACAGGAACGTACCAATACAGAATTCCACACAAATATGCCCTGAACCTGTACCCGCCCATAACCTCCTTGTCTCACTGGAACGTACCAATGCAGAACTCAACACAAATATGCCCTGAACCTGTACCCCTGCATAACCTCCCTGTTTCACTGGAACACACCAATGCCAAACTCCACTCAAATATGCACTGAACCTGTACCCTGCAAAACCTCCCTGTCTCACTGGAACGTACCATTGCAGAACACCAGACAAATATGCCCTAATCCTGTACCACTCCATAACCTCCCTGTCTCACTGGAACGTACCAATGCAGAACTCCACACAAATATGCCCTGAACCTGTAACCGTCCGTAAACTCCCTGTCTCACTGGAACGTCCCACTGCAGAACTCCACACAAATATGACATGAACCTGTACCCTCTATAACCTCCCTGTCTCACTGGAAAGTACCAATGCCGAACTCCACACAAATATGCCCTGAACCTGTACCCATCCATAACCACCCTGTCTCACTGGAACGTACCATTGCAGAACGCCACACAAATATGCCCTGAACCTGTACCCTCCATAACCTCCCTGTCTCACTGGAATGTACCAAGGCAGAACTCCACACAAATATGCCCTGAACCTGTACACTCCATATCCTCCCTGTCTCACTGGAAAGTTCCATTGCAGAACACCACACAAATATGCCCTGAACTTTTACCCGTCCATAAACTCCCTGTCTCACTGGAACGTCCCACTGCAGAACTCCACACAAATATGCCATGAACATCTACCCTCCATAACCTCCCTGTCTCACTTGAAAGTACCAATGCAGAACTCCACACAAATATGCCCTGAACCTGTAGACTCAATAAAGTCATTGTCTCACTGGAAAGTACCAATGCAGAGCTCCCCACAAATATGCCCTGAACCTGTACCCTCCATAACCTCCATGTCTCACTGGAACGTACCAATGCAGAACTTCACACAAATATGCCCTGATCCTGTACCCTCCATAACCTCCCTGTCTCACTGGAACGTACCATTGCAGAACACCACACAAATATGCCCTGAACCTGTACCCCTCCATAACCTCCCTGTCTCACTGGAACGTACCAATGCAGAACTCCACACAAATATTCCCTGAACCTGTACCCCCCCATAACCTCCCTGTCTCACTGGAACGTACCAATGCAGAACTCCACACAAATATGCCCTGAACCTGTACACTCAATAAAGTCATTGTCTCACTGGAACGTACCATTGCAGAACTTCACAGAAATATGCCCTGATCCTGTACCCTCCATAACCTCCCTGTCTCACTGGAACGTACCATTGCAGAACACCACACAAATATGCCCTGAACCTGTACCATCCATAACCACCGTGTCTCACTGGAACGTACCAATGCAGAACTTCACAGCAATATGCCCTGCTCCTGTACCCTCCATAACCTCCCTGTCTCACTGGAACGTACCTTTGCAGAACACCACACAAATATGCCCTGAACCTGTACCCCTCCATAACCTCCCTGTCTCACTGGAACGTACCAATGCAGAACTCCACAGAAATATGCCCTGAACATTTACCCGTCCATAACCTCCCTGTCTCACTGGAACGTCCAACTGCAGAACTCCACACAAATATGCCCTGAACCTGTACCATACATAACCACCGTGTCTCACTGGAACGTACCAATGCAGAACTTCACACAAATATGCCCTGATCCTGTACCCTCCATAACCTCCCTGTCTCACTGGAACGTACCATTGCAGAACACCACACAAATATTCCCTGAACCTGTACCCCTCCATAACCTCCCTGTCTCACTGGAACGTACCAATGCAGAACTCCACACAAATATGCCCTGAACCTGTACACTCAATAAAGTCATTGTCTCACTGGAAAGTACCAATGCAGAGCTCCCCACAAATATGCCCTGAACCTGTACCCTCCATAACCTCCCTGTCTCACTGGAACGTACCAATGCAGAACTTCACACAAATATGCCCTGATCCTGTACTCTCCATAACCTCCCAGTCTCACTGGAACGTACCATTGCAGAACACCACACAAATATGCCCTGAACCTGTACCCCTCCATAACCTCCCTGTCTCACTGGAACGTACCAATGCAGAACTCCACAGAAATATGCCCTGAACCTTTACCCGTCCATAACCTCCCTGTCTCACTGGAACGTCCAACTGCAGAACTCCACACAAATATGCCATGAACCTGTACCCTCCATAAGCTCCCTGTCTCACTTGAAAGTACCAATGCAGTACTCCACACAAATATGCCCTGAACCTGTACACTCCATAACGTCATTGTCTCACTGGAACGTACCAATGGAGAACTCCCCACAAATATGTCCGGAACCTGCACCCCTCCATAACCTCCCTGTCTCACTGGAACGTACCAATGCAGAACTCCAAACAAATATGCCCTGAAGCTGTACCCCTCCATAAACTCCCAGTGACACAGGAACGTACCAACGCAGAACTCCACACAAATATACCCTTAACATTTACCCTGCATAACCTCCCTGTCTCACTGGAACGTACCAATGCAGAACTCCACACAGATATGACCTGAACCTCTACCCTCCATATCCTCCCTGTCTCACAGGAACGTACCAATACAGAATTCCACACAAATATGCCCTGAACCTGTACCCGCCCATAACCTCCTTGTCTCACTGGAACGTACCAATGCAGAACTCAACACAAATATGCCCTGAACCTGTACCCCTGCAAAACCTCCCTGTTTCACTGGAACGTACCAATGCAGAACTCCACACAAATATGCCCTGAACCTGTACACTCAATAAAGTCATTGTCTCACTGGAAAGTACCAATGCAGAGCTCCCCACAAATATGCCCTGAACCTGTACCCTCCATAACCTCCCTGTCTCACTGGAACGTACCAATGCAGAACTTCACACAAATATGCCCTGATCCTGTACTCTCGATAACCTCCCAGTCTCACTGGAACGTACCATTGCAGAACACCACACAAATATGCCCTGAACCTGTACCCCTCCATAACCTCCCTGTCTCACTGGAACGTACCAATGCAGAACTCCACAGAAATATGCCCTGAACCTTTACCCGTCCATAACCTCCCTGTCTCACTGGAACGTCCAACTGCAGAACTCCACACAAATATGCCATGAACCTGTACCCTCCATAAGCTCCCTGTCTCACTTGAAAGTACCAATGCAGTTCTCCACACAAATATGCCCTGAACCTGTACACTCCATAACGTCATTGTCTCACTGGAACGTACCAATGGAGAACTCCCCACAAATATGTCCGGAACCTGCACCCCTCCATAACCTCCCTGTCTCACTGGAACGTACCAATGCAGAACTCCACAGAAATATGCCCTGAACCTTTACCCGTCCATAACCTCCCTGTCTCACTGGAACGTACCAATGCAGAACTCCAAACAAATATGCCCTGAAGCTGTACCCCTCCATAAACTCCCAGTGACACAGGAACGTACCAACGCAGAACTCCACACAAATATACCCTTAACATTTACCCTGCATAACCTCCCTGTCTCACTGGAACGTACCAATGCAGAACTCCACACAGATATGACCTGAACCTCTACCCTCCATATCCTCCCTGTCTCACAGGAACGTACCAATACAGAATTCCACACAAATATGCCCTGAACCTGTACCCGCCCATAACCTCCTTGTCTCACTGGAACGTACCAATGCAGAACTCAACACAAATATGCCCTGAACCTGTACCCCTGCAAAACCTCCCTGTTTCACTGGAACGCACCAATGCCAAACTCCATTCAAATATGCACTGAACCTCTACCCTCCATATCCTCCCTGTCTCACAGGAACGTACCATTGCAGAACACCAGTCAAATATGCCCTAAACTTGTACCACTCCATAACCTCCCTGTCTCACTGGAACGTACCAATACAGAATTCCACACAAATATGCACTGAACCTGTACCCGCCCATAACCTCCTTGTCTCACTGGAACGTAACAATGCAGAACTCCACACAAATTTCCCCTGAACCTGTACCCCTCCATAACCTCCCTGTCTCACTGGATGGTACCAATGCAGAACTCCACACAAATATGCCCTGAACCTGTACTCCTCCATAACCTCACTGTCTCACCGGAACATACCACTGGAGAACTCGCCACAAATATGCCCTGAACCTGCACCCCTCCATAACCTCCCTGTCTCACTGGAACGTACCAATGCAGAACTCCACTCAAATATGCCCTGAACCTGTACCCTACAAAACCTCCCTGTCTCACTGGAACGTACCATTGCAGAACACCAGACAAATATGCCCTGAACCTGTACCACTCCATAACCTCCCTGTCTCACTGGAACGTACCAATGCAGAACTCCACACAAATATGCCCTAAACCCTTAACCGTCCATAAACTCCCTGTCTCACTGGAACGTCCCACTGCAGAACTCCACACAAATATGCCCTGAACCTGTACCATACATAACCACCGTGTCTCACTGGAACGTACCAATGCAGAACTTCACACAAATATGCCCTGATCCTGTACCCTCCATAACCTCCCTGTCTCACTGGAACGTACCATTGCAGAACACCACACAAATATGCCCTGAACCTGTACCCCTCCATAACCTCCCTGTCTCACTGGAACGTACCAATGCAGAACTCCACACAAATATTCCCTGAACCTGTACCCCCCCATAACCTCCCTGTCTCACTGGAACGTACCAATGCAGAACTCCACACAAATATGCCCTGAACCTGTACACTCAATAAAGTCATTGTCTCACTGGAAAGTACCAATGCAGAGCTCCCCACAAATATGCCCTGAACCTGTACCATCCATAACCTCCCTGTCTCACTGGAACGTACCAATGCAGAACTTCACACAAATATGCCCTGATCCTGTACCCTCCATAACCTCCCTGTCTCACTGGAACGTACCATTGCAGAACACCACACAAATATGCCCTGAACCTGTACCCCTCCATAACCTCCCTGTCTCACTGGAACGTACCAATGCAGAACTCCACAGAAATATGCCCTGAACCTTTACCCGTCCATAACCTCCCTGTCTCACTGGAACGTCCAACTGCAGAACTCCACACAAATATTCCCTGAACCTGTACCATACATAACCACCGTGTCTCACTGGAACGTACCAATGCAGAACTTCACACAAATATGCCCTGATCCTGTACCCTCCATAACCTCCCTGTCTCACTGGAACGTACCATTGCAGAACACCACACAAATATTCCCTGAACCTGTACCCCTCCATAACCTCCCTGTCTCACTGGAACGTACCAATGCAGAACTCCACACAAATATGCCCTGAACCTGTACACTCAATAAAGTCATTGTCTCACTGGAAAGTACCAATGCAGAGCTCCCCACAAATATGCCCTGAACCTGTACCCTCCATAACCTCCCTGTCTCACTGGAACGTACCAATGCAGAACTTCACACAAATATGCCCTGATCCTGTACCCTCCATAACCTCCCTGTCTCACTGGAACGTACCATTGCAGAACACCACACAAATATGCCCTGAACCTGTACCCCTCCATAACCTCCCTGTCTCACTGGAACGTACCAATGCAGAACTCCACAGAAATATGCCCTGAACCTTTACCCGTCCATAACCTCCCTGTCTCACTGGAACGTCCAACTGCAGAACTCCACACAAATATGCCATGAACCTGTACCCTCCATAAGCTCCCTGTCTCACTTGAAAGTACCAATGCAGTACTCCACACAAATATGCCCTGAACCTGTACACTCCATAACGTCATTGTCTCACTGGAACGTACCAATGGAGAACTCCCCACAAATATGTCCGGAACCTGCACCCCTCCATAACCTCCCTGTCTCACTGGAACGTACCAATGCAGAACTCCAAACAAATATGCCCTGAAGCTGTACCCCTCCATAAACTCCCAGTGACACTGGAACGTACCAACTCAGAACTCCACACAAATATACCCTTAACATTTACCCTGCATAACCTCCCTGTCTCACTGGAACGTACCAATGCAGAACTCCACACAGATATGACCTGAACCTCTACCCTCCATATCCTCCCTGTCTCACAGGAACGTACCAATACAGAATTCCACACAAATATGCCCTGAACCTGTACCCGCCCATAACCTCCTTGTCTAACTGGAACGTACCAATGCAGAACTCAACACAAATATGCCCTGAACCTGTACCCCTGCAAAACCTCCCTGTTTCACTGGAACGCACCAATGCCAAACTCCATTCAAATATGCACTGAACCTCTACCCTCCATATCCTCCCTGTCTCACAGGAACGTACCATTGCAGAACACCAGTCAAATATGCCCTAAACTTGTACCACTCCATAACCTCCCTGTCTCACTGGAACGTACCAATACAGAATTCCACACAAATATGCACTGAACCTGTACCCGCCCATAACCTCCTTGTCTCACTGGAACGTACCAATGCAGAACTCCACACAAATTTCCCCTGAACCTGTACCCCTCCATAACCTCCCTGTCTCACTGGATGGTACCAATGCAGAACTCCACACAAATATGCCCTGAACCTGTACCCTACAAAACCTCCCTGTCTCACTGGAACGTACCATTGCAGAACACCACACAAATATGCCCTGAACCTGTACCCCTCCATAACCTCCTTGTCTAACTCGAACGTACCAATGCAGAACTCAACACAAATATGCCCTGAACCTGTACCCCTGCAAAACCTCCCTGTTTCACTGGAACGCACCAATGCCAAACTCCATTCAAATATGCACTGAACCTCTACCCTCCATATCCTCCCTGTCTCACAGGAACGTACCATTGCAGAACACCAGTCAAATATGCCCTAAACTTGTACCACTCCATAACCTCCCTGTCTCACTGGAACGTACCAATACAGAATTCCACACAAATATGCACTGAACCTGTACCCGCCCATAACCTCACTGTCTCACCGGAACATACCACTGGAGAACTCCCCACAAATATGCCCTGAACCTGCACCCCTCCATAACCTCCCTGTCTCACTGGAACGTACCAATGCAGAACTCCACTCAAATATGCCCTGAACCTGTACCCTACAAAACCTCCCTGTCTCACTGGAACGTACCATTGCAGAACACCACACAAATATGCCCTGAACCTGTACCCCTCCATAACCTCCCTGTCAAACTGGAACGTACCAATGCAGAACTCCACACAAATATGCCCTGAACCTTTACCCTCCATAACCTCCCTGTCTCACTGGAACGTACCAATGCAGAACTCCACACAAATATGACCTGAATCTGTACCCCTCCATAACCTCCCTGTCTCACAGGAACGTACCAGTGCAGAACTCCACACAAATATGCCCTGAACCTCTACCCTCCATATCCTCCCTGTCTCACTGGAACGTACCAATGCAGAACTCCACACAAATATGCCCTAAACCCTTAACCGTCCATAAACTCCCTGTCTCACTGGAACGTCCCACTGCAGAACTCCACACAAATATGCCCTGAACCTGTACCATACATAACCACCGTGTCTCACTGGAACGTACCAATGCAGAACTTCACACAAATATGCCCTGATCCTGTACCCTCCATAACCTCCCTGTCTCACTGGAACGTACCATTGCAGAACACCACACAAATATGCCCTGAACCTGTACCCCTCCATAACCTCCCTGTCTCACTGGAACGTACCAATGCAGAACTCCACACAAATATTCCCTGAACCTGTACCCCCCCATAACCTCCCTGTCTCACTGGAACGTACCAATGCAGAACTCCACACAAATATGCCCTGAACCTGTACACTCAATAAAGTCATTGTCTCACTGGAAAGTACCAATGCAGAGCTCCCCACAAATATGCCCTGAACCTGTACCATCCATAACCTCCCTGTCTCACTGGAACGTACCAATGCAGAACTTCACACAAATATGCCCTGATCCTGTACCCTCCATAATCTCCCTGTCTCACTGGAACGTACCATTGCAGAACACCACACAAATATGCCCTGAACCTGTACCCCTCCATAACCTCCCTGTCTCACTGGAACGTACCAATGCAGAACTCCACAGAAATATGCCCTGAACCTTTACCCGTCCATAACCTCCCTGTCTCACTGGAACGTCCAACTGCAGAACTCCACACAAATATTCCCTGAACCTGTACCATACATAACCACCGTGTCTCACTGGAACGTACCAATGCAGAACTTCACACAAATATGCCCTGATCCTGTACCCTCCATAACCTCCCTGTCTCACTGGAACGTACCATTGCAGAACACCACACAAATATTCCCTGAACCTGTACCCCTCCATAACCTCCCTGTCTCACTGGAACGTACCAATGCAGAACTCCACACAAATATGCCCTGAACCTGTACACTCAATAAAGTCATTGTCTCACTGGAAAGTACCAATGCAGAGCTCCCCACAAATATGCCCTGAACCTGTACCCTCCATAACCTCCCTGTCTCACTGGAACGTACCAATGCAGAACTTCACACAAATATGCCCTGATCCTGTACCCTCCATAACCTCCCTGTCTCACTGGAACGTACCATTGCAGAACACCACACAAATATGCCCTGAACCTGTACCCCTCCATAACCTCCCTGTCTCACTGGAACGTACCAATGCAGAACTCCACAGAAATATGCCCTGAACCTTTACCCGTCCATAACCTCCCTGTCTCACTGGAACGTCCAACTGCAGAACTCCACACAAATATGCCATGAACCTGTACCCTCCATAAGCTCCCTGTCTCACTTGAAAGTACCAATGCAGTACTCCACACAAATATGCCCTGAACCTGTACACTCCATAACGTCATTGTCTCACTGGAACGTACCAATGGAGAACTCCCCACAAATATGTCCGGAACCTGCACCCCTCCATAACCTCCCTGTCTCACTGGAACGTACCAATGCAGAACTCCAAACAAATATGCCCTGAAGCTGTACCCCTCCATAAACTCCCAGTGACACTGGAACGTACCAACTCAGAACTCCACACAAATATACCCGTAACATTTACCCTGCATAACCTCCCTGTCTCACTGGAACGTACCAATGCAGAACTCCACACAGATATGACCTGAACCTCTACCCTCCATATCCTCCCTGTCTCACAGGAACGTACCAATACAGAATTCCACACAAATATGCCCTGAACCTGTACCCGCCCATAACCTCCTTGTCTAACTGGAACGTACCAATGCAGAACTCAACACAAATATGCCCTGAACCTGTACCCCTGCAAAACCTCCCTGTTTCACTGGAACGCACCAATGCCAAACTCCATTCAAATATGCACTGAACCTCTACCCTCCATATCCTCCCTGTCTCACAGGAACGTACCATTGCAGAACACCAGTCAAATATGCCCTAAACTTGTACCACTCCATAACCTCCCTGTCTCACTGGAACGTACCAATACAGAATTCCACACAAATATGCACTGAACCTGTACCCGCCCATAACCTCCTTGTCTCACTGGAACGTACCAATGCAGAACTCCACACAAATTTCCCCTGAACCTGTACCCCTCCATAACCTCCCTGTCTCACTGGATGGTACCAATGCAGAACTCCACACAAATATGCCCTGAACCTGTACCCTACAAAACCTCCCTGTCTCACTGGAACGTACCATTGCAGAACACCACACAAATATGCCCTGAACCTGTACCCCTCCATAACCTCCTTGTCTAACTGGAACGTACCAATGCAGAACTCAACACAAATATGCCCTGAACCTGTACCCCTGCAAAACCTCCCTGTTTCACTGGAACGCACCAATGCCAAACTCCATTCAAATATGCACTGAACCTCTACCCTCCATATCCTCCCTGTCTCACAGGAACGTACCATTGCAGAACACCAGTCAAATATGCCCTAAACTTGTACCACTCCATAACCTCCCTGTCTCACTGGAACGTACCAATACAGAATTCCACACAAATATGCACTGAACCTGTACCCGCCCATAACCTCACTGTCTCACCGGAACATACCACTGGAGAACTCCCCACAAATATGCCCTGAACCTGCACCCCTCCATAACCTCCCTGTCTCACTGGAACGTACCAATGCAGAACTCCACTCAAATATGCCCTGAACCTGTACCCTACAAAACCTCCCTGTCTCACTGGAACGTACCATTGCAGAACACCACACAAATATGCCCTGAACCTGTACCCCTCCATAACCTCCCTGTCAAACTGGAACGTAACAATGCAGAACTCCACACAAATATGCCCTGAACCTTTACCCTCCATAACCTCCCTGTCTCACTGGAACGTACCAATGCAGAACTCCACACAAATATGACCTGAATCTGTACCCCTCCATAACCTCCCTGTCTCACAGGAACGTACCAGTGCCGAACTCCACACAAATATGCCCTGAACCTCTACCCTCCATATCCTCCCTGTCTCACAGGAACGTACCAATACAGAATTCCACACAAATATGCCCTGAACCTGTACCCGCCCATAACCTCCTTGTCTCACTGGAACGTACCAATGCAGAACTCAACACAAATATGCCCTGAACCTGTACCCCTGCATAACCTCCCTGTTTCACTGGAACACACCAATGCCAAACTCCACTCAAATATGCACTGAACCTGTACCCTGCAAAACCTCCCAGTCTCACTGGAACGTACCATTGCAGAACACCAGACAAATATGCCCTAAACCTGTACCACTCCATAACCTCCCTGTCTCACTGGAACATACCAATGCAGAACTCCACACAAATATGCCCTGAACCTGTAACCGTCCGTAAACTCCCTGTCTCACTGGAACGTCCCACTGCAGAACTCCACACAAATATGACATGAACCTGTACCCTCTATAACCTCCCTGTCTCACTGGAAAGTACCAATGCAGAACTCCACACAAATATGCCCTGAACCTGTACCCATCCATAACCACCCTGTCTCACTGGAACGTACCATTGCAGAACGCCACACAAATATGCCCTGAACCTGTACCCTCCATAACCTCCCTGTCTCACTGGAATGTACCAAGGCAGAACTCCACACAAATATGCCCTGAACCTGTACACTCCATATCCTCCCTGTCTCACTGGAAAGTTCCATTGCAGAACACCACACAAATATGCCCTGAACTTTTACCCGTACATAAACTCCCTGTCTCACTGGAACGTCCCACTGCAGAACTCCACACAAATATGCCATGAACATCTACCCTCCATAACCTCCCTGTCTCACTTGAAAGTACCAATGCAGAACTCCACACAAATATGCCCTGAACCTGTACACTCAATAAAGTCATTGTCTCACTGGAAAGTACCAATGCAGAGCTCCCCACAAATATGCCCTGAACCTGTACCCTCCATAACCTCCCTGTCTCACTGGAACGTACCAATGCAGAACTCCAAACAAATATGCCCTGAAGCTGTACCCCTCCATAAACTCCCAGTGACACAGGAACGTACCAACGCAGAACTCCACACAAATATACCCTTAACATTTACCCTGCATAACCTCCCTGTCTCACTGGAACGTACCAATGCAGAACTCCACACTGATATGACCTGAACCTCTACCCTCCATATCCTCCCTGTCTCACAGGAACGTACCAATACAGAATTCCACACAAATATGCCCTGAACCTGTACCCGCCCATAACCTCCTTGTCTCACTGGAACGTACCAATGCAGAACTCAACACAAATATGCCCTGAACCTGTACCCCTGCAAAACCTCCCTGTTTCACTGGAACGCACCAATGACAAACTCCATTCAAATATGCACTGAACCTCTACCCTCCATATCCTCCCTGTCTCACAGGAACGTACCATTGCAGAACTCCAGTCAAATATGCCCTAAACTTGTACCACTCCATAACCTCCCTGTCTCACTGGAACGTACCAATACAGAATTCCACACAAATATGCACTGAACCTGTACCCGCCCATAACCTCCTTGTCTCACTGGAACGTACCAATGCAGAACTCCACACAAATTTCCCCTGAACCTGTACCCCTCCATAACCTCCCTGTCAAACTGGAACGTACCAATGCAGAACTCCACACAAATATGCCCTGAACCTTTACCCTCCATAACCTCCCTGTCTCACTGGAACGTACCAATGCAGAACTCCACACAAATATGACCTGAATCTGTACCCCTCCATAACCTCCCTGTCTCACAGGAACGTACCAGTGCAGAACTCCACACAAATATGCCCTGAACCTGTAACCGTCCGTAAACTCCCTGTCTCACTGGAACGTCCCACTGCAGAACTCCACACAAATATGACATGAACCTGTACCCTCTATAACCTCCCTGTCTCACTGGAAAGTACCAATGCAGAACTCCACACAAATATGCCCTGAACCTGTACCCATCCATAACCACCCTGTCTCACTGGAACGTACCATTGCAGAACGCCACACAAATATGCCCTGAACCTGTACCCTCCATAACCTCCCTGTCTCACTGGAATGTACACAGGCAGAACTCCACACAAATATGCCCTGAACCTGTACACTCCATATCCTCCCTGTCTCACTGGAAAGTTCCATTGCAGAACACCACACAAATATGCCCTGAACTTTTACCCGTACATAAACTCCCTGTCTCACTGGAACGTCCCACTGCAGAACTCCACACAAATATGCCATGAACATCTACCCTCCATAACCTCCCTGTCTCACTTGAAAGTACCAATGCAGAACTCCACACAAATATGCCCTGAACCTGTACACTCAATAAAGTCATTGTCTCACTGGAAAGTACCAATGCAGAGCTCCCCACAAATATGCCCTGAACCTGTACCCTCCATAACCTCCCTGTCTCACTGGAACGTACCAATGCAGAACTCCAAACAAATATGCCCTGAAGCTGTACCCCTCCATAAACTCCCAGTGACACAGGAACGTACCAACGCAGAACTCCACACAAATATACCCTTAACATTTACCCTGCATAACCTCCCTTTCTCACTGGAACGTACCAATGCAGAACTCCACACAGATATGACCTGAACCTCTACCCTCCATATCCTCCCTGTCTCACAGGAACGTACCAATACAGAATTCCACACAAATATGCCCTGAACCTGTACCCGCCCATAACCTCCTTGTCTCACTGGAACGTACCAATGCAGAACTCAACACAAATATGCCCTGAACCTGTACCCCTGCAAAACCTCCCTGTTTCACTGGAACGCACCAATGACAAACTCCATTCAAATATGCACTGAACCTCTACCCTCCATATCCTCCCTGTCTCACAGGAACGTACCATTGCAGAACTCCAGTCAAATATGCCCTAAACTTGTACCACTCCATAACCTCCCTGTCTCACTGGAACGTACCAATACAGAATTCCACACAAATATGCACTGAACCTGTACCCGCCCATAACCTCCTTGTCTCACTGGAACGTACCAATGCAGAACTCCACACAAATTTCCCCTGAACCTGTACCCCTCCATAACCTCCCTGTCAAACTGGAACGTACCAATGCAGAACTCCACACAAATATGCCCTGAACCTTTACCCTCCATAACCTCCCTGTCTCACTGGAACGTACCAATGCAGAACTCCACACAAATATGACCTGAATCTGTACCCCTCCATAACCTCCCTGTCTCACAGGAACGTACCAGTGCAGAACTCCACACAAATATGCCCTGAACCTGTAACCGTCCGTAAACTCCCTGTCTCACTGGAACGTCCCACTGCAGAACTCCACACAAATATGACATGAACCTGTACCCTCTATAACCTCCCTGTCTCACTGGAAAGTACCAATGCAGAACTCCACACAAATATGCCCTGAACCTGTACCCATCCATAACCACCCTGTCTCACTGGAACGTACCATTGCAGAACGCCACACAAATATGCCCTGAACCTGTACCCTCCATAACCTCCCTGTCTCACTGGAATGTACACAGGCAGAACTCCACACAAATATGCCCTGAACCTGTACACTCCATATCCTCCCTGTCTCACTGGAAAGTTCCATTGCAGAACACCACACAAATATGCCCTGAACTTTTACCCGTACATAAACTCCCTGTCTCACTGGAACGTCCCACTGCAGAACTCCACACAAATATGCCATGAACATCTACCCTCCATAACCTCCCTGTCTCACTTGAAAGTACCAATGCAGAACTCCACACAAATATGCCCTGAACCTGTACACTCAATAAAGTCATTGTCTCACTGGAAAGTACCAATGCAGAGCTCCCCACAAATATGCCCTGAACCTGTACCCTCCATAACCTCCCTGTCTCACTGGAACGTACCAATGCAGAACTCCAAACAAATATGCCCTGAAGCTGTACCCCTCCATAAACTCCCAGTGACACAGGAACGTACCAACGCAGAACTCCACA
Source organism: Hemitrygon akajei (assembly GCF_048418815.1). Taxonomy (NCBI): domain Eukaryota; kingdom Metazoa; phylum Chordata; class Chondrichthyes; order Myliobatiformes; family Dasyatidae; genus Hemitrygon; species Hemitrygon akajei. The sequence goes on from NW_027331948.1 coordinate 1,681,363, forward strand.
CAAATATACCCTTAACATTTACCCTGCATAACCTCCCTGTCTCACTGGAACGTACCAATGCAGAACTCCACACAGATATGACCTGAACCTCTACCCTCCATATCCTCCCTGTCTCACAGGAACGTACCAATACAGAATTCCACACAAATATGCCCTGAACCTGTACCCGCCCATAACCTCCTTGTCTCACTGGAACGTACCAATGCAGAACTCAACACAAATATGCCCTGAACCTGTACCCCTGCAAAACCTCCCTGTTTCACTGGAACGCACCAATGACAAACTCCATTCAAATATGCACTGAACCTCTACCCTCCATATCCTCCCTGTCTCACAGGAACGTACCATTGCAGAACTCCAGTCAAATATGCCCTAAACTTGTACCACTCCATAACCTCCCTGTCTCACTGGAACGTACCAATACAGAATTCCACACAAATATGCACTGAACCTGTACCCGCCCATAACCTCCTTGTCTCACTGGAACGTACCAATGCAGAACTCCACACAAATTTCCCCTGAACCTGTACCCCTCCATAACCTCCCTGTCAAACTGGAACGTACCAATGCAGAACTCCACACAAATATGCCCTGAACCTTTACCCTCCATAACCTCCCTGTCTCACTGGAACGTACCAATGCAGAACTCCACACAAATATGACCTGAATCTGTACCCCTCCATAACCTCCCTGTCTCACAGGAACGTACCAGTGCAGAACTCCACACAAATATGCCCTGAACCTCTACCCTCCATATCCTCCCTGTCTCACAGGAACGTACCAATACAGAATTCCACACAAATATGCCCTGAACCTGTACCCGCCCATAACCTCCTTGTCTCACTGGAACGTACCAATGCAGAACTCAACACAAATATGCCCTGATCCTGTACCCTCCATAACCTCCCTGTCTCACTGGAACGTACCATTGCAGAACACCACACAAATATTCCCTGAACCTGTACGCCTCCATAACCTCCCTGTCTCACTGGAACGTACCAATGCAGAACTCCACACAAATATGCCCTGAACCTGTACACTCAATAAAGTCATTGTCTCACTGGAAAGTACCAATGCAGAGCTCCCCACAAATATGCCCTGAACCTGTACCCTCCATAACCTCCCTGTCTCACTGGAACGTACCAATGCAGAACTTCACACAAATATGCCCTGATCCTGTACCCTCCATAACCTCCCTGTCTCACTGGAACGTACCATTGCAGAACACCACACAAATATGCCCTGAACCTGTACCCCTGCATAACCTCCCTGTTTCACTGGAACACACCAATGCCAAACTCCACTCAAATATGCACTGAACCTGTACCCTGCAAAACCTCCCAGTCTCACTGGAACGTACCATTGCAGAACACCAGACAAATATGCCCTAAACCTGTACCACTCCATAAACTCCCTGTCTCTCTGGAACGTACCAATGCAGAACTCCACACAAATATGCCCTGAACCTGTAACCGTCCGTAAACTCCCTGTCTCACTGGAACGTCCCACTGCAGAACTCCACACAAATATGACATGAACCTGTACCCTCTATAACCTCCCTGTCTCACTGGAAAGTACCAATGCAGAACTCCACACAAATATGCCCTGAACCTGTACCCATCCATAACCACCCTGTCTCACTGGAACGTACCATTGCAGAACGCCACACAAATATGCCCTGAACCTGTACCCTCCATAACCTCCCTGTCTCACTGGAATGTACCAAGGCAGAACTCCACACAAATATGCCCTGAACCTGTACACTCCATATCCTCCCTGTCTCACTGGAAAGTTCCATTGCAGAACACCACACAAATATGCCCTGAACTTTTACCCGTCCATAAACTCCCTGTCTCACTGGAACGTCCCACTGCAAAACTCCACACAAATATGCCATGAACATCTACCCTCCATAACCTCCCTGTCTCACTTGAAAGTACCAATGCAGAACTCCACACAAATATGCCCTGAACCTGTACACTCAATAAAGTCATTGTCTCACTGGAAAGTACCAATGCAGAGCTCCCCACAAATATGCCCTGAACCTGTACCCTCCATAACCTCCCTGTCTCACTGGAACGTACCAATGCAGAACTTCACACAAATATGCCCTGATCCTGTACCCTCCATAACCTCCCTGTCTCACTGGAACGTACCATTGCAGAACACCACACAAATATGCCCTGAACCTGTACCCCTCCATAACCTCCCTGTCTCACTGGAACGTACCAATGCAGAACTCCACACAAATATTCCCTGAACCTGTACCCCCCCATAACCTCCCTGTCTCACTGGAACGTACCAATGCAGAACTCCACACAAATATGCCCTGAACCTGTACACTCAATAAAGTCATTGTCTCACTGGAAAGTACCAATGCAGAGCTCCCCACAAATATGCCCTGAACCTGTACCCTCCATAACCTCCCTGTCTCACTGGAACGTACCAATGCAGAACTTCGCACAAATATGCCCTGATCCTGTTCCCTCCATAACCTCCCTGTCTCACTGGAACGTACCATTGCAGAACACCACACAAATATGCCCTGAACCTGTACCCCTCCATAACCTCCCTGTCTCACTGGAACGTACCAATGCAGAACTCCACAGAAATATGCCCTGAACCTTTACCCGTCCATAACCTCCCTGTCTCACTGGAACGTCCAACTGCAGAACTCCACACAAATATGCCCTGAACCTGTACCATACATAACCACCGTGTCTCACTGGAACGTACCAATGCAGAACTTCACACAAATATGCCCTGATCCTGTACCCTCCATAACCTCCCTGTCTCACTGGAACGTACCATTGCAGAACACCACACAAATATTCCCTGAACCTGTACCCCTCCATAACCTCCCTGTCTCACTGGAACGTACCAATGCAGAACTCCACACAAATATGCCCTGAACCTGTACACTCAATAAAGTCATTGTCTCACTGGAAAGTACCAATGCAGAGCTCCCCACAAATATGCCCTGAACCTGTACCCTCCATAACCTCCCTGTCTCACTGGAACGTACCAATGCAGAACTCCGCACAAATATGCCCTGATCCTGTACCCTCCATAACCTCCCTGTCTCACTGGAACGTACCATTGCAGAACACCACACAAATATGCCCTGAACCTGTACCCCTCCATAACCTCCCTGTCTCACTGGAACGTACCAATTCAGAACTCCACAGAAATATGCCCTGAACCTTTACCCGTCCATAACCTCCCTGTCTCACTGGAACGTCCAACTGCAGAACTCCACACAAATATGCCACGAACCTGTACCCTCCATAAGCTCCCTGTCTCACTTGAAAGTACCAATGCAGTACTCCACACAAATATGCCCTGAACCTGTACACTCCATAACGTCATTGTCTCACTGGAACGTACCAATGCAGAACTCCCCACAAATATGTCCGGAACCTGCACCCCTCCATAACCTCCCTGTCTCACTGGAACGTACCAATGCAGAACTCCAAACAAATATGCCCTGAAGCTGTACCCCTCCATAAACTCCCAGTGACACAGGAACGTACCAACGCAGAACTCCACACAAATATACCCTTAACATTTACCCTGCATAACCTCCCTGTCTCACTGGAACGTACCAATGCAGAACTCCACACAGATATGACCTGAACCTCTACCCTCCATATCCTCCCTGTCTCACAGGAACGTACCAATACAGAATTCCACACAAATATGCCCTGAACCTGTACCCGCCCATAACCTCCTTGTCTCACTGGAACGTACCAATGCAGAACTCCACACAAATATGCCCTGAACCTGTACTCCTCCATAACCTCACTGTCTCACCGGAACATACCACTGGAGAACTCCCCACAAATATGCCCTGAACCTGCACCCCTCCATAACCTCCCTGTTTCACTGGAACGCACCAATGCCAAACTCCATTCAAATATGCACTGAACCACTACCCTCCATATCCTCCCTGTCTCTCAGGAACGTACCATTGCAGAACACCAGTCAAATATGCCCTAAACTTGTACCACTCCATAACCTCCCTGTCTCACTGGAACGTACCAATACAGAATTCCACACAAATATGCACTGAACCTGTACCCGCCCATAACCTCCTTGTCTCACTGGAACGTACCAATGCAGAACTCCACACAAATTTCCCCTGAACCTGTACCCCTCCATAACCTCCCTGTCTCACTGGATGTTACCAATGCAGAACTCCACACAAATATGCCCTGAACCTGTACTCCTCCATAACCTCACTGTCTCACCGGAACATACCACTGGAGAACTCCCCACAAATATGCCCTGAACCTGCACCCCTCCATAACCTCCCTGTCTCACTGGAACGTACCAATGCAGAACTCCACTCAAATATGCCCTGAACCTGTACCCTACAAAACCTCCCTGTCTCACTGGAACGTACCATTGCAGAACACCAGACAAATATGCCCTGAACCTGTACCACTCCATAACCTCCCTGTCTCACTGGAACGTACCAATGCAGAACTCCACACAAATATGCCCTAAACCCTTAACCGTCCCTAAACTCCCTGTCTCACTGGAACGTCCCACTGCAGAACTCCACACAAATTGCCCTGAACCTGTACCATACATAACCACCGTGTCTCACTGGAACGTACCAATGCAGAACTTCACACAAATATGCCCTGATCCTGTACCCTCCATAACCTCCCTGTCTCACTGGAACGTACCATTGCAGAACACCACACAAATATTCCCTGAACCTGTACCCCTCCATAACCTCCCTGTCTCACTGGAACGTACCAATGCAGAACTCCACACAAATATGCCCTGAACCTTTACCCGTCCATAACCTCCCTGTCTCACTGGAACGTCCCACTGCAGAACTCCACACAAATATGCCATGAACCTGTACCCTCCATAAGCTCCCTGTCTCACTTGAGAGTACCAATGCAGTACTCCACACAAATATGCCCTGAACCTGTACACTCCATAACGTCATTGTCTCACTGGAACGTCCCAATGGAGAACTCCCCACAAATATGCCCTGAACCTGCACCCCTCCATAACCTCCCTTTCTCACTGGAACGTACCAATACAGAACTCCAAACAAATATGCCCTGAACCTGTACCCCTCCATAAACTCCCAGTGATACAGGAACGTACCAACGCAGAACTCCACATAAATATACCCTGAACATTTACCCTCCATAACCTCCCTGTCTCACTGGAACGTACCAATGCAGAACTCCACACAAATATGACCTGAATCTGTACCCCTCCATAACCTCCCTGTCTCACAGGAACGTACCAGTGCAGAACTCCACACAAATATGCCCTGAACCTCTACCCTCCATATCCTCCCTGTCTCACAGGAACGTACCAATACAGAATTCCACACAAATATGCCCTGAACCTGTACCCGCCCATAACCTCCTTGTCTCACTGGAACGTACCAATGCAGAACTCAACACAAATATGCCCTGAACCTGTACCCCTGCATAACCTCCCTGTTTCACTGGAACGTACCATTGCAGAACACCAGACAAATATGCCCTAAACCTGTACCACTCCATAACCTCCCTGTCTCACAGGAACGTACCAGTGCAGAACTCCACACAAATATGCCCTGAACCTCTACCCTCCATATCCTCCCTGTCTCACAGGAACGTACCAATACAGAATTCCACACAAATATGCCCTGAACCTGTACCCGCCCATAACCTCCTTGTCTCACTGGAACGTACCAATGCAGAACTCAACACAAATATGCCCTGAACCTGTACCCCTGCATAACCTCCCTGTTTCACTGGAACACACCAATGCCAAACTCCACTCAAATATGCACTGAACCTGTACCCTGCAAAACCTCCCTGTCTCACTGGAACGTACCATTGCAGAACACCAGACAAATATGCCCTAAACCTGTACCACTCCATAACCTCCCTGTCTCACTGGAACGTACCAATGCAGAACTCCACACAAATATGCCCTGAACCTGTAACCGTCCGTAAACTCCCTGTCTCACTGGAACGTCCCACTGCAGAACTCCACACAAATATGACATGAACCTGTACCCTCCATAACCTCCCTGTCTCACTGGAATGTACCAAGGCAGAACTCCACACAAATATGCCCTGAACCTGTACATTCCATATCCTCCCTGTCTCACTGGAAAGTTCCATTGCAGAACACCACACAAATATGCCCTGAACTTGTACCCGTCCATAAACTCCCTGTCTCACTGGAACGTCCCACTGCAGAACTCCCCACAAATATGCCATGAACATCTACCCTCCATAACCTCCCTGTCTCACTTGAAAGTACCAATGCAGAACTCCACACAAATATGCCCTGAACCTGTACACTCAATAAAGTCATTGTCTCACTGGAAAGTACCAATGCAGAGCTCCCCACAGATATGCCCTGAACCTGTACCCTCCATAACCTCCCTGTCTCACTGGAACGTACCAATGCAGAACTTCACACAAATATGCCCTGATCCTGTACCCTCCATAACCTCCCTGTCTCACTGGAACGTACCATTGCAGAACACCACACAAATATGCCCTGAACCTGTACCACTCCATAACCTCCCTGTCTCACTGGAACGTACCAATGCAGAACTCCACAGAAATATGCCCTGAACCTTTACCCGTCCATAACCTCCCTGTCTCACTGGAACGTCCAACTGCAGAACTCCACACAAATATGCCATGAACCTGTACCCTCCATAAGCTCCCTGTCTCACTTGAAAGTACCAATGCAGTACTCCACACAAATATGCCCTGAACCTGTACACTCCATAACGTCATTGTCTCACTGGAACGTACCAATGGAGAACTCCCCACAAATATGTCCGGAACCTGCACCCCTCCATAACCTCCCTGTCTCACTGGAACGTACCAATGCAGAACTCCAAACAAATATGCCCTGAAGCTGTACCCCTCCATAAACTCCCAGTGACACAGGAACGTACCAACGCAGAACTCCACACAAATATACCCTTAACATTTACCCTGCATAACCTCCCTGTCTCACTGGAACGTACCAATGCAGAACTCCACACAGATATGACCTGAACCTCTACCCTCCATATCCTCCCTGTCTCACAGGAACGTACCAATACAGAATTCCACACAAATATGCCCTGAACCTGTACCCGCCCATAACCTCCTTGTCTCACTGGAACGTACCAATGCAGAACTCAACACAAATATGCCCTGAACCTGTACCCCTGCAAAACCTCCCTGTTTCACTGGAACGCACCAATGCCAAACTCCACTCAAATATGCACTGAACCTCTACCCTCCATATCCTCCCTGTCTCACAGGAACGTACCATTGCAGAACACCAGTCAAATATGCCCTAAACCTGTACCACTCCATAACCTCCCTGTCTCACTGGAACGTACCAATACAGAACTCAACACAAATATGCCCTGAACCTGTACCCCTGCAAAACCTCCCTGTTTCACTGGAACGCACCAATGCCAAACTCCACTCAAATATGCACTGAACCTCTACCCTCCATATCCTCCCTGTCTCACAGGAAGGTACCATTGCAGAACACCAGTCAAATATGCCCTAAACCTGTACCACTCCATAACCTCCCTGTCTCACTGGAACGTACCAATACAGAATTCCACACAAATATGCACTGAACCTGTACCCGCCCATAACCTCCTTGTCTCACTGGAACGTACCAATGCAGAACTCCACACAAATTTCCCCTGAACCTGTACCCCTCCATAACCTCCCTGTCTCACTGGATGGTACCAATGCAGAACTCCACACAAATATGCCCTGAACCTGTACTCCTCCATAACCTCACTGTCTCACCGGAACATACCACTGCAGAACTCCACACAAATATGCCCTGAACCTGTACCCATTGCATAAGCTCCCTGTTTCACTGGAACACACCAATGCCGAACTCCACTCAAATATGCCCTGAACCTGTACCCTACAAAACCTCCCTGTCTCACTGGAACGTACCATTGCAGAACACCAGACAAATATGCCCTGAACCTGTAGCACTCCATAACCTCCCTGTCTCACTGGAACGTACCAATGCAGAACTCCACACAAATATGCCCTAAACCCTTAACCGTCCATAAACTCCCTGTCTCACTGGAACGTCCCACTGCAGAACTCCACACAAATATGCCATGAACCTGTACCATCTATAACCACCCTGACTCACTGGAACGTCCCACTGCAGAACTCCACACAAATATGCCATGAACCTGTACCCTCTATAACCACCCTGTCTCACTGGAACGTACCACTGCAGAACACCAGACAAATATGCCCTGAACCTCTACCCCTCCATAACCTCCCTGTCTCACTGGAACGTCCCACTGCAGAACTCCACACAAATATGCCATGAACCTGTACCCTCCATTATCTCCCTGTCTCACTTGAGAGTACCAATGCAGTACTCCACACAAATATGCCCTGAACCTGTACACTCCATAACGTCATTGTCTCACTGGAACGTCCCAATGGAGAACTCCCCACAAATATGCCCTGAACCTGCACCCCTCCATAACCTCCCTTTCTCACTGGAACGTACCAATGCAGAACTCCAAACAAATATGCCCTGAACCTGTACCCCTCCATAAACTCCCATTGATACAGGAACGTACCAACGCAGAACTCCACATAAATATACCCTGAACATTTACCCTCCATAACCTCCCTGTCTCACTGGAACGTACCAATGCAGAACTCCACACAAATATGACCTGAATCTGTACCCCTCCATAACCTCCCTGTCTCACAGGAACGTACCAGTGCAGAACTCCACACAAATATGCCCTGAACCTCTACCCTCCATATCCTCCCTGTCTCACAGGAACGTACCAATACAGAATTCCACACAAATATGCCCTGAACCTGTACCCGCCCATAACCTCCTTGTCTCACTGGAACGTACCAATGCAGAACTCAACACAAATATGCCCTGAACCTGTACCCCTGCATAACCTCCCTGTTTCACTGGAACACACCAATGCCAAACTCCACTCAAATATGCACTGAACCTGTACCCTGCAAAACCTCCCTGTCTCACTGGAACGTACCATTGCAGAACACCAGACAAATATGCCCTAAACCTGTACCACTCCATAACCTCCCTGTCTCACTGGAACGTACCAATGCAGAACTCCACACAAATATGCCCTGAACCTGTAACCGTCCGTAAACTCCCTGTCTCACTGGAACGTCCCACTGCAGAACTCCACACAAATATGACATGAACCTGTACCCTCCATAACCTCCCTGTCTCACTGGAATGTACCAAGGCAGAACTCCACACAAATATGCCCTGAACCTGTACACTCCATATCCTCCCTGTCTCACTGGAAAGTTCCATTGCAGAACACCACACAAATATGCCCTGAACTTGTACCCATCCATAAACTCCCTGTCTCACTGGAACGTCCCACTGCAGAACTCCACACAAATATGCCATGAACATCTACCCTCCATAACCTCCCTGTCTCACTTGAAAGTACCAATGCAGAACTCCACACAAATATGCCCTGAACCTGTACACTCAATAAAGTCATTGTCTCACTGGAAAGTACCAATGCAGAGCTCCCCACAAATATGCCCTGAACCTGTACCCTCCATAACCTCCCTGTCTCACTGGAACGTACCAATGCAGAACTTCACACAAATATGCCCTGATCCTGTACCCTCCATAACCTCCCTGTCTCACTGGAACGTACCATTGCAGAACACCACACAAATATGCCCTGAACCTGTACCCCTCCATAACCTCCCTGTCTCACTGGAACGTACCAATGCAGAACTCCACAGAAATATGCCCTGAACCTTTACCCGTCCATAACCTCCCTGTCTCACTGGAACGTCCAACTGCAGAACTCCACACAAATATGCCATGAACCTGTACCCTCCATAAGCTCCCTGTCTCACTTGAAAGTACCAATGCAGTACTCCACACAAATATGCCCTGAACCTGTACACTCCATAACGTCATTGTCTCACTGGAACGTACCAATGGAGAACTCCCCACAAATATGTCCGGAACCTGCACCCCTCCATAACTTCCTTGTCTCACTGGAACGTACCAATGCAGAACTCCAAACAAATATGCCCTGAAGCTGTACCCCTCCATAAACTCCCAGTGACACAGGAACGTACCAACGCAGAACTCCACACAAATATACCCTTAACATTTACCCTGCATAACCTCCCTGTCTCACTGGAACGTACCAATGCAGAACTCCACACAAATATGACCTGAACCTCTACCCTCCATATCCTCCCTGTCTCACAGGAACGTACCAATACAGAATTCCACACAAATATGCCATGAACCTGTACCCGCCCATAACCTCCTTGTCTCACTGGAACGTACCAATGCAGAACTCAACACAAATATGCCCTGAACCTGTACCACTGCAAAACCTCCCTGTTTCACTGGAACGCACCAATGCCAAACTCCACTCAAATATGCACTGAACCTCTACCCTCCATATCCTCCCTGTCTCACAGGAACGTACCATTGCAGAACACCAGTCAAATATGCCCTAAACCTGTACCACTCCATAACCTCCCTGTCTCACTGGAACGTACCAATACCAAATTCCACACAAATATGCACTGAACCTGTACCCGCCCATAACCTCCTTGTCTCACTGGAACGTACCAATGCAGAACTCCACACAAATTTCCCCTGAACCTGTACCCCTCCATAACCTCCCTGTCTCACTGGATGGTACCAATGCAGAACTCCACACAAATATGCCCTGAACCTGTACCCATTGCATAAGCTCCCTGTTTCACTGGAACGCACCAATGCCGAACTCCACTCAAATATGCCCTGAACCTGTACCCTACAAAACCTCCCTGTCTCACTGGAACGTAGCATTGCAGAACACCAGACAAATATGCCCTGAACCTGTACCACTCCATAACCTCCCTGTCTCACTGGAACGTACCAATGCAGAACTCCACACAAATATGCCCTAAACCCTTAACCGTCCATAAACTCCCTGTCTCACTGGAACGTCCCACTGCAGAACTCCACACAAATATGCCATGAACCTGTACCATCTATAACCACCCTGACTCACTGGAACGTCCCACTGCAGAACTCCACACAAATATGCCATGAACCTGTACCCTCTATAACCACCCTGTCTCACTGGAACGTACCACTGCAGAACTCCACACAAATATGCCCTGAACCTGTACCATCCATAACCACCGTGTCTCACTGGAACGTCCCAATGGAGAACTCCCCACAAATATGCCCTGAACCTGCACCCCTCCATAACCTCCCTTTCTCACTGGAACGTACCAATGCAGAACTCCAAACAAATATGCCCTGAACCTGTACCCCTCCATAAACTCCCATTGATACAGGAACGTACCAACGCAGAACTCCACATAAATATACCCTGAACATTTACCCTCCATAACCTCCCTGTCTCACTGGAACGTACCAATGCAGAACTCCACACAAATATGACCTGAATCTGTACCCCTCCATAACCTCCCTGTCTCACAGGAACGTACCAGTGCAGAACTCCACACAAATATGCCCTGAACCTCTACCCTCCATATCCTCCCTGTCTCACAGGAACGTACCAATACAGAATTCCACACAAATATGCCCTGAACCTGTACCCGCCCATAACCTCCTTGTCTCACTGGAACGTACCAATGCAGAACTCAACACAAATATGCCCTGAACCTGTACCCCTGCATAACCTCCCTGTTTCACTGGAACACACCAATGCCAAACTCCACTCAAATATGCACTGAACCTGTACCCTGCAAAACCTCCCTGTCTCACTGGAACGTACCATTGCAGAACACCAGACAAATATGCCCTAAACCTGTACCACTCCATAACCTCCCTGTCTCACTGGAACGTACCAATGCAGAACTCCACACAAATATGCCCTGAACCTGTAACCGTCCGTAAACTCCCTGTCTCACTGGAACGTCCCACTGCAGAACTCCACACAAATATGACATGAACCTGTACCCTCCATAACCTCCCTGTCTCACTGGAATGTACCAAGGCAGAACTCCACACAAATATGCCCTGAACCTGTACACTCCATATCCTCCCTGTCTCACTGGAAAGTTCCATTGCAGAACACCACACAAATATGCCCTGAACTTGTACCCGTCCATAAACTCCCTGTCTCACTGGAACGTCCCACTGCAGAACTCCACACAAATATGCCATGAACATCTACCCTCCATAACCTCCCTGTCTCACTTGAAAGTACCAATGCAGAACTCCACACAAATATGCCCTGAACCTGTACACTCAATAAAGTCATTGTCTCACTGGAAAGTACCAATGCAGAGCTCCCCACAAATATGCCCTGAACCTGTACCCTCCATAACCTCCCTGTCTCACTGGAACGTACCAATGCAGAACTTCACACAAATATGCCCTGATCCTGTACCCTCCATAACCTCCCTGTCTCACTGGAACGTACCATTGCAGAACACCACACAAATATGCCCTGAACCTGTACCCCTCCATAACCTCCCTGTCTCACTGGAACGTACCAATGCAGAACTCCACAGAAATATGCCCTGAACCTTTACCCGTCCATAACCTCCCTGTCTCACTGGAACGTCCAACTGCAGAACTCCACACAAATATGCCATGAACCTGTACCCTCCATAAGCTCCCTGTCTCACTTGAAAGTACCAATGCAGTACTCCACACAAATATGCCCTGAACCTGTACACTCCATAACGTCATTGTCTCACTGGAACGTACCAATGGAGAACTCCCCACAAATATGTCCGGAACCTGCACCCCTCCATAACTTCCTTGTCTCACTGGAACGTACCAATGCAGAACTCCAAACAAATATGCCCTGAAGCTGTACCCCTCCATAAACTCCCAGTGACACAGGAACGTACCAACGCAGAACTCCACACAAATATACCCTTAACATTTACCCTGCATAACCTCCCTGTCTCACTGGAACGTACCAATGCAGAACTCCACACAAATATGACCTGAACCTCTACCCTCCATATCCTCCCTGTCTCACAGGAACGTACCAATACAGAATTCCACACAAATATGCCATGAACCTGTACCCGCCCATAACCTCCTTGTCTCACTGGAACGTACCAATGCAGAACTCAACACAAATATGCCCTGAACCTGTACCCCTGCAAAACCTCCCTGTTTCACTGGAACGCACCAATGCCAAACTCCACTCAAATATGCACTGAACCTCTACCCTCCATATCCTCCCTGTCTCACAGGAACGTACCATTGCAGAACACCAGTCAAATATGCCCTAAACCTGTACCACTCCATAACCTCCCTGTCTCACTGGAACGTACCAATACCAAATTCCACACAAATATGCACTGAACCTGTACCCGCCCATAACCTCCTTGTCTCACTGGAACGTACCAATGCAGAACTCCACACAAATTTCCCCTGAACCTGTACCCCTCCATAACCTCCCTGTCTCACTGGATGGTACCAATGCAGAACTCCACACAAATATGCCCTGAACCTGTACCCATTGCATAAGCTCCCTGTTTCACTGGAACGCACCAATGCCGAACTCCACTCAAATATGCCCTGAACCTGTACCCTACAAAACCTCCCTGTCTCACTGGAACGTAGCATTGCAGAACACCAGACAAATATGCCCTGAACCTGTACCACTCCATAACCTCCCTGTCTCACTGGAACGTACCAATGCAGAACTCCACACAAATATGCCCTAAACCCTTAACCGTCCATAAACTCCCTGTCTCACTGGAACGTCCCACTGCAGAACTCCACACAAATATGCCATGAACCTGTACCATCTATAACCACCCTGACTCACTGGAACGTCCCACTGCAGAACTCCACACAAATATGCCATGAACCTGTACCCTCTATAACCACCCTGTCTCACTGGAACGTACCACTGCAGAACTCCACACAAATATGCCCTGAACCTGTACCATCCATAACCACCGTGTCTCACTTGAACGTACAAATGCAGAACTTCACACAAATATGCCCTGATCCTGTACCCTCCATAACCTCCCTGTCTCACTGGAACGTACCATTGCAGAACACCACACAAATATTCCCTGAACCTGTACCCCTCCATAACCTCCCTCTCTCACATGAACGTACCAATGCAGAACTCCACACAAATATGCCCTGAACCTTGACCCGTCCATAACCTCCCTGTCTCACTGGAACGTGCCACTGCAGAACTCCACACAAATATGCCATGAACCTGTACCCTCCATAAGCTCCCTGTCTCACTTGAGAGTACCAATGCAGTACTCCACACAAATATGCCCTGAACCTGTACACTCCAAAACGTCATTGTCTCACTGGAACGTACCAATGGAGAACTCCCCACAAATATGCCCTGAACCTGCACCCCTCCATAACCTCCCTGTCTCACTGGAACGTACCGATGCAGAACTCCAAACAAATATGCCCTGAACCTGTACCCCTCCATAAACTCCCAGTGATACAGGAACGTACCAACGCATAACTCCACACAAATATACCCTGAACATTTACCCTCCATAACCTCCCTGTCTCACTGGAACGTACCAATGCAGAACTCCACACAAATATGACCTGAATCTGTACCCCTCCATAACCTCCCTGTCTCACAGGAACGTACCAGTGCAGAACTCCACACAAATATGCCCTGAACCTCTACCCTCCATATCCTCCCTGTCTCACAGGAACGTACCAATACAGAATTCCACACAAATATGCCCTGAACCTGTACCCGCCCATAACCTCCTTGTCTCACTGGAACGTACCAATGCAGAACTCAACACAAATATGCCCTGAACCAGTACCCCTGCATAACCTCCCTGATTCACTGGAACACACCAATGCCAAACTCCACTCAAATATGCACTGAACCTGTACCCTGCAAAACCTCCCTGTCTCACTGGAACGTACCATTGCAGAACACCAGACAAATATGCCCTAAACCTGTACCACTCCATAACCTCCCTGTCTCACTGGAACGTACCAATGCAGAACTCCACACAAATATGCCCTGAACCTGTACCCTGCAAAACCTCCCTGTCTCACTGGAACGTCCCACTGCAGAACTCCACACAAATATGACATGAACCTGTACCCTCTATAATCTCCCTGTCTCACTGGACAGCACCAATGCAGAACTCCACACAAATATGCCCTGAACCTGTACCCATCCATAACCACCCTGTCTCACTGGAACGTACCATTGCAGAACGCCACACAAATATGCCCTGAACCTGTACCCTCCATAACCTCCCTGTCTCACTGGAATGTACCAAGGCAGAACTCCACACAAATATGCCCTGAACCTGTACACTCCATATCCTCCCTGTCTCACTGGAAAGTTCCATTGCAGAACACCATACAAATATGCCCTGAACCTGTACCCGTCCATAAACTCCCTGTCTCACTGGAACGTCCCAATGCAGAGCTCCGCACAAATATGCCATGAACATGTACCCTCCATAACCTCCCTGTCTCACTTGAAAGTACCAATGCAGAACTCCACACAAATATGCCCTGAACCTGTACACTCAATAAAGTCATTGTCTCACTGGAAAGTACCAATGCAGAGCTCCCCACAAATATGACCTGAACCTGTACCCTCCATAACCTTCCTGTCTCACTGGAACGTACCATTGCAGAACACCAGACAAATATGCCCTGAACCTGTACCACTCCATAACCTCTCTGTCTCACTGGAAAGTACCAATGCAGAACTCCACACAAATATGCCCTAAACCCTTAACCGTCCATAAACTCCCTGTCTCACTGGAACGTCCCACTGCAGAACTCCACACAAATATGCCATGAACCTGTACCATCTATAACCACCCTGACTCACTGGAACGTCCCACTGCAGAACTCCACACAAATATGCCATGAACCTGTACCCTCTATAACCACCCTGTCTCACTGGAACGTACCACTGCAGAACTCCACACAAATATGCCGTGAACCTGTACCATCCATAACCACCGTGTCTCACTGGAACGTACCAATGCAGAACTTCACACAAATATGCCCTGATCCTGTACCCTCCATAACCTCCCTGTCTCACTGGAACGTACCATTGCAGAACACCACACAAATATGCCCTGAACCTGTACCCCTCCATAACCTCCCTGTCTCACTGGAACGTACCAATGCAGAACTCCACACAAATATGCCCTGAACCTGTACCCCTCCCCCTCCATAACCTCCCTGTCTCACTGGAACGTACCAATGCAGAACTCCACACAAATATGCCCTGAACCTGTAGCACTCCATAACCTCACTGTCTCACTGGAACGTACCAATGCAGAACTTCACACAAATATGCCCTGATCCTGTACCCTCCATAACCTCCTAGTCTCACTGGAACGTACCATTGCAGAACACCACACAAATATGCCCTGAACCTGTACCCCTCCATAACCTCCCTGTCTCACTGGAACGTACCAATGCAGAAATCCGCACAAATATGCCCTGAACCTTTACCCGTCCATAACCTCCCTGTCTCACTGGAACGTCCCACTGCAGAACTCCACACAAATATGCCATGAACCTGTTCCCTCCATAACCTCCCTGTCTCACTGGAACGTACCAATGCAGAACTCCACACAAATTTGCCCTGAACCTGTACCCCTCCCCCTCCATAACTTCCCTGTCTCACTGGAACGTACCAATGCAGAACTCCACACAAATATGCCCTAAACCCTTAACCGTCCATAAACTCCCTGTCTCACTGGAACGTCCCACTGCAGAACTCCACACAAATATGCCATGAACCTGTACCCTCTATAACCACCCTGTCTCACTGGAACGTACCACTGCAGAACTCCACACAAATATGCCCTGAACCTGTACCATACATAACCACCGTGTCTCACTGGAACGTACCAATGCAGAACTTCACACAAATATGCCCTGATCCTGTACCCTCCATAACCTCCCTGTCTCACTGGAACGTACCATTGCAGAACACCACACAAATATTCCCTGAACCTGTACCCCTCCAACACCTCCCTGTCTCACTGGAACGTACCAATGCAGAACTCCACACAAATATGCCCTGAACCTGTACCACTCCATAACCTCCCTGTCTCACTGGAACGTACCAATACAGAATTCCACACAAATATGCACTGAACCTGTACCCGCCCATAACCTCCTTGTCTCACTGGAACGTACCAATGCAGAACTCCACACAAATTTCCCCTGAACCTGTACCCCTCCATAACCTCCCTGTCTCACTGGATGGTACCAATGCAGAACTCCACACAAATATGCCCTGAACCTGTACTCCTCCATAACCTCACTGTCTCACCGGAACATACCACTGCAGAACTCCACACAAATATGCCCTGAACCTGTACCCATTGCATAAGCTCCCTGTTTCACTGGAACGCACCAATGCCGAACTCCACTCAAATATGCCCTGAACCTGTACCCTACAAAACCTCCCTGTCTCACTGGAACGTACCATTGCAGAACACCAGACAAATATGCCCTGAACCCTTAACCGTCCATAAACTCCCTGTCTCACTGGAGCGTCCCACTGCAGAACTCCACACAAATATGCCATGAACCTGTACCATCTATAACCACCCTGACTCACTGGAACGTCCCACTGCAGAACTCCACACAAATATGCCATGAACCTGCACCCTCTATAACCACCCTGTCTCACTGGAACGTACCACTGCAGAACTCCACACAAATATGCCCTGAACCTGTACCATCCATAACCACCGTGTCTCACTGGAACGTACAAATGCAGAACTTCACACAAATATGCCCTGATCCTGTACCCTCCATAACCTCCCTGTCTCACTGGAACGTACCATTGCAGAACACCACACAAATATTCCCTGAACCTGCACCCCTCCATAACCTCCCTGTCTCACTGGAACGTACCAATGCAGAACTCCACACAAATATGCCCTGAACCTTTACCCGTCCATAACCTCCCTGTCTCACTGGAACGTCCCACTGCAGAACTCCACACAAATATGCCATGAACCTGTACCCTCCATAAGCTCCCTGTCTCACTTGAGAGTACCAATGCAGTACTCCACACAAATATGCCCTGAACCTGTACACTCCAAAACGTCATTGTCTCACTGGAACGTACCAATGGAGAACTCCCCACAAATATGCCCTGAACCTGCACCCCTCCATAACCTCCCTGTCTCACTGGAACGTACCAATGCAGAACTCCAAACAAATATGCCCTGAGCCTGTACCCCTCCATAAACTCCCAGTGATACAGGAACGTACCAACGCAGAACTCCACACAAATATACCCTGAACATTTACCCTCCATAACCTCCCTGTCTCACTGGAACGTACCAATGCAGAACTCCACACAAATATGACCTGAATCTGTACCCCTCCATAACCTCCCTGTCTCACAGGAACGTACCAGTGCAGAACTCCACACAAATATGCCCTGAACCTCTACCCTCCATATCCTCCCTGTCTCACAGGAACGTACCAATACAGAATTCCACACAAATATGCCCTGAACCTGTACCCGCCCATAACCTCCTTGTCTCACTGGAACGTACCAATGCAGAACTCAACACAAATATGCCCTGAACCAGTACCCCTGCATAACCTCCCTGTTTCACTGGAACACACCAATGCCAAACTCCACTCAAATATGCACTGAACTTGTACCCTGCAAAACCTCCCTGTCTCACTGGAACGTACCATTGCAGAACACCAGACAAATATGCCCTAAACCTGTACCACTCCATAACCTCCCTGTCTCACTGGAACGTACCAATGCAGAACTCCACACAAATATGCCCTGAACCTGTAACCGTCCGTAAACTCCCTGTCTCACTGGAACGTCCCACTGCAGAACTCCACACAAATATGACATGAACCTGTACCCTCTATAACATCCCTGTCTCACTGGACAGCACCAATGCAGAACTCCACACAAATATGCCCTGAACCTGTACCCATCCATAACCACCCTGTCTCACTGGAACGTACCATTGCAGAACGCCACACAAATATGCCCTGAACCTGTACCCTCCATAACCTCCCTGTCTCACTGGAATGTACCAAGGCAGAACTCCACACAAATATGCCCTGAACCTGTAGACTCCATATCCTCCCTGTCTCACTTGAAAGTACCAATGCAGAACTCCACACAAATATGCCCTGAACCTGTACACTCAATAAAGTCATTGTCTCACTGGAAAGTACCAATGCAGAGCTCCCCACAAATATGCCCTGAACCTGTACACTCCATAACCTTCCTGTCTCACTGGAACGTACCATTGCAGAACACCAGACAAATATGCCCTGAACCTGTACCACTCCATAACCTCTCTGTCTCACTGGAACGTACCAATGCAGAACTCCACACAAATATGCCCTAAACCCTTAACCGTCCATAAACTCCCTGTCTCACTGGAACGTCCCACTGCAGAACTCCACACAAATATGCCATGAACCTGTACCATCTATAACCACCCTGACTCACTGGAACGTCCCACTGCAGAACTCCACACAAATATGCCATGAACCTGTACCCTCTATAACCACCCTGACTCACTGGAACGTCCCACTGCAGAACTCCACACAAATATGCCATGAACCTGTACCCTCTATAACCACCCTGTCTCACTGGAACGTACCACTGCAGAACTCCACACAAATATGCCCTGAACCTGTACCATCCATAACCACCGTGTCTCACTGGAACGTACCAATGCAGAACTTCACACAAATATGCCCTGATCCTGTACCCTCCATAACCTCCCTGTCTCACTGGGACGTACCATTGCAGAACACCACACAAATATGCCCTGAACCTGTACCCCTCCATAACCTCCCTGTCTCACTGGAACGTACCAATGCAGAACTCCACACAAATATGCCCTGAACCTGTACCCCTCCCACTCCATAACCTCCCTGTCTCACTGGAACGTACCATTGCAGAACACCACACAAATATGCCCTGAACCTGTACCCCTCTATAACCTCCCTGTCTCACTGGAACGTACCAATGCAGAAATCCACACAAATATGCCCTGAACCTTTACCCGTCCATAACCTCCCTGTCTTACTGGAACGTCCCACTGCAGAACTCCACACAAATATGCCATGAACCTGTTCCCTCCATAACCTTCCTGTCTCACTGGAACGTACCAATGCAGAACTCCACACAAATTTGCCCTGAACCTGTACCCCTCCCCCTCCATAACCTCCCTGTCTCACTGGAACGTACCAATGCAGAACTCCACACAAATATGCCCTGAACCTGTAGCACTCCATAACCTCACTGTCTCACTGGAACGTACCAATGCAGAACTTCACACAAATATGCCCTGATCCTGTACCCTCCATAACCTCCCTGTCTCACTGGAACGTACCATTGCAGAACACCACACAAATATGCCCTGAACCTGTACCCCTCCATAACCTCCCTGTCTCACTGGAACGTACCAATGCAGAAATCCACACAAATATGCCCTGAACCTTTACCCGTCCATAACCTCCCTGTCTCACTGGAACGTCCCACTGCAGAAATCCACACAAATATGCCATGAACCTGTTCCCTCCATAACCTCCCTGTCTCACTGGAACGTACCAATGCAGAACTCCACACAAATTTGCCCTGAACCTGTACCCCTCCCCCTCCATAACCTCCCTGTCTCACTGGATCGTACCAATGCAGAACTCCACACAAATATGCCCTAAACCCTTAACCGTCCATAAACTCCCTGTCTCACTGGAACGTCCCACTGCAGAACTCCACACAAATATGCCATGAACCTGTACCCTCTATAACCACCCTGTCTCACTGGAACGTACCACTGCAGAACTCCACACAAATATGCCCTGAACCTGTACCATACATAACCACCGTGTCTCACTGGAACGTACCAATGCAGAACTTCACACAAATATGCCCTGATCCTGTACCCTCCATAACCTCCCAGTCTCACTGGAACGTACCATTGCAGAACACCACACAAATATTCCCTGAACCTGTACCCCTCCATAACCTCCCTGTCTCACTGGAACGTACCAATGCAGAACTCCACACAAATATGCCCTGAACCTGTACCACTCCATAACCTCCCTGTCTCACTGGAAGGTACCAATGCAGAACTCCACACAAATTTCCCCTGAACCTGTACCCCTCCATAACCTCCCTGTCTCACTGGATGGTACCAATGCAGAACTCCACACAAATATGCCCTGAACCTGTACTCCTCCATAACCTCACTGTCTCACCGGAACATACCACTGCAGAACTCCACACAAATATGCCCTGAACCTGTACCCATTGCATAAGCTCCCTGTTTCACTGGAACGCACCAATGCCGAACTCCACTCAAATATGCCCTGAACCTGTACCCTACAAAACCTCCCTGTCTCACTGGAACGTACCATTGCAGAACACCAGACAAATATGCCCTGAACCCTTAACCGTCCATAAATTCCCTGTCTCACTGGAGCGTCCCACTGCAGAACTCCACACAAATATGCCATGAACCTGTACCATCTATAACCACCCTGTCTCACTGGAACGTACCAATGCAGAACTCCACACAAATATGCCCTGAACCTTTACCCGTCCATAACCTCCCTGTCTCACTGGAACGTCCCACTGCAGAACTCCACACAAATATGCCATGAACCTGTACCCTCCATAAGCTCCCTGTCTCACTTGAGAGTACCAATGCAGTACTTCACACAAATATGCCCTGAACCTGTACACTCCATAACGTCATTGTCTCACTGGAACGTACCAATGCAGAACTCCACACAAATATGACCTGAATCTGTACCCCTCCATAACCTCCCTGTCTCACAGGAACGTACCAGTGCAGAACTCCACACAAATATGCCCTGAACCTCTACCCTCCATATCCTCCCTGTCTCACAGGAACGTACCAATACAGAATTCCACACAAATATGCCCTGAACCTGTACCCGCCCATAACCTCCTTGTCTCACTGGAACGTACCAATGCAGAACTCAACACAAATATGCCCTGAACCTGTACCCCTGCATAACCTCCCTGTTTCACTGGAACACACCAACGCCAAACTCCACTCAAATATGCACTGAACCTGTACCCTGCAAAACCTCCCTGTCTCACTGGAACGTACCATTGCAGAACACCAGACAAATATGCCCTAAACCTGTACGACTCCATAACCTCCCTGTCTCACTGGAACGTACCAATGCAGAACTCCACACAAATATGCCCT
This sequence comes from Hemitrygon akajei, assembly GCF_048418815.1. Taxonomy (NCBI): domain Eukaryota; kingdom Metazoa; phylum Chordata; class Chondrichthyes; order Myliobatiformes; family Dasyatidae; genus Hemitrygon; species Hemitrygon akajei. Next base: position 1,703,601 of record NW_027331948.1, read on the forward strand.
GAACCTGTAACCGTCCGTAAACTCCCTGTCTCACTGGAACGTCCCACTGCAGAACTCCACACAAATATGACATGAACCTGTACCCTCTATAACCTCCCTGTCTCACTGGAAAGTACCAATGCAGAACTCCACACAAATATGCCCTGAACATGTACCCATCCATAACCACCCTGTCTCACTGGAACGTACCATTGCAGAACGCCACACAAATATGCCCTGAACCTGTACCCTCCATAACCTCCCTGTCTCACTGGAATGTACCAAGGCAGAACTCCACACAAATATGCCCTGAACCTGTACACTCCATATCCTCCCTGTCTCACTGGAAAGTTCCATTGCAGAACACCACACAAATATGCCCTGAACCTGTACCCGTCCATAAACTCCCTGTCTCACTGGAACGTCCCACTGCAGAACTCCACACAAATATGCCATGAACATGTACCCTCCATAACCTCCCTGTCTCACTTGAAAGTACCAATGCAGAACTCCACACAAATATGCCCTGAACCTGTACACTCAATAAAGTCATTGTCTCACTGGAAAGTACCAATGCAGAGCTCCCCACAAATATGCCCTGAACCTGTACCCTCCATAACCTCCCTGTCTCACTGGAACGTACCAATGCAGAACTTCACACAAATATGCCCTGATCCTGTACCCTCCATAACCTCCCTGTCTCACTGGAACGTACCATTGCAGAACACCACACAAATATGCCCTGAACCTGTACCCCTCCATAACCTCCCTGTCTCACTGGAACGTACCAATGCAGAACTCCACAGAAATATGCCCTGATCCTTTACCCGTCCATAACCTCCCTGTCTCACTGGAACGTCCAACTGCAGAACTCCACACAAATATGCCATGAACCTGTACCCTCCATAAGCTCCCTGTCTCACTTGAAAGTACCAATGCAGTACTCCACACAAATATGCCCTGAACCTGTACACTCCATAACGTCATTGTCTCACTGGAACGTACCAATGGAGAACTCCCCACAAATATGTCCGGAACCTGCACCCCTCCATAACCTCCCTGTCTCACTGGAACGTACCAATGCAGAACTCCAAACAAATATGACCTGAAGCTGTACCCCTCCATAAACTCCCAGTGACACAGGAACGTACCAACGCAGAACTCCACACAAATATACCCTTAACGTTTACCCTGCATAACCTCCCTGTCTCACTGGAACGTACCAATGCAGAACTCCACACAAATATGACCTGAATCTGTACCCCTCCATAACCTCCCGGTCTCACAGGAACGTACCAATGCAGAACTCCACACAAATATGCCCTGAACCTCTACCCTCCATATCCACCCTGTCTCACAGGAACGTACCAATACAGAATTCCACACAAATATGCCCTGAACCTGTACCCGCCCATAACCTCCTTGTCTCACTGGAACGTACCAATGCAGAACTCAACACAAATATGCCCTGAACCTGTACCCCTGCAAAACCTCCCTGTTTCACTGGAACGCACCAATGCCAAACTCCACTCAAATATGCACTGAACCTCTACCCTCCATATCCTCCCTGTCTCACAGGAACGTACCATTGCAGAACACCAGTCAAATATGCCCTAAACCTGTACCACTCCATAACCTCCCTGTCTCACTGGAACGTACCAATACAGAATTCCACACAAATATGCACTGAACCTGTACCCGCCCATAACCTCCTTGTCTCACTGGAACGTACCAATGCAGAACTCCACACAAATTTCCCCTGAACCTGTACCCCTCCATAACCTCCCTGTCTCACTGTATGGTACCAATGCAGAACTCCACACAAATATGCCCTGAACCTGTACTCCTCCATAACCTCACTGTCTCACCGGAACATACCACTGCAGAACTCCACACAAATATGCCCTGAACCTGTACCCATTGCATAAGCTCCCTGTTTCACTGGAACGCACCAATGCCGAACTCCACTCAAATATGCCCTGAACCTGTACCCTACAAAACCTCCCTGTCTCACTGGAACGTACCATTGCAGAACACCAGACAAATATGCCCTGAACCTGTACCACTCCATAACCTCCCTGTCTCACTGGAACGTACCAATGCAGAACTCCACACAAATATGCCCTAAACCCTTAACCGTCCATAAACTCCCTGTCTCACTGGAACGTCCCACTGCAGAACTCCACACAAATATGCCATGAACCTGTACCATCTATAACCACCCTGACTCACTGGAACGTCCCACTGCAGAACTCCACACAAATATGCCATGAACCTGTACCCTCTATAACCACCCTGTCTCACTGGAACGTCCCACTGCAGAACACCACACAAATATGCCCTGAACCTGTACCATCCATAACCACCGTGTCTCACTAGAACGTACAAATGCAGAACTTCACACAAATATGCCCTGATCCTGTACCCTCCATAACCTCCCTGTCTCACTGGAACGTACCATTGCAGAACACCACACAAATATTCCCTGAACCTGTACCCCTCCATAACCTCCCAGTCTCACTGGAACGTACCAATGCAGAACTCCACACAAATATGCCATGAACCTGTACCCTCCATAAGCTCCCTGTCTCACTTGAGAGTACCAATGCAGTACTCCACACAAATATGCCCTGAACCTGTACACTCCATAACGTCATTGTCTCACTGGAACGTGCCAATGGAGAACTCCCCACAAATATGCCCTGAACCTGCACCCCTCCATAACCTCCCTGTCTCACTGGAACGTACCAATGCAGAACTCCAAACAAATATGCCCTGAACCTGTACCCCTCCATAAACTCCCAGTGATACAGGAACGTACCAACGCAGAACTCCACACAAATATACCCTGAACATTTACCCTCCATAACCTCCCTGTCTCACTGGAACGTACCAATGCAGAACTCCACACAAATATGACCTGAATCTGTACCCCTCCATAACCTCCCTGTCTCACAGGAACGTACCAGTGCAGAACTCCACACAAATATGCCCTGAACCTCTACCCTCCATATCCTCCCTGTCTCACAGGAACGTACCAATACAGAATTCCACACAAATATGCCCTGAACCTGTACCCGCCCATAACCTCCTTGTCTCACTGGAACGTACCAATGCAGAACTCAACACAAATATGCCCTGAACCTGTACCCCTGCATAACCTCCCTGTTTCACTGGAACACACCAACGCCAAACTCCACTCAAATATGCACTGAACCTGTACCCTGCAAAACCTCCCTGTCTCACTGGAACGTACCATTGCAGAACACCAGACAAATATGCCCTAAACCTGTACGACTCCATAACCTCCCTGTCTCACTGGAACGTACCAATGCAGAACTCCACACAAATATGCCCTGAACCTGTAACCGTCCGTAAACTCCCTGTCTCACTGGAACGTCCCACTGCAGAACTCCACACAAATATGACATGAACCTGTACCCTCTATAACCTCCCTGTCTCACTGGAAAGTACCAATGCAGAACTCCACACAAATATGCCCTGAACATGTACCCATCCATAACCACCCTGTCTCACTGGAACGTACCATTGCAGAACGCCACACAAATATGCCCTGAACCTGTACCCTCCATAACCTCCCTGTCTCACTGGAATGTACCAAGGCAGAACTCCACACAAATATGCCCTGAACCTGTACACTCCATATCCTCCCTGTCTCACTGGAAAGTTCCATTGCAGAACACCACACAAATATGCCCTGAACCTGTACCCGTCCATAAACTCCCTGTCTCACTGGAACGTCCCACTGCAGAACTCCACACAAATATGCCATGAACATGTACCCTCCATAACCTCCCTGTCTCACTTGAAAGTACCAATGCAGAACTCCACACAAATATGCCCTGAACCTGTACACTCAATAAAGTCATTGTCTCACTGGAAAGTACCAATGCAGAGCTCCCCACAAATATGCCCTGAACCTGTACCCTCCATAACCTCCCTGTCTCACTGGAACGTACCAATGCAGAACTTCACACAAATATGCCCTGATCCTGTACCCTCCATAACCTCCCTGTCTCACTGGAACGTACCATTGCAGAACACCACACAAATATGCCCTGAACCTGTACCCCTCCATAACGTCCCTGTCTCACTGGAACGTACCAATGCAGAACTCCACAGAAATATGCCCTGAACCTTTACCCGTCCATAACCTCCCTGTCTCACTGGAACGTCCAACTGCAGAACTCCACACAAATATGCCATGAACCTGTACCCTCCATAAGCTCCCTGTCTCACTTGAAAGTACCAATGCAGTACTCCACACAAATATGCCCTGAACCTGTACACTCCATAACGTCATTGTCTCACTGGAACGTACCAATGGAGAACTCCCCACAAATATGTCCGGAACCTGCACCCCTCCATAACCTCCCTGTCTCACTGGAACGTACCAATGCAGAACTCCAAACAAATATGACCTGAAGCTGTACCCCTCCATAAACTCCCAGTGACACAGGAACGTACCAACGCAGAACTCCACACAAATATACCCTTAACGTTTACCCTGCATAACCTCCCTGTCTCACTGGAACGTACCAATGCAGAACTCCACACAAATATGACCTGAATCTGTACCCCTCCATAACCTCCCTGTCTCACAGGAACGTACCAATGCAGAACTCCACACAAATATGCCCTGAACCTCTACCCTCCATATCCACCCTGTCTCACAGGAACGTACCAATACAGAATTCCACACAAATCTGCCCTGAACCTGTACCCGCCCATAACCTCCTTGTCTCACTGGAACGTACCAATGCAGAACTCAACACAAATATGCCCTGAACCTGTACCCCTGCAAAACCTCCCTGTTTCACTGGAACGCACCAATGCCAAACTCCACTCAAATATGCACTGAACCTCTACCCTCCATATCCTCCCTGTCTCACAGGAACGTACCATTGCAGAACACCAGTCAAATATGCCCTAAACCTGTACCACTCCATAACCTCCCTGTCTCACTGGAACGTACCAATACAGAATTCCACACAAATATGCACTGAACCTGTACCCGCCCATAACCTCCTTGTCTCACTGGAACGTACCAATGCAGAACTCCACACAAATTTCCCCTGAACCTGTACCCCTCCATAACCTCCCTGTCTCACTGTATGGTACCAATGCAGAACTCCACACAAATATGCCCTGAACCTGTACTCCTCCATAACCTCACTGTCTCACCGGAACATACCACTGCAGAACTCCACACAAATATGCCCTGAACCTGTACCCATTGCATAAGCTCCCTGTTTCACTGGAACGCACCAATGCCGAACTCCACTCAAATATGCCCTGAACCTGTACCCTACAAAACCTCCCTGTCTCACTGGAACGTACCATTGCAGAACACCAGACAAATATGCCCTGAACCTGTACCACTCCATAACCTCCCTGTCTCACTGGAACGTACCAATGCAGAACTCCACACAAATATGCCCTAAACCCTTAACCGTCCATAAACTCCCTGTCTCACTGGAACGTCCCACTGCAGAACTCCACACAAATATGCCATGAACCTGTACCATCTATAACCACCCTGACTCAGTGGAACGTCCCACTGCAGAACTCCACACAAATATGCCATGAACCTGTACCCTCTATAACCACCCTGTCTCACTGGAACGTACCACTGCAGAACACCACACAAATATGCCCTGAACCTGTACCATCCATAACCACCGTGTCTCACTGGAACGTACAAATGCAGAACTTCACACAAATATGCCCTGATCCTGTACCCTCCATAACCTCCCTGTCTCACTGGAACGTACCATTGCAGAACACCACACAAATATTCCCTGAACCTGTACCCCTCCATAACCTCCCTGTCTCACTGGAACGTACCAATGCAGAACTCCACACAAATATGCCATGAACCTGTACCCTCCATAAGCTCCCTGTCTCACTTGAGAGTACCAATGCAGTACTCCACACAAATATGCCCTGAACCTGTACACTCCATAACGTCATTGTCTCACTGGAACGTACCAATGGAGAACTCCCAACAAATATGCCCTGAACCTGCACCCCTCCATAACCTCCCTGTCTCACTGGAACGTACCAATGCAGAACTCCAAACAAATATGCCCTGAACCTGTACCCCTCCATAAACTCCCAGTGATACAGGAACGTACCAACGCAGAACTCCACACAAATATACCCTGAACATTTACCCTCCATAACCTCCCTGTCTCACTGGAACGTACCAATGCAGAACTCCACACAAATATGACCTGAATCTGTACCCCTCCATAACCTCCCTGTCTCACAGGAACGTAACAGTGCAGAACTCCACACAAATATGCCCTGAACCTCTACCCTCCATATCCTCCCTGTCTCACAGGAACGTACCAATACAGAATTCCACACAAATATGCCCTGAACCTGTACCCGCCCATAACCTCCTTGTCTCACAGGAACGTACCAATGCAGAACTCAACACAAATATGCCCTGAACCTGTACCCCTGCATAACCTCCCTGTTTCACTGGAACACACCAATGCCAAACTCCACTCAAATATGCACTGAACCTGTACCCTGCAAAACCTCCCTGTCTCACTGGAACGTACCATTGCAGAACACCAGACAAATATGCCCTAAACCTGTACCACTCCATAACCTCCCTGTCTCACTGGAACGTACCAATGCAGAACTCCACACAAATATGCCCTGAACCTGTAACCGTCCGTAAACTCCCTGTCTCACTGGAACGTCCCACTGCAGAACTCCACACAAATATGCCATGAACCTGTACCCTCTATAACCACCCTGTCTCACTGGAACGTACCACTGCAGAACTCCACACAAATATGCCCTGGACCTGTACCATACATAACCACCGTGTCTCACTGGAACGTACCAATGCAGAACTTCACACAAATATGCCCTGATCCTGTACCCTCCATAACCTCCCTGTCTCACTGGAACGTACCATTGCAGAACACCACACAAATATTCCCTGAACCTGTACCCCTCCATAACCTCCCTGTCTCACTGGAACGTACCAATGCAGAACTCCACACAAATATGCCCTGAACCTTTACCCGTCCATAACCTCCCTGTCTCACTGGAACGTCCCACTGCAGAACTCCACACAAATATGCCATGAACCTGTACCCTCCATAAGCTCCCTGTCTCACTTGAGAGTACCAATGCAGTACTCCACACAAATATGCCCTGAACCTGTACACTCCATAACGTCATTGTCTCACTGGAACGTACCAATGGAGAACTCCCCACAAATATGCCCTGAACCTGCACCCCTCCATAACCTCCCTTTCTCACTGGAACGTACCAATGCAGAACTCCAAACAAATATGCCCTGAACCTGTACCCCTCCATAAACTCCCAGTGATACAGGAACGTACCAACGCAGAACTCCACATAAATATACCCTGAACATTTACCCTCCATAACCACCCTGTCTCACTGGAACGTACCAATGCAGAACTCCACACAAATATGACCTGAATCTGTACCCCTCCATAACCTCCCTGTCTCACAGGAACGTACCAGTGCAGAACTCCACCCAAATATGCCCTGAACCTCTACCCTCCATATCCTCCCTGTCTCACAGGAACGTACCAATACAGAATTCCACACAAATATGCCCTGAACCTGTACCCGCCCATAACCTCCTTGTCTCACTGGAACGTACCAATGCCAAACTCCACTCAAATATGCACTGAACCTGTACCCTGCAAAACCTCCCTGTCTCACTGGAACGTACCATTGCAGAACACCAGACAAATATGCCCTAAACCTGTAACACTCCATAACCTCCCTGTCTCACTGGAACGCACCAATGCCAAACTCCACTCAAATATGCACTGAACCTCTACCCTCCATATCCTCCCTGTCTCACAGGAACGTACCATTGCAGAACACCAGTCAAATATGCCCTAAACCTGTACCAATCCATAACCTCCCTGTCTCACTGGAACGTACCAATACAGAATTCCACACAAATATGCACTGAACCTGTACCCGCCCATAACCTCCTTGTCTCACTGGAACGTACCAATGCAGAACTCCACACAAATTTCCCCTGAACCTGTACCCCTCCATAACCTCCCTGTCTCACTGGATGGTACCAATGCAGAACTCCACACAAATATGCCCTGAACCTGTACTCCTCCATAACCTCACTGTCTCACCGGAACATACCACTGCAGAACTCCACACAAATATGCCCTGAACCTGTACCCATTGCATAAGCTCCCTGTTTCACTGGAACGCACCAATGCCGAACTCCACTCAAATATGCCCTGAACCTGTACCCTACAAAACCTCCCTGTCTCACTGGAACGTACCATTGCAGAACACCAGACAAATATGCCCTGAACCTGTACCACTCCATAACCTCCCTGTCTCACTGGAAGGTACCAATGCAGAACTCCACACAAATATGCCCTAAACCCTTAACCGTCCATAAACTCCCTGTCTCACTGGAACGTCCCACTGCAGAACTCCACACAAATATGCCATGAACCTGTACCATCTATAACCACCCTGACTCACTGGAACGTCCCACTGCAGAACTCCACACAAATATGCCATGAACCTGTACCCTCTATAACCACCCTGTCTCACTGGAACGTACCACTGCAGAACGCCACACAAATATGCCCTGATCCTGTACCATCCATAACCACCGTGTCTCACTGGAACGTACAAATGCAGAACTTCACACAAATATGCCCTGATCCTGTACCCTCCATAACCTCCCTGTCTCACTGGAACGTACCATTGCAGAACACCACACAAATATTCCCTGAACCTGTACCCCTCCATAACCTCCCTGTCTCACTGGAACGTACCAATGCAGAACTCCACACAAATATGCCATGAACCTGTACCCGTCCATAAACTCCCTGTCTCACTGGAACGTCCCACTGCAGAACTCCACACAAATATGCCATGAACCTGTACCCCTGCATAACCTCCCTGTTTCACTGGAACACACCAACGCCAAACTCCACTCAAATATGCACTGAACCTGTACCCTGCAAAACCTCCCTGTCTCACTGGAACGTACCATTGCAGAACACCAGACAAATATGCCCTAAACCTGTACGACTCCATAACCTCCCTGTCTCACTGGAACGTACCAATGCAGAACTCCACACAAATATGCCCTGAACCTGTAACCGTCCGTAAACTCCCTGTCTCACTGGAACGTCCCACTGCAGAACTCCACACAAATATGACATGAACCTGTACCCTCTATAACCTCCCTGTCTCACTGGAAAGTACCAATGCAGAACTCCACACAAATATGCCCTGAACATGTACCCATCCATAACCACCCTGTCTCACTGGAACGTACCATTGCAGAACGCCACACAAATATGCCCTGAACCTGTACCCTCCATAACCTCCCTGTCTCACTGGAATGTACCAAGGCAGAACTCCACACAAATATGCCCTGAACCTGTACACTCCATATCCTCCCTGTCTCACTGGAAAGTTCCATTGCAGAACACCACACAAATATGCCCTGAACCTGTACCCGTCCATAAACTCCCTGTCTCACTGGAACGTCCCACTGCAGAACTCCACACAAATATGCCATGAACATGTACCCTCCATAACCTCCCTGTCTCACTTGAAAGTACCAATGCAGAACTCCACACAAATATGCCCTGAACCTGTACACTCAATAAAGTCATTGTCTCACTGGAAAGTACCAATGCAGAGCTCCCCACAAATATGCCCTGAACCTGTACCCTCCATAACCTCCCTGTCTCACTGGAACGTACCAATGCAGAACTTCACACAAATATGCCCTGATCCTGTACCCTCCATAACCTCCCTGTCTCACTGGAACGTACCATTGCAGAACACCACACAAATATGCCCTGAACCTGTACCCCTCCATAACCTCCCTGTCTCACTGGAACGTACCAATGCAGAACTCCACAGAAATATGCCCTGATCCTTTACCCGTCCATAACCTCCCTGTCTCACTGGAACGTCCAACTGCAGAACTCCACACAAATATGCCATGAACCTGTACCCTCCATAAGCTCCCTGTCTCACTTGAAAGTACCAATGCAGTACTCCACACAAATATGCCCTGAACCTGTACACTCCATAACGTCATTGTCTCACTGGAACGTACCAATGGAGAACTCCCCACAAATATGTCCGGAACCTGCACCCCTCCATAACCTCCCTGTCTCACTGGAACGTACCAATGCAGAACTCCAAACAAATATGACCTGAAGCTGTACCCCTCCATAAACTCCCAGTGACACAGGAACGTACCAACGCAGAACTCCACACAAATATACCCTTAACGTTTACCCTGCATAACCTCCCTGTCTCACTGGAACGTACCAATGCAGAACTCCACACAAATATGACCTGAATCTGTACCCCTCCATAACCTCCCGGTCTCACAGGAACGTACCAATGCAGAACTCCACACAAATATGCCCTGAACCTCTACCCTCCATATCCACCCTGTCTCACAGGAACGTACCAATACAGAATTCCACACAAATATGCCCTGAACCTGTACCCGCCCATAACCTCCTTGTCTCACTGGAACGTACCAATGCAGAACTCAACACAAATATGCCCTGAACCTGTACCCCTGCAAAACCTCCCTGTTTCACTGGAACGCACCAATGCCAAACTCCACTCAAATATGCACTGAACCTCTACCCTCCATATCCTCCCTGTCTCACAGGAACGTACCATTGCAGAACACCAGTCAAATATGCCCTAAACCTGTACCACTCCATAACCTCCCTGTCTCACTGGAACGTACCAATACAGAATTCCACACAAATATGCACTGAACCTGTACCCGCCCATAACCTCCTTGTCTCACTGTAACGTACCAATGCAGAACTCCACACAAATTTCCCCTGAACCTGTACCCCTCCATAACCTCCCTGTCTCACTGTATGGTACCAATGCAGAACTCCACACAAATATGCCCTGAACCTGTACTCCTCCATAACCTCACTGTCTCACCGGAACATACCACTGCAGAACTCCACACAAATATGCCCTGAACCTGTACCCATTGCATAAGCTCCCTGTTTCACTGGAACGCACCAATGCCGAACTCCACTCAAATATGCCCTGAACCTGTACCCTACAAAACCTCCCTGTCTCACTGGAACGTACCATTGCAGAACACCAGACAAATATGCCCTGAACCTGTACCACTCCATAACCTCCCTGTCTCACTGGAACGTACCAATGCAGAACTCCACACAAATATGCCCTAAACCCTTAACCGTCCATAAACTCCCTGTCTCACTGGAACGTCCCACTGCAGAACTCCACACAAATATGCCATGAACCTGTACCATCTATAACCACCCTGACTCACTGGAACGTCCCACTGCAGAACTCCACACAAATATGCCATGAACCTGTACCCTCTATAACCACCCTGTCTCACTGGAACGTACCACTGCAGAACACCACACAAATATGCCCTGAACCTGTACCATCCATAACCACCGTGTCTCACTAGAACGTACAAATGCAGAACTTCACACAAATATGCCCTGATCCTGTACCCTCCATAACCTCCCTGTCTCACTGGAACGTACCATTGCAGAACACCACACAAATATTCCCTGAACCTGTACCCCTCCATAACCTCCCTGTCTCACTGGAACGTACCAATGCAGAACTCCACACAAATATGCCATGAACCTGTACCCTCCATAAGCTCCCTGTCTCACTTGAGAGTACCAATGCAGTACTCCACACAAATATGCCCTGAACCTGTACACTCCATAACGTCATTGTCTCACTGGAACGTGCCAATGGAGAACTCCCCACAAATATGCCCTGAACCTGCACCCCTCCATAACCTCCCTGTCTCACTGGAACGTACCAATGCAGAACTCCAAACAAATATGCCCTGAACCTGTACCCCTCCATAAACTCCCAGTGATACAGGAACGTACCAACGCAGAACTCCACACAAATATACCCTGAACATTTACCCTCCATAACCTCCCTGTCTCACTGGAACGTACCAATGCAGAACTCCACACAAATATGACCTGAATCTGTACCCCTCCATAACCTCCCTGTCTCACAGGAACGTACCAGTGCAGAACTCCACACAAATATGCCCTGAACCTCTACCCTCCATATCCTCCCTGTCTCACAGGAACGTACCAATACAGAATTCCACACAAATATGCCCTGAACCTGTACCCGCCCATAACCTCCTTGTCTCACTGGAACGTACCAATGCAGAACTCAACACAAATATGCCCTGAACCTGTACCCCTGCATAACCTCCCTGTTTCACTGGAACACACCAACGCCAAACTCCACTCAAATATGCACTGAACCTGTACCCTGCAAAACCTCCCTGTCTCACTGGAACGTACCATTGCAGAACACCAGACAAATATGCCCTAAACCTGTACGACTCCATAACCTCCCTGTCTCACTGGAACGTACCAATGCAGAACTCCACACAAATATGCCCTGAACCTGTAACCGTCCGTAAACTCCCTGTCTCACTGGAACGTCCCACTGCAGAACTCCACACAAATATGACATGAACCTGTACCCTCTATAACCTCCCTGTCTCACTGGAAAGTACCAATGCAGAACTCCACACAAATATGCCCTGAACATGTACCCATCCATAACCACCCTGTCTCACTGGAACGTACCATTGCAGAACGCCACACAAATATGCCCTGAACCTGTACCCTCCATAACCTCCCTGTCTCACTGGAATGTACCAAGGCAGAACTCCACACAAATATGCCCTGAACCTGTACACTCCATATCCTCCCTGTCTCACTGGAAAGTTCCATTGCAGAACACCACACAAATATGCCCTGAACCTGTACCCGTCCATAAACTCCCTGTCTCACTGGAACGTCCCACTGCAGAACTCCACACAAATATGCCATGAACATGTACCCTCCATAACCTCCCTGTCTCACTTGAAAGTACCAATGCAGAACTCCACACAAATATGCCCTGAACCTGTACACTCAATAAAGTCATTGTCTCACTGGAAAGTACCAATGCAGAGCTCCCCACAAATATGCCCTGAACCTGTACCCTCCATAACCTCCCTGTCTCACTGGAACGTACCAATGCAGAACTTCACACAAATATGCCCTGATCCTGTACCCTCCATAACCTCCCTGTCTCACTGGAACGTACCATTGCAGAACACCACACAAATATGCCCTGAACCTGTACCCCTCCATAACCTCCCTGTCTCACTGGAACGTACCAATGCAGAACTCCACAGAAATATGCCCTGAACCTTTACCCGTCCATAACCTCCCTGTCTCACTGGAACGTCCAACTGCAGAACTCCACACAAATATGCCATGAACCTGTACCCTCCATAAGCTCCCTGTCTCACTTGAAAGTACCAATGCAGTACTCCACACAAATATGCCCTGAACCTGTACACTCCATAACGTCATTGTCTCACTGGAACGTACCAATGGAGAACTCCCCACAAATATGTCCGGAACCTGCACCCCTCCATAACCTCCCTGTCTCACTGGAACGTACCAATGCAGAACTCCAAACAAATATGACCTGAAGCTGTACCCCTCCATAAACTCCCAGTGACACAGGAACGTACCAACGCAGAACTCCACACAAATATACCCTTAACGTTTACCCTGCATAACCTCCCTGTCTCACTGGAACGTACCAATGCAGAACTCCACACAAATATGACCTGAATCTGTACCCCCCCATAACCTCCCTGTCTCACAGGAACGTACCAATGCAGAACTCCACACAAATATGCCCTGAACCTCTACCCTCCATATCCACCCTGTCTCACAGGAACGTACCAATACAGAATTCCACACAAATATGCCCTGAACCTGTACCCGCCCATAACCTCCTTGTCTCACTGGAACGTACCAATGCAGAACTCAACACAAATATGCCCTGAACCTGTACCCCTGCAAAACCTCCCTGTTTCACTGGAACGCACCAATGCCAAACTCCACTCAAATATGCACTGAACCTCTACCCTCCATATCCTCCCTGTCTCACAGGAACGTACCATTGCAGAACACCAGTCAAATATGCCCTAAACCTGTACCACTCCATAACCTCCCTGTCTCACTGGAACGTACCAATACAGAATTCCACACAAATATGCACTGAACCTGTACCCGCCCATAACCTCCTTGTCTCACTGGAACGTAACAATGCAGAACTCCACACAAATTTCCCCTGAACCTGTACCCCTCCATAACCTCCCTGTCTCACTGTATGGTACCAATGCAGAACTCCACACAAATATGCCCTGAACCTGTACTCCTCCATAACCTCACTGTCTCACCGGAACATACCACTGCAGAACTCCACACAAATATGCCCTGAACCTGTACCCATTGCATAAGCTCCCTGTTTCACTGGAACGCACCAATGCCGAACTCCACTCAAATATGCCCTGAACCTGTACCCTACAAAACCTCCCTGTCTCACTGGAACGTACCATTGCAGAACACCAGACAAATATGCCCTGAACCTGTACCACTCCATAACCTCCCTGTCTCACTGGAACGTACCAATGCAGAACTCCACACAAATATGCCCTAAACCCTTAACCGTCCATAAACTCCCTGTCTCACTGGAACGTCCCACTGCAGAACTCCACACAAATATGCCATGAACCTGTACCATCTATAACCACCCTGACTCAGTGGAACGTCCCACTGCAGAACTCCACACAAATATGCCATGAACCTGTACCCTCTATAACCACCCTGTCTCACTGGAACGTACCACTGCAGAACACCACACAAATATGCCCTGAACCTGTACCATCCATAACCACCGTGTCTCACTGGAACGTACAAATGCAGAACTTCACACAAATATGCCCTGATCCTGTACCCTCCATAACCTCCCTGTCTCACTGGAACGTACCATTGCAGAACACCACACAAATATTCCCTGAACCTGTACCCCTCCATAACCTCCCTGTCTCACTGGAACGTACCAATGCAGAACTCCACACAAATATGCCATGAACCTGTACCCTCCATAAGCTCCCTGTCTCACTTGAGAGTACCAATGCAGTACTCCACACAAATATGCCCTGAACCTGTACACTCCATAACGTCATTGTCTCACTGGAACGTACCAATGGAGAACTCCCAACAAATATGCCCTGAACCTGCACCCCTCCATAACCTCCCTGTCTCACTGGAACGTACCAATGCAGAACTCCAAACAAATATGCCCTGAACCTGTACCCCTCCATAAACTCCCAGTGATACAGGAACGTACCAACGCAGAACTCCACACAAATATACCCTGAACATTTACCCTCCATAACCTCCCTGTCTCACTGGAACGTACCAATGCAGAACTCCACACAAATATGACCTGAATCTGTACCCCTCCATAACCTCCCTGTCTCACAGGAACGTAACAGTGCAGAACTCCACACAAATATGCCCTGAACCTCTACCCTCCATATCCTCCCTGTCTCACAGGAACGTACCAATACAGAATTCCACACAAATATGCCCTGAACCTGTACCCGCCCATAACCTCCTTGTCTCACAGGAACGTACCAATGCAGAACTCAACACAAATATGCCCTGAACCTGTACCCCTGCATAACCTCCCTGTTTCACTGGAACACAGCAATGCCAAACTCCACTCAAATATGCACTGAACCTGTACCCTGCAAAACCTCCCTGTCTCACTGGAACGTACCATTGCAGAACACCAGACAAATATGCCCTAAACCTGTACCACTCCATAACCTCCCTGTCTCACTGGAACGTACCAATGCAGAACTCCACACAAATATGCCCTGAACCTGTAACCGTCCGTAAACTCCCTGTCTCACTGGAACGTCCCACTGCAGAACTCCACACAAATATGCCATGAACCTGTACCCTCTATAACCACCCTGTCTCACTGGAACGTACCACTGCAGAACTCCACACAAATATGCCCTGGACCTGTACCATACATAACCACCGTGTCTCACTGGAACGTACCAATGCAGAACTTCACACAAATATGCCCTGATCCTGTACCCTCCATAACCTCCCTGTCTCACTGGAACGTACCATTGCAGAACACCACACAAATATTCCCTGAACCTGTACCCCTCCATAACCTCCCTGTCTCACTGGAACGTACCAATGCAGAACTCCACACAAATATGCCCTGAACCTTTACCCGTCCATAACCTCCCTGTCTCACTGGAACGTCCCACTGCAGAACTCCACACAAATATGCCATGAACCTGTACCCTCCATAAGCTCCCTGTCTCACTTGAGAGTACCAATGCAGTACTCCACACAAATATGCCCTGAACCTGTACACTCCATAACGTCATTGTCTCACTGGAACGTACCAATGGAGAACTCCCCACAAATATGCCCTGAACCTGCACCCCTCCATAACCTCCCTTTCTCACTGGAACGTACCAATGCAGAACTCCAAACAAATATGCCCTGAACCTGTACCCCTCCATAAACTCCCAGTGATACAGGAACGTACCAACGCAGAACTCCACATAAATATACCCTGAACATTTACCCTCCATAACCACCCTGTCTCACTGGAACGTACCAATGCAGAACTCCACACAAATATGACCTGAATCTGTACCCCTCCATAACCTCCCTGTCTCACAGGAACGTACCAGTGCAGAACTCCACCCAAATATGCCCTGAACCTCTACCCTCCATATCCTCCCTGTCTCACAGGAACGTACCAATACAGAATTCCACACAAATATGCCCTGAACCTGTACCCGCCCATAACCTCCTTGTCTCACTGGAACGTACCAATGCCAAACTCCACTCAAATATGCACTGAACCTGTACCCTGCAAAACCTCCCTGTCTCACTGGAACGTACCATTGCAGAACACCAGACAAATATGCCCTAAACCTGTAACACTCCATAACCTCCCTGTCTCACTGGAACGCACCAATGCCAAACTCCACTCAAATATGCACTGAACCTCTACCCTCCATATCCTCCCTGTCTCACAGGAACGTACCATTGCAGAACACCAGTCAAATATGCCCTAAACCTGTACCAATCCATAACCTCCCTGTCTCACTGGAACGTACCAATACAGAATTCCACACAAATATGCACTGAACCTGTACCCGCCCATAACCTCCTTGTCTCACTGGAACGTACCAATGCAGAACTCCACACAAATTTCCCCTGAACCTGTACCCCTCCATAACCTCCCTGTCTCACTGGATGGTACCAATGCAGAACTCCACACAAATATGCCCTGAACCTGTACTCCTCCATAACCTCACTGTCTCACCGGAACATACCACTGCAGAACTCCACACAAATATGCCCTGAACCTGTACCCATTGCATAAGCTCCCTGTTTCACTGGAACGCACCAATGCCGAACTCCACTCAAATATGCCCTGAACCTGTACCCTACAAAACCTCCCTGTCTCACTGGAACGTACCATTGCAGAACACCAGACAAATATGCCCTGAACCTGTACCACTCCATAACCTCCCTGTCTCACTGGAAGGTACCAATGCAGAACTCCACACAAATATGCCCTAAACCCTTAACCGTCCATAAACTCCCTGTCTCACTGGAACGTCCCACTGCAGAACTCCACACAAATATGCCATGAACCTGTACCATCTATAACCACCCTGACTCACTGGAACGTCCCACTGCAGAACTCCACACAAATATGCCATGAACCTGTACCCTCTATAACCACCCTGTCTCACTGGAACGTACCACTGCAGAACGCCACACAAATATGCCCTGATCCTGTACCATCCATAACCACCGTGTCTCACTGGAACGTACAAATGCAGAACTTCACACAAATATGCCCTGATCCTGTACCCTCCATAACCTCCCTGTCTCACTGGAACGTACCATTGCAGAACACCACACAAATATTCCCTGAACCTGTACCCCTCCATAACCTCCCTGTCTCACTGGAACGTACCAATGCAGAACTCCACACAAATATGCCATGAACCTGTACCCTCCATAAGCTCCCTGTCTCACTTGAGAGTACCAATGCAGTACTCCACACAAATATGCCCTGAACCTGTACACTCCATAACGTCATTGTCTCACTGGAACGTACCAATGGAGAACTCCCCACAAATATGTCCGGAACCTGCACCCTCCATAACCTCCCTGTCTCACTGGAACGTACCAATGCAGAACTCCAAACAAATCTGACCTGAAGCTGTACCCCTCCATAAACTCCCAGTGACACAGGAACGTACCAACGCAGAACTCCACACAAATATACCCTTAACGTTTACCCTGCATAACCTCCCTGTCTCACTGGAACGTACCAATGCAGAACTCCACACAAATATGACCTGAATCTGTACCCCTCCATAACCTCCCTGTCTCACAGGAACGTACCAATGCAGAACTCCACACAAATATGCCCTGAACCTCTACCCTCCATATCCACCCTGTCTCACAGGAACGTACCAATACAGAATTCCACACAAATATGCCCTGAACCTGTACCCGCCCATAACCTCCTTGTCTCACTGGAACGTACCAATGCAGAACTCAACACAAATATGCCCTGAACCTGTACCCCTGCAAAACCTCCCTGTTTCACTGGAACGCACCAATGCCAAACTCCACTCAAATATGCACTGAACCTCTACCCTCCATATCCTCCCTGTCTCACAGGAACGTACCATTGCAGAACACCAGTCAAATATGCCCTAAACCTGTACCACTCCATAACCTCCCTGTCTCACTGGAACGTACCAATACAGAATTCCACACAAATATGCACTGAACCTGTACCCGCCCATAACCTCCTTGTCTCACTGGAACGTACCAATGCAGAACTCCACACAAATTTCCCCTGAACCTGTACCCCTCCATAACCTCCCTGTCTCACTGTATGGTACCAATGCAGAACTCCACACAAATATGCCCTGAACCTGTACTCCTCCATAACCTCACTGTCTCACCGGAACATACCACTGCAGAACTCCACACAAATATGCCCTGAACCTGTACCCATTGCATAAGCTCCCTGTTTCACTGGAACGCACCAATGCCGAACTCCACTCAAATATGCCCTGAACCTGTACCCTACAAAACCTCCCTGTCTCACTGGAACGTACCATTGCAGAACACCAGACAAATATGCCCTGAACC
Source organism: Hemitrygon akajei (assembly GCF_048418815.1). NCBI lineage: Eukaryota > Metazoa > Chordata > Chondrichthyes > Myliobatiformes > Dasyatidae > Hemitrygon > Hemitrygon akajei. Next base: position 1,722,761 of record NW_027331948.1, read on the forward strand.
TGTACCACTCCATAACCTCCCTGTCTCACTGGAACGTACCAATGCAGAACTCCACACAAATATGCCCTAAACCCTTAACCGTCCATAAACTCCCTGTCTCACTGGAACGTCCCACTGCAGAACTCCACTCAAATATGCACTGAACCTGTACCCTGCAAAACCTCCCTGTCTCACTGGAACGTACCATTGCAGAACACCAGACAAATATGCCCTAAACCTGTAACACTCCATAACCTCCCTGTCTCACTGGAACGCACCAATGCCAAACTCCACTCAAATATGCACTGAACCTCTACCCTCCATATCCTCCCTGTCTCACAGGAACGTACCATTGCAGAACACCAGTCAAATATGCCCTAAACCTGTACCACTCCATAACCTCCCTGTCTCACTGGAACGTACCAATACAGAATTCCACACAAATATGCACTGAACCTGTACCCGCCCATAACCTCCCAGTGATACAGGAACGTACCAACGCAGAACTCCACATAAATATACCCTGAACATTTACCCTCCATAACCACCCTGTCTCACTGGAACGTACCAATGCAGAACTCCACACAAATATGACCTGAATCTGTACCCCTCCATAACCTCCCTGTCTCACAGGAACGTACCAGTGCAGAACTCCACCCAAATATGCCCTGAACCTCTACCCTCCATATCCTCCCTGTCTCACAGGAACGTACCAATACAGAATTCCACACAAATATGCCCTGAACCTGTACCCGCCCATAACCTCCTTGTCTCACTGGAACGTACCAATGCCAAACTCCACTCAAATATGCACTGAACCTGTACCCTGCAAAACCTCCCTGTCTCACTGGAACGTACCATTGCAGAACACCAGACAAATATGCCCTAAACCTGTAACACTCCATAACCTCCCTGTCTCACTGGAACGCACCAATGCCAAACTCCACTCAAATATGCACTGAACCTCTACCCTCCATATCCTCCCTGTCTCACAGGAACGTACCATTGCAGAACACCAGTCAAATATGCCCTAAACCTGTACCACTCCATAACCTCCCTGTCTCACTGGAACGTACCAATACAGAATTCCACACAAATATGCACTGAACCTGTACCCGCCCATAACCTCCTTGTCTCACTGGAACGTACCAATGCAGAACTCCACACAAATTTCCCCTGAACCTGTACCCCTCCATAACCTCCCTGTCTCACTGGATGGTACCAATGCAGAACTCCACACAAATATGCCCTGAACCTGTACTCCTCCATAACCTCACTGTCTCACCGGAACATACCACTGCAGAACTCCACACAAATATGCCCTGAACCTGTACCCATTGCATAAGCTCCCTGTTTCACTGGAACGCACCAATGCCGAACTCCACTCAAATATGCCCTGAACCTGTACCCTACAAAACCTCCCTGTCTCACTGGAACGTACCATTGCAGAACACCAGACAAATATGCCCTGAACCTGTACCACTCCATAACCTCCCTGTCTCACTGGAAGGTACCAATGCAGAACTCCACACAAATATGCCCTAAACCCTTAACCGTCCATAAACTCCCTGTCTCACTGGAACGTCCCACTGCAGAACTCCACACAAATATGCCATGAACCTGTACCATCTATAACCACCCTGACTCACTGGAACGTCCCACTGCAGAACTCCACACAAATATGCCATGAACCTGTACCCTCTATAACCACCCTGTCTCACTGGAACGTACCACTGCAGAACGCCACACAAATATGCCCTGATCCTGTACCATCCATAACCACCGTGTCTCACTGGAACGTACAAATGCAGAACTTCACACAAATATGCCCTGATCCTGTACCCTCCATAACCTCCCTGTCTCACTGGAACGTACCATTGCAGAACACCACACAAATATTCCCTGAACCTGTACCCCTCCATAACCTCCCTGTCTCACTGGAACGTACCAATGCAGAACTCCACACAAATATGCCATGAACCTGTACCCTCCATAAGCTCCCTGTCTCACTTGAGAGTACCAATGCAGTACTCCACACAAATATGCCCTGAACCTGTACACTCCATAACGTCATTGTCTCACTGGAACGTACCAATGGAGAACTCCCCACAAATATGTCCGGAACCTGCACCCTCCATAACCTCCCTGTCTCACTGGAACGTACCAATGCAGAACTCCAAACAAATATGACCTGAAGCTGTACCCCTCCATAAACTCCCAGTGACACAGGAACGTACCAACGCAGAACTCCACACAAATATACCCTGAACATTTACCCTCCATAACCTCCCTGTCTCACTGGAACGTACCAATGCAGAACTCCACACAAATATGACCTGAATCTGTACCCCTCCATAACCTCCCTGTCTCACAGGAACGTAACAGTGCAGAACTCCACACAAATATGCCCTGAACCTCTACCCTCCATATCCTCCCTGTCTCACAGGAACGTACCAATACAGAATTCCACACAAATATGCCCTGAACCTGTACCCGCCCATAACCTCCTTGTCTCACAGGAACGTACCAATGCAGAACTCAACACAAATATGCCCTGAACCTGTACCCCTGCATAACCTCCCTGTTTCACTGGAACACACCAATGCCAAACTCCACTCAAATATGCACTGAACCTGTACCCTGCAAAACCTCCCTGTCTCACTGGAACGTACCATTGCAGAACACCAGACAAATATGCCCTAAACCTGTACCACTCCATAACCTCCCTGTCTCACTGGAACGTACCAATGCAGAACTCCACACAAATATGCCCTGAACCTGTAACCGTCCGTAAACTCCCTGTCTCACTGGAACGTCCCACTGCAGAACTCCACACAAATATGCCATGAACCTGTACCCTCTATAACCACCCTGTCTCACTGGAACGTACCACTGCAGAACTCCACACAAATATGCCCTGGACCTGTACCATACATAACCACCGTGTCTCACTGGAACGTACCAATGCAGAACTTCACACAAATATGCCCTGATCCTGTACCCTCCATAACCTCCCTGTCTCACTGGAACGTACCATTGCAGAACACCACACAAATATTCCCTGAACCTGTACCCCTCCATAACCTCCCTGTCTCACTGGAACGTACCAATGCAGAACTCCACACAAATATGCCCTGAACCTTTACCCGTCCATAACCTCCCTGTCTCACTGGAACGTCCCACTGCAGAACTCCACACAAATATGCCATGAACCTGTACCCTCCATAAGCTCCCTGTCTCACTTGAGAGTACCAATGCAGTACTCCACACAAATATGCCCTGAACCTGTACACTCCATAACGTCATTGTCTCACTGGAACGTACCAATGGAGAACTCCCCACAAATATGCCCTGAACCTGCACCCCTCCATAACCTCCCTTTCTCACTGGAACGTACCAATGCAGAACTCCAAACAAATATGCCCTGAACCTGTACCCCTCCATAAACTCCCAGTGATACAGGAACGTACCAACGCAGAACTCCACATAAATATACCCTGAACATTTACCCTCCATAACCACCCTGTCTCACTGGAACGTACCAATGCAGAACTCCACACAAATATGACCTGAATCTGTACCCCTCCATAACCTCCCTGTCTCACAGGAACGTACCAGTGCAGAACTCCACCCAAATATGCCCTGAACCTCTACCCTCCATATCCTCCCTGTCTCACAGGAACGTACCAATACAGAATTCCACACAAATATGCCCTGAACCTGTACCCGCCCATAACCTCCTTGTCTCACTGGAACGTACCAATGACAAACTCCACTCAAATATGCACTGAACCTGTACCCTGCAAAACCTCCCTGTCTCACTGGAACGTACCATTGCAGAACACCAGACAAATATGCCCTAAACCTGTAACACTCCATAACCTCCCTGTCTCACTGGAACGCACCAATGCCAAACTCCACTCAAATATGCACTGAACCTCTACCCTCCATATCCTCCCTGTCTCACAGGAACGTACCATTGCAGAACACCAGTCAAATATGCCCTAAACCTGTACCAATCCATAACCTCCCTGTCTCACTGGAACGTACCAATACAGAATTCCACACAAATATGCACTGAACCTGTACCCGCCCATAACCTCCTTGTCTCACTGGAACGTACCAATGCAGAACTCCACACAAATTTCCCCTGAACCTGTACCCCTCCATAACCTCCCTGTCTCACTGGATGGTACCAATGCAGAACTCCACACAAATATGCCCTGAACCTGTACTCCTCCATAACCTCACTGTCTCACCGGAACATACCACTGCAGAACTCCACACAAATATGCCCTGAACCTGTACCCATTGCATAAGCTCCCTGTTTCACTGGAACGCACCAATGCCGAACTCCACTCAAATATGCCCTGAACCTGTACCCTACAAAACCTCCCTGTCTCACTGGAACGTACCATTGCAGAACACCAGACAAATATGCCCTGAACCTGTACCACTCCATAACCTCCCTGTCTCACTGGAAGGTACCAATGCAGAACTCCACACAAATATGCCCTAAACCCTTAACCGTCCATAAACTCCCTGTCTCACTGGAACGTCCCACTGCAGAACTCCACACAAATATGCCATGAACCTGTACCATCTATAACCACCCTGACTCACTGGAACGTCCCACTGCAGAACTCCACACAAATATGCTATGAACCTGTACCCTCTATAACCACCCTGTCTCACTGGAACGTACCACTGCAGAACGCCACACAAATATGCCCTGATCCTGTACCATTCATAACCACCGTGTCTCACTGGAACGTACAAATGCAGAACTTCACACAAATATGCCCTGATCCTGTACCCTCCATAACCTCCCTGTCTCACTGGAACGTACCATTGCAGAACACCACACAAATATTCCCTGAACCTGTACCCCTCCATAACCTCCCTGTCTCACTGGAACGTACCAATGCAGAACTCCACACAAATATGCCATGAACCTGTACCCTCCATAAGCTCCCTGTCTCACTTGAGAGTACCAATGCAGTACTCCACACAAATATGCCCTGAACCTGTACACTCCATAACGTCATTGTCTCACTGGAACGTACCAATGGAGAACTCCCCACAAATATGTCCGGAACCTGCACCCTCCATAACCTCCCTGTCTCACTGGAACGTACCAATGCAGAACTCCAAACAAATATGACCTGAAGCTGTACCCCTCCATAAACTCCCAGTGACACAGGAACGTACCAACGCAGAACTCCACACAAATATACCCTTAACGTTTACCCTGCATAACCTCCCTGTCTCACTGGAACGTACCAATGCAGAACTCCACACAAATATGACCTGAATCTGTACCCCTCCATAACCTCCCTGTCTCACAGGAACGTACCAATGCAGAACTCCACACAAATATGCCCTGAACCTCTACCCTCCATATCCACCCTGTCTCACAGGAACGTACCAATACAGAATTCCACACAAATATGCCCTGAACCTGTACCCGCCCATAACCTCCTTGTCTCACTGGAACGTACCAATGCAGAACTCAACACAAATATGCCCTGAACCTGTACCCCTGCAAAACCTCCCTGTTTCACTGGAACGCACCAATGCCAAACTCCACTCAAATATGCACTGAACCTCTACCCTCCATATCCTCGCTGTCTCACAGGAACGTACCATTGCAGAACACCAGTCAAATATGCCCTAAACCTGTACCACTCCATAACCTCCCTGTCTAACTGGAACGTACCAATACAGAATTCCACACAAATATGCACTGAACCTGTACCCGCCCATAACCTCCTTGTCTCACTGGAACGTACCAATGCAGAACTCCACACAAATTTCCCCTGAACCTGTACCCCTCCATAACCTCCCTGTCTCACTGTATGGTACCAATGCAGAACTCCACACAAATATGCCCTGAACCTGTACTCCTCCATAACCTCACTGTCTCACCGGAACATACCACTGCAGAACTCCACACAAATATGCCCTGAACCTGTACCCATTGCATAAGCTCCCTGTTTCACTGGAACGCACCAATGCCGAACTCCACTCAAATATGCCCTGAACCTGTACCCTACAAAACCTCCCTGTCTCACTGGAACGTACCATTGCAGAACACCAGACAAATATGCCCTGAACCTGTACCACTCCATAACCTCCCTGTCTCACTGGAACGTACCAATGCAGAACTCCACACAAATATGCCCTAAACCCTTAACCGTCCATAAACTCCCTGTCTCACTGGAACGTCCCACTGCAGAACTCCACTCAAATATGCACTGAACCTGTACCCTGCAAAACCTCCCTGTCTCACTGGAACGTACCATTGCAGAACACCAGACAAATATGCCCTAAACCTGTAACACTCCATAACCTCCCTGTCTCACTGGAACGCACCAATGCCAAACTCCACTCAAATATGCACTGAACCTCTACCCTCCATATCCTCCCTGTCTCACAGGAACGTACCATTGCAGAACACCAGTCAAATATGCCCTAAACCTGTACCACTCCATAACCTCCCTGTCTCACTGGAACGTACCAATACAGAATTCCACACAAATATGCACTGAACCTGTACCCGCCCATAACCTCCCAGTGATACAGGAACGTACCAACGCAGAACTCCACATAAATATACCCTGAACATTTACCCTCCATAACCACCCTGTCTCACTGGAACGTACCAATGCAGAACTCCACACAAATATGACCTGAATCTGTACCCCTCCATAACCTCCCTGTCTCACAGGAACGTACCAGTGCAGAACTCCACCCAAATATGCCCTGAACCTCTACCCTCCATATCCTCCCTGTCTCACAGGAACGTACCAATACAGAATTCCACACAAATATGCCCTGAACCTGTACCCGCCCATAACCTCCTTGTCTCACTGGAACGTACCAATGCCAAACTCCACTCAAATATGCACTGAACCTGTACCCTGCAAAACCTCCCTGTCTCACTGGAACGTACCATTGCAGAACACCAGACAAATATGCCCTAAACCTGTAACACTCCATAACCTCCCTGTCTCACTGGAACGCACCAATGCCAAACTCCACTCAAATATGCACTGAACCTCTACCCTCCATATCCTCCCTGTCTCACAGGAACGTACCATTGCAGAACACCAGTCAAATATGCCCTAAACCTGAACCACTCCATAACCTCCCTGTCTCACTGGAACGTACCAATACAGAATTCCACACAAATATGCACTGAACCTGTACCCGCCCATAACCTCCTTGTCTCACTGGAACGTACCAATGCAGAACTCCACACAAATTTCCCCTGAACCTGTACCCCTCCATAACCTCCCTGTCTCACTGGATGGTACCAATGCAGAACTCCACACAAATATGCCCTGAACCTGTACTCCTCCATAACCTCACTGTCTCACCGGAACATACCACTGCAGAACTCCACACAAATATGCCCTGAACCTGTACCCATTGCATAAGCTCCCTGTTTCACTGGAACGCACCAATGCCGAACTCCACTCAAATATGCCCTGAACCTGTACCCTACAAAACCTCCCTGTCTCACTGGAACGTACCATTGCAGAACACCAGACAAATATGCCCTGAACCTGTACCACTCCATAACCTCCCTGTCTCACTGGAAGGTACCAATGCAGAACTCCACACAAATATGCCCTAAACCCTTAACCGTCCATAAACTCCCTGTCTCACTGGAACGTCCCACTGCAGAACTCCACACAAATATGCCATGAACCTGTACCATCTATAACCACCCTGACTCACTGGAACGTCCCACTGCAGAACTCCACACAAATATGCCATGAACCTGTACCCTCTATAACCACCCTGTCTCACTGGAACGTACCACTGCAGAACGCCACACAAATATGCCCTGATCCTGTACCATCCATAACCACCGTGTCTCACTGGAACGTACAAATGCAGAACTTCACACAAATATGCCCTGATCCTGTACCCTCCATAACCTCCCTGTCTCACTGGAACGTACCATTGCAGAACACCACACAAATATTCCCTGAACCTGTACCCCTCCATAACCTCCCTGTCTCACTGGAACGTACCAATGCAGAACTCCACACAAATATGCCATGAACCTGTACCCTCCATAAGCTCCCTGTCTCACTTGAGAGTACCAATGCAGTACTCCACACAAATATGCCCTGAACCTGTACACTCCATAACGTCATTGTCTCACTGGAACGTACCAATGGAGAACTCCCCACAAATATGTCCGGAACCTGCACCCTCCATAACCTCCCTGTCTCACTGGAACGTACCAATGCAGAACTCCAAACAAATATGACCTGAAGCTGTACCCCTCCATAAACTCCCAGTGACACAGGAACGTACCAACGCAGAACTCCACACAAATATACCCTTAACGTTTACCCTGCATAACCTCCCTGTCTCACTGGAACGTACCAATGCAGAACTCCACACAAATATGACCTGAATCTGTACCCCTCCATAACCTCCCTGTCTCACAGGAACGTACCAATGCAGAACTCCACACAAATATGCCCTGAACCTCTACCCTCCATATCCACCCTGTCTCACAGGAACGTACCAATACAGAATTCCACACAAATATGCCCTGAACCTGTACCCGCCCATAACCTCCTTGTCTCACTGGAACGTACCAATGCAGAACTCAACACAAATATGCCCTGAACCTGTACCCCTGCAAAACCTCCCTGTTTCACTGGAACGCACCAATGCCAAACTCCACTCAAATATGCACTGAACCTCTACCCTCCATATCCTCCCTGTCTCACAGGAACGTACCATTGCAGAACACCAGTCAAATATGCCCTAAACCTGTACCACTCCATAACCTCCCTGTCTCACTGGAACGTACCAATACAGAATTCCACACAAATATGCACTGAACCTGTACCCGCCCATAACCTCCTTGTCTCACTGGAACGTACCAATGCAGAACTCCACACAAATTTCCCCTGAACCTGTACCCCTCCATAACCTCCCTGTCTCACTGTATGGTACCAATGCAGAACTCCACACAAATATGCCCTGAACCTGTACTCCTCCATAACCTCACTGTCTCACCGGAACATACCACTGCAGAACTCCACACAAATATGCCCTGAACCTGTACCCATTGCATAAGCTCCCTGTTTCACTGGAACGCACCAATGCCGAACTCCACTCAAATATGCCCTGAACCTGTACCCTACAAAACCTCCCTGTCTCACTGGAACGTACCATTGCAGAACACCAGACAAATATGCCCTGAACCTGTACCACTCCATAACCTCCCTGTCTCACTGGAACGTACCAATGCAGAACTCCACACAAATATGCCCTAAACCCTTAACCGTCCATAAACTCCCTGTCTCACTGGAACGTCCCACTGCAGAACTCCACTCAAATATGCACTGAACCTGTACCCTGCAAAACCTCCCTGTCTCACTGGAACGTACCATTGCAGAACACCAGACAAATATGCCCTAAACCTGTAACACTCCATAACCTCCCTGTCTCACTGGAACGCACCAATGCCAAACTCCACTCAAATATGCACTGAACCTCTACCCTCCATATCCTCCCTGTCTCACAGGAACGTACCATTGCAGAACACCAGTCAAATATGCCCTAAACCTGTACCACTCCATAACCTCCCTGTCTCACTGGAACGTACCAATACAGAATTCCACACAAATATGCACTGAACCTGTACCCGCCCATAACCTCCCAGTGATACAGGAACGTACCAACGCAGAACTCCACATAAATATACCCTGAACATTTACCCTCCATAACCACCCTGTCTCACTGGAACGTACCAATGCAGAACTCCACACAAATATGACCTGAATCTGTACCCCTCCATAACCTCCCTGTCTCACAGGAACGTACCAGTGCAGAACTCCACCCAAATATGCCCTGAACCTCTACCCTCCATATCCTCCCTGTCTCACAGGAACGTACCAATACAGAATTCCACACAAATATGCCCTGAACCTGTACCCGCCCATAACCTCCTTGTCTCACTGGAACGTACCAATGCCAAACTCCACTCAAATATGCACTGAACCTGTACCCTGCAAAACCTCCCTGTCTCACTGGAACGTACCATTGCAGAACACCAGACAAATATGCCCTAAACCTGTAACACTCCATAACCTCCCTGTCTCACTGGAACGCACCAATGCCAAACTCCACTCAAATATGCACTGAACCTCTACCCTCCATATCCTCCCTGTCTCACAGGAACGTACCATTGCAGAACACCAGTCAAATATGCCCTAAACCTGTACCACTCCATAACCTCCCTGTCTCACTGGAACGTACCAATACAGAATTCCACACAAATATGCACTGAACCTGTACCCGCCCATAACCTCCTTGTCTCACTGGAACGTACCAATGCAGAACTCCACACAAATTTCCCCTGAACCTGTACCCCTCCATAACCTCCCTGTCTCACTGGATGGTACCAATGCAGAACTCCACACAAATATGCCCTGAACCTGTACTCCTCCATAACCTCACTGTCTCACCGGAACATACCACTGCAGAACTCCACACAAATATGCCCTGAACCTGTACCCATTGCATAAGCTCCCTGTTTCACTGGAACGCACCAATGCCGAACTCCACTCAAATATGCCCTGAACCTGTACCCTACAAAACCTCCCTGTCTCACTGGAACGTACCATTGCAGAACACCAGACAAATATGCCCTGAACCTGTACCACTCCATAACCTCCCTGTCTCACTGGAAGGTACCAATGCAGAACTCCACACAAATATGCCCTAAACCCTTAACCGTCCATAAACTCCCTGTCTCACTGGAACGTCCCACTGCAGAACTCCACACAAATATGCCATGAACCTGTACCATCTATAACCACCCTGACTCACTGGAACGTCCCACTGCAGAACTCCACACAAATATGCCATGAACCTGTACCCTCTATAACCACCCTGTCTCACTGGAACGTACCACTGCAGAACTCCACACAAATATGCCCTGATCCTGTACCATCCATAACCACCGTGTCTCACTGGAACGTACAAATGCAGAACTTCACACAAATATGCCCTGATCCTGTACCCTCCATAACCTCCCTGTCTCACTGGAACGTACCATTGCAGAACACCACACAAATATTCCCTGAACCTGTACCCCTCCATAACCTCCCTGTCTCACTGGAACGTACCAATGCAGAACTCCACACAAATATGCCCTGAACCTGTACCCCTCCCCCTCCATAACCTCCCTGTCTCACTGGAACGTACCAATGCAGAACTCCACACAAATATGCCCTGAACCTGTAGCACTCCATAACCTCACTGTCTCACTGGAACGTACCAATGCAGAACTTCACACAAATATGCCCTGATCCTGTACCCTCCATAACCTCCCTGTCTCACTGGAACGTACCATTGCAGAACACCACACAAATATGCCCTGAACCTGTACCCCTCCATAACCTCCCTGTCTCACTGGAACGTACCAATGCAGAAATCCACACAAATATGCCCTGAACCTTTACCCGTCCATAACCTCCCTGTCTCACTGGAACGTCCCACTGCAGAACTCCACACAAATATGCCATGAACCTGTTCCCTCCATAACCTCCCTGTCTCACTGGAACGTACCAATGCAGAACTCCACACAAATTTGCCCTGAACCTGTACCCCTCCCCCTCCATAACCTCCCTGTCTCACTGGAACGTACCAATGCAGAACTCCACACAAATATGCCCTAAACCCTTAACCGTCCATAAACACCCTGTCTCACTGGAACGTCCCACTGCAGAACTCCACACAAATATGCCCTGAACCTCTACCCTCCATATCCTCCCTGTCTCACAGGAACGTACCAATACAGAATTCCACACAAATATGCCCTGAACCTGTACCCGCCCATAACCTCCTTGTCTCACAGGAACGTACCAATGCAGAACTCAACACAAATATGCCCTGAACCTGTACCCCTGCATAACCTCCCTGTTTCACTGGAACACACCAATGCCAAACTCCACTCAAATATGCACTGAACCTGTACCCTGCAAAACCTCCCTGTCTCACTGGAACGTACCATTGCAGAACACCAGACAAATATGCCCTAAACCTGTACCACTCCATAACCTCCCTGTCTCACTGGAACGTACCAATGCAGAACTCCACACAAATATGCCCTGAACCTGTAACCGTCCGTAAACTCCCTGTCTCACTGGAACGTCCCACTGCAGAACTCCACACAAATATGCCATGAACCTGTACCCTCTATAACCACCCTGTCTCACTGGAACGTACCACTGCAGAACTCCACACAAATATGCCCTGGACCTGTACCATACATAACCACCGTGTCTCACTGGAACGTACCAATGCAGAACTTCACACAAATATGCCCTGATCCTGTACCCTCCATAACCTCCCTGTCTCACTGGAACGTACCATTGCAGAACACCACACAAATATTCCCTGAACCTGTACCCCTCCATAACCTCCCTGTCTCACTGGAACGTACCAATGCAGAACTCCACACAAATATGCCCTGAACCTTTACCCGTCCATAACCTCCCTGTCTCACTGGAACGTCCCACTGCAGAACTCCACACAAATATGCCATGAACCTGTACCCTCCATAAGCTCCCTGTCTCACTTGAGAGTACCAATGCAGTACTCCACACAAATATGCCCTGAACCTGTACACTCCATAACGTCATTGTCTCACTGGAACGTACCAATGGAGAACGCCCCACAAATATGCCCTGAACCTGCACCCCTCCATAACCTCCCTTTCTCACCGGAACGTACCAATGCAGAACTCCAAACAAATATGCCCTGAACCTGTACCCCTCCATAAACTCCCAGTGATACAGGAACGTACCAACGCAGAACTCCACATAAATATACCCTGAACATTTACCCTCCATAACCACCCTGTCTCACTGGAACGTACCAATGCAGAACTCCACACAAATATGACCTGAATCTGTACCCCTCCATAACCTCCCTGTCTCACAGGAACGTACCAGTGCAGAACTCCACCCAAATATGCCCTGAACCTCTACCCTCCATATCCTCCCTGTCTCACAGGAACGTACCAATACAGAATTCCACACAAATATGCCCTGAACCTGTACCCGCCCATAACCTCCTTGTCTCACTGGAACGTACCAATGCCAAACTCCACTCAAATATGCACTGAACCTGTACCCTGCAAAACCTCCCTGTCTCACTGGAACGTACCATTGCAGAACACCAGACAAATATGCCCTAAACCTGTAACACTCCATAACCTCCCTGTCTCACTGGAACGCACCAATGCCAAACTCCACTCAAATATGCACTGAACCTCTACCCTCCATATCCTCCCTGTCTCACAGGAACGTACCATTGCAGAACACCAGTCAAATATGCCCTAAACCTGTACCAATCCATAACCTCCCTGTCTCACTGGAACGTACCAATACAGAATTCCACACAAATATGCACTGAACCTGTACCCGCCCATAACCTCCTTGTCTCACTGGAACGTACCAATGCAGAACTCCACACAAATTTCCCCTGAACCTGTACCCCTCCATAACCTCCCTGTCTCACTGGATGGTACCAATGCAGAACTCCACACAAATATGCCCTGAACCTGTACTCCTCCATAACCTCACTGTCTCACCGGAACATACCACTGCAGAACTCCACACAAATATGCCCTGAACCTGTACCCATTGCATAAGCTCCCTGTTTCACTGGAACGCACCAATGCCGAACTCCACTCAAATATGCCCTGAACCTGTACCCTACAAAACCTCCCTGTCTCACTGGAACGTACCATTGCAGAACACCAGACAAATATGCCCTGAACCTGTACCACTCCATAACCTCCCTGTCTCACTGGAAGGTACCAATGCAGAACTCCACACAAATATGCCCTAAACCCTTAACCGTCCATAAACTCCCTGTCTCACTGGAACGTCCCACTGCAGAACTCCACACAAATATGCCATGAACCTGTACCATCTATAACCACCCTGACTCACTGGAACGTCCCACTGCAGAACTCCACACAAATATGCCATGAACCTGTACCCTCTATAACCACCCTGTCTCACTGGAACGTACCACTGCAGAACGCCACACAAATATGCCCTGATCCTGTACCATCCATAACCACCGTGTCTCACTGGAACGTACAAATGCAGAACTTCACACAAATATGCCCTGATCCTGTACCCTCCATAACCTCCCTGTCTCACTGGAACGTACCATTGCAGAACACCACACAAATATTCCCTGAACCTGTACCCCTCCATAACCTCCCTGTCTCACTGGAACGTACCAATGCAGAACTCCACACAAATATGCCATGAACCTGTACCCTCCATAAGCTCCCTGTCTCACTTGAGAGTACCAATGCAGTACTCCACACAAATATGCCCTGAACCTGTACACTCCATAACGTCATTGTCTCACTGGAACGTACCAATGGAGAACTCCCCACAAATATGTCCGGAACCTGCACCCCTCCATAACCTCCCTGTCTCACTGGAACGTACCAATGCAGAACTCCAAACAAATATGACCTGAAGCTGTACCCCTCCATAAACTCCCAGTGACACAGGAACGTACCAACGCAGAACTCCACACAAATATACCCTTAACGTTTACCCTGCATAACCTCCCTGTCTCACTGGAACGTACCAATGCAGAACTCCACACAAATATGACCTGAATCTGTACCCCTCCATAACCTCCCTGTCTCACAGGAACGTACCATTGCAGAACACCAGTCAAATATGCCCTAAACCTGTACCACTCCATAACCTCCCTGTCTCACTGGAACGTACCAATACAGAATTCCACACAAATATGCACTGAACCTGTACCCGCCCATAACCTCCTTGTCTCACTGGAACGTACCAATGCAGAACTCCACACAAATTTCCCCTGAACCTGTACCCCTCCATAACCTCCCTGTCTCACTGTATGGTACCAATGCAGAACTCCACACAAATATGCCCTGAACCTGTACTCCTCCATAACCTCACTGTCTCACCGGAACATACCACTGCAGAACTCCACACAAATATGCCCTGAACCTGTACCCATTGCATAAGCTCCCTGTTTCACTGGAACGCACCAATGCCGAACTCCACTCAAATATGCCCTGAACCTGTACCCTACAAAACCTCCCTGTCTCACTGGAACGTACCATTGCAGAACACCAGACAAATATGCCCTGAACCTGTACCACTCCATAACCTCCCTGTCTCACTGGAACGTACCAATGCAGAACTCCACACAAATATGCCCTAAACCCTTAACCGTCCATAAACTCCCTGTCTCACTGGAACGTCCCACTGCAGAACTCCACTCAAATATGCACTGAACCTGTACCCTGCAAAACCTCCCTGTCTCACTGGAACGTACCATTGCAGAACACCAGACAAATATGCCCTAAACCTGTAACACTCCATAACCTCCCTGTCTCACTGGAACGCACCAATGCCAAACTCCACTCAAATATGCACTGAACCTCTACCCTCCATATCCTCCCTGTCTCACAGGAACGTACCATTGCAGAACACCAGTCAAATATGCCCTAAACCTGTACCACTCCATAACCTCCCTGTCTCACTGGAACGTACCAATACAGAATTCCACACAAATATGCACTGAACCTGTACCCGCCCATAACCTCCCAGTGATACAGGAACGTACCAACGCAGAACTCCACATAAATATACCCTGAACATTTACCCTCCATAACCACCCTGTCTCACTGGAACGTACCAATGCAGAACTCCACACAAATATGACCTGAATCTGTACCCCTCCATAACCTCCCTGTCTCACAGGAACGTACCAGTGCAGAACTCCACCCAAATATGCCCTGAACCTCTACCCTCCATATCCTCCCTGTCTCACAGGAACGTACCAATACAGAATTCCACACAAATATGCCCTGAACCTGTACCCGCCCATAACCTCCTTGTCTCACTGGAACGTACCAATGCCAAACTCCACTCAAATATGCACTGAACCTGTACCCTGCAAAACCTCCCTGTCTCACTGGAACGTACCATTGCAGAACACCAGACAAATATGCCCTAAACCTGTAACACTCCATAACCTCCCTGTCTCACTGGAACGCACCAATGCCAAACTCCACTCAAATATGCACTGAACCTCTACCCTCCATATCCTCCCTGTCTCACAGGAACGTACCATTGCAGAACACCAGTCAAATATGCCCTAAACCTGTACCACTCCATAACCTCCCTGTCTCACTGGAACGTACCAATACAGAATTCCACACAAATATGCACTGAACCTGTACCCGCCCATAACCTCCTTGTCTCACTGGAACGTACCAATGCAGAACTCCACACAAATTTCCCCTGAACCTGTACCCCTCCATAACCTCCCTGTCTCACTGGATGGTACCAATGCAGAACTCCACACAAATATGCCCTGAACCTGTACTCCTCCATAACCTCACTGTCTCACCGGAACATACCACTGCAGAACTCCACACAAATATGCCCTGAACCTGTACCCATTGCATAAGCTCCCTGTTTCACTGGAACGCACCAATGCCGAACTCCACTCAAATATGCCCTGAACCTGTACCCTACAAAACCTCCCTGTCTCACTGGAACGTACCATTGCAGAACACCAGACAAATATGCCCTGAACCTGTACCACTCCATAACCTCCCTGTCTCACTGGAAGGTACCAATGCAGAACTCCACACAAATATGCCCTAAACCCTTAACCGTCCATAAACTCCCTGTCTCACTGGAACGTCCCACTGCAGAACTCCACACAAATATGCCATGAACCTGTACCATCTATAACCACCCTGACTCACTGGAACGTCCCACTGCAGAACTCCACACAAATATGCCATGAACCTGTACCCTCTATAACCACCCTGTCTCACTGGAACGTACCACTGCAGAACGCCACACAAATATGCCCTGATCCTGTACCATCCATAACCACCGTGTCTCACTGGAACGTACAAATGCAGAACTTCACACAAATATGCCCTGATCCTGTACCCTCCATAACCTCCCTGTCTCACTGGAACGTACCATTGCAGAACACCACACAAATATTCCCTGAACCTGTACCCCTCCATAACCTCCCTGTCTCACTGGAACGTACCAATGCAGAACTCCACACAAATATGCCATGAACCTGTACCCTCCATAAGCTCCCTGTCTCACTTGAGAGTACCAATGCAGTACTCCACACAAATATGCCCTGAACCTGTACACTCCATAACGTCATTGTCTCACTGGAACGTACCAATGGAGAACTCCCCACAAATATGCCCTGAACCTGCACCCCTCCATAACCTCCCTGTCTCACTGGAACGTACCAATGCAGAACTCCAAACAAATATGCCCTGAACCTG
Organism: Hemitrygon akajei; assembly: GCF_048418815.1. Classification (NCBI taxonomy): domain Eukaryota; kingdom Metazoa; phylum Chordata; class Chondrichthyes; order Myliobatiformes; family Dasyatidae; genus Hemitrygon; species Hemitrygon akajei. The sequence continues at coordinate 1,740,129 of NW_027331948.1, forward strand.
TACCCCTCCATAAACTCCCAGTGATACAGGAACGTACCAACGCAGAACTCCACACAAATATACCCTGAACATTTACACTCCATAACCTCCCTGTCTCACTGGAACGTACCAATGCAGAACTCCACACAAATATGACCTGAATCTGTACCCCTCCATAACCTCCCTGTCTCACAGGAACGTACCAGTGCAGAACTCCACACAAATATGCCCTGAACCTCTACCCTCCATATCCTCCCTGTCTCACAGGAACGTACCAATACAGAATTCCACACAAATATGCCCTGAACCTGTACCCGCCCATAACCTCCTTGTCTCACTGGAACGTACCAATGCAGAACTCAACACAAATATGCCCTGAACCTGTACCCCTGCATAACCTCCCTGTTTCACTGGAACACACCAATGCCAAACTCCACTCAAATATGCACTGAACCTGTACGCTGCAAAACCTCCCTGTCTCACTGGAACGTACCATTGCAGAACACCAGACAAATATGCCCTAAACCTGTAACACTCCATAACCTCCCTGTCTCACTGGAACGCACCAATGCCAAACTCCACTCAAATATGCACTGAACCTCTACCCTCCATATCCTCCCTGTCTCACAGGAACGTACCATTGCAGAACACCAGTCAAATATGCCCTAAACCTGTACCACTCCATAACCTCCCTGTCTCACTGGAACGTACCAATACAGAATTCCACACAAATATGCACTGAACCTGTACCCGCCCATAACCTCCTTGTCTCACTGGAACGTACCAATGCAGAACTCCACACAAATTTCCCCTGAACCTGTACCCCTCCATAACCTCCCTGTCTCACTGGATGGTACCAATGCAGAACTCCACACAAATATGCCCTGAACCTGTACTCCTCCATAACCTCACTGTCTCACCGGAACATACCACTGCAGAACTCCACACAAATATGCCCTGAACCTGTACCCATTGCATAAGCTCCCTGTTTCACTGGAACGCACCAATGCCGAACTCCACTCAAATATGCCCTGAACCTGTTCCCTACAAAACCTCCCTGTCTCACTGGAACGTACCATTGCAGAACACCAGACAAATATGCCCTGAACCTGTACCACTCCATAACCTCCCTGTCTCACTGGAAGGTACCAATGCAGAACTCCACACAAATATGCCCTAAACCCTTAACCGTCCATAAACTCCCTGTCTCACTGGAACGTCCCACTGCAGAACTCCACACAAATATGCAATGAACCTGTACCATCTATAACCACCCTGACTCACTGGAACGTCCCACTGCAGAACTCCACACAAATATGCCATGAACCTGTACCCTCTATAACCACCCTGTCTCACTGGAACGTACCACTGCAGAACTCCACACAAATATGCCGTGAACCTGTACCATCCATAACCACCGTGTCTCACTGGAACGTACCAATGCAGAACTTCACACAAATATGCCCTGATCCTGTACCCTCCATAACCTCCCTGTCTCACTGGAACGTACCATTGCAGAACACCACACAAATATGCCCTGAACGTGTACCCCTCCATAACCTCCCTGTCTCACTGGAACGTACCAATGCAGAACTCCACACAAATATGCCCTGAACCTGTACCCCTCCCCCTCCATAACCTCCCTGTCTCACTGGAACGTACCAATGCAGAACTCCACACAAATATGCCCTGAACCTGTAGCACTCCATAACCTCACTGTCTCACTGGAACGTACCAATGCAGAACTTCACACAAATATGCCCTGATCCTGTACCCTCCATAACCTCCCTGTCTCACTGGAACGTACCATTGCAGAACACCACACAAATATGCCCTGAACCTGTACCCCTCCATAACCTCCCTGTCTCACTGGAACGTACCAATGCAGAAATCCACACAAATATGCCCTGAACCTTTACCCGTCCATAACCTCCCTGTCTCACTGGAACGTCCCACTGCAGAACTCCACACAAATATGCCATGAACCTGTTCCCTCCATAACCTCCCTGTCTCACTGGAACGTACCAATGCAGAACTCCACACAAATTTGCCCTGAACCTGTACCCCTCCCCCTCCATAACCTCCCTGTCTCACTGGAACGTACCAATGCAGAACTCCACACAAATATGCCCTAAACCCTTAACCGTCCATAAACACCCTGTCTCACTGGAACGTCCCACTGCAGAACTCCACACAAATATGCCATGAACCTGTACCCTCTATAACCACCCTGTCTCACTGGAACGTACCACTGCAGAACTCCACACAAATATGCCCTGAACCTGTACCATACATAACCACCGTGTCTCACTGGAACGTACCAATGCAGAACTTCACACAAATATGCCCTGATCCTGTACCCTCCATAACCTCCCTGTCTCACTGGAACGTACCATTGCAGAACACCACACAAATATTCCCTGAACCTGTACCCCTCCATAACCTCCCTGTCTCACTGGAACGTACCAATGCAGAACTCCACACAAATATGCCCTGAACTTGTACCACTCCATAACCTCCCTGTCTCACTGGAACGTACCAATACAGAATTCCACACAAATATGCACTGAACCTGTACCCGCCCATAACCTCCTTGTCTCACTGGAACGTACCAATGCAGAACTCCACACAAATTTCCCCTGAACCTGTACCCCTCCATAACCTCCCTGTCTCACTGGATGGTACCAATGCAGAACTCCACACAAATATGCCCTGAACCTGTACTCCTCCATAAGCTCACTGTCTCACCGGAACATACCACTGCAGAACTCCACACAAATATGCCCTGAACCTGTACCCATTGCATAAGCTCCCTGTTTCACTGGAACGCACCAATGCCGAACTCCACTCAAATATGCCCTGAACCTGTACCCTACAAAACCTCCCTGTCTCACTGGAACGTACCATTGCAGAACACCAGACAAATATGCCCTGAACCCTTAACCGTCCATAAACTCCCTGTCTCACTGGAGCGTCCCACTGCAGAACTCCACACAAATATGCCATGAACCTGTACCATCTATAACCACCCTGACTCACTGGAACGTCCCACTGCAGAACTCCACACAAATATGCCATGAACCTGCACCCTCTATAACCACCCTGTCTCACTGGAACGTACCACTGCAGAACTCCACACAAATATGCCCTGAACCTGTACCATCCATAACCACCGTGTCTCACTGGAACGTACAAATGCAGAACTTCACACAAATATGCCCTGATCCTGTACCCTCCATAACCTCCCTGTCTCACTGGAACGTACCATTGCAGAACACCACACAAATATTCCCTGAACCTGCACCCCTCCATAACCTCCCTGTCTCACTGGAACGTACCAATGCAGAACTCCACACAAATATGCCCTGAACCTTTACCCGTCCATAACCTCCCTGTCTCACTGGAACGTCCCACTGCAGAACTCCACACAAATATGCCATGAACCTGTACCCTCCATAAGCTCCCTGTCTCACTTGAGAGTACCAATGCAGTACTCCACACAAATATGCCCTGAACCTGTACACTCCAAAACGTCATTGTCTCACTGGAACGTACCAATGGAGAACTCCCCACAAATATGCCCTGAACCTGCACCCCTCCATAACCTCCCTGTCTCACTGGAACGTACCAATGCAGAACTCCAAACAAATATGCCCTGAGCCTGTACCCCTCCATAAACTCCCAGTGATACAGGAACGTACCAACGCAGAACTCCACACAAATATACCCTGAACATTTACCCTCCATAACCTCCCTGTCTCACTGGAACGTACCAATGCAGAACTCCACACAAATATGACCTGAATCTGTACCCCTCCATAACCTCCCTGTCTCACAGGAACGTACCAGTGCAGAACTCCACACAAATATGCCCTGAACCTCTACCCTCCATATCCTCCCTGTCTCACAGGAACGTACCAATACAGAATTCCACACAAATATGCCCTGAACCTGTACCCGCCCATAACCTCCTTGTCTCACTGGAACGTACCAATGCAGAACTCAACACAAATATGCCCTGAACCAGTACCCCTGCATAACCTCCCTGTTTCACTGGAACACACCAATGCCAAACTCCACTCAAATATGCACTGAACTTGTACCCTGCAAAACCTCCCTGTCTCACTGGAACGTACCATTGCAGAACACCAGACAAATATGCCCTAAACCTGTACCACTCCATAACCTCCCTGTCTCACTGGAACGTACCAATGCAGAACTCCACACAAATATGCCCTGAACCTGTAACCGTCCGTAAACTCCCTGTCTCACTGGAACGTCCCACTGCAGAACTCCACACAAATATGCCCTGAACCTGTACCCATCCATAACCACCCTGTCTCACTGGAACGTACCATTGCAGAACGCCACACAAATATGCCCTGAACCTGTACCCTCCATAACCTCCCTGTCTCACTGGAATGTACCAAGGCAGAACTCCACACAAATATGCCCTGAACCTGTAGACTCCATATCCTCCCTGTCTCACTTGAAAGTACCAATGCAGAACTCCACACAAATATGCCCTGAACCTGTACACTCAATAAAGTCATTGTCTCACTGGAAAGTACCAATGCAGAGCTCCCCACAAATATGCCCTGAACCTGTACACTCCATAACCTTCCTGTCTCACTGGAACGTACCATTGCAGAACACCAGACAAATATGCCCTGAACCTGTACCACTCCATAACCTCTCTGTCTCACTGGAACGTACCAATGCAGAACTCCACACAAATATGCCCTAAACCCTTAACCGTCCATAAACTCCCTGTCTCACTGGAACGTCCCACTGCAGAACTCCACACAAATATGCCATGAACCTGTACCATCTATAACCACCCTGACTCACTGGAACGTCCCACTGCAGAACTCCACACAAATATGCCATGAACCTGTACCCTCTATAACCACCCTGTCTCACTGGAACGTACCACTGCAGAACTCCACACAAATATGCCCTGAACCTGTACCATCCATAACCACCGTGTCTCACTGGAACGTACCAATGCAGAACTTCACACAAATATGCCCTGATCCTGTACCCTCCATAACCTCCCTGTCTCACTGGGACGTACCATTGCAGAACACCACACAAATATGCCCTGAACCTGTACCCCTCCATAACCTCCCTGTCTCACTGGAACGTACCAATGCAGAACTCCACACAAATATGCCCTGAACCTGTACCCCTCCCCCTCCATAACCTCCCTGTCTCACTGGAACGTACCAATCCAGAACTCCACACAAATATGCCCTGAACCTGTAGCACTCCATAACCTCACTGTCTCACTGGAACGTACCAATGCAGAACTTCACACAAATATGCCCTGATCCTGTACCCTCCATAACCTCCCTGTCTCACTGGAACGTACCATTGCAGAACACCACACAAATATGCCCTGAACCTGTACCCCTCTATAACCTCCCTGTCTCACTGGAACGTACCAATGCAGAAATCCACACAAATATGCCCTGAACCTTTACCCGTCCATAACCTCCCTGTCTCACTGGAACGTCCCACTGCAGAACTCCACACAAATATGCCATGAACCTGTTCCCTCCAAAACCTCCCTGTCTCACTGGAACGTACCAATGCAGAACTCCACACAAATTTGCCCTGAACCTGTACCCCTCCCCCTCCATAACCTCCCTGTCTCACTGGAACGTACCAATGCAGAACTCCACACAAATATGCCCTGAACCTGTAGCACTCCATAACCTCACTGTCTCACTGGAACGTACCAATGCAGAACTCCACTCAAATATGCCCTGAACCTGTACCCTACAAAACCTCCCTGTCTCACTGGAACGTACCATTGCAGAACACCAGACAAATATGCCCTGAACCTGTACCACTCCATAACCTCCCTGTCTCACTGGAACGTAGCAATGCAGAACTCCACACAAATATGCCCTAAACCCTTAACCGTCCATAAACTCCCTGTCTCACTGGATCGTCCCACTGCAGAACTCCACACAAATATGCCATGAACCTGTACCCTCTATAACCACCCTGTCTCACTGGAACGTACCACTGCAGAACTCCACACAAATATGCCCTGAACCTGTACCATACATAACCACCGTGTCTCACTGGAACGTACCAATGCAGAACTTCACACAAATATGCCCTGATCCTGTACCCTCCATAACCTCCCTGTCTCACTGGAACGTACCATTGCAGAACACCACACAAATATTCCCTGAACCTGTACCCCTCCATAACCTCCCTGTCTCACTGGAACGTCCCACTGCAGAACTCCACACAAATATGCCATGAACCTGTACCCTCCATAAGCTCCCTGTCTCACTTGGGAGTACCAATGCAGTACTTCACACAAATATGCCCTGAACCTGTACACTCCATAACGTCATTCTCTCACTGGAACGTACCAATGGAGAACTCCACACAAATATGCCCTGAACCTTTACCCGTCCATAACCTCCCTGTCTCACTGGAACGTCCCACTGCAGAACTCCACACAAATATGCCCTGAACCTGTAGACTCCATATCCTCCCTGTCTCACTTGAAAGTACCAATGCAGAACTCCACACAAATATGCCCTGAACCTGTACACTCAATAAAGTCATTGTCTCACTGGAAAGTACCAATGCAGAGCTCCCCACAAATATGCCCTGAACCTGTACACTCCATAACCTTCCTGTCTCACTGGAACGTACCATTGCAGAACACCAGACAAATATGCCCTGAACCTGTACCACTCCATAACCTCTCTGTCTCACTGGAACGTACCAATGCAGAACTCCACACAAATATGCCCTAAACCCTTAACCGTCCATAAACTCCCTGTCTCACTGGAACGTCCCACTGCAGAACTCCACACAAATATGCCATGAACCTGTACCATCTATAACCACCCTGACTCACTGGAACGTCCCACTGCAGAACTCCACACAAATATGCCATGAACCTGTACCCTCTATAACCACCCTGTCTCACTGGAACGTACCACTGCAGAACTCCACACAAATATGCCCTGAACCTGTACCATCCATAACCACCGTGTCTCACTGGAACGTACCAATGCAGAACTTCACACAAATATGCCCTGATCCTGTACCCTCCATAACCTCCCTGTCTCACTGGGACGTACCATTGCAGAACACCACACAAATATGCCCTGAACCTGTACCCCTCCATAACCTCCCTGTCTCACTGGAACGTACCAATGCAGAACTCCACACAAATATGCCCTGAACCTGTACCCCTCCCCCTCCATAACCTCCCTGTCTCACTGGAACGTACCAATCCAGAACTCCACACAAATATGCCCTGAACCTGTAGCACTCCATAACCTCACTGTCTCACTGGAACGTACCAATGCAGAACTTCACACAAATATGCCCTGATCCTGTACCCTCCATAACCTCCCTGTCTCACTGGAACGTACCATTGCAGAACACCACACAAATATGCCCTGAACCTGTACCCCTCTATAACCTCCCTGTCTCACTGGAACGTACCAATGCAGAAATCCACACAAATATGCCCTGAACCTTTACCCGTCCATAACCTCCCTGTCTCACTGGAACGTCCCACTGCAGAACTCCACACAAATATGCCATGAACCTGTTCCCTCCAAAACCTCCCTGTCTCACTGGAACGTACCAATGCAGAACTCCACACAAATTTGCCCTGAACCTGTACCCCTCCCCCTCCATAACCTCCCTGTCTCACTGGAACGTACCAATGCAGAACTCCACACAAATATGCCCTGAACCTGTAGCACTCCATAACCTCACTGTCTCACTGGAACGTACCAATGCAGAACTCCACTCAAATATGCCCTGAACCTGTACCCTACAAAACCTCCCTGTCTCACTGGAACGTACCATTGCAGAACACCAGACAAATATGCCCTGAACCTGTACCACTCCATAACCTCCCTGTCTCACTGGAACGTAGCAATGCAGAACTCCACACAAATATGCCCTAAACCCTTAACCGTCCATAAACTCCCTGTCTCACTGGAACGTCCCACTGCAGAACTCCACACAAATATGCCATGAACCTGTACCCTCTATAACCACCCTGTCTCACTGGAACGTACCACTGCAGAACTCCACACAAATATGCCCTGAACCTGTACCATACATAACCACCGTGTCTCACTGGAACGTACCAATGCAGAACTTCACACAAATATGCCCTGATCCTGTACCCTCCATAACCTCCCTGTCTCACTGGAACGTACCATTGCAGAACACCACACAAATATTCCCTGAACCTGTACCCCTCCATAACCTCCCTGTCTCACTGGAACGTCCCACTGCAGAACTCCACACAAATATGCCATGAACCTGTACCCTCCATAAGCTCCCTGTCTCACTTGGGAGTACCAATGCAGTACTTCACACAAATATGCCCTGAACCTGTACACTCCATAACGTCATTCTCTCACTGGAACGTACCAATGGAGAACTCCACACAAATATGCCCTGAACCTTTACCCGTCCATAACCTCCCTGTCTCACTGGAACGTCCCACTGCAGAACTCCACACAAATATGCCCTGAACCTGTAGACTCCATATCCTCCCTGTCTCACTTGAAAGTACCAATGCAGAACTCCACACAAATATGCCCTGAACCTGTACACTCAATAAAGTCATTGTCTCACTGGAAAGTACCAATGCAGAGCTCCCCACAAATATGCCCTGAACCTGTACACTCCATAACCTTCCTGTCTCACTGGAACGTACCATTGCAGAACACCAGACAAATATGCCCTGAACCTGTACCACTCCATAACCTCTCTGTCTCACTGGAACGTACCAATGCAGAACTCCACACAAATATGCCCTAAACCCTTAACCGTCCATAAACTCCCTGTCTCACTGGAACGTCCCACTGCAGAACTCCACACAAATATGCCATGAACCTGTACCATCTATAACCACCCTGACTCACTGGAACGTCCCACTGCAGAACTCCACACAAATATGCCATGAACCTGTACCCTCTATAACCACCCTGTCTCACTGGAACGTACCACTGCAGAACTCCACACAAATATGCCCTGAACCTGTACCATCCATAACCACCGTGTCTCACTGGAACGTACCAATGCAGAACTTCACACAAATATGCCCTGATCCTGTACCCTCCATAACCTCCCTGTCTCACTGGGACGTACCATTGCAGAACACCACACAAATATGCCCTGAACCTGTACCCCTCCATAACCTCCCTGTCTCACTGGAACGTACCAATGCAGAACTCCACACAAATATGCCCTGAACCTGTACCCCTCCCCCTCCATAACCTCCCTGTCTCACTGGAACGTACCAATCCAGAACTCCACACAAATATGCCCTGAACCTGTAGCACTCCATAACCTCACTGTCTCACTGGAACGTACCAACGCAGAACTTCACACAAATATGCCCTGATCCTGTACCCTCCATAACCTCCCTGTCTCACTGGAACGTACCATTGCAGAACACCACACAAATATGCCCTGAACCTTTACCCGTCCATAACCTCCCTGTCTCACTGGAACGTCCCACTGCAGAACTCCACACAAATATGCCATGAACCTGTTCCCTCCATAACCTCCCTGTCTCACTGGGACGTACCATTGCAGAACACCACACAAATATGCCCTGAACCTGTACCCCTCCATAACCTCCCTGTCTCACTGGAACGTACCAATGCAGAACTCCACACAAATATGCCCTGAACCTGTACCCCTCCCCCTCCATAACCTCCCTGTCTCACTGGAACGTACCAATCCAGAACTCCACACAAATATGCCCTGAACCTGTAGCACTCCATAACCTCACTGTCTCACTGGAACGTACCAATGCAGAACTTCACACAAATATGCCCTGATCCTGTACCCTCCATAACCTCCCTGTCTCACTGGAACGTACCATTGCAGAACACCACACAAATATGCCCTGAACCTGTACCCCTCTATAACCTCCCTGTCTCACTGGAACGTACCAATGCAGAAATCCACACAAATATGCCCTGAACCTTTACCCGTCCATAACCTCCCTGTCTCACTGGAACGTCCCACTGCAGAACTCCACACAAATATGCCATGAACCTGTTCCCTCCATAACCTCCCTGTCTCACTGGAACGTACCAATGCAGAACTCCACACAAATTTGCCCTGAACCTGTACCCCTCCCCCTCCATAACCTCCCTGTCTCACTGGAACGTACCAATGCAGAACTCCACACAAATATGCCCTGAACCTGTAGCACTCCATAACCTCACTGTCTCACTGGAACGTACCAATGCAGAACTCCACTCAAATATGCCCTGAACCTGTACCCTACAAAACCTCCCTGTCTCACTGGAACGTACCATTGCAGAACACCAGACAAATATGCCCTGAACCTGTACCACTCCATAACCTCCCTGTCTCACTGGAACGTAGCAATGCAGAACTCCACACAAATATGCCCTAAACCCTTAACCGTCCATAAACTCCCTGTCTCACTGGAACGTCCCACTGCAGAACTCCACACAAATATGCCATGAACCTGTACCCTCTATAACCACCCTGTCTCACTGGAACGTACCACTGCAGAACTCCACACAAATATGCCCTGAACCTGTACCATACATAACCACCGTGTCTCACTGGAACGTACCAATGCAGAACTTCACACAAATATGCCCTGATCCTGTACCCTCCATAACCTCCCTGTCTCACTGGAACGTACCATTGCAGAACACCACACAAATATTCCCTGAACCTGTACCCCTCCATAACCTCCCTGTCTCACTGGAACGTACCAATGCAGAACTCCACACAAATATGCCCTGAACCTTTACCCGTCCATAACCTCCCTGTCTCACTGGAACGTCCCACTGCAGAACTCCACACAAATATGCCATGAACCTGTACCCTCCATAAGCTCCCTGTCTCACTTGAGAGTACCAATGCAGTACTTCACACAAATATGCCCTGAACCTGTACACTCCATAACGTCATTCTCTCACTGGAACGTACCAATGGAGAACTCCCCACAAATATGCCCTGAACCTGCACCCCTCCATAACCTCCCTTTCTCACTGGAACGTACCAATGCAGAACTCCAAACAAATATGCCCTGAACCTGTACCCCTCCATAAACTCCCAGTGATACAGGAACGTACCAACGCAGAACTCCACATAAATATACCCTGAACATTTACCCTCCATAACCTCCCTGTCTCACTGGAACGTACCAATGCAGAACTCCACACAAATATGACCTGAATCTGTACCCCTCCATAACCTCCCTGTCTCACAGGAACGTACCAGTGCAGAACTCCACACAAATATGCCCTGAACCTCTACCCTCCATATCCTCCCTGTCTCACAGGAACGTACCAATACAGAATTCCACACAAATATGCCCTGAACCTGTACCCGCCCATAACCTCCTTGTCTCACTGGAACGTACCAATGCAGAACTCAACACAAATATGCCCTGAACCTGTACCCCTGCATAACCTCCCTGTTTCACTGGAACACACCAATGCCAAACTCCACTCAAATATGCACTGAACCTGTACCCTGCAAAACCTCCCTGTCTCACTGGAACGTACCATTGCAGAACACCAGACAAATATGCCCTAAACCTGTACGACTCCATAACCTCCCTGTCTCACTGGAACGTACCAATGCAGAACTCCACACAAATATGCCCTGAACCTGTAACCGTCCGTAAACTCCCTGTCTCACTGGAACGTCCCACTGCAGAACTCCACACAAATATGACATGAACCTGTACCGTCTATAACCTCCCTGTCTCACTGGAAAGTACCAATGCAGAACTCCACACAAATATGCCCTGAACATGTACCCATCCATAACCACCCTGTCTCACTGGAACGTACCATTGCAGAACGCCACACAAATATGCCCTGAACCTGTACCCTCCATAACCTCCCTGTCTCACTGGAATGTACCAAGGCAGAACTCCACACAAATATGCCCTGAACCTGTACACTCCATATCCTCCCTGTCTCACTGGAAAGTTCCATTGCAGAACACCACACAAATATGCCCTGAACCTGTACCAGTCCATAAACTCCCTGTCTCACTGGAACGTCCCACTGCAGAACTCCACACAAATATGCCATGAACATGTACCCTCCATAACCTCCCTGTCTCACTTGAAAGTACCAATGCAGAACTCCACACAAATATGCCCTGAACCTGTACACTCAATAAAGTCATTGTCTCACTGGAAAGCACCAATGCAGAGCTCCCCACAAATATGCCCTGATCCTGTACCCTCCATAACCTCCCTGTCTCACTGGAACGTACCATTGCAGAACACCACACAAATATGCCCTGAACCTGTACCCCTCCATAACCTCCCTGTCTCACTGGAACGTACCAATGCAGAACTCCACAGAAATATGCCCTGAACCTTTACCCGTCCATAACCTCCCTGTCTCACTGGAACGTCCAACTGCAGAACTCCACACAAATATGCCATGAACCTGTACCCTCCATAAGCTCCCTGTCTCACTTGAAAGTACCAATGCAGTACTCCACACAAATATGCCCTGAACCTGTACACTCCATAACGTCATTGTCTCACTGGAACGTACCAATGGAGAACTCCCCACAAATATGTCCGGAACCTGCACCCCTCCATAACCTCCCTGTCTCACTGGAACGTACCAATGCAGAACTCCAAACAAATATGACCTGAAGCTGTACCCCTCCATAAACTCCCAATGACACAGGAACGTACCAACGCAGAACTCCACACAAATATACCCTTAACATTTACCCTGCATAACCTCCCTGTCTCACTGGAACGTACCAATGCAGAACTCCACACAAATATGCCCTGAACCTTTACCCGTCCATAACCTCCCTGTCTCACTGGAACGTCCCACTGCAGAACTCCACACAAATATGCCCTGAACCTGTAGACTCCATATCCTCCCTGTCTCACTTGAAAGTACCAATGCAGAACTCCACACAAATATGCCCTGAACCTGTACACTCAATAAAGTCATTGTCTCACTGGAAAGTACCAATGCAGAGCTCCCCACAAATATGCCCTGAACCTGTACACTCCATAACCTTCCTGTCTCACTGGAACGTACCATTGCAGAACACCAGACAAATATGCCCTGAACCTGTACCACTCCATAACCTCTCTGTCTCACTGGAACGTACCAATGCAGAACTCCACACAAATATGCCCTAAACCCTTAACCGTCCATAAACTCCCTGTCTCACTGGAACGTCCCACTGCAGAACTCCACACAAATATGCCATGAACCTGTACCATCTATAACCACCCTGACTCACTGGAACGTCCCACTGCAGAACTCCACACAAATATGCCATGAACCTGTACCCTCTATAACCACCCTGTCTCACTGGAACGTACCACTGCAGAACTCCACACAAATATGCCCTGAACCTGTACCATCCATAACCACCGTGTCTCACTGGAACGTACCAATGCAGAACTTCACACAAATATGCCCTGATCCTGTACCCTCCATAACCTCCCTGTCTCACTGGGACGTACCATTGCAGAACACCACACAAATATGCCCTGAACCTGTACCCCTCCATAACCTCCCTGTCTCACTGGAACGTACCAATGCAGAACTCCACACAAATATGCCCTGAACCTGTACCCCTCCCCCTCCATAACCTCCCTGTCTCACTGGAACGTACCAATCCAGAACTCCACACAAATATGCCCTGAACCTGTAGCACTCCATAACCTCACTGTCTCACTGGAACGTACCAATGCAGAACTTCACACAAATATGCCCTGATCCTGTACCCTCCATAACCTCCCTGTCTCACTGGAACGTACCATTGCAGAACACCACACAAATATGCCCTGAACCTTTACCCGTCCATAACCTCCCTGTCTCACTGGAACGTCCCACTGCAGAACTCCACACAAATATGCCATGAACCTGTTCCCTCCATAACCTCCCTGTCTCACTGGGACGTACCATTGCAGAACACCACACAAATATGCCCTGAACCTGTACCCCTCCATAACCTCCCTGTCTCACTGGAACGTACCAATGCAGAACTCCACACAAATATGCCCTGAACCTGTACCCCTCCCCCTCCATAACCTCCCTGTCTCACTGGAACGTACCAATCCAGAACTCCACACAAATATGCCCTGAACCTGTAGCACTCCATAACCTCACTGTCTCACTGGAACGTACCAATGCAGAACTTCACACAAATATGCCCTGATCCTGTACCCTCCATAACCTCCCTGTCTCACTGGAACGTACCATTGCAGAACACCACACAAATATGCCCTGAACCTGTACCCCTCTATAACCTCCCTGTCTCACTGGAACGTACCAATGCAGAAATCCACACAAATATGCCCTGAACCTTTACCCGTCCATAACCTCCCTGTCTCACTGGAACGTCCCACTGCAGAACTCCACACAAATATGCCATGAACCTGTTCCCTCCATAACCTCCCTGTCTCACTGGAACGTACCAATGCAGAACTCCACACAAATTTGCCCTGAACCTGTACCCCTCCCCCTCCATAACCTCCCTGTCTCACTGGAACGTACCAATGCAGAACTCCACACAAATATGCCCTGAACCTGTAGCACTCCATAACCTCACTGTCTCACTGGAACGTACCAATGCAGAACTCCACTCAAATATGCCCTGAACCTGTACCCTACAAAACCTCCCTGTCTCACTGGAACGTACCATTGCAGAACAACAGACAAATATGCCCTGAACCTGTACCACTCCATAACCTCCCTGTCTCACTGGAACGTAGCAATGCAGAACTCCACACAAATATGCCCTAAACCCTTAACCGTCCATAAACTCCCTGTCTCACTGGAACGTCCCACTGCAGAACTCCACACAAATATGCCATGAACCTGTACCCTCTATAACCACCCTGTCTCACTGGAACGTACCACTGCAGAACTCCACACAAATATGCCCTGAACCTGTACCATACATAACCACCGTGTCTCACTGGAACGTACCAATGCAGAACTTCACACAAATATGCCCTGATCCTGTACCCTCCATAACCTCCCTGTCTCACTGGAACGTACCATTGCAGAACACCACACAAATATTCCCTGAACCTGTACCCCTCCATAACCTCCCTGTCTCACTGGAACGTACCAATGCAGAACTCCACACAAATATGCCCTGAACCTTTACCCGTCCATAACCTCCCTGTCTCACTGGAACGTCCCACTGCAGAACTCCACACAAATATGCCATGAACCTGTACCCTCCATAAGCTCCCTGTCTCACTTGAGAGTACCAATGCAGTACTTCACACAAATATGCCCTGAACCTGTACACTCCATAACGTCATTCTCTCACTGGAACGTACCAATGGAGAACTCCCCACAAATATGCCCTGAACCTGCACCCCTCCATAACCTCCCTTTCTCACTGGAACGTACCAATGCAGAACTCCAAACAAATATGCCCTGAACCTGTACCCCTCCATAAACTCCCAGTGATACAGGAACGTACCAACGCAGAACTCCACATAAATATACCCTGAACATTTACCCTCCATAACCTCCCTGTCTCACTGGAACGTACCAATGCAGAACTCCACACAAATATGACCTGAATCTGTACCCCTCCATAACCTCCCTGTCTCACAGGAACGTACCAGTGCAGAACTCCACACAAATATGCCCTGAACCTCTACCCTCCATATCCTCCCTGTCTCACAGGAACGTACCAATACAGAATTCCACACAAATATGCCCTGAACCTGTACCCGCCCATAACCTCCTTGTCTCACTGGAACGTACCAATGCAGAACTCAACACAAATATGCCCTGAACCTGTACCCCTGCATAACCTCCCTGTTTCACTGGAACACACCAATGCCAAACTCCACTCAAATATGCACTGAACCTGTACCCTGCAAAACCTCCCTGTCTCACTGGAACGTACCATTGCAGAACACCAGACAAATATGCCCTAAACCTGTACGACTCCATAACCTCCCTGTCTCACTGGAACGTACCAATGCAGAACTCCACACAAATATGCCCTGAACCTGTAACCGTCCGTAAACTCCCTGTCTCACTGGAACGTCCCACTGCAGAACTCCACACAAATATGACATGAACCTGTACCCTCTATAACCTCCCTGTCTCACTGGAAAGTACCAATGCAGAACTCCACACAAATATGCCCTGAACATGTACCCATCCATAACCACCCTGTCTCACTGGAACGTACCATTGCAGAACGCCACACAAATATGCCCTGAACCTGTACCCTCCATAACCTCCCTGTCTCACTGGAATGTACCAAGGCAGAACTCCACACAAATATGCCCTGAACCTGTACACTCCATATCCTCCCTGTCTCACTGGAAAGTTCCATTGCAGAACACCACACAAATATGCCCTGAACCTGTACCAGTCCATAAACTCCCTGTCTCACTGGAACGTCCCACTGCAGAACTCCACACAAATATGCCATGAACATGTACCCTCCATAACCTCCCTGTCTCACTTGAAAGTACCAATGCAGAACTCCACACAAATATGCCCTGAACCTGTACACTCAATAAAGTCATTGTCTCACTGGAAAGCACCAATGCAGAGCTCCCCACAAATATGCCCTGATCCTGTACCCTCCATAACCTCCCTGTCTCACTGGAACGTACCATTGCAGAACACCACACAAATATGCCCTGAACCTGTACCCCTCCATAACCTCCCTGTCTCACTGGAACGTACCAATGCAGAACTCCACAGAAATATGCCCTGAACCTTTACCCGTCCATAACCTCCCTGTCTCACTGGAACGTCCAACTGCAGAACTCCACACAAATATGCCATGAACCTGTACCCTCCATAAGCTCCCTGTCTCACTTGAAAGTACCAATGCAGTACTCCACACAAATATGCCCTGAACCTGTACACTCCATAACGTCATTGTCTCACTGGAACGTACCAATGGAGAACTCCCCACAAATATGTCCGGAACCTGCACCCCTCCATAACCTCCCTGTCTCACTGGAACGTACCAATGCAGAACTCCAAACAAATATGACCTGAAGCTGTACCCCTCCATAAACTCCCAATGACACAGGAACGTACCAACGCAGAACTCCACACAAATATACCCTTAACATTTACCCTGCATAACCTCCCTGTCTCACTGGAACGTACCAATGCAGAACTCCACACAAATATGACCTGAATCTGTACCCCTCCATAACCTCCCTGTCTCACAGGAACGTACCAATGCAGAACTCCACACAAATATGCCCTGAACCTCTACCCTCCATATCCACCCTGTCTCACAGGAACGTACCAATACAGAATTCCACACAAATATGCCCTGAACCTGTACCCGCCCATAACCTCCTTGTCTCACTGGAACGTACCATTGCAGAACTCAACACAAATATGCCCTGAACCTGTACCCCTGCAAAACCTCCCTGTTTCACTGGAACGCACCAATGCCAAACTCCACTCAAATATGCACTGAACCTCTACCCTCCATATCCTCCCTGTCTCACAGGAACGTACCATTGCAGAACACCAGTCAAATATGCCCTAAACCTGTACCACTCCATAACCTCCCTGTCTCACTGGAACCGACCAATACAGAATTCCACACAAATATGCACTGAACCTGTACCCGCCCATAACCTCCTTGTCTCACTGGAACGTACCAATGCAGAACTCCACACAAATTTCCCCTGAACCTGTACCCCTCCATAACCTCCCTGTCTCACTGTATGGTACCAATGCAGAACTCCACACAAATATGCCCTGAACCTGTACTCCTCCATAACCTCACTGTCTCACCGGAACATACCACTGCAGAACTCCACACAAATATGCCCTGAACCTGTACCCATTGCATAAGCTCCCTGTTTCACTGGAACGCACCAATGCCGAACTCCACTCAAATATGCCCTGAACCTGTACCCTACAAAACCTCCCTGTCTCACTGGAACGTACCATTGCAGAACACCAGACAAATATGCCCTGAACCTGTACCACTCCATAACCTCCCTGTCTCACTGGAACGTACCAATGCAGAACTCCACACAAATATGCCATGAACCTGTACCATCTATAACCACCCTGTCTCACTGGAACGTCCCACTGCAGAACTCCACACAAATATGCCATGAACCTGTACCATCTATAACCACCCTGACTCACTGGAACGTCCCACTGCAGAACTCCACACAAATATGCCATGAACCTGTACCCTCTATAACCACCCTGTCTCACTGGAACGTACCACTGCAGAACACCACACAAATATGCCCTGAACCTGTACCATCCATAACCACCGTGTCTCACTGGAACGTACAAATGCAGAACTTCACACAAATATGCCCTGATCCTGTACCCTCCATAACCTCCCTGTCTCACTGGAACGTACCATTGCAGAACACCACACAAATATTCCCTGAACCTGTACCCCTCCATAACCTCCCTGTCTCACTGGAACGTACCAATGCAGAACTCCACACAAATATGCCATGAACCTGTACCCTCCATAAGCTCCCTGTCTCACTTGAGAGTACCAATGCAGTACTCCACACAAATATGCCCTGAACCTGTACACTCCATAACGTCATTGTCTCACTGGAACGTACCAATGGAGAACTCCCCACAAATATGCCCTGAACCTGCACCCCTCCATAACCTCCCTGTCTCACTGGAACGTACCAATGCAGAACTCCAAACAAATATGCCCTGAACCTGTACCCCTCCATAAACTCCCAGTGATACAGGAACGTACCAACGCAGAACTCCACATAAATATACCCTGAACATTTACCCTCCATAACCTCCCTGTCTCACTGGAACGTACCAATGCAGAACTCCACACAAATATGACCTGAATCTGTACCCCTCCATAACCTCCCTGTCTCACAGGAACGTACCAGTGCAGAACTCCACACAAATATGCCCTGAACCTCTACCCTCCATATCCTCCCTGTCTCACAGGAACGTACCAATACAGAATTCCACACAAATATGCCCTGAACCTGTACCCGCCCATAACCTCCTTGTCTCACTGGAACGTACCAATGCAGAACTCAACACAAATATGCCCTGAACCTGTACCCCTGCATAACCTCCCTGTTTCACTGGAACACACCAATGCCAAACTCCACTCAAATATGCACTGAACCTGTACCCTGCAAAACCTCCCTGTCTCACTGGAACGTACCATTGCAGAACACC
Source organism: Hemitrygon akajei (assembly GCF_048418815.1). Taxonomy (NCBI): domain Eukaryota; kingdom Metazoa; phylum Chordata; class Chondrichthyes; order Myliobatiformes; family Dasyatidae; genus Hemitrygon; species Hemitrygon akajei. The sequence continues at coordinate 1,759,328 of NW_027331948.1, forward strand.
AGACAAATATGCCCTAAACCTGTACGACTCCATAACCTCCCTGTCTCACTGGAACGTACCAATGCAGAACTCCACACAAATATGCCCTGAACCTGTAACCGTCCGTAAACTCCCTGTCTCACTGGAACGTCCCACTGCAGAACTCCACACAAATATGACATGAACCTGTACCCTCTATAACCTCCCTGTCTCACTGGAAAGTACCAATGCAGAACTCCACACAAATATGCCCTGAACATGTACCCATCCATAACCACCCTGTCTCACTGGAACGTACCATTGCAGAACGCCACACAAATATGCCCTGAACCTGTACCCTCCATAACCTCCCTGTCTCACTGGAATGTACCAAGGCAGAACTCCACACAAATATGCCCTGAACCTGTACACTCCATATCCTCCCTGTCTCACTGGAAAGTTCCATTGCAGAACACCACACAAATATGCCCTGAACCTGTACCAGTCCATAAACTCCCTGTCTCACTGGAACGTCCCACTGCAGAACTCCACACAAATATGCCATGAACATGTACCCTCCATAACCTCCCTGTCTCACTTGAAAGTACCAATGCAGAACTCCACACAAATATGCCCTGAACCTGTACACTCAATAAAGTCATTGTCTCACTGGAAAGCACCAATGCAGAGCTCCCCACAAATATGCCCTGATCCTGTACCCTCCATAACCTCCCTGTCTCACTGGAACGTACCATTGCAGAACACCACACAAATATGCCCTGAACCTGTACCCCTCCATAACCTCCCTGTCTCACTGGAACGTACCAATGCAGAACTCCACAGAAATATGCCCTGAACCTTTACCCGTCCATAACCTCCCTGTCTCACTGGAACGTCCAACTGCAGAACTCCACACAAATATGCCATGAACCTGTACCCTCCATAAGCTCCCTGTCTCACTTGAAAGTACCAATGCAGTACTCCACACAAATATGCCCTGAACCTGTACACTCCATAACGTCATTGTCTCACTGGAACGTACCAATGGAGAACTCCCCACAAATATGTCCGGAACCTGCACCCCTCCATAACCTCCCTGTCTCACTGGAACGTACCAATGCAGAACTCCAAACAAATATGACCTGAAGCTGTACCCCTCCATAAACTCCCAATGACACAGGAACGTACCAACGCAGAACTCCACACAAATATACCCTTAACATTTACCCTGCATAACCTCCCTGTCTCACTGGAACGTACCAATGCAGAACTCCACACAAATATGACCTGAATCTGTACCCCTCCATAACCTCCCTGTCTCACAGGAACGTACCAATGCAGAACTCCACACAAATATGCCCTGAACCTCTACCCTCCATATCCACCCTGTCTCACAGGAACGTACCAATACAGAATTCCACACAAATATGCCCTGAACCTGTACCCGCCCATAACCTCCTTGTCTCACTGGAACGTACCAATGCAGAACTCAACACAAATATGCCCTGAACCTGTACCCCTGCAAAACCTCCCTGTTTCACTGGAACGCACCAATGCCAAACTCCACTCAAATATGCACTGAACCTCTACCCTCCATATCCTCCCTGTCTCACAGGAACGTACCATTGCAGAACACCAGTCAAATATGCCCTAAACCTGTACCACTCCATAACCTCCCTGTCTCACTGGAACCGACCAATACAGAATTCCACACAAATATGCACTGAACCTGTACCCGCCCATAACCTCCTTGTCTCACTGGAACGTACCAATGCAGAACTCCACACAAATTTCCCCTGAACCTGTACCCCTCCATAACCTCCCTGTCTCACTGTATGGTACCAATGCAGAACTCCACACAAATATGCCCTGAACCTGTACTCCTCCATAACCTCACTGTCTCACCGGAACATACCACTGCAGAACTCCACACAAATATGCCCTGAACCTGTACCCATTGCATAAGCTCCCTGTTTCACTGGAACGCACCAATGCCGAACTCCACTCAAATATGCCCTGAACCTGTACCCTACAAAACCTCCCTGTCTCACTGGAACGTACCATTGCAGAACACCAGACAAATATGCCCTGAACCTGTACCACTCCATAACCTCCCTGTCTCACTGGAACGTACCAATGCAGAACTCCACACAAATATGCCCTAAACCCTTAACCGTCCATAAACTCCCTGTCTCACTGGAACGTCCCACTGCAGAACTCCACACAAATATGCCATGAACCTGTACCATCTATAACCACCCTGACTCACTGGAACGTCCCACTGCAGAACTCCACACAAATATGCCATGAACCTGTACCCTCTATAACCACCCTGTCTCACTGGAACGTACCACTGCAGAACACCACACAAATATGCCCTGAACCTGTACCATCCATAACCACCGTGTCTCACTGGAACGTACAAATGCAGAACTTCACACAAATATGCCCTGATCCTGTACCCTCCATAACCTCCCTGTCTCACTGGAACGTACCATTGCAGAACACCACACAAATATTCCCTGAACCTGTACCCCTCCATAACCTCCCTGTCTCACTGGAACGTACCAATGCAGAACTCCACACAAATATGCCATGAACCTGTACCCTCCATAAGCTCCCTGTCTCACTTGAGAGTACCAATGCAGTACTCCACACAAATATGCCCTGAACCTGTACACTCCATAACGTCATTGTCTCACTGGAACGTACCAATGGAGAACTCCCCACAAATATGCCCTGAACCTGCACCCCTCCATAACCTCCCTGTCTCACTGGAACGTACCAATGCAGAACTCCAAACAAATATGCCCTGAACCTGTACCCCTCCATAAACTCCCAGTGATACAGGAACGTACCAACGCAGAACTCCACACAAATATACCCTGAACATTTACCCTCCATAACCTCCCTGTCTCACTGGAACGTACCAATGCAGAACTCCACACAAATATGACCTGAATCTGTACCCCTCCATAACCTCCCTGTCTCACAGGAACGTAACAGTGCAGAACTCCACACAAATATGCCCTGAACCTCTACCCTCCATATCCTCCCTGTCTCACAGGAACGTACCAATACAGAATTCCACACAAATATGCCCTGAACCTGTACCCGCCCATAACCTCCTTGTCTCACTGGAACGTACCAATGCAGAACTCAACACAAATATGCCCTGAACCTGTACCCCTGCATAACCTCCCTGTTTCACTGGAACACACCAATGCCAAACTCCACTCAAATATGCACTGAACCTGTACCCTGCAAAACCTCCCTGTCTCACTGGAACGTACCATTGCAGAACACCAGACAAATATGCCCTAAACCTGTACCACTCCATAACCTCCCTGTCTCACTGGAACGTACCAATGCAGAACTCCACACAAATATGCCCTGAACCTGTAACCGTCCGTAAACTCCCTGTCTCACTGGAACGTCCCACTGCAGAAATCCACACAAATATGCCATGAACCTGTACCCTCTATAACCACCCTGTCTCACTGGAACGTACCACTGCAGAACTCCACACAAATATGCCCTGGACCTGTACCATACATAACCACCGTGTCTCACTGGAACGTACCAATGCAGAACTTCACACAAATATGCCCTGATCCTGTACCCTCCATAACCTCCCTGTCTCACTGGAACGTACCATTGCAGAACACCACACAAATATTCCCTGAACCTGTACCCCTCCATAACCTCCCTGTCTCCCTGGAACGTACCAATGCAGAACTCCACACAAATATGCCCTGAACCTTTACCCGTCCATAACCTCCCTGTCTCACTGGAACGTCCCACTGCAGAACTCCACACAAATATGCCATGAACCTGTACCCTCCATAAGCTCCCTGTCTCACTTGAGAGTACCAATGCAGTACTCCACACAAATATGCCCTGAACCTGTACACTCCATAACGTCATTGTCTCACTGGAACGTACCAATGGAGAACTCCCCACAAATATGCCCTGAACCTGCACCCCTCCATAACCTCCCTTTCTCACTGGAACGTACCAATGCAGAACTCCAAACAAATATGCCCTGAACCTGTACCCCTCCATAAACTCCCAGTGATACAGGAACGTACCAACGCAGAACTCCACATAAATATACCCTGAACATTTACCCTCCATAACCACCCTGTCTCACTGGAACGTACCAATGCAGAACTCCACACAAATATGACCTGAATCTGTACCCCTCCATAACCTCCCTGTCTCACAGGAACGTACCAGTGCAGAACTCCACACAAATATGCCCTGAACCTCTACCCTCCATATCCTCCCTGTCTCACAGGAACGTACCAATACAGAATTCCACACAAATATGCCCTGAACCTGTACCCGCCCATAACCTCCTTGTCTCACTGGAACGTACCAATGCCAAACTCCACTCAAATATGCACTGAACCTGTACCCTGCAAAACCTCCCTGTCTCACTGGAACGTACCATTGCAGAACACCAGACAAATATGCCCTAAACCTGTAACACTCCATAACCTCCCTGTCTCACTGGAACGCACCAATGCCAAACTCCACTCAAATATGCACTGAACCTCTACCCTCCATATCCTCCCTGTCTCACAGGAACGTACCATTGCAGAACACCAGTCAAATATGCCCTAAACCTGTACCACTCCATAACCTCCCTGTCTCACTGGAACGTACCAATACAGAATTCCACACAAATATGCACTGAACCTGTACCCGCCCATAACCTCCTTGTCTCACTGGAACGTACCAATGCAGAACTCCACACAAATTTCCCCTGAACCTGTACCCCTCCATAACCTCCCTGTCTCACTGGATGGTACCAATGCAGAACTCCACACAAATATGCCCTGAACCTGTACTCCTCCATAACCTCACTGTCTCACCGGAACATACCACTGCAGAACTCCACACAAATATGCCCTGAACCTGTACCCATTGCATAAGCTCCCTGTTTCACTGGAACGCACCAATGCCGAACTCCACTCAAATATGCCCTGAACCTGTACCCTACAAAACCTCCCTGTCTCACTGGAACGTACCATTGCAGAACACCAGACAAATATGCCCTGAACCTGTACCACTCCATAACCTCCCTGTCTCACTGGAAGGTACCAATGCAGAACTCCACACAAATATGCCCTAAACCCTTAACCGTCCATAAACTCCCTGTCTCACTGGAACGTCCCACTGCAGAACTCCACACAAATATGCCATGAACCTGTACCATCTATAACCACCCTGACTCACTGGAACGTCCCACTGCAGAACTCCACACAAATATGCCATGAACCTGTACCCTCTATAACCACCCTGTCTCACTGGAACGTACCACTGCAGAATTCCACACAAATATGCCCTGAACCTGTACCATCCATAACCACCGTGTCTCACTGGAACGTACAAATGCAGAACTTCACACAAATATGCCCTGATCCTGTACCCTCCATAACCTCCCTGTCTCACTGGAACGTACCATTGCAGAACACCACACAAATATTCCCTGAACCTGTACCCCTCCATAACCTCCCTGTCTCACTGGAACGTACCAATGCAGAACTCCACACAAATATGCCATGAACCTGTACCCTCCATAAGCTCCCTGTCTCACTTGAGAGTACCAATGCAGTACTCCACACAAATATGCCCTGAACCTGTACACTCCATAACGTCATTGTCTCACTGGAACGTACCAATGGAGAACTCCCCACAAATATGCCCTGAACCTGCACCCCTCCATAACCTCCCTGTCTCACTGGAACGTACCAATGCAGAACTCCAAACAAATATGCCCTGAACCTGTACCCCTCCATAAACTCCCAGTGATACAGGAACGTACCAACGCAGAACTCCACACAAATATACCCTGAACATTTACCCTCCATAACCTCCCTGTCTCACTGGAACGTACCAATGCAGAACTCCACACAAATATGACCTGAATCTGTACCCCTCCATAACCTCCCTGTCTCACAGGAACGTACCAGTGCAGAACTCCACACAAATATGCCCTGAACCTCTACCCTCCATATCCTCCCTGTCTCACAGGAACGTACCAATACAGAATTCCACACAAATATGCCCTGAACCTGTACCCGCCCATAACCTCCTTGTCTCACTGGAACGTACCAATGCAGAACTCAACACAAATATGCCCTGAACCTGTACCCCTGCATAACCTCCCTGTTTCACTGGAACACACCAATGCCAAACTCCACTCAAATATGCACTGAACCTGTACCCTGCAAAACCTCCCTGTCTCACTGGAACGTACCATTGCAGAACACCAGACAAATATGCCCTAAACCTGTACCACTCCATAACCTCCCTGTCTCACTGGAACGTCCCACTGCAGAACTCCACACAAATATGCCATGAACCTGTACCCTCTATAACCACCCTGTCTCACTGGAACGTACCACTGCAGAACTCCACACAAATATGCCCTGAACCTGTACCATACATAACCACCGTGTCTCACTGGAACGTACCAATGCAGAACTTCACACAAATATGCCCTGATCCTGTACCCTCCATAACCTCCCTGTCTCACTGGAACGTACCATTGCAGAACACCACACAAATATTCCCTGAACCTGTACCCCTCCATAACCTCCCTGTCTCACTGGAACGTACCAATGCAGAACTCCACACAAATATGCCCTGAACCTTTACCCGTCCATAACCTCCCTGTCTCACTGGAACGTCCCACTGCAGAACTCCACACAAATATGCCATGAACCTGTACCCTCCATAAGCTCCCTGTCTCACTTGAGAGTACTAATGCAGTACTCCACACAAATATGCCCTGAACCTGTACACTCCATAACGTCATTGTCTCACTGGAACGTACCAATGGAGAACTCCCCACAAATATGCCCTGAACCTGCACCCCTCCATAACCTCCCTTTCTCACTGGAACGTACCAATGCAGAACTCCAAACAAATATGCCCTGAAACTGTACCCCTCCATAAACTCCCAGTGATACAGGAACGTACCAACGCAGAACTCCACATAAATATACCCTGAACATTTACCCTCCATAACCACCCTGTCTCACTGGAACGTACCAATGCAGAACTCCACACAAATATGACCTGAATCTGTACCCCTCCATAACCTCCCTGTCTCACAGGAACGTACCAGTGCAGAACTCCACACAAATATGCCCTGAACCTCTACCCTCCATATCCTCCCTGTCTCACAGGAACGTACCAATACAGAATTCCACACAAATATGCCCTGAACCTGTACCCGCCCATAACCTCCTTGTCTCACTGGAACGTACCAATGCCAAACTCCACTCAAATATGCACTGAACCTGTACCCTGCAAAACCTCCCTGTCTCACTGGAACGTACCATTGCAGAACACCAGACAAATATGCCCTAAACCTGTAACACTCCATAACCTCCCTGTCTCACTGGAACGCACCAATGCCAAACTCCACTCAAATATGCACTGAACCTCTACCCTCCATATCCTCCCTGTCTCACAGGAACGTACCATTGCAGAACACCAGTCAAATATGCCCTAAACCTGTACCACTCCATAACCTCCCTGTCTCACTGGAACGTACCAATACAGAATTCCACACAAATATGCACTGAACCTGTACCCGCCCATAACCTCCTTGTCTCACTGGAACGTACCAATGCAGAACTCCACACAAATATGCCCTGAACCTGTACCCATTGCATAAGCTCCCTGTTTCACTGGAACGCACCAATGCCGAACTCCACTCAAATATGCCCTGAACCTGTACCCTACAAAACCTCCCTGTCTCACTGGAACGTACCATTGCAGAACACCAGACAAATATGCCCTGAACCTGTACCACTCCATAACCTCCCTGTCTCACTGGAAGGTACCAATGCAGAACTCCACACAAATATGCCCTAAACCCTTAACAGTCCATAAACTCCCTGTCTCACTGGAACGTCCCACTGCAGAACTCCACACAAATATGCCATGAACCTGTACCATCTATAACCACCCTGACTCACTGGAACGTCCCACTGCAGAACTCCACACAAATATGCCATGAACCTGTACCCTCTATAACCACCCTGTCTCACTGGAACGTACCACTGCAGAACTCCACACAAATATGCCCTGAACCTGTACCATCCATAACCACCGTGTCTCACTGGAACGTACAAATGCAGAACTTCACACAAATATGCCCTGATCCTGTACCCTCCATAACCTCCCTGTCTCACTGGAACGTACAATTGCAGAACACAACACAAATATTCCCTGAACCTGTACCCCTCCATAACCTCCCTGTCTCACTGGAACGTACCAATGCAGAACTCCACACAAATATGCCATGAACCTGTACCCTCCATAAGCTCCCTGTCTCACTTGAGAGTACCAATGCAGTACTCCACACAAATATGCCCTGAACCTGTACACTCCATAACGTCATTGTCTCACTGGAACGTACCAATGGAGAACTCCCCACAAATATGCCCTGAACCTGCACCCCTCCATAACCTCCCTGTCTCACTGGAACGTACCAATGCAGAACTCCAAACAAATATGCCCTGAACCTGTACCCCTCCATAAACTCCCAGTGATACAGGAACGTACCAACGCAGAACTCCACACAAATATACCCTGAACATTTACCCTCCATAACCTCCCTGTCTCACTGGAACGTACCAATGCAGAACTCCACACAAATATGACCTGAATCTGTACCCCTCCATAACCTCCCTGTCTCACAGGAACGTACCAGTGCAGAACTCCACACAAATATGCCCTGAACCTCTACCCTCCATATCCTCCCTGTCTCACAGGAACGTACCAATACAGAATTCCACACAAATATGCCCTGAACCTGTACCCGCCCATAACCTCCTTGTCTCACTGGAACGTACCAATGCAGAACTCAACACAAATATGCCCTGAACCTGTACCCCTGCATAACCTCCCTGTTTCACTGGAACACACCAATGCCAAACTCCACTCAAATATGCACTGAACCTGTACCCTGCAAAACCTCCCTGTCTCACTGGAACGTACCATTGCAGAACACCAGACAAATATGCCCTAAACCTGTACCACTCCATAACCTCCCTGTCTCACTGGAACGTCCCACTGCAGAACTCCACACAAATATGCCATGAACCTGTACCCTCTATAACCACCCTGTCTCACTGGAACGTACCACTGCAGAACTCCACACAAATATGCCCTGAACCTGTACCATACATAACCACCGTGTCTCACTGGAACGTACCAATGCAGAACTTCACACAAATATGCCCTGATCCTGTACCCTCCATAACCTCCCTGTCTCACTGGAACGTACCATTGCAGAACACCACACAAATATTCCCTGAACCTGTACCCCTCCATAACCTCCCTGTCTCACTGGAACGTACCAATGCAGAACTCCACACAAATATGCCCTGAACCTTTACCCGTCCATAACCTCCCTGTCTCACTGGAACGTCCCACTGCAGAACTCCACACAAACATGCCATGTACCTGTACCCTCCATAAGCTCCCTGTCTCACTTGAGAGTACCAATGCAGTACTCCACACAAATATGCCCTGAACCTGTACACTCCATAACGTCATTGTCTCACTGGAACGTACCAATGGAGAACTCCCCACAAATATGCCCTGAACCTGCACCCCTCCATAACCTCCCTTTCTCACTGGAACGTACCAATGCAGAACTCCAAACAAATATGCCCTGAACCTGTACCCCTCCATAAACTCCCAGTGATACAGGAACGTACCAACGCAGAACTCCACATAAATATACCCTGAACATTTACCCTCCATAACCTCCCTGTCTCACTGGAACGTACCAATGCAGAACTCCACACAAATATGACCTGAATCTGTACCCCTCCATCACCTCCCTGTCTCACAGGAACGTACCAGTGCAGAACTCCACACAAATATGCCCTGAACCTCTACCCTCCATATCCTCCCTGTCTCACAGGAACGTACCAATACAGAATTCCACACAAATATGCCCTGAACCTGTACCCGCCCATAACCTCCTTGTCTCACTGGAACGTACCAATGCAGAACTCAACACAAATATGCCCTGAACCTGTACCCCTGCATAACCTCCCTGTTTCACTGGAACACACCAATGCCAAACTCCACTCAAATATGCACTGAACCTGTACCCTGCAAAACCTCCCTGTCTCACTGGAACGTACCATTGCAGAACTCCAGACAAATATGCCCTAAACCTGTACCACTCCATAACCTCCCTGTCTCACTGGAACGTACCAATGCAGAACTCCACACAAATATGCCCTGAACCTGTAACCGTCCGTAAACTCCCTGTCTCACTGGAACGTCCCACTGCAGAACTCCACACAAATATGACATGAACCTGTACCCTCTATAACCTCCCTGTCTCACTGGAAAGTACCAATGCAGAACTCCACACAAATATGCCCTGAACATGTACCCATCCATAACCACCCTGTCTCACTGGAACGTACCATTGCAGAACGCCACACAAATATGCCCTGAACCTGTACCCTCCATAACCTCCCTGTCTCACTGGAATGTACCAAGGCAGAACTCCACACAAATATGCCCTGAACCTGTACACTCCATATCCTCCCTGTCTCACTGGAAAGTTCCATTGCAGAACACCACACAAATATGCCCTGAACCTGTACCCATCCATAACCACCCTGTCTCACTGGAACGTACCATTGCAGAACGCCACACAAATATGCCCTGAACCTGTACCCTCCATAACCTCCCTGTCTCACTTGAAAGTACCAATGCAGAACTCCACACAAATATGCCCTGAACCTGTACACTCAATAAAGTCATTGTCTCACTGGAAAGTACCAATGCAGAGCTCCCCACAAATATGCCCTGAACCTGTACCCTCCATAACCTCCCTGTCTCACTGGAACGTACCAATGCAGAACTTCACACAAATATGCCCTGATCCTGTACCCTCCATAACCTCCCTGTCTCACTGGAACGTACCATTGCAGAACACCACACAAATATGCCCTGAACCTGTACCCCTCCATAACCTCCCTGTCTCACTGGAACGTACCAATGCAGAACTCCACAGAAATATGCCCTGAACCTTTACCCGTCCATAACCTCCCTGTCTCACTGGAACGTCCAACTGCAGAACTCCACACAAATATGCCATGAACCTGTACCCTCCATAAGCTCCCTGTCTCACTTGAAAGTACCAATGCAGTACTCCACACAAATATGCCCTGAACCTGTACACTCCATAACGTCATTGTCTCACTGGAACGTACCAATGGAGAACTCCCCACAAATATGTCCGGAACCTGCACCCCTCCATAACCTCCCTGTCTCACTGGAACGTACCAATGCAGAACTCCAAACAAATATGCCCTGAAGCTGTACCCCTCCATAAACTCCCAGTGACACAGGAACGTACCAACGCAGAACTCCACACAAATATACCCTTAACATTTACCCTGCATAACCTCCCTGTCTCACTGGAACGTACCAATGCAGAACCCCACACAAATATGACCTGAATCTGTACCCCTCCATAACCTCCCTGTCTCACAGGAACGTACCAATGCAGAACTCCACACAAATATGCCCTGAACCTCTACCCTCCATATCCACCCTGTCTCACAGGAACGTACCAATACAGAATTCCACACAAATATGCCCTGAACCTGTACCCGCCCATAACCTCCTTGTCTCACTGGAACGTACCAATGCCAAACTCCACTCAAATATGCACTGAACCTGTACCCTGCAAAACCTCCCTGTCTCACTGGAACGTACCATTGCAGAACACCAGACAAATATGCCCTAAACCTGTAACACTCCATAACCTCCCTGTCTCACTGGAACGCACCAATGCCAAACTCCACTCAAATATGCACTGAACCTCTACCCTCCATATCCTCCCTGTCTCACAGGAACGTACCATTGCAGAACACTAGTCAAATATGCCCTAAACCTGTACCACTCCATAACCTCCCTGTCTCACTGGAACGTACCAATACAGAATTCCACACAAATATGCACTGAACCTGTACCCGCCCATAACCTCCTTGTCTCACTGGAACGTACCAATGCAGAACTCCACACAAATTTCCCCTGAACCTGTACCCCTCCATAACCTCCCTGTCTCACTGGATGGTACCAATGCAGAACTCCACACAAATATGCCCTGAACCTGTACTCCTCCATAACCTCACTGTCTCACCGGAACATACCACTGCAGAACTCCACACAAATATGCCCTGAACCTGTACCCATTGCATAAGCTCCCTGTTTCACTGGAACGCACCAATGCCGAACTCCACTCAAATATGCCCTGAACCTGTACCCTACAAAACCTCCCTGTCTCACTGGAACGTACCATTGCAGAACACCAGACAAATATGCCCTAAACCCTTAACCGTCCATAAACTCCCTGTCTCACTGGAACGTCCCACTGCAGAACTCCACACAAATATGCCATGAACCTGTACCATCTATAACCACCCTGACTCACTGGAACGTCCCACTGCAGAACTCCACACAAATATGCCATGAACCTGTACCCTCTATAACCACCCTGTCTCACTGGAACGTACCACTGCAGAACTCCACACAAATATGCCCTGAACCTGTACCATCCATAACCACCGTGTCTCACTGGAACGTACAAATGCAGAACTTCACACAAATATGCCCTGATCCTGTACCCTCCATAACCTCCCTGTCTCACTGGAACGTACCATTGCAGAACACCACACAAATATTCCCTGAACCTGTACCCCTCCATAACCTCCCTGTCTCACTGGAACGTACCAATGCAGAACTCCACACAAATATGCCATGAACCTGTACCCTCCATAAGCTCCCTGTCTCACTTGAGAGTACCAATGCAGTACTCCACACAAATATGCCCTGAACCTGTACACTCCATAACGTCATTGTCTCACTGGAACGTACCAATGGAGAACTCCCCACAAATATGCCCTGAACCTGCACCCCTCCATAACCTCCCTGTCTCACTGGAACGTACCAATGCAGAACTCCAAACAAATATGCCCTGAACCTGTACCCCTCCATAAACTCCCAGTGATACAGGAACGTACCAACGCAGAACTCCACACAAATATACCCTGAACATTTACCCTCCATAACCTCCCTGTCTCACTGGAACGTACCAATGCAGAACTCCACACAAATATGACCTGAATCTGTACCCCTCCATAACCTCCCTGTCTCACAGGAACGTACCAGTGCAGAACTCCACACAAATATGCCCTGAACCTCTACCCTCCATATCCTCCCTGTCTCACAGGAACGTACCAATACAGAATTCCACACAAATATGCCCTGAACCTGTACCCGCCCATAACCTCCTTGTCTCACTGGAACGTACCAATGCAGAACTCAACACAAATATGCCCTGAACCTGTACCCCTGCATAACCTCCCTGTTTCACTGGAACACACCAATGCCAAACTCCACTCAAATATGCCCTGAACCTGTACTCCTCCATAACCTCACTGTCTCACCGTAACATACCACTGCAGAACTCCACACAAATATGCCCTGAACCTGTACCCATTGCATAAGCTCCCTGTTTCACTGGAACGCACCAATGCCGAACTCCACTCAAATATGCCCTGAACCTGTACCCTACAAAACCTCCCTGTCTCACTGGAACGTACCATTGCAGAACACCAGACAAATATGCCCTGAACCTGTACCACTCCGTAACCTCCCTGTCTCACTGGAAGGTACCAATGCAGAACTCCACACAAATATGCCGTAAACCCTTAACCGTCCATAAACTCCCTGTCTCACTGGAACGTCCCACTGCAGAACTCCACACAAATATGCCATGAACCTGTACCATCTATAACCACCCTGACTCACTGGAACGTCCCACTGCAGAACTCCACACAAATATGCCATGAACCTGTACCCTCTATAACCACCCTGTCTCACTGGAACGTACCACTGCAGAACTCCACACAAATATGCCCTGAACCTGTACCATCCATAACCACCGTGTCTCACTGGAACGTACAAATGCAGAACTTCACACAAATATGCCCTGATCCTGTACCCTCCATAACCTCCCTGTCTCACTGGAACGTACCATTGCAGAACACCACACAAATATTCCCTGAACCTGTACCCCTCCATAACCTCCCTGTCTCACTGGAACGTACCAATGCAGAACTCCACACAAATATGCCATGAACCTGTACCCTCCATAAGCTCCCTGTCTCACTTGAGAGTACCAATGCAGTACTCCACACAAATATGCCCTGAACCTGTACACTCCATAACGTCATTGTCTCACTGGAACGTACCAATGGAGAACTCCCCACAAATATGCCCTGAACCTGCACCCCTCCATAACCTCCCTGTCTCACTGGAACGTACCAATGCAGAACTCCAAACAAATATGCCCTGAACCTGTACCCCTCCATAAACTCCCAGTGATACAGGAACGTACCAACGCAGAACTCCACACAAATATACCCTGAACATTTACCCTCCATAACCTCCCTGTCTCACTGGAACGTACCAATGCAGAACTCCACACAAATATGACCTGAATCTGTACCCCTCCATAACCTCCCTGTCTCACAGGAACGTACCAGTGCAGAACTCCACACAAATATGCCCTGAACCTCTACCCTCCATATCCTCCCTGTCTCACAGGAACGTACCAATACAGAATTCCACACAAATATGCCCTGAACCTGTACCCGCCCATAACCTCCTTGTCTCACTGGAACGTACCAATGCAGAACTCAACACAAATATGCCCTGAACCTGTACCCCTGCATAACCTCCCTGTTTCACTGGAACACACCAATGCCAAACTCCACTCAAATATGCACTGAACCTGTACCCTGCAAAACCTCCCTGTCTCACTGGAACGTACCATTGCAGAACACCAGACAAATATGCCCTAAACCTGTACCACTCCATAACCTCCCTGTCTCACTGGAACGTCCCACTGCAGAACTCCACACAAATATGCCATGAACCTGTACCCTCTATAACCACCCTGTCTCACTGGAACGTACCACTGCAGAACTCCACACAAATATGCCCTGAACCTGTACCATACATAACCACCGTGTCTCACTGGAACGTACCAATGCAGAACTTCACACAAATATGCCCTGATCCTGTACCCTGCATAACCTCCCTGTCTCACTGGAACGTACCATTGCAGAACACCACACAAATATTCCCTGAACCTGTACCCCTCCATAACCTCCCTGTCTCACTGGAACGTACCAATGCAGAACTCCACACAAATATGCCCTGAACCTTTACCCGTCCATAACCTCCCTGTCTCACTGGAACGTCCCACTGCAGAACTCCACACAAATATGCCATGAACCTGTACCCTCCATAAGCTCCCTGTCTCACTTGAGAGTACCAATGCAGTACTCCACACAAATATGCCCTGAACCTGTACACTCCATAACGTCATTGTCTCACTGGTACGTACCAATGGAGAACTCCCCACAAATATGCCCTGAACCTGCACCCCTCCATAACCTCCCTTTCTCACTGGAACGTACCAATGCAGAACTCCAAACAAATATGCCCTGAACCTGTACCCCTCCATAAACTCCCAGTGATACAGGAACGTACCAACGCAGAACTCCACATAAATATACCCTGAACATTTACCCTCCATAACCACCCTGTCTCACTGGAACGTACCAATGCAGAACTCCACACAAATATGACCTGAATCTGTACCCCTCCATAATCTCCCTGTCTCACAGGAACGTACCAGTGCAGAACTCCACACAAATATGCCCTGAACCTCTACCCTCCATATCCTCCCTGTCTCACAGGAACGTACCAATACAGAATTCCACACAAATATGCCCTGAACCTGTACCCGCCCATAACCTCCTTGTCTCACTGGAACGTACCAATGCCAAACTCCACTCAAATATGCACTGAACCTGTACCCTGCAAAACCTCCCTGTCTCACTGGAACGTACCATTGCAGAACACCAGACAAATATGCCCTAAACCTGTAACACTCCATAACCTCCCTGTCTCACTGGAACGCACCAATGCCAAACTCCACTCAAATATGCACTGAACCTCTACCCTCCATATCCTCCCTGTCTCACAGGAACGTACCATTGCAGAACACCAGTCAAATATGCCCTGAACCTGTACCACTCCATAACCTCCCTGTCTCACTGGAAGGTACCAATGCAGAACTCCACACAAATATGCCCTAAACCCTTAACCGTCCATAAACTCCCTGTCTCACTGGAACGTCCCACTGCAGAACTCCACACAAATATGCCATGAACCTGTACCATCTATAACCACCCTGACTCACTGGAACGTCCCACTGCAGAACTCCACACAAATATGCCATGAACCTGTACCCTCTATAACCACCCTGTCTCACTGGAACGTACCACTGCAGAACTCCACACAAATATGCCCTGAACCTGTACCATCCATAACCACCGTGTCTCACTGGAACGTACAAATGCAGAACTTCACACAAATATGCCCTGATCCTGTACCCTCCATAACCTCCCTGTCTCACTGGAACGTACCATTGCAGAACACCACACAAATATTCCCTGAACCTGTACCCCTCCATAACCTCCCTGTCTCACTGGAACGTACCAATGCAGAACTCCACACAAATATGCCATGAACCTGTACCCTCCATAAGCTCCCTGTCTCACTTGAGAGTACCAATGCAGTACTCCACTCAAATATGCCCTGAACCTGTACACTCCATAACGTCATTGTCTCACTGGAACGTACCAATGGAGAACTCCCCACAAATATGCCCTGAACCTGCACCCCTCCATAACCTCCCTGTCTCACTGGAACGTACCAATGCAGAACTCCAAACAAATATGCCCTGAACCTGTACCCCTCCATAAACTCCCAGTGATACAGGAACGTACCAACGCAGAACTCCACACAAATATACCCTGAACATTTACCCTCCATAACCTCCCTGTCTCACTGGAACGTACCAATGCAGAACTCCACACAAATATGACCTGAATCTGTACCCCTCCATAACCTCCCTGTCTCACAGGAACGTACCAGTGCAGAACTCCACACAAATATGCCCTGAACCTCTACCCTCCATATCCTCCCTGTCTCACAGGAACGTACCAATACAGAATTCCACACAAATATGCCCTGAACCTGTACCCGCCCATAACCTCCTTGTCTCACTGGAACGTACCAATGCAGAACTCAACACAAATATGCCCTGAACCTGTACCCCTGCATAACCTCCCTGTTTCACTGGAACACACCAATGCCAAACTCCACTCAAATATGCACTGAACCTGTACCCTGCAAAACCTCCCTGTCTCACTGGAACGTACCATTGCAGAACACCAGACAAATATGCCCTAAACCTGTACCACTCCATAACCTCCCTGTCTCACTGGAACGTCCCACTGCAGAACTCCACACAAATATGCCATGAACCTGTACCCTCTATAACCACCCTGTCTCACTGGAACGTACCACTGCAGAACTCCACACAAATATGCCCTGAACCTGTACCATACATAACCACCGTGTCTCACTGGAACGTACCAATGCAGAACTTCACACAAATATGCCCTGATCCTGTACCCTCCATAACCTCCCTGTCTCACTGGAACGTACCATTGCAGAACACCACACAAATATTCCCTGAACCTGTACCCCTCCATAACCTCCCTGTCTCACTGGAACGTACCAATGCAGAACTCCACACAAATATGCCCTGAACCTTTACCCGTCCATAACCTCCCTGTCTCACTGGAACGTCCCACTGCAGAACTCCACACAAACATGCCATGAACCTGTACCCTCCATAAGCTCCCTGTCTCACTTGAGAGTACCAATGCAGTACTCCACACAAATATGCCCTGAACCTGTACACTCCATAACGTCATTGTCTCACTGGAACGTACCAATGGAGAACTCCCCACAAATATGCCCTGAACCTGCACCCCTCCATAACCTCCCTTTCTCACTGGAACGTACCAATGCAGAACTCCAAACAAATATGCCCTGAACCTGTACCCCTCCATAAACTCCCAGTGATACAGGAACGTACCAACGCAGAACTCCACATAAATATACCCTGAACATTTACCCTCCATAACCTCCCTGTCTCACTGGAACGTACCAATGCAGAACTCCACACAAATATGACCTGAATCTGTACCCCTCCATAACCTCCCTGTCTCACAGGAACGTACCAGTGCAGAACTCCACACAAATATGCCCTGAACCTCTACCCTCCATATCCTCCCTGTCTCACAGGAACGTACCAATACAGAATTCCACACAAATATGCCCTGAACCTGTACCCGCCCATAACCTCCTTGTCTCACTGGAACGTACCAATGCAGAACTCAACACAAATATGCCCTGAACCTGTACCCCTGCATAACCTCCCTGTTTCACTGGAACACACCAATGCCAAACTCCACTCAAATATGCACTGAACCTGTACCCTGCAAAACCTCCCTGTCTCACTGGAACGTACCATTGCAGAACTCCAGACAAATATGCCCTAAACCTGTACCACTCCATAACCTCCCTGTCTCACTGGAACGTACCAATGCAGAACTCCACACAAATATGCCCTGAACCTGTAACCGTCCGTGAACTCCCTGTCTCACTGGAACGTCCCACTGCAGAACTCCACACAAATATGACATGAACCTGTACCCTCTATAACCTCCCTGTCTCACTGGAAAGTACCAATGCAGAACTCCACACAAATATGCCCTGAACATGTACCCATCCATAACCACCCTGTCTCACTGGAACGTACCATTGCAGAACGCCACACAAATATGCCCTGAACCTGTACCCTCCATAACCTCCCTGTCTCACTGGAATGTACCAAGGCAGAACTCCACACAAATATGCCCTGAACCTGTACACTCCATATCCTCCCTGTCTCACTGGAAAGTTCCATTGCAGAACACCACACAAATATGCCCTGAACCTGTACCCGTCCATAAACTCCCTGTCTCACTGGAACGTCCCACTGCAGAACTCCACACAAATATGCCATGAACATGTACCCTCCATAACCTCCCTGTCTCACTTGAAAGTACCAATGCAGAACTCCACACAAATATGCCCTGAACCTGTACACTCAATAAAGTCATTGTCTCACTGGAAAGTACCAATGCAGAGCTCCCCACAAATATGCCCTGAACCTGTACCCTCCATAACCTCCCTGTCTCACTGGAACGTACCAATGCAGAACTTCACACAAATATGCCCTGATCCTGTACCCTCCATAACCTCCCTGTCTCACTGGAACGTACCATTGCAGAACACCACACAAATATGCCCTGAACCTGTACCCCTCCATAACCTCCCTGTCTCACTGGAACGTACCAATGCAGAACTCCACAGAAATATGCCCTGAACCTTTACCCGTCCATAACCTCCCTGTCTCACTGGAACGTCCAACTGCAGAACTCC
Source organism: Hemitrygon akajei (assembly GCF_048418815.1). NCBI lineage: Eukaryota > Metazoa > Chordata > Chondrichthyes > Myliobatiformes > Dasyatidae > Hemitrygon > Hemitrygon akajei. The sequence continues at coordinate 1,778,765 of NW_027331948.1, forward strand.
ACACAAATATGCCATGAACCTGTACCCTCCATAAGCTCCCTGTCTCACTTGAAAGTACCAATGCAGTACTCCACACAAATATGCCCTGAACCTGTACACTCCATAACGTCATTGTCTCACTGGAACGTACCAATGGAGAACTCCCCACAAATATGTCCGGAACCTGCACCCCTCCATAACCTCCCTGTCTCACTGGAACGTACCAATGCAGAACTCCAAACAAATATGCCCTGAAGCTGTACCCCTCCATAAACTCCCAGTGACACAGGAACGTACCAACGCAGAACTCCACACAAATATACCCTTAACATTTACCCTGCATAACCTCCCTGTCTCACTGGAACGTACCAATGCAGAACTCCACACAAATATGACCTGAATCTGTACCCCTCCATAACCTCCCTGTCTCACAGGAACGTACCAATGCAGAACTCCACACAAATATGCCCTGAACCTCTACCCTCCATATCCACCCTGTCTCACAGGAACGTACCAATACAGAATTCCACACAAATATGCCCTGAACCTGTACCCGCCCATAACCTCCTTGTCTCACTGGAACGTACCAATGCAGAACTCAACACAAATATGCCCTGAACCTGTACCCCTGCAAAACCTCCCTGTTTCACTGGAACGCACCAATGCCAAACTCCACTCAAATATGCACTGAACTTCTACCCTCCATATCCTCCCTGTCTCACAGGAACGTACCATTGCAGAACACCAGTCAAATATGCCCTAAACCTGTACCACTCCATAACCTCCCTGTCTCACTGGAACGTACCAATACAGAATTCCACACAAATATGCACTGAACCTGTACCCGCCCATAACCTCCTTGTCTCACTGGAACGTACCAATGCAGAACTCCACACAAATTTCCCCTGAACCTGTACCCCTCCATAACCTCCCTGTCTCACTGGATGGTACCAATGCAGAACTCCACACAAATATGCCCTGAACCTGTACTCCTCCATAACCTCACTGTGTCACCGGAACATACCACTGCAGAACTCCACACAAATATGCCCTGAACCTGTACCCATTGCATAAGCTCCCTGTTTCACTGGAACGCACCAATGCCGAACTCCACTCAAATATGCCCTGAACCTGTACCCTACAAAACCTCCCTGTCTCACTGGAACGTACCATTGCAGAACACCACACAAATATGCCATAAAACCCTTAACCGTCCATAAACTCCCTGTCTCACTGGAACGTCCCACTGCAGAACTCCACACAAATATGCCATGAACCTGTACCATCTATAACCACCCTGACTCACTGGAACGTCCCACTGCAGAACTCCACACAAATATGCCATGAACCTGTACCCTCTATAACCACCCTGTCTCACTGGAACGTACCACTGCAGAACTCCACACAAATATGCCCTGATCCTGTACCCTCCATAACCTCCCTGTCTCACTGGAACGTACCATTGCAGAACACCACACAAATATTCCCTGAACCTGTACCCCTCCATAACCTCCCTGTCTCACTGGAACGTACCAATGCAGAACTCCACACAAATATGCCATGAACCTGTACCCTCCATAAGCTCCCTGTCTCACTTGAGAGTACCAATGCAGTACTCCACACAAATATGCCCTGAACCTGTATACTCCATAACGTCATTGTCTCACTGGAACGTACCAATGGAGAACTCCCCACAAATATGCCCTGAACCTGCACCCCTCCATAACCTCCCTGTCTCACTGGAACGTACCAATGCAGAACTCCAAACAAATATGCCCTGAACCTGTACCCCTCCATAAACTCCCAGTGATACAGGAACGTACCAACGCAGAACTCCACACAAATATACCCTGAACATTTACCCTCCATAACCTCCCTGTCTCACTGGAACGTACCAATGCAGAACTCCACACAAATATGACCTGAATCTGTACCCCTCCATAACCTCCCTGTCTCACAGGAACGTACCAGTGCAGAACTCCACACAAATATGCCCTGAACCTCTACCCTCCATATCCTCCCTGTCTCACAGGAACGTACCAATACAGAATTCCACACAAATATGCCCTGAACCTGTACCCGCCCATAACCTCCTTGTCTCACTGGAACGTACCAATGCAGAACTCAACACAAATATGCCCTGAACCTGTACCCCTGCATAACCTCCCTGTTTCACTGGAACACACCAATGCCAAACTCCACTCAAATATGCACTGAACCTGTACCCTGCAAAACCTCCCTGTCTCACTGGAACGTACCAATGCAGAACTCCACACAAATATGCCCTGAACCTGTAACCGTCCGTAAACTCCCTGTCTCACTGGAACGTCCCACTGCAGAACTCCACACAAATATGACATGAACCTGTACCCTCTATAACCTCCCTGTCTCACTGGACAGCACCAATGCAGAACTCCACACAAATATGCCCTGAACCTGTACCCATCCATAACCACCCTGTCTCACTGGAACGTACCATTGCAGAACGCCACACAAATATGCCCTGAACCTGTACCCTCCATAACCTCCCTGTCTCACTGGAATGTACCAAGGCAGAACTCCACACAAATATGCCCTGAACCTGTACACTCCATATCCTCCCTGTCTCACTGGAAAGTTCCATTGCAGAACACCATACAAATATGCCCTGAACCTGTACCCGTCCATAAACTCCCTGTCTCACTGGAACGTCCCACTGCAGAACTCCACACAAATATGCCATGAACATGTACCCTCCATAACCTCCCTGTCTCACTTGAAAGTACCAATGCAGAACTCCACACAAATATGCCCTGAACCTGTACACTCAATAAAGTCATTGTCTCACTGGAAAGTACCAATGCAGAGCTCCCCACAAATATGCCCTGAACCTGTACCCTCCATAACCTTCCTGTCTCACTGGAACGTACCATTGCAGAAGACCAGACAAATATGCCCTGAAACTGTACCACTCCATAACCTCTCTGTCTCACTGGAACGTACCAATGCAGAACACCACACAAATATGCCCGAAACCCTTAACCGTCCATAAACTCCCTGTCTCACTGGAACGTCCCACTGCAGAACTCCACACAAATATGCCATGAACCTGTACCATCTATAACCACCCTGACTCACTGGAACGTCCCAATGCAGAACTCCGCACAAATATGCCATGAACCTGTACCCTCTATAACCACCCTGTCTCACTGGAACGTACCACTGCAGAACTCCACACAAATATGCCCTGAACCTGTACCATCCATAACCACCGTGTCTCACTGGAACGTACCAATGCAGAACTTCACACAAATATGCCCTGATCCTGTACCCTCCATAACCTCCCTGTCTCACTGGAACGTACCATTGCAGAACACCACACAAATATGCCCTGAACCTGTACCCCTCCATAACCTCCCTGTCTCACTGGAACGTACCAATGCAGAACTCCACACAAATATGCCCTGAACCTGTACCCCTCCCCCTCCATAACCTCCCTGTCTCACTGGAACGTACCAATGCAGAACTCCACACAAATATGCCCTGAACCTGTAGCACTCCATAACCTCACTGTCTCACTGGAACGTACCAATGCAGAACTCCACTCAAATATGCCCTGAACCTGTACCCTACAAAACCTCCCTGTCTCACTGGAACGTACCATTGCAGAACACCAGACAGATATGCCCTGAACCTGTACCACTCCATAACCTCCCTGTCTCACTGGAACGTACCAATACAGAATTCCACACAAATATGCCCTGAACCTGTACCCGCCCATAACCTCCTTGTCTCACTGGAACGTACCAATGCAGAACTCAACACAAATATGCCCTGAACCTGTACCCCTGCATAACCTCCCTGTTTCACTGGAACACACCAATGCCAAACTCCACTCAAATATGCACTGAACCTGTACCCTGCAAAACCTCCCTGTCTCACTGGAACGTACCATTGCAGAACTCCAGACAAATATGCCCTAAACCTGTACCACTCCATAACCTCCCTGTCTCACTGGAACGTACCAATGCAGAACTCCACACAAATATGCCCTGAACCTGTAACCGTCCGTGAACTCCCTGTCTCACTGGAACGTCCCACTGCAGAACTCCACACAAATATGACATGAACCTGTACCCTCTATAACCTCCCTGTCTCACTGGAAAGTACCAATGCAGAACTCCACACAAATATGCCCTGAACATGTACCCATCCATAACCACCCTGTCTCACTGGAACGTACCATTGCAGAACGCCACACAAATATGCCCTGAACCTGTACCCTCCATAACCTCCCTGTCTCACTGGAATGTACCAAGGCAGAACTCCACACAAATATGCCCTGAACCTGTACACTCCATATCCTCCCTGTCTCACTGGAAAGTTCCATTGCAGAACACCACACAAATATGCCCTGAACCTGTACCCGTCCATAAACTCCCTGTCTCACTGGAACGTCCCACTGCAGAACTCCACACAAATATGCCATGAACATGTACCCTCCATAACCTCCCTGTCTCACTTGAAAGTACCAATGCAGAACTCCACACAAATATGCCCTGAACCTGTACACTCAATAAAGTCATTGTCTCACTGGAAAGTACCAATGCAGAGCTCCCCACAAATATGCCCTGAACCTGTACCCTCCATAACCTCCCTGTCTCACTGGAACGTACCAATGCAGAACTTCACACAAATATGCCCTGATCCTGTACCCTCCATAACCTCCCTGTCTCACTGGAACGTACCATTGCAGAACACCACACAAATATGCCCTGAACCTGTACCCCTCCATAACCTCCCTGTCTCACTGGAACGTACCAATGCAGAACTCCACAGAAATATGCCCTGAACCTTTACCCGTCCATAACCTCCCTGTCTCACTGGAACGTCCAACTGCAGAACTCCACACAAATATGCCATGAACCTGTACCCTCCATAAGCTCCCTGTCTCACTTGAAAGTACCAATGCAGTACTCCACACAAATATGCCCTGAACCTGTACACTCCATAACGTCATTGTCTCACTGGAACGTACCAATGGAGAACTCCCCACAAATATGTCCGGAACCTGCACCCCTCCATAACCTCCCTGTCTCACTGGAACGTACCAATGCAGAACTCCAAACAAATATGCCCTGAAGCTGTACCCCTCCATAAACTCCCAGTGACACAGGAACGTACCAACGCAGAACTCCACACAAATATACCCTTAACATTTACCCTGCATAACCTCCCTGTCTCACTGGAACGTACCAATGCAGAACTCCACACAAATATGACCTGAATCTGTACCCCTCCATAACCTCCCTGTCTCACAGGAACGTACCAATGCAGAACTCCACACAAATATGCCCTGAACCTCTACCCTCCATATCCACCCTGTCTCACAGGAACGTACCAATACAGAATTCCACACAAATATGCCCTGAACCTGTACCCGCCCATAACCTCCTTGTCTCACTGGAACGTACCAATGCAGAACTCAACACAAATATGCCCTGAACCTGTACCCCTGCAAAACCTCCCTGTTTCACTGGAACGCACCAATGCCAAACTCCACTCAAATATGCACTGAACTTCTACCCTCCATATCCTCCCTGTCTCACAGGAACGTACCATTGCAGAACACCAGTCAAATATGCCCTAAACCTGTACCACTCCATAACCTCCCTGTCTCACTGGAACGTACCAATACAGAATTCCACACAAATATGCACTGAACCTGTACCCGCCCATAACCTCCTTGTCTCACTGGAACGTACCAATGCAGAACTCCACACAAATTTCCCCTGAACCTGTACCCCTCCATAACCTCCCTGTCTCACTGGATGGTACCAATGCAGAACTCCACACAAATATGCCCTGAACCTGTACTCCTCCATAACCTCACTGTGTCACCGGAACATACCACTGCAGAACTCCACACAAATATGCCCTGAACCTGTACCCATTGCATAAGCTCCCTGTTTCACTGGAACGCACCAATGCCGAACTCCACTCAAATATGCCCTGAACCTGTACCCTACAAAACCTCCCTGTCTCACTGGAACGTACCATTGCAGAACACCACACAAATATGCCCTAAACCCTTAACCGTCCATAAACTCCCTGTCTCACTGGAACGTCCCACTGCAGAACTCCACACAAATATGCCATGAACCTGTACCATCTATAACCACCCTGACTCACTGGAACGTCCCACTGCAGAACTCCACACAAATATGCCATGAACCTGTACCCTCTATAACCACCCTGTCTCACTGGAACGTACCACTGCAGAACTCCACACAAATATGCCCTGATCCTGTACCCTCCATAACCTCCCTGTCTCACTGGAACGTACCATTGCAGAACACCACACAAATATTCCCTGAACCTGTACCCCTCCATAACCTCCCTGTCTCACTGGAACGTACCAATGCAGAACTCCACACAAATATGCCATGAACCTGTACCCTCCATAAGCTCCCTGTCTCACTTGAGAGTACCAATGCAGTACTCCACACAAATATGCCCTGAACCTGTACACTCCATAACGTCATTGTCTCACTGGAACGTACCAATGGAGAACTCCCCACAAATATGCCCTGAACCTGCACCCCTCCATAACCTCCCTGTCTCACTGGAACGTACCAATGCAGAACTCCAAACAAATATGCCCTGAACCTGTACCCCTCCATAAACTCCCAGTGATACAGGAACGTACCAACGCAGAACTCCACACAAATATACCCTGAACATTTACCCTCCATAACCTCCCTGTCTCACTGGAACGTACCAATGCAGAACTCCACACAAATATGACCTGAATCTGTACCCCTCCATAACCTCCCTGTCTCACAGGAACGTACCAGTGCAGAACTCCACACAAATATGCCCTGAACCTCTACCCTCCATATCCTCCCTGTCTCACAGGAACGTACCAATACAGAATTCCACACAAATATGCCCTGAACCTGTACCCGCCCATAACCTCCTTGTCTCACTGGAACGTACCAATGCAGAACTCAACACAAATATGCCCTGAACCTGTACCCCTGCATAACCTCCCTGTTTCACTGGAACACACCAATGCCAAACTCCACTCAAATATGCACTGAACCTGTACCCTGCAAAACCTCCCTGTCTCACTGGAACGTACCAATGCAGAACTCCACACAAATATGCCCTGAACCTGTAACCGTCCGTAAACTCCCTGTCTCACTGGAACGTCCCACTGCAGAACTCCACACAAATATGACATGAACCTGTACCCTCTATAACCTCCCTGTCTCACTGGACAGCACCAATGCAGAACTCCACACAAATATGCCCTGAACCTGTACCCATCCATAACCACCCTGTCTCACTGGAACGTACCATTGCAGAACGCCACACAAATATGCCCTGAACCTGTACCCTCCATAACCTCCCTGTCTCACTGGAATGTACCAAGGCAGAACTCCACACAAATATGCCCTGAACCTGTACACTCCATATCCTCCCTGTCTCACTGGAAAGTTCCATTGCAGAACACCATACAAATATGCCCTGAACCTGTACCCGTCCATAAACTCCCTGTCTCACTGGAACGTCCCACTGCAGAACTCCACACAAATATGCCATGAACATGTACCCTCCATAACCTCCCTGTCTCACTTGAAAGTACCAATGCAGAACTCCACACAAATATGCCCTGAACCTGTACACTCAATAAAGTCATTGTCTCACTGGAAAGTACCAATGCAGAGCTCCCCACAAATATGCCCTGAACCTGTACCCTCCATAACCTTCCTGTCTCACTGGAACGTACCATTGCAGAAGACCAGACAAATATGCCCTGAAACTGTACCACTCCATAACCTCTCTGTCTCACTGGAACGTACCAATGCAGAACACCACACAAATATGCCCGAAACCCTTAACCGTCCATAAACTCCCTGTCTCACTGGAACGTCCCACTGCAGAACTCCACACAAATATGCCATGAACCTGTACCATCTATAACCACCCTGACTCACTGGAACGTCCCAATGCAGAACTCCGCACAAATATGCCATGAACCTGTACCCTCTATAACCACCCTGTCTCACTGGAACGTACCACTGCAGAACTCCACACAAATATGCCCTGAACCTGTACCATCCATAACCACCGTGTCTCACTGGAACGTACCAATGCAGAACTTCACACAAATATGCCCTGATCCTGTACCCTCCATAACCTCCCTGTCTCACTGGAACGTACCATTGCAGAACACCACACAAATATGCCCTGAACCTGTACCCCTCCATAACCTCCCTGTCTCACTGGAACGTACCAATGCAGAACTCCACAGAAATATGCCCTGAACCTTTACCCGTCCATAACCTCCCTGTCTCACTGGAACGTCCAACTGCAGAACTCCACACAAATATGCCATGAACCTGTACCCTCCATAAGCTCCCTGTCTCACTTGAAAGTACCAATGCAGTACTCCACACAAATATGCCCTGAACCTGTACACTCCATAACGTCATTGTCTCACTGGAACGTACCAATGGAGAACTCCCCACAAATATGTCCGGAACCTGCACCCCTCCATAACCTCCCTGTCTCACTGGAACGTACCAATGCAGAACTCAACACAAATATGCCCTTAACATTTACCCTGCATAACCTCCCTGTCTCACTGGAACGTACCAATGCAGAACTCCACACAAATATGACCTGAATCTGTACCCCTCCATAACCTCCCTGTCTCACAGGAACGTACCAATGCAGAACTCCACACAAATATGCCCTGAACCTCTACCCTCCATATCCACCCTGTCTCACAGGAACGTACCAATACAGAATTCCACACAAATATGCCCTGAACCTGTACCCGCCCATAACCTCCTTGTCTCACTGGAACGTACCAATGCAGAACTCAACACAAATATGCCCTGAACCTGTACCCCTGCAAAACCTCCCTGTTTCACTGGAACGCACCAATGCCAAACTCCACTCAAATATGCACTGAACTTCTACCCTCCATATCCTCCCTGTCTCACAGGAACGTACCATTGCAGAACACCAGTCAAATATGCCCTAAACCTGTACCACTCCATAACCTCCCTGTCTCACTGGAACGTACCAATACAGAATTCCACACAAATATGCACTGAACCTGTACCCGCCCATAACCTCCTTGTCTCACTGGAACGTACCAATGCAGAACTCCACACAAATTTCCCCTGAACCTGTACCCCTCCATAACCTCCCTGTCTCACTGGATGGTACCAATGCAGAACTCCACACAAATATGCCCTGAACCTGTACTCCTCCATAACCTCACTGTGTCACCGGAACATACCACTGCAGAACTCCACACAAATATGCCCTGAACCTGTACCCATTGCATAAGCTCCCTGTTTCACTGGAACGCACCAATGCCGAACTCCACTCAAATATGCCCTGAACCTGTACCCTACAAAACCTCCCTGTCTCACTGGAACGTACCATTGCAGAACACCACACAAATATGCCCTAAACCCTTAACCGTCCATAAACTCCCTGTCTCACTGGAACGTCCCACTGCAGAACTCCACACAAATATGCCATGAACCTGTACCATCTATAACCACCCTGACTCACTGGAACGTCCCACTGCAGAACTCCACACAAATATGCCATGAACCTGTACCCTCTATAACCACCCTGTCTCACTGGAACGTACCACTGCAGAACTCCACACAAATATGCCCTGATCCTGTACCCTCCATAACCTCCCTGTCTCACTGGAACGTACCATTGCAGAACACCACACAAATATTCCCTGAACCTGTACCCCTCCATAACCTCCCTGTCTCACTGGAACGTACCAATGCAGAACTCCACACAAATATGCCATGAACCTGTACCCTCCATAAGCTCCCTGTCTCACTTGAGAGTACCAATGCAGTACTCCACACAAATATGCCCTGAACCTGTACACTCCATAACGTCATTGTCTCACTGGAACGTACCAATGGAGAACTCCCCACAAATATGCCCTGAACCTGCACCCCTCCATAACCTCCCTGTCTCACTGGAACGTACCAATGCAGAACTCCAAACAAATATGCCCTGAACCTGTACCCCTCCATAAACTCCCAGTGATACAGGAACGTACCAACGCAGAACTCCACACAAATATACCCTGAACATTTACCCTCCATAACCTCCCTGTCTCACTGGAACGTACCAATGCAGAACTCCACACAAATATGACCTGAATCTGTACCCCTCCATAACCTCCCTGTCTCACAGGAACGTACCAGTGCAGAACTCCACACAAATATGCCCTGAACCTCTACCCTCCATATCCTCCCTGTCTCACAGGAACGTACCAATACAGAATTCCACACAAATATGCCCTGAACCTGTACCCGCCCATAACCTCCTTGTCTCACTGGAACGTACCAATGCAGAACTCAACACAAATATGCCCTGAACCTGTACCCCTGCATAACCTCCCTGTTTCACTGGAACACACCAATGCCAAACTCCACTCAAATATGCACTGAACCTGTACCCTGCAAAACCTCCCTGTCTCACTGGAACGTACCAATGCAGAACTCCACACAAATATGCCCTGAACCTGTAACCGTCCGTAAACTCCCTGTCTCACTGGAACGTCCCACTGCAGAACTCCACACAAATATGACATGAACCTGTACCCTCTATAACCTCCCTGTCTCACTGGACAGCACCAATGCAGAACTCCACACAAATATGCCCTGAACCTGTACCCATCCATAACCACCCTGTCTCACTGGAACGTACCATTGCAGAACGCCACACAAATATGCCCTGAACCTGTACCCTCCATAACCTCCCTGTCTCACTGGAATGTACCAAGGCAGAACTCCACACAAATATGCCCTGAACCTGTACACTCCATATCCTCCCTGTCTCACTGGAAAGTTCCATTGCAGAACACCATACAAATATGCCCTGAACCTGTACCCGTCCATAAACTCCCTGTCTCACTGGAACGTCCCACTGCAGAACTCCACACAAATATGCCATGAACATGTACCCTCCATAACCTCCCTGTCTCACTTGAAAGTACCAATGCAGAACTCCACACAAATATGCCCTGAACCTGTACACTCAATAAAGTCATTGTCTCACTGGAAAGTACCAATGCAGAGCTCCCCACAAATATGCCCTGAACCTGTACCCTCCATAACCTTCCTGTCTCACTGGAACGTACCATTGCAGAAGACCAGACAAATATGCCCTGAAACTGTACCACTCCATAACCTCTCTGTCTCACTGGAACGTACCAATGCAGAACACCACACAAATATGCCCGAAACCCTTAACCGTCCATAAACTCCCTGTCTCACTGGAACGTCCCACTGCAGAACTCCACACAAATATGCCATGAACCTGTACCATCTATAACCACCCTGACTCACTGGAACGTCCCAATGCAGAACTCCGCACAAATATGCCATGAACCTGTACCCTCTATAACCACCCTGTCTCACTGGAACGTACCACTGCAGAACTCCACACAAATATGCCCTGAACCTGTACCATCCATAACCACCGTGTCTCACTGGAACGTACCAATGCAGAACTTCACACAAATATGCCCTGATCCTGTACCCTCCATAACCTCCCTGTCTCACTGGAACGTACCATTGCAGAACACCACACAAATATGCCCTGAACCTGTACCCCTCCATAACCTCCCTGTCTCACTGGAACGTACCAATGCAGAACTCCACACAAATATGCCCTGAACCTGTACCCCTCCCCCTCCATAACCTCCCTGTCTCACTGGAACGTACCAATGCAGAACTCCACACAAATATGCCCTGAACCTGTAGCACTCCGTAACCTCACTGTCTCACTGGAACGTACCAATGCAGAACTCCACTCAAATATGCCCTGAACCTGTACCCAACAAAACCTCCCTGTCTCACTGGAACGTACCATTGCAGAACACCAGACAGATATGCCCTGAACCTGTACCACTCCATAACCTCCCTGTCTCACTGGAACGTACCAATGCAGAACTCCACACAAATATGCCCTAAACCCTTAACCGTCCATAAACTCCCTGTCTCACTGGAAATTTCCAGTGCAGAACACCACACAAATATGCCCTGAACCTGTACCCGTGCATAAACTCCCTGTCTCACTGGAACGTCCCACTGCAGAACTCCACACAAATATGCCCTGAACCTGTACACTCAATAAAGTCATTGTCTCACTGGAAAGTACCAATGCAGAGCTCCCCACAAATATGCCCTGAACCTGTACCCCTCCATAACCTTCCTGTCTCACTGGAACGTACCATTGCAGAACACCAGACAAATATGCCCTGAACCTGTACCACTCCATAACCTCCCTGTCTCACTGGAAGGTAACAATGCAGAACTCCACACAAATATGCCCTAAACCCTTAACCGTCCATAAACTCCCTGTCTCACTGGAACGTCCCACTGCAGAACTCCACACAAATATGCCATGAACCTGTACCATCTATAACCACCCTGACTCACTGGAACGTCCCACTGCAGAACTCCACACAAATATGCCATGAACCTGTACCCTCTATAACCACCCTGTCTCACTGGAACGTACCACTGCAGAACTCCACACAAATATGCCCTAAACCTGTACCATCCATAACCACCGTGTTTCACTGGAACGTACAAATGCAGAACTTCACACAAATATGCCCTGATCCTGTACCCTCCATAACCTCCCTGTCTCACTGGAACGTACCATTGCAGAACACCACACAAATATTCCCTGAACCTGTACCCCTCCATAACCTCCCTGTCTCACTGGAACGTACCAATGCAGAACTCCACACAAATATGCCATGAACCTGTACCCTCCATAAGCTCCCTGTCTCACTTGAGAGTACCAATGCAGTACTCCACACAAATATGCCCTGAACCTGTACACTCCATAACGTCATTGTCTCACTGGAACGTACCAATGGAGAACTCCCCACAAATATGCCCTGAACCTGCACCCCTTCATAACCTCCGTGTCTCACTGGAACGTACCAATGCAGAACTCCAAACAAATATGCCCTGAACCTGTACCCCTCCATAAACTCCCAGTGATACAGGAACGTACCAACGCAGAACTCCACACAAATATACCCTGAACATTTACCCTCCATAACCTCCCTGTCTCACTGGAACGTACCAATGCAGAACTCAACACAAATATGCCCTGAACCTGTACCCCTGCATAACCTCCCTGTTTCACTGGAACACACCAATGCCAAACTCCACTCAAATATGCACTGAACCTGTACCCTGCAAAACCTCCCTGTCTCACTGGAACGTACCAATGCAGAACTCCACACAAATATGCCCTGAACCTGTACCCATCCATAACCACCCTGTCTCACTGGAACGTACCATTGCAGAACGCCACACAAATATGCCCTGAACCTGTACCCTCCATAACCTCCCTGTCTCACTGGAATGTACCAAGGCAGAACTCCACACAAATATGCCCTGAACCTGTACACTCCATATCCTCCCTGTCTCACTGGAAAGTTCCATTGCAGAACACCATACAAATATGCCCTGAACCTGTACCCGTCCATAAACTCCCTGTCTCACTGGAACGTCCCACTGCAGAACTCCACACAAATATGCCATGAACATGTACCCTCCATAACCTCCCTGTCTCACTTGAAAGTACCAATGCAGAACTCCACACAAATATGCCCTGAACCTGTACACTCAATAAAGTCATTGTCTCACTGGAAAGTACCAATGCAGAGCTCCCCACAAATATGCCCTGAACCTGTACCCTCCATAACCTTCCTGTCTCACTGGAACGTACCATTGCAGAACACCAGACAAATATGCCCTGAAACTGTACCACTCCATAACCTCTCTGTCTCACTGGAACGTACCAATGCAGAACTCCACACAAATATGCCCGAAACCCTTAACCGTCCATAAACTCCCTGTCTCACTGGAACGTCCCACTGCAGAACTCCACTCAAATATGCCATGAACCTGTACCATCTATAACCACCCTGACTCACTGGAACGTCCCACTGCAGAACTCCACACAAATATGCCATGAACCTGTACCCTCTATAACCACCCTGTCTCACTGTAACGTACCACTGCAGAACTCCACACAAATATGCCCTGAACCTGTACCATCCATAACCACCGTGTCTCACTGGAACGTACCAATGCAGAACTTCACACAAATATGCCCTGATCCTGTACCCTCCATAACCTCCCTGTCTCACTGGAACGTACCATTGCAGAACACCACACAAATATGCCCTGAACCTGTACCCCTCCATAACCTCCCTGTCTCACTGGAACGTACCAATGCAGAACTCCACACAAATATGCCATGAACCTGTACCCTCCATAAGCTCCCTGTCTCACTTGAGAGTACCAATGCAGTACTCCACTCAAATATGCCCTGAACCTGTACACTCCATAACGTCATTGTCTCACTGGAACGTACCAATGGAGAACTCCCCACAAATATGCCCTGAACCTGCACCCCTCCATAACCTCCCTGTCTCACTGGAACGTACCAATGCAGAACTCCAAACAAATATGCCCTGAACCTGTACCCCTCCATAAACTCCCAGTGATACAGGAACGTACCAACGCAGAACTCCACACAAATATACCCTGAACATTTACCCTCCATAACCTCCCTGTCTCACTGGAACGTACCAATGCAGAACTCCACACAAATATGACCTGAATCTGTACCCCTCCATAACCTCCCTGTCTCACAGGAACGTACCAGTGCAGAACTCCACACAAATATGCCCTGAACCTCTACCCTCCATATCCTCCCTGTCTCACAGGAACGTACCAATACAGAATTCCACACAAATATGCCCTGAACCTGTACCCGCCCATAACCTCCTTGTCTCACTGGAACGTACCAATGCAGAACTCAACACAAATATGCCCTGAACCTGTACCCCTGCATAACCTCCCTGTTTCACTGGAACACACCAATGCCAAACTCCACTCAAATATGCACTGAACCTGTACCCTGCAAAACCTCCCTGTCTCACTGGAACGTACCAATGCAGAACTCCACACAAATATGCCCTGAACCTGTAACCGTCCGTAAACTCCCTGTCTCACTGGAACGTCCCACTGCAGAACTCCACACAAATATGACATGAACCTGTACCCTCTATAACCTCCCTGTCTCACTGGACAGCACCAATGCAGAACTCCACACAAATATGCCCTGAACCTGTACCCATCCATAACCACCCTGTCTCACTGGAACGTACCATTGCAGAACGCCACACAAATATGCCCTGAACCTGTACCCTCCATAACCTCCCTGTCTCACTGGAATGTACCAAGGCAGAACTCCACACAAATATGCCCTGAACCTGTACACTCCATATCCTCCCTGTCTCACTGGAAAGTTCCATTGCAGAACACCATACAAATATGCCCTGAACCTGTACCCGTCCATAAACTCCCTGTCTCACTGGAACGTCCCACTGCAGAACTCCACACAAATATGCCATGAACATGTACCCTCCATAACCTCCCTGTCTCACTTGAAAGTACCAATGCAGAACTCCACACAAATATGCCCTGAACCTGTACACTCAATAAAGTCATTGTCTCACTGGAAAGTACCAATGCAGAGCTCCCCACAAATATGCCCTGAACCTGTACCCTCCATAACCTTCCTGTCTCACTGGAACGTACCATTGCAGAAGACCAGACAAATATGCCCTGAAACTGTACCACTCCATAACCTCTCTGTCTCACTGGAACGTACCAATGCAGAACACCACACAAATATGCCCGAAACCCTTAACCGTCCATAAACTCCCTGTCTCACTGGAACGTCCCACTGCAGAACTCCACACAAATATGCCATGAACCTGTACCATCTATAACCACCCTGACTCACTGGAACGTCCCAATGCAGAACTCCGCACAAATATGCCATGAACCTGTACCCTCTATAACCACCCTGTCTCACTGGAACGTACCACTGCAGAACTCCACACAAATATGCCCTGAACCTGTACCATCCATAACCACCGTGTCTCACTGGAACGTACCAATGCAGAACTTCACACAAATATGCCCTGATCCTGTACCCTCCATAACCTCCCTGTCTCACTGGAACGTACCATTGCAGAACACCACACAAATATGCCCTGAACCTGTACCCCTCCATAACCTCCCTGTCTCACTGGAACGTACCAATGCAGAACTCCACACAAATATGCCCTGAACCTGTACCCCTCCCCCTCCATAACCTCCCTGTCTCACTGGAACGTACCAATGCAGAACTCCACACAAATATGCCCTGAACCTGTAGCACTCCATAACCTCACTGTCTCACTGGAACGTACCAATGCAGAACTCCACTCAAATATGCCCTGAACCTGTACCCTACAAAACCTCCCTGTCTCACTGGAACGTACCATTGCAGAACACCAGACAGATATGCCCTGAACCTGTACCACTCCATAACCTCCCTGTCTCACTGGAACGTACCAATACAGAATTCCACACAAATATGCCCTGAACCTGTACCCGCCCATAACCTCCTTGTCTCACTGGAACGTACCAATGCAGAACTCAACACAAATATGCCCTGAACCTGTACCCCTGCATAACCTCCCTGTTTCACTGGAACACACCAATGCCAAACTCCACTCAAATATGCACTGAACCTGTACCCTGCAAAACCTCCCTGTCTCACTGGAACGTACCATTGCAGAACTCCAGACAAATATGCCCTAAACCTGTACCACTCCATAACCTCCCTGTCTCACTGGAACGTACCAATGCAGAACTCCACACAAATATGCCCTGAACCTGTAACCGTCCGTGAACTCCCTGTCTCACTGGAACGTCCCACTGCAGAACTCCACACAAATATGACATGAACCTGTACCCTCTATAACCTCCCTGTCTCACTGGAAAGTACCAATGCAGAACTCCACACAAATATGCCCTGAACATGTACCCATCCATAACCACCCTGTCTCACTGGAACGTACCATTGCAGAACGCCACACAAATATGCCCTGAACCTGTACCCTCCATAACCTCCCTGTCTCACTGGAATGTACCAAGGCAGAACTCCACACAAATATGCCCTGAACCTGTACACTCCATATCCTCCCTGTCTCACTGGAAAGTTCCATTGCAGAACACCACACAAATATGCCCTGAACCTGTACCCGTCCATAAACTCCCTGTCTCACTGGAACGTCCCACTGCAGAACTCCACACAAATATGCCATGAACATGTACCCTCCATAACCTCCCTGTCTCACTTGAAAGTACCAATGCAGAACTCCACACAAATATGCCCTGAACCTGTACACTCAATAAAGTCATTGTCTCACTGGAAAGTACCAATGCAGAGCTCCCCACAAATATGCCCTGAACCTGTACCCTCCATAACCTTCCTGTCTCACTGGAACGTACCATTGCAGAAGACCAGACAAATATGCCCTGAAACTGTACCACTCCATAACCTCTCTGTCTCACTGGAACGTACCAATGCAGAACACCACACAAATATGCCCGAAACCCTTAACCGTCCATAAACTCCCTGTCTCACTGGAACGTCCCACTGCAGAACTCCACACAAATATGCCATGAACCTGTACCATCTATAACCACCCTGACTCACTGGAACGTCCCAATGCAGAACTCCGCACAAATATGCCATGAACCTGTACCCTCTATAACCACCCTGTCTCACTGGAACGTACCACTGCAGAACTCCACACAAATATGCCCTGAACCTGTACCATCCATAACCACCGTGTCTCACTGGAACGTACCAATGCAGAACTTCACACAAATATGCCCTGATCCTGTACCCTCCATAACCTCCCTGTCTCACTGGAACGTACCATTGCAGAACACCACACAAATATGCCCTGAACCTGTACCCCTCCATAACCTCCCTGTCTCACTGGAACGTACCAATGCAGAACTCCACACAAATATGCCCTGAACCTGTACCCCTCCCCCTCCATAACCTCCCTGTCTCACTGGAACGTACCAATGCAGAACTCCACACAAATATGCCCTGAACCTGTAGCACTCCATAACCTCACTGTCTCACTGGAACGTACCAATGCAGAACTCCACTCAAATATGCCCTGAACCTGTACCCTACAAAACCTCCCTGTCTCACTGGAACGTACCATTGCAGAACACCAGACAGATATGCCCTGAACCTGTACCACTCCATAACCTCCCTGTCTCACTGGAACGTACCAATACAGAATTCCACACAAATATGCCCTGAACCTATACCCGCCCATAACCTCCTTGTCTCACTGGAACGTACCAATGCAGAACTCAACACAAATATGCCCTGAACCTGTACCCCTGCATAACCTCCCTGTTTCACTGGAACACACCAATGCCAAACTCCACTCAAATATGCACTGAACCTGTACCCTGCAAAACCTCCCTGTCTCACTGGAACGTACCATTGCAGAACTCCAGACAAATATGCCCTAAACCTGTACCACTCCATAACCTCCCTGTCTCACTGGAACGTACCAATGCAGAACTCCACACAAATATGCCCTGAACCTGTAACCGTCCGTGAACTCCCTGTCTCACTGGAACGTCCCACTGCAGAACTCCACACAAATATGACATGAACCTGTACCCTCTATAACCTCCCTGTCTCACTGGAAAGTACCAATGCAGAACTCCACACAAATATGCCCTGAACATGTACCCATCCATAACCACCCTGTCTCACTGGAACGTACCATTGCAGAACGCCACACAAATATGCCCTGAACCTGTACCCTCCATAACCTCCCTGTCTCACTGGAATGTACCAAGGCAGAACTCCACACAAATATGCCCTGAACCTGTACACTCCATATCCTCCCTGTCTCACTGGAAAGTTCCATTGCAGAACACCACACAAATATGCCCTGAACCTGTACCCGTCCATAAACTCCCTGTCTCACTGGAACGTCCCACTGCAGAACTCCACACAAATATGCCATGAACATGTACCCTCCATAACCTCCCTGTCTCACTTGAAAGTACCAATGCAGAACTCCACACAAATATGCCCTGAACCTGTACACTCAATAAAGTCATTGTCTCACTGGAAAGTACCAATGCAGAGCTCCCCACAAATATGCCCTGAACCTGTACCCTCCATAACCTCCCTGTCTCACTGGAACGTACCAATGCAGAACTTCACACAAATATGCCCTGATCCTGTACCCTCCATAACCTCCCTGTCTCACTGGAACGTACCATTGCAGAACACCACACAAATATGCCCTGAACCTGTACCCCTCCATAACCTCCCTGTCTCACTGGAACGTACCAATGCAGAACTCCACAGAAATATGCCCTGAACCTTTACCCGTCCATAACCTCCCTGTCTCACTGGAACGTCCAACTGCAGAACTCCACACAAATATGCCATGAACCTGTACCCTCCATAAGCTCCCTGTCTCACTTGAAAGTACCAATGCAGTACTCCACACAAATATGCCCTGAACCTGTACACTCCATAACGTCATTGTCTCACTGGAACGTACCAATGGAGAACTCCCCACAAATATGTCCGGAACCTGCACCCCTCCATAACCTCCCTGTCTCACTGGAACGTACCAATGCAGAACTCCAAACAAATATGCCCTGAAGCTGTACCCCTCCATAAACTCCCAGTGACACAGGAACGTACCAACGCAGAACTCCACACAAATATACCCTTAACATTTACCCTGCATAACCTCCCTGTCTCACTGGAACGTACCAATGCAGAACTCCACACAAATATGACCTGAATCTGTACCCCTCCATAACCTCCCTGTCTCACAGGAACGTACCAATGCAGAACTCCACACAAATATGCCCTGAACCTCTACCCTCCATATCCACCCTGTCTCACAGGAACGTACCAATACAGAATTCCACACAAATATGCCCTGAACCTGTACCCGCCCATAACCTCCTTGTCTCACTGGAACGTACCAATGCAGAACTCAACACAAATATGCCCTGAACCTGTACCCCTGCAAAACCTCCCTGTTTCACTGGAACGCACCAATGCCAAACTCCACTCAAATATGCACTGAACTTCTACCCTCCATATCCTCCCTGTCTCACAGGAACGTACCATTGCAGAACACCAGTCAAATATGCCCTAAACCTGTACCACTCCATAACCTCCCTGTCTCACTGGAACGTACCAATACAGAATTCCACACAAATATGCACTGAACCTGTACCCGCCCATAACCTCCTTGTCTCACTGGAACGTACCAATGCAGAACTCCACACAAATTTCCCCTGAACCTGTACCCCTCCATAACCTCCCTGTCTCACTGGATGGTACCAATGCAGAACTCCACACAAATATGCCCTGAACCTGTACTCCTCCATAACCTCACTGTGTCACCGGAACATACCACTGCAGAACTCCACACAAATATGCCCTGAACCTGTACCCATTGCATAAGCTCCCTGTTTCACTGGAACGCACCAATGCCGAACTCCACTCAAATATGCCCTGAACCTGTACCCTACAAAACCTCCCTGTCTCACTGGAACGTACCATTGCAGAACACCACACAAATATGCCCTAAACCCTTAACCGTCCATAAACTCCCTGTCTCACTGGAACGTCCCACTGCAGAACTCCACACAAATATGCCATGAACCTGTACCATCTATAACCACCCTGACTCACTGGAACGTCCCACTGCAGAACTCCACACAAATATGCCCTGATCCTGTACCCTCCATAACCTCCCTGTCTCACTGGAACGTACCATTGCAGAACACCACACAAATATTCCCTGAACCTGTACCCCTCCATAACCTCCCTGTCTCACTGGAACGTACCAATGCAGAACTCCACACAAATATGCCATGAACCTGTACCCTCCATAAGCTCCCTGTCTCACTTGAGAGTACCAATGCAGTACTCCACACAAATATGCCCTGAACCTGTACACTCCATAACGTCATTGTCTCACTGGAACGTACCAATGGAGAACTCCCCACAAATATGCCCTGAACCTGCACCCCTCCATAACCTCCCTGTCTCACTGGAACGTACCAATGCAGAACTCCAAACAAATATGCCCTGAACCTGTACCCCTCCATAAACTCCCAGTGATACAGGAACGTACCAACGCAGAACTCCACACAAATATACCCTGAACATTTACCCTCCATAACCTCCCTGTCTCACTGGAACGTACCAATGCAGAACTCCACACAAATATGACCTGAATCTGTACCCCTCCATAACCTCCCTGTCTCACAGGAACGTACCAGTGCAGAACTCCACACAAATATGCCCTGAACCTCTACCCTCCATATCCTCCCTGTCTCACAGGAACGTACCAATACAGAATTCCACACAAATATGCCCTGAACCTGTACCCGCCCATAACCTCCTTGTCTCACTGGAACGTACCAATGCAGAACTCAACACAAATATGCCCTGAACCTGTACCCCTGCATAACCTCCCTGTTTCACTGGAACACACCAATGCCAAACTCCACTCAAATATGCACTGAACCTGTACCCTGCAAAACCTCCCTGTCTCACTGGAACGTACCAATGCAGAACTCCACACAAATATGCCCTGAACCTGTAACCGTCCGTAAACTCCCTGTCTCACTGGAACGTCCCACTGCAGAACTCCACACAAATATGACATGAACCTGTACCCTCTATAACCTCCCTGTCTCACTGGACAGCACCAATGCAGAACTCCACACAAATATGCCCTGAACCTGTACCCATCCATAACCACCCTGTCTCACTGGAACGTACCATTGCAGAACGCCACACAAATATGCCCTGAACCTGTACCCTCCATAACCTCCCTGTCTCACTGGAATGTACCAAGGCAGAACTCCACACAAATATGCCCTGAACCTGTACACTCCATATCCTCCCTGTCTCACTGGAAAGTTCCATTGCAGAACACCATACAAATATGCCCTGAACCTGTACCCGTCCATAAACTCCCTGTCTCACTGGAACGTCCCACTGCAGAACTCCACACAAATATGCCATGAACATGTACCCTCCATAACCTCCCTGTCTCACTTGAAAGTACCAATGCAGAACTCCACACAAATATGCCCTGAACCTGTACACTCAATAAAGTCATTGTCTCACTGGAAAGTACCAATGCAGAGCTCCCCACAAATATGCCCTGAACCTGTACCCTCCATAACCTTCCTGTCTCACTGGAACGTACCATTGCAGAAGACCAGACAAATATGCCCTGAAACTGTACCACTCCATAACCTCTCTGTCTCACTGGAACGTACCAATGCAGAACACCACACAAATATGCCCGAAACCCTTAACCGTCCATAAACTCCCTGTCTCACTGGAACGTCCCACTGCAGAACTCCACACAAATATGCCATGAACCTGTACCATCTATAACCACCCTGACTCACTGGAACGTCCCAATGCAGAACTCCGCACAAATATGCCATGAACCTGTACCCTCTATAACCACCCTGTCTCACTGGAACGTACCACTGCAGAACTCCACACAAATATGCCCTGAACCTGTACCATCCATAACCACCGTGTCTCACTGGAACGTACCAATGCAGAACTTCACACAAATATGCCCTGATCCTGTACCCTCCATAACCTCCCTGTCTCACTGGAACGTACCATTGCAGAACACCACACAAATATGCCCTGAACCTGTACCCCTCCATAACCTCCCTGTCTCACTGGAACGTACCAATGCAGAACTCCACACAAATATGCCCTGAACCTGTACCCCTCCCCCTCCATAACCTCCCTGTCTCACTGGAACGTACCAATGCAGAACTCCACACAAATATGCCCTGAACCTGTAGCACTCCATAACCTCACTGTCTCACTGGAACGTACCACTGCAGAACTCCACACAAATATGCCCTAAACCTGTACCATCCATAACCACCGTGTTTCACTGGAACGTACAAATGCAGAACTTCACACAAATATGCCCTGATCCTGTACCCTCCATAACCTCCCTGTCTCACTGGAACGTACCATTGCAGAACACCACACAAATATTCCCTGAACCTGTACCCCTCCATAACCTCCCTGTCTCACTGGAACGTACCAATGCAGAACTCCACACAAATATGCCATGAACCTGTACCCTCCATAAGCTCCCTGTCTCACTTGAGAGTACCAATGCAGTACTCCACACAAATATGCCCTGAACCTGTACACTCCATAACGTCATTGTCTCACTGGAACGTACCAATGGAGAACTCCCCACAAATATGCCCTGAACCTGCACCCCTTCATAACCTCCCTGTCTCACTGGAACGTACCAATGCAGAACTCCAAACAAATATGCCCTGAACCTGTACCCCTCCATAAACTCCCAGTGATACAGGAACGTACCAACGCAGAACTCCACACAAATATACCCTGAACATTTACCCTCCATAACCTCCCTGTCTCACTGGAACGTACCAATGCAGAACTCAACACAAATATGCCCTGAACCTGTACCCCTGCATAACCTCCCTGTTTCACTGGAACACACCAATGCCAAACTCCACTCAAATATGCACTGAACCTGTACCCTGCAAAACCTCCCTGTCTCACTGGAACGTACCAATGCAGAACTCCACACAAATATGCCCTGAACCTGTAACCGTCCGTAAACTCCCTGTCTCACTGGAACGTCCCACTGCAGAACTCCACACAAATATGACATGAACCTGTACCCTCTATAACCTCCCTGTCTCACTGGACAGCACCAATGCAGAACTCCACACAAATATGCCCTGAACCTGTACCCATCCATAACCACCCTGTCTCACTGGAACGTACCATTGCAGAACGCCACACAAATATGCCCTGAACCTGTACCCTCCATAACCTCCCTGTCTCACTGGAATGTACCAAGGCAGAACTCCACACAAATATGCCCTGAACCTGTACACTCCATATCCTCCCTGTCTCACTGGAAAGTTCCATTGCAGAACACCATACAAATATGCCCTGAACCTGTACCCGTCCATAAACTCCCTGTCTCACTGGAACGTCCCACTGCAGAACTCCACACAAATATGCCATGAACATGTACCCTCCATAACCTCCCTGTCTCACATGAAAGTACCAATGCAGAACTCCACACAAATATGCCCTGAACCTGTACACTCAATAAAGTCATTGTCTCACTGGAAAGTACCAATGCAGAGCTCCCCACAAATATGCCCTGAACCTGTACCCTCCATAACCTTCCTGTCTCACTGGAACGTACCATTGCAGAACACCAGACAAATATGCCCTGAAACTGTACCACTCCATAACCTCTCTGTCTCACTGGAACGTACCAATGCAGAACTCCACACAAATATGCCCGAAACCCTTAACCGTCCATAAACTCCCTGTCTCACTGGAACGTCCCACTGCAGAACTCCACTCAAATATGCCATGAACCTGTACCATCTATAACCACCCTGACTCACTGGAACGTCCCACTGCAGAACTCCACACAAATATGCCATGAACCTGTACCCTCTATAACCACCCTGTCTCACTGTAACGTACCACTGCAGAACTCCGCACAAATATGCCCTGAACCTGTACCATCCATAACCACCGTGTCTCACTGGAACGTACCAATGCAGAACTTCACACAAATATGCCCTGATCCTGTACCCTCCATAACCTCCCTGTCTCACTGGAACGTACCATTGCAGAACACCACACAAATATGCCCTGAACCTGTACCCCTCCATAACCACCCTGTCTCACTGGAACGTACCAATGCAGAACTCCACACAAATATGCCCTGAACCTGTACCCCTCCCCCTCCATAACCTCCCTGTCTCACTGGAACGTACCAATGCAGAACTCCACACAAATATGCCCTGAACCTGTAGCACTCCATAACCTCACTGTCTCACTGGAACGTACCAATGCAGAACTCCACTCAAATATGCCGTGAACCTGTACCCTACAAAACCTCCCTGTCTCACTGGAACGTACCATTGCAGAACACCAGACAGATATGCCCTGAACCTGTACCACTCCATAACCTCCCTGTCTCACTGGAACGTACCAATGCAGAACTCCACACAAATATGCCCTAAACCCTTAACCGTCCATAAACTCCCTGTCTCACTGGAACGTACCACTGCAGAACTCCACACAAATATGCCATGAACCTGTACCCTCCATAAGCTCCCTGTCTCACTTGAGAGTACCAATGCAGTACTCCACACAAATATGCCCTGAACCTGTACCCCTCCATAACCTCCCTGTCTCACTGGAACGCACCAATGCAGAACTCCAAACAAATATGCCCTGAACCTGTACCCCTCCATAAACTCCCAGTGATACAGGAACGTACCAACGCAGAACTCCACACAAATATACCCTGAACATTTACCCTCCATAACCTCCCTGTCTCACTGGAACGTACCAATGCAGAACTCCACACAAATATACCCTGAACATTTACCCTCCATAACCTCCCTGTTTCACTGGAACACACCAATGCCAAACTCCACTCAAATATGCACTGAACCTGTACCCTGCAAAACCTCCCTGTCTCACTGGAACGTACCATTGCAGAACACCAGACAAATATGCCCTAAACCTGTACCACTCCATAACCTCCCTGTCTCAATGGAACGTACCAATGCAGAACTCCACACAAATATGCCCTGAACCTGTAACCGTCCGTAAACTCCCTGTCTCACTGGAACGTCCCACTGCAGAACTCCACACAAATATGACATGAACCTGTACCCTCTATAACCTCCCTGTCTCACTGGAAAGTACCAATGCAGAACTCCACACAAATATGCCCTGAACCTGTACCACTCCATAACCTCCCTGTCTCACTGGAACGTACCAATGCAGAACTCCACACAAATATGCCCTAAACCTTTAACCGTCCATAAACTCCCTGTCTCACTGGAACGTCCCACTGCAGAACTCCACACAAATATGCCATGAACCTGTACCATCTATAACGACCCTGACTCACTGGAACGTCCCACTGCAGAACTCCACACAAATATGCCATGAACCTGTACCCTCTATAACCACCCTGTCTCACTGGAACGTACCACTGCAGAACTCCACACAAATATGCCCTGAACCTGTACCCCCCCATAACCTCCCTGTCTCACTGGAACGTACCAATGCAGAACTCCACACAAATATGCCATGAACCTGTACCCTCCATAAGCTCCCTGTCTCACTTGAGAGTACCAATGCAGTACTCCACACAAATATGCCCTGAACCTGTACACTCCATAACGTCATTGTCTCACTGGAACGTACCAATGGAGAACTCCCCACAAATATGCCCTGAACCTGCACCCCTCCAAAACCTCCCTGTCTCACTGGAACGTACCAATGCAGAACTCCAAACAAATATGCCCTGAACCTGTACCCCTCCATAAACTCCCAGTGATACAGGAACGTACCAACGCAGAACTCCACACAAATATACCCTGAACATTTACCCTCCATAACCTCCCTGTCTCACTGGAACGTACCAATGCAGAACTCCACACAAATATGACCTGAATCTGTACCCCTCCATAACCTCCCTGTCTCACAGGAACGTACCAGTGCAGAACTCCACACAAATATGCCCTGAACCTCTACCCTCCATATCCTCCCTGTCTCACAGGAACGTACCAATACAGAATTCCACACAAATATGCCCTGAACCTGTACCCGCCCATAACCTCCTTGTCTCACTGGAACGTACCAATGCAGAACTCAACACAAATATGCCCTGAACCTGTACCCCTGCATAACCTCCCTGTTTCACTGGAACACACCAATGCCAAACTCCACTCAAATATGCACTGAACCTGTACCCTGCAAAACCTCCCTGTCTCACTGGAACGTAGCAATGCAGAACTCCACACAAATATGCCCTGAACCTGTAACCGTCCGTAAACTCCCTGTCTCACTGGAACGTCCCACTGCAGACCTCCACTCAAATATGACATGAACCTGTACCCTCTATAACCTCCCTGTCTCACTGCACAGCACCAATGCAGAACTCCACACAAATATGCCCTGAACCTGTACCCATCCATAACCACCCTGTCTCACTGGAACGTACCATTGCAGAACGCCACACAAATATGCCCTGAACCTGTACCCTCCATAACCTCCCTGTCTCACTGGAATGTACCAAGGCAGAACTCCACACAAATATGCCCTGAACCTGTACACTCCATATCCTCCCTGTCTCACTGGAAAGTTCCATTGCAGAACACCATACAAATATGCCCTGAACCTGTACCCGTCCATAAACTCCCTGTCTCACTGGAGCGTCCCACTGCAGAACTCCACACAAATATGCCATGAACATGTACCCTCCATAACCTCCCTGTCTCACTTGAAAGTACCAATGCAGAACTCCACACAAATATGCCCTGAACCTGTACACTCAATAAAGTCATTGTCTCACTGGAAAGTACCAATGCAGAGCTCCCCACAAATATGCCCTGAACCTGTACCCTCTATAACCTTCCTGTCTCACTGGAACGTACCATTGCAGAACACCAGACAAATATGCCCTGAAACTGTACCACTCCATAACCTCTCTGTCTCACTGGAACGTACCAATGCAGAACTCCACACAAATATGCCCGAAACCCTTAACCGTCCATAAATTCCCTGTCTCACTGGAACGTCCCACTGCAGAACTCCACACAAATATGCCATGAACCTGTACCATCTATAACCACCCTGACTCACTGGAACGTCCCACTGCAGAACTCCACACAAATATGCCATGAACCTGTACCCTCTATAACCACCCTGTCTCACTGGAACGTACCACTGCAGAACTCCACACAAATATGCCCTGAACCTGTACCATCCATAACCTCCCTGTCTCACTGGAACGTACCATTGCAGAACACCACACAAATATGCCCTGAACCTGTACCCCTCCATAACCTCCCTGTCTCACTGGAACGTACCAATGCAGAACTCCACACAAATATGCCCTGAACCTGTACCCCTCCCCCTCCATAACCTCCCTTTCTCACTGGAACGTACCAATGCAGAACTCCACACAAATATGCCCTGAACCTGTAGCACTCCATAACCTCACTGTCTCACTGGAACGTACCAATGCAGAACTCCACTCAAATATGCCCTGAACCTGTACCCTACAAAACCTCCCTGTCTCACTGGAACGTACCATTGCAGAACACCAGACAGATATGCCCTGAACCTGTACCACTCCATAACCTCCCTGTCTCACTGGAACGTACAAAAGCAGAACTCCACACAAATATGCCCTAAACCCTTAACCGTCCATAAACTCCCTGTCTCACTGGAACGTCCCACTGCAGAACTCCACACAAATATGCCATGAACCTGTACCCTCTATAACCACCCTGTCTCACTGGAACGTACCACTGCAGAACTCCACACAAATATGCCCTGAACCTGTACCATACATAACCACCGTGTCTCACTGGAACGTACCAATGCAGAACTTCACACAAATATGCCCTGATCCTGTACCCTCCATAACCTCCCTGTCTCACTGGAACGTACCATTGCAGAACACCACACAAATATTCCCTGAACCTGTACCCCTCCATAACCTCCCTGTCTCACTGGAACGTACCAATGCAGAACTCCACACAAATATGCCCTGAACCTTTACCCGTCCATAACCTCCCTGTCTCACTGGAACGTCCCACTGCAGAACTCCACACAAATATGCCATGAACCTGTACCCCTCCATAAACTCCCAGTGATACAGGAACGTACCAACGCAGA
Source organism: Hemitrygon akajei (assembly GCF_048418815.1). NCBI lineage: Eukaryota > Metazoa > Chordata > Chondrichthyes > Myliobatiformes > Dasyatidae > Hemitrygon > Hemitrygon akajei. The sequence goes on from NW_027331948.1 coordinate 1,807,514, forward strand.
ACTCCACACAAATATACCCTGAACATTTACCCTCCATAACCTCCCTGTCTCACTGGAACGTACCAATGCAGAACTCCACACAAATATACCCTGAACATTTACCCTCCATAACCTCCCTGTTTCACTGGAACACACCAATGCCAAACTCCACTCAAATATGCACTGAACCTGTACCCTGCAAAACCTCCCTGTCTCACTGGAACGTACCATTGCAGAACACCAGACAAATATGCCCTAAACCTGTACCACTCCATAACCTCCCTGTTTCACTGGAACGTACCAATGCAGAACTCCACACAAATATGCCCTGAACCTGTAACCGTCCGTAAACTCCCTGTCTCACTGGAACGTCCCACTGCAGAACTCCACACAAATATGACATGAACCTGTACCCTCTATAACCACCCTGACTCACTGGAACGTCCCACTGCAGAACTCCACACAAATATGCCATGAACCTGTACCCTCTATAACCACCCTGTCTCACTGGAACGTACCACTGCAGAACTCCACACAAATATGCCCTGATCCTGTACCCTCCATAACCTCCCTGTCTCACTGGAACGTACCATTGCAGAACACCACACAAATATTCCCTGAACCTGTACCCCTCCATAACCTCCCTGTCTCACTGGAACGTACCAATGCAGAACTCCACACAAATATGCCATGAACCTGTACCCTCCATAAGCTCCCTGTCTCACTTGAGAGTACCAATGCAGTACTCCACACAAATATGCCCTGAACCTGTACACTCCATAACGTCATTGTCTCACTGGAACGTACCAATGGAGAACTCCCCACAAATATGCCCTGAACCTGCACCCCTCCATAACCTCCCTGTCTCACTGGAACGTACCAATGCAGAACTCCAAACAAATATGCCCTGAACCTGTACCCCTCCATAAACTCCCAGTGATACAGGAACGTACCAACGCAGAACTCCACACAAATATACCCTGAACATTTACCCTCCATAACCTCCCTGTCTCACTGGAACGTACCAATGCAGAACTCCACACAAATATGACCTGAATCTGTACCCCTCCATAACCTCCCTGTCTCACAGGAACGTACCAGTGCAGAACTCCACACAAATATGCCCTGAACCTCTACCCTCCATATCCTCCCTGTCTCACAGGAACGTACCAATACAGAATTCCACACAAATATGCCCTGAACCTGTACCCGCCCATAACCTCCTTGTCTCACTGGAACGTACCAATGCAGAACTCAACACAAATATGCCCTGAACCTGTACCCCTGCATAACCTCCCTGTTTCACTGGAACACACCAATGCCAAACTCCACTCAAATATGCACTGAACCTGTACCCTGCAAAACCTCCCTGTCTCACTGGAACGTACCAATGCAGAACTCCACACAAATATGCCCTGAACCTGTAACCGTCCGTAAACTCCCTGTCTCACTGGAACGTCCCACTGCAGAACTCCACACAAATATGACATGAACCTGTACCCTCTATAACCTCCCTGTCTCACTGGACAGCACCAATGCAGAACTCCACACAAATATGCCCTGAACCTGTACCCATCCATAACCACCCTGTCTCACTGGAACGTACCATTGCAGAACGCCACACAAATATGCCCTGAACCTGTACCCTCCATAACCTCCCTGTCTCACTGGAATGTACCAAGGCAGAACTCCACACAAATATGCCCTGAACCTGTACACTCCATATCCTCCCTGTCTCACTGGAAAGTTCCATTGCAGAACACCATACAAATATGCCCTGAACCTGTACCCGTCCATAAACTCCCTGTCTCACTGGAACGTCCCACTGCAGAACTCCACACAAATATGCCATGAACATGTACCCTCCATAACCTCCCTGTCTCACTTGAAAGTACCAATGCAGAACTCAAAACAAATATGCCCTGAACCTGTACACTCAATAAAGTCATTGTCTCACTGGAAAGTACCAATGCAGAGCTCCCCACAAATATGCCCTGAACCTGTACCCTCCATAACCTTCCTGTCTCACTGGAACGTACCATTGCAGAAGACCAGACAAATATGCCCTGAAACTGTACCACTCCATAACCTCTCTGTCTCACTGGAACGTACCAATGCAGAACACCACACAAATATGCCCGAAACCCTTAACCGTCCATAAACTCCCTGTCTCACTGGAACGTCCCACTGCAGAACTCCACACAAATATGCCATGAACCTGTACCATCTATAACCACCCTGACTCACTGGAACGTCCCAATGCAGAACTCCGCACAAATATGCCATGAACCTGTACCCTCTATAACCACCCTGTCTCACTGGAACGTACCACTGCAGAACTCCACACAAATATGCCCTGAACCTGTACCATCCATAACCACCGTGTCTCACTGGAACGTACCAATGCAGAACTTCACACAAATATGCCCTGATCCTGTACCCTCCATAACCTCCCTGTCTCACTGGAACGTACCATTGCAGAACACCACACAAATATGCCCTGAACCTGTACCCCTCCATAACCTCCCTGTCTCACTGGAACGTACCAATGCAGAACTCCACACAAATATGCCCTGAACCTGTACCCCTCCCCCTCCATAACCTCCCTGGCTCACTGGAACGTACCAATGCAGAACTCCACACAAATATGCCCTGAACCTGTAGCACTCCATAACCTCACTGTCTCACTGGAACGTACCAATGCAGAACTCCACTCAAATATGCCCTGAACCTGTACCCTACAAAACCTCCCTGTCTCACTGGAACGTACCATTGCAGAACACCAGACAGATATGCCCTGAACCTGTACCACTCCATAACTCCCTGTCTCACTGGAACGTACCAATGCAGAACTCCACACAAATATGCCCTAAACCCTTAACCGTCCATAAACTCCCTGTCTCACTGGAAATTTCCAGTGCAGAACACCACACAAATATGCCCTGAACCTGTACCCGTGCATAAACTCCCTGTCTCACTGGAACGTCCCACTGCAGAACTCCACACAAATATGCCCTGAACCTGTACACTCAATAAAGTCATTGTCTCACTGGAAAGTACCAATGCAGAGCTCCCCACAAATATGCCCTGAACCTGTACCCCTCCATAACCTTCCTGTCTCACTGGAACGTACCATTGCAGAACACCAGACAAATATGCCCTGAACCTGTACCACTCCATAACCTCCCTGTCTCACTGGAAGGTAACAATGCAGAACTCCACACAAATATGCCCTAAACCCTTAACCGTCCATAAACTCCCTGTCTCACTGGAACGTCCCACTGCAGAACTCCACACAAATATGCCATGAACCTGTACCATCTATAACCACCCTGACTCACTGGAACGTCCCACTGCAGAACTCCACACAAATATGCCATGAACCTGTACCCTCTATAACCACCCTGTCTCACTGGAACGTACCACTGCAGAACTCCACACAAATATGCCCTAAACCTGTACCATCCATAACCACCGTGTTTCACTGGAACGTACAAATGCAGAACTTCACACAAATATGCCCTGATCCTGTACCCTCCATAACCTCCCTGTCTCACTGGAACGTACCATTGCAGAACACCACACAAATATTCCCTGAACCTGTACCCCTCCATAACCTCCCTGTCTCACTGGAACGTACCAATGCAGAACTCCACACAAATATGCCATGAACCTGTACCCTCCATAAGCTCCCTGTCTCACTTGAGAGTACCAATGCAGTACTCCACACAAATATGCCCTGAACCTGTACACTCCATAACGTCATTGTCTCACTGGAACGTACCAATGGAGAACTCCCCACAAATATGCCCTGAACCTGCACCCCTTCATAACCTCCCTGTCTCACTGGAACGTACCAATGCAGAACTCCAAACAAATATGCCCTGAACCTGTACCCCTCCATAAACTCCCAGTGATACAGGAACGTACCAACGCAGAACTCCACACAAATATACCCTGAACATTTACCCTCCATAACCTCCCTGTCTCACTGGAACGTACCAATGCAGAACTCAACACAAATATGCCCTGAACCTGTACCCCTGCATAACCTCCCTGTTTCACTGGAACACACCAATGCCAAACTCCACTCAAATATGCACTGAACCTGTACCCTGCAAAACCTCCCTGTCTCACTGGAACGTACCAATGCAGAACTCCACACAAATATGCCCTGAACCTTTAACCGTCCGTAAACTCCCTGTCTCACTGGAACGTCCCACTGCAGAACTCCACACAAATATGACATGAACCTGTACCCTCTATAACCTCCCTGTCTCACTGGACAGCACCAATGCAGAACTCCACACAAATATGCCCTGAACCTGTACCCATCCATAACCACCCTGTCTCACTGGAACGTACCATTGCAGAACGCCACACAAATATGCCCTGAACCTGTACCCTCCATAACCTCCCTGTCTCACTGGAATGTACCAAGGCAGAACTCCACACAAATATGCCCTGAACCTGTACACTCCATATCCTCCCTGTCTCACTGGAAAGTTCCATTGCAGAACACCATACAAATATGCCCTGAACCTGTACCCGTCCATAAACTCCCTGTCTCACTGGAACGTCCCACTGCAGAACTCCACACAAATATGCCATGAACATGTACCCTCCATAACCTCCCTGTCTCACTTGAAAGTACCAATGCAGAACTCCACACAAATATGCCCTGAACCTGTACACTCAATAAAGTCATTGTCTCACTGGAAAGTACCAATGCAGAGCTCCCCACAAATATGCCCTGAACCTGTACCCTCCATAACCTTCCTGTCTCACTGGAACGTACCATTGCAGAACACCAGACAAATATGCCCTGAAACTGTACCACTCCATAACCTCTCTGTCTCACTGGAACGTACCAATGCAGAACTCCACACAAATATGCCCGAAACCCTTAACCGTCCATAAACTCCCTGTCTCACTGGAACGTCCCACTGCAGAACTCCACTCAAATATGCCATGAACCTGTACCATCTATAACCACCCTGACTCACTGGAACGTCCCACTGCAGAACTCCACACAAATATGCCATGAACCTGTACCCTCTATAACCACCCTGTCTCACTGGAACGTACCACTGCAGAACTCCACACAAATATGCCCTGAACCTGTACCATCCATAACCACCGTGTCTCACTGGAACGTACCAATGCAGAACTTCACACAAATATGCCCTGATCCTGTACCCTCCATAACCTCCCTGTCTCACTGGAACGTACCATTGCAGAACACCACACAAATATGCCCTGAACCTGTACCCCTCCATAACCACCCTGTCTCACTGGAACGTACCAATGCAGAACTCCACACAAATATGCCCTGAACCTGTACCCCTCCCCCTCCATAACCTCCCTGTCTCACTGGAACGTACCAATGCAGAACTCCACACAAATATGCCCTGAACCTGTAGCACTCCATAACCTCACTGTCTCACTGGAACGTACCAATGCAGAACTCCACTCAAATATGCCGTGAACCTGTACCCTACAAAACCTCCCTGTCTCACTGGAACGTACCATTGCAGAACACCAGACAGATATGCCCTGAACCTGTACCACTCCATAACCTCCCTGTCTCACTGGAACGTACCAATGCAGAACTCCACACAAATATGCCCTAAACCCTTAACCGTCCATAAACTCCCTGTCTCACTGGAACGTACCACTGCAGAACTCCACACAAATATGCCATGAACCTGTACCCTCCATAAGCTCCCTGTCTCACTTGAGAGTACCAATGCAGTACTCCACACAAATATGCCCTGAACCTGTACACTCCATAACGTCATTGTCTCACTGGAACGTACCAATGGAGAACTCCCCACAAATATGCCCTGAACCTGTACCCCTCCATAAACTCCCAGTGATACAGGAACGTACCAACGCAGAACTCCACACAAATATACCCTGAACATTTACCCTCCATAACCTCCCTGTCTCACTGGAACGTACCAATGCAGAACTCCACACAAATATACCCTGAACATTTACCCTCCATAACCTCCCTGTTTCACTGGAACACACCAATGCCAAACTCCACTCAAATATGCACTGAACCTGTACCCTGCAAAACCTCCCTGTCTCACTGGAACGTACCAATGCAGAACTCCACACAAATATGCCCTGAACCTTTAACCGTCCGTAAACTCCCTGTCTCACTGGAACGTCCCACTGCAGAACTCCACACAAATATGACATGAACCTGTACCCTCTATAACCTCCCTGTCTCACTGGACAGCACCAATGCAGAACTCCACACAAATATGCCCTGAACCTGTACCCATCCATAACCACCCTGTCTCACTGGAACGTACCATTGCAGAACGCCACACAAATATGCCCTGAACCTGTACCCTCCATAACCTCCCTGTCTCACTGGAATGTACCAAGGCAGAACTCCACACAAATATGCCCTGAACCTGTACACTCCATATCCTCCCTGTCTCACTGGAAAGTTCCATTGCAGAACACCATACAAATATGCCCTGAACCTGTACCCGTCCATAAACTCCCTGTCTCACTGGAACGTCCCACTGCAGAACTCCACACAAATATGCCATGAACATGTACCCTCCATAACCTCCCTGTCTCACTTGAAAGTACCAATGCAGAACTCCACACAAATATGCCCTGAACCTGTACACTCAATAAAGTCATTGTCTCACTGGAAAGTACCAATGCAGAGCTCCCCACAAATATGCCCTGAACCTGTACCCTCCATAACCTTCCTGTCTCACTGGAACGTACCATTGCAGAACACCAGACAAATATGCCCTGAAACTGTACCACTCCATAACCTCTCTGTCTCACTGGAACGTACCAATGCAGAACTCCACACAAATATGCCCGAAACCCTTAACCGTCCATAAACTCCCTGTCTCACTGGAACGTCCCACTGCAGAACTCCACTCAAATATGCCATGAACCTGTACCATCTATAACCACCCTGACTCACTGGAACGTCCCACTGCAGAACTCCACACAAATATGCCATGAACCTGTACCCTCTATAACCACCCTGTCTCACTGGAACGTACCACTGCAGAACTCCACACAAATATGCCCTGAACCTGTACCATCCATAACCACCGTGTCTCACTGGAACGTACCAATGCAGAACTTCACACAAATATGCCCTGATCCTGTACCCTCCATAACCTCCCTGTCTCACTGGAACGTACCATTGCAGAACACCACACAAATATGCCCTGAACCTGTACCCCTCCATAACCACCCTGTCTCACTGGAACGTACCAATGCAGAACTCCACACAAATATGCCCTGAACCTGTACCCCTCCCCCTCCATAACCTCCCTGTCTCACTGGAACGTACCAATGCAGAACTCCACACAAATATGCCCTGAACCTGTAGCACTCCATAACCTCACTGTCTCACTGGAACGTACCAATGCAGAACTCCACTCAAATATGCCGTGAACCTGTACCCTACAAAACCTCCCTGTCTCACTGGAACGTACCATTGCAGAACACCAGACAGATATGCCCTGAACCTGTACCACTCCATAACCTCCCTGTCTCACTGGAACGTACCAATGCAGAACTCCACACAAATATGCCCTAAACCCTTAACCGTCCATAAACTCCCTGTCTCACTGGAACGTACCACTGCAGAACTCCACACAAATATGCCATGAACCTGTACCCTCCATAAGCTCCCTGTCTCACTTGAGAGTACCAATGCAGTACTCCACACAAATATGCCCTGAACCTGTACACTCCATAACGTCATTGTCTCACTGGAACGTACCAATGGAGAACTCCCCACAAATATGCCCTGAACCTGTACCCCTCCATAAACTCCCAGTGATACAGGAACGTACCAACGCAGAACTCCACACAAATATACCCTGAACATTTACCCTCCATAACCTCCCTGTCTCACTGGAACGTACCAATGCAGAACTCCACACAAATATACCCTGAACATTTACCCTCCATAACCTCCCTGTTTCACTGGAACACACCAATGCCAAACTCCACTCAAATATGCACTGAACCTGTACCCTGCAAAACCTCCCTGTCTCACTGGAACGTACCATTGCAGAACACCAGACAAATATGCCCTAAACCTGTACCACTCCATAACCTCCCTGTCTCACTGGAACGTACCAATGCAGAACTCCACACAAATATGCCCTGAACCTGTAACCGTCCGTAAACTCCCTGTCTCACTGGAACGTCCCACTGCAGAACTCCACACAAATATGACATGAACCTGTACCCTCTATAACCTCCCTGTCTCACTGGAAAGTACCAATGCAGAACTCCACACAAATATGCCCTGAACCTGTACCCATCCATAACCACCCTGTCTCACTGGAACGTACCATTGCAGAACGCCACACAAATATGCCCTGAACCTGTACCCTCCATAACCTCCCTGTCTCACTGGAATGTACCAAGGCAGAACTCCACACAAATATGCCCTGAACCTGTACACTCCATATCCTCCCTGTCTCACTGGAAATTTCCAGTGCAGAACACCACACAAATATGCCCTGAACCTGTACCCGTCCATAAACTCCCTGTCTCACTGGAACGTCCCACTGCAGAACTCCACACAAATATGCCCTGAACCTGTACACTCAATAAAGTCATTGTCTCACTGGAAAGTACCAATGCAGAGCTCCCCACAAATATGCCCTGAACCTGTACCCCTCCATAACCTTCCTGTCTCACTGGAACGTACCATTGCAGAACACCAGACAAATATGCCCTGAACCTGTACCACTCCATAACCTCCCTGTCTCACTGGAACGTACCAATGCAGAACTCCACACAAATATGCCCTAAACCTTTAACCGTCCATAAACTCCCTGTCTCACTGGAACGTCCCACTGCAGAACTCCACACAAATATGCCATGAACCTGTACCATCTATAACGACCCTGACTCACTGGAACGTCCCACTGCAGAACTCCACACAAATATGCCATGAACCTGTACCCTCTATAACCACCCTGTCTCACTGGAACGTACCACTGCAGAACTCCACACAAATATGCCCTGAACCTGTACCCCCCCATAACCTCCCTGTCTCACTGGAACGTACCAATGCAGAACTCCACACAAATATGCCATGAACCTGTACCCTCCATAAGCTCCCTGTCTCACTTGAGAGTACCAATGCAGTACTCCACACAAATATGCCCTGAACCTGTACACTCCATAACGTCATTGTCTCACTGGAACGTACCAATGGAGAACTCCCCACAAATATGCCCTGAACCTGCACCCCTCCAAAACCTCCCTGTCTCACTGGAACGTACCAATGCAGAACTCCAAACAAATATGCCCTGAACCTGTACCCCTCCATAAACTCCCAGTGATACAGGAACGTACCAACGCAGAACTCCACACAAATATACCCTGAACATTTACCCTCCATAACCTCCCTGTCTCACTGGAACGTACCAATGCAGAACTCCACACAAATATGATCTGAATCTGTACCCCTCCATAACCTCCCTGTCTCACAGGAACGTACCAGTGCAGAACTCCACACAAATATGCCCTGAACCTCTACCCTCCATATCCTCCCTGTCTCACAGGAACGTACCAATACAGAATTCCACACAAATATGCCCTGAACCTGTACCCGCCCATAACCTCCTTGTCTCACTGGAACGTACCAATGCAGAACTCAACACAAATATGCCCTGAACCTGTACCCCTGCATAACCTCCCTGTTTCACTGGAACACACCAATGCCAAACTCCACTCAAATATGCACTGAACCTGTACCCTGCAAAACCTCCCTGTCTCACTGGAACGTAGCAATGCAGAACTACACACAAATATGCCCTGAACCTGTAACCGTCCGTAAACTCCCTGTCTCACTGGAACGTCCCACTGCAGACCTCCACTCAAATATGACATGAACCTGTACCCTCTATAACCTCCCTGTCTCACTGCACAGCACCAATGCAGAACTCCACACAAATATGCCCTGAACCTGTACCCATCCATAACCACCCTGTCTCACTGGAACGTACCATTGCAGAACGCCACACAAATATGCCCTGAACCTGTACCCTCCATAACCTCCCTGTCTCACTGGAATGTACCAAGGCAGAACTCCACACAAATATGCCCTGAACCTGTACACTCCATATCCTCCCTGTCTCACTGGAAAGTTCCATTGCAGAACACCATACAAATATGCCCTGAACCTGTACCCGTCCATAAACTCCCTGTCTCACTGGAACGTCCCACTGCAGAACTCCACACAAATATGCCATGAACATGTACCCTCCATAACCTCCCTGTCTCACTTGAAAGTACCAATGCAGAACTCCACACAAATATGCCCTGAACCTGTACACTCAATAAAGTCATTGTCTCACTGGAAAGTACCAATGCAGAGCTCCCCACAAATATGCCCTGAACCTGTACCCTCTATAACCTTCCTGTCTCACTGGAACGTACCATTGCAGAACACCAGACAAATATGCCCTGAAACTGTACCACTCCATAACCTCTCTGTCTCACTGGAACGTACCAATGCAGAACTCCACACAAATATGCCCGAAACCCTTAACCGTCCATAAATTCCCTGTCTCACTGGAACGTCCCACTGCAGAACTCCACACAAATATGCCATGAACCTGTACCATCTATAACCACCCTGACTCACTGGAACGTCCCACTGCAGAACTCCACACAAATATGCCATGAACCTGTACCCTCTATAACCACCCTGTCTCACTGGAACGTACCACTGCAGAACTCCACACAAATATGCCCTGAACCTGTACCATCCATAACCTCCCTGTCTCACTGGAACGTACCATTGCAGAACACCACACAAATATGCCCTGAACCTGTACCCCTCCATAACCTCCCTGTCTCACTGGAACGTACCAATGCAGAACTCCACACAAATATGCCCTGAACCTGTACCCCTCCCCCTCCATAACCTCCCTTTCTCACTGGAACGTACCAATGCAGAACTCCACACAAATATGCCCTGAACCTGTAGCACTCCATAACCTCACTGTCTCACTGGAACGTACCAATGCAGAACTCCACTCAAATATGCCCTGAACCTGTACCCTACAAAACCTCCCTGTCTCACTGGAACGTACCATTGCAGAACACCAGACAGATATGCCCTGAACCTGTACCACTCCATAACCTCCCTGTCTCACTGGAACGTACCAAAGCAGAACTCCACACAAATATGCCCTAAACCCTTAACCGTCCATAAACTCCCTGTCTCACTGGAACGTCCCACTGCAGAACTCCACACAAATATGCCATGAACCTGTACCCTCTATAACCACCCTGTCTCACTGGAACGTACCACTGCAGAACTCCACACAAATATGCCCTGAACCTGTACCATACATAACCACCGTGTCTCACTGGAACGTACCAATGCAGAACTTCACACAAATATGCCCTGATCCTGTCGCCTCCATAACCTCCCTGTCTCACTGGAACGTACCATTGCAGAACACCACACAAATATTCCCTGAACCTGTACCCCTCCATAACCTCCCTGTCTCACTGGAACGTACCAATGCAGAACTCCACACAAATATGCCCTGAACCTTTACCCGTCCATAACCTCCCTGTCTCACTGGAACGTCCCACTGCAGAACTCCACACAAATATGCCATGAACCTGTACCCTCCATAAGCTCCCTGTCTCACTTGAGAGTACCAATGCAGTACTCCACACAAATATGCCCTGAACCTGTACACTCCATAACGTCATTGTCTCACTGGAACGTACCAATGGAGAACTCCCCACAAATATGCCCTGAACCTGTACCCCTCCATAAACTCCCAGTGATACAGGAACGTACCAACGCAGAACTCCACACAAATATACCCTGAACATTTACCCTCCATAACCTCCCTGTCTCACTGGAACGTACCAATGCAGAACTCCACACAAATATACCCTGAACATTTACCCTCCATAACCTCCCTGTTTCACTGGAACACACCAATGCCAAACTCCACTCAAATATGCACTGAACCTGTACCCTGCAAAACCTCCCTGTCTCACTGGAACGTACCATTGCAGAACACCAGACAAATATGCCCTAAACCTGTACCACTCCATAACCTCCCTGTTTCACTGGAACGTACCAATGCAGAACTCCACACAAATATGCCCTGAACCTGTAACCGTCCGTAAACTCCCTGTCTCACTGGAACGTCCCACTGCAGAACTCCACACAAATATGACATGAACCTGTACCCTCTATAACCTCCCTGTCTCACTGGAAAGTACCAATGCAGAACTCCACACAAATATGCCCTGAACCTGTACCCATCCATAACCACCCTGTCTCACTGGAACGTACCATTGCAGAACGCCACACAAATATGCCCTGAACCTGTACCCTCCATAACCTCCCTGTCTCACTGGAAATTTCCAGTGCAGAACACCACACAAATATGCCCTGAACCTGTACCCGTCCATAAACTCCCTGTCTCACTGGAACGTCCCACTGCAGAACTCCACACAAATATGCCCTGAACCTGTACACTCAATAAAGTCATTGTCTCACTGGAAAGTACCAATGCAGAGCTCCCCACAAATATGCCCTGAACCTGTACCCCTCCATAACCTTCCTGTCTCACTGGAACGTACCATTGCAGAACACCAGGCAAATATGCCCTGAACCTGTACCACTCCATAACCTCCCTGTCTCACTGGAACGTACCAATGCAGAACTCCACACAAATATGCCCTAAACCCTTAACCGTCCATAAACTCCCTGTCTCACTGGAACGTCCCACTGCAGAACTCCACAAAAATATGCCATGAACCTGTACCATCTATAACCACCCTGACTCACTGGAACGTCCCACTGCAGAACTCCACACAAATATGCCATGAACCTGTACCCTCTATAACCACCCTGTCTCACTGGAACGTACCACTGCAGAACTCCACACAAATATGCCCTGAACCTGTACCATCCATAACCACCGTGTCTCACTGGAACGTACCAATGCAGAACTTCACACAAATATGCCCTGATCCTGTACCCTCCATAACCTCCCTGTCTCACTGGAACGTACCATTGCAGAACACCCCACAAATATGCCCTGAACCTGTACCCTCTATAACCTTCCTGTCTCACTGGAACGTACCATTGCAGAACACCAGACAAATATGCCCTGAAACTGTACCACTCCATAACCTCTCTGTCTCACTGGAACGTACCAATGCAGAACTCCACACAAATATGCCCGAAACCCTTAACCGTCCATAAATTCCCTGTCTCACTGGAACGTCCCACTGCAGAACTCCACACAAATATGCCATGAACCTGTACCATCTATAACCACCCTGACTCACTGGAACGTCCCACTGCAGAACTCCACACAAATATGCCATGAACCTGTACCCTCTATAACCACCCTGTCTCACTGGAACGTACCACTGCAGAACTCCACACAAATATGCCCTGAACCTGTACCATCCATAACCTCCCTGTCTCACTGGAACGTACCATTGCAGAACACCACACAAATATGCCCTGAACCTGTACCCCTCCATAACCTCCCTGTCTCACTGGAACGTACCAATGCAGAACTCCACACAAATATGCCCTGAACCTGTACCCCTCCCCCTCCATAACCTCCCTTTCTCACTGGAACGTACCAATGCAGAACTCCACACAAATATGCCCTGAACCTGTAGCACTCCATAACCTCACTGTCTCACTGGAACGTACCAATGCAGAACTCCACTCAAATATGCCCTGAACCTGTACCCTACAAAACCTCCCTGTCTCACTGGAACGTACCATTGCAGAACACCAGACAGATATGCCCTGAACCTGTACCACTCCATAACCTCCCTGTCTCACTGGAACGTACCAAAGCAGAACTCCACACAAATATGCCCTAAACCCTTAACCGTCCATAAACTCCCTGTCTCACTGGAACGTCCCACTGCAGAACTCCACACAAATATGCCATGAACCTGTACCCTCTATAACCACCCTGTCTCACTGGAACGTACCACTGCAGAACTCCACACAAATATGCCCTGAACCTGTACCATACATAACCACCGTGTCTCACTGGAACGTACCAATGCAGAACTTCACACAAATATGCCCTGATCCTGTCGCCTCCATAACCTCCCTGTCTCACTGGAACGTACCATTGCAGAACACCACACAAATATTCCCTGAACCTGTACCCCTCCATAACCTCCCTGTCTCACTGGAACGTACCAATGCAGAACTCCACACAAATATGCCCTGAACCTTTACCCGTCCATAACCTCCCTGTCTCACTGGAACGTCCCACTGCAGAACTCCACACAAATATGCCATGAACCTGTACCCTCCATAAGCTCCCTGTCTCACTTGAGAGTACCAATGCAGTACTCCACACAAATATGCCCTGAACCTGTACACTCCATAACGTCATTGTCTCACTGGAACGTACCAATGGAGAACTCCCCACAAATATGCCCTGAACCTGTACCCCTCCATAAACTCCCAGTGATACAGGAACGTACCAACGCAGAACTCCACACAAATATACCCTGAACATTTACCCTCCATAACCTCCCTGTCTCACTGGAACGTACCAATGCAGAACTCCACACAAATATACCCTGAACATTTACCCTCCATAACCTCCCTGTTTCACTGGAACACACCAATGCCAAACTCCACTCAAATATGCACTGAACCTGTACCCTGCAAAACCTCCCTGTCTCACTGGAACGTACCATTGCAGAACACCAGACAAATATGCCCTAAACCTGTACCACTCCATAACCTCCCTGTTTCACTGGAACGTACCAATGCAGAACTCCACACAAATATGCCCTGAACCTGTAACCGTCCGTAAACTCCCTGTCTCACTGGAACGTCCCACTGCAGAACTCCACACAAATATGACATGAACCTGTACCCTCTATAACCTCCCTGTCTCACTGGAAAGTACCAATGCAGAACTCCACACAAATATGCCCTGAACCTGTACCCATCCATAACCACCCTGTCTCACTGGAACGTACCATTGCAGAACGCCACACAAATATGCCCTGAACCTGTACCCTCCATAACCTCCCTGTCTCACTGGAAATTTCCAGTGCAGAACACCACACAAATATGCCCTGAACCTGTACCCGTCCATAAACTCCCTGTCTCACTGGAACGTCCCACTGCAGAACTCCACACAAATATGCCCTGAACCTGTACACTCAATAAAGTCATTGTCTCACTGGAAAGTACCAATGCAGAGCTCCCCACAAATATGCCCTGAACCTGTACCCCTCCATAACCTTCCTGTCTCACTGGAACGTACCATTGCAGAACACCAGGCAAATATGCCCTGAACCTGTACCACTCCATAACCTCCCTGTCTCACTGGAACGTACCAATGCAGAACTCCACACAAATATGCCCTAAACCCTTAACCGTCCATAAACTCCCTGTCTCACTGGAACGTCCCACTGCAGAACTCCACAAAAATATGCCATGAACCTGTACCATCTATAACCACCCTGACTCACTGGAACGTCCCACTGCAGAACTCCACACAAATATGCCATGAACCTGTACCCTCTATAACCACCCTGTCTCACTGGAACGTACCACTGCAGAACTCCACACAAATATGCCCTGAACCTGTACCATCCATAACCACCGTGTCTCACTGGAACGTACCAATGCAGAACTTCACACAAATATGCCCTGATCCTGTACCCTCCATAACCTCCCTGTCTCACTGGAACGTACCATTGCAGAACACCACACAAATATGCCCTGAACCTGTACCCCTCCATAACCTCCCTGTCAAACTGGAACGTACCAATGCAGAACTCCACACAAATATGCCCTGAACCTTTACCCTCCATAACCTCCCTGTCTCACTGGAACGTACCAATGCAGAACTCCACACAAATATGACCTGAATCTGTACCCCTCCATAACCTCCCTGTCTCACAGGAACGTACCATTGCAGAACACCAGACAAATATGCCCTGAACCTGTACCACTCCATAACCTCCCTGTCTCACTGGAACGTACCAATGCAGAACTCCACACAAATATGCCCTAAACCCTTAACCGTCCATAAACTGCCTGTCTCACTGGAACATCCCACTGCAGAACTCCACACAAATATGCCATGAACCTGTACCATCTATAACCACCCTGACTCACTGGAATGTCCCACTGCAGAACTGCACATAAATATGCCATGAACCTGTACCCTCTATAACCACCCTGTCTCACTGGAACGTACCACTGCAGAACTCCACACAAATATGCCCTGAACCTGTACGCCTCCATAACCTCCCTGTCTCACAGGAACGTACCAGTGCAGAACTCCACACAAATATGCCCTGAACCTCTACCCTCCATATCCTCCCTGTCTCACAGGAACGTACCAATACAGAATTCCACACAAATATGCCCTGAACCTGTACCCGCCCATAACCTCCTTGTCTCACTGGAACGTACCAATGCAGAACTCAACACAAATATGCCCTGAACCTGTACCCCTGCATAACCTCCCTGTTTCACTGGAACACACCAATGCCAAACTCCACTCAAATATGCACTGAACCTGTACCCTGCAAAACCTCCCTGTCTCACTGGAACGTACCATTGCAGAACACCAGACAAATATGCCCTAAACCTGTACCACTCCATAACCTCCCTGTCTCACTGGAACGTACCAATGCAGAACTCCACAAAAATATGCCCTGAACCTGTAACCGTCCGTAAACTCCCTGTCTCACTGGAACGTCCCACTGCAGAACTCCACACAAATATGACATGAACCTGTACCCTCTATAACCTCCCTGTCTCACTGGAAAGTACCAATGCAGAACTCCACACAAATATGCCCTGAACCTGTACCCATCCATAACCACCCTGTCTCACTGGAACGTACCATTGCAGAACGCCACACAAATATGCCCTGAACCTGTACCCTCCATAACCTCCCTGTCTCACTGGAATGTACCAAGGCAGAACTCCACACAAATATGCCCTGAACCTGTACACTCCATATCCTCCCTGTCTCACTGGAAATTTCCAGTGCAGAACACCACACAAATATGCCCTGAACCTGTACCCGTCCATAAACTCCCTGTCTCACTGGAACGTCCCACTGCAGAACTCCACACAAATATGCCCTGAACCTGTACACTCAATAAAGTCATTGTCGCACTGGAAAGTACCAATGCAGAGCTCCCCACAAATATGCCCTGAACCTGTACCCCTCCATAACCTTCCTGTCTCACTGGAACGTACCATTGCAGAACACCAGACAAATATGCCCTGAACCTGTACCACTCCATAACATCCCTGTCTCACTGGAACGTACCAATGCAGAACTCCACACAAATATGCCCTAAACCCTTAACCGTCCATAAACTCCCTGTCTCACTGGAACGTCCCACTGCAGAACTCCACACAAATATGCCATGAACCTGTACCAGCTATAACCATCCTGACTCACTGGAACGTCCCACTGCAGAACGCCACACAAATATGCCATGAACCTGTACCCTCTATAACCACCCTGTCTCACTGGAACGTACCACTGCAGAACTCCACACAAATATGCCCTGAACCTGTACCATCCATAACCACCGTGTCTCACTGGAACGTACCAATGCAGAACTTCACACAAATATGCCCTGATCCTGTACCCTCCATAACCTCCCTGTCTCACTGGAACGTACCATTGCAGAACACCACACAAATATGCCCTGAACCTGTACCCCTCCATAACCTCCCTGTCAAACTGGAACGTACCATTGCAGAACGCCACACAAATATGCCCTGAACCTGTACCCTCCATAACCTCCCTGTCTCACTGGAATGTACCAAGGCAGAACTCCACACAAATATGCCCTGAACCTGTACACTCCATATCCTCCCTGTCTCACTGGAAATTTCCAGTGCAGAACACCACACAAATATGCCCTGAACCTGTACCCGTCCATAAACTCCCTGTCTCACTGGAACGTCCCACTGCAGAACTCCACACAAATATGCCCTGAACCTGTACACTCAATAAAGTCATTGTCTCACTGGAAAGTACCAATGCAGAGCTCCCCACAAATATGCCCTGAACCTGTACCCCTCCATAACCTTCCTGTCTCACTGGAACGTACCATTGCAGAACACCAGACAAATATGCCCTGAACCTGTACCACTCCATAACCTCCCTGTCTCACTGGAACGTACCAATGCAGAACTCCACACAAATATGCCCTAAACCCTTAACCGTCCATAAACTCCCTGTCTCACTGGAACGTCCCACTGCAGAACTCCACACAAATATGCCATGAACCTGTACCATCTATAACCATCCTGACACACTGGAACGTCCCACTGCAGAACGCCACACAAATATGCCATGAACCTGTACCCTCTATAACCACCCTGTCTCACTGGAACGTACCACTGCAGAACTCCACACAAATATGCCCTGAACCTGTACCATCCATAACCACCGTGTCTCACTGGAACGTACCAATACAGAATTCCACACAAATATGCCCTGAACCTGTACCCGCCCATAACCTCCTTGTCTCACTGGAACGTACCAATGCAGAACTCAACACAAATATGCCCTGAACCTGTACCCCGGCAAAACCTCCCTGTTTCACTGGAACGCACCAATGCCAAACTCCACTCAAATATGCACTGAACCTCTACCCTCCATATCCTCCCTGTCTCACAGGAACGTACCATTGCAGAACACCAGTCAAATATGCCCTAAACCTGTACCACTCCATAACCTCCCTGTCTCACTGGAACGTACCATTGCAGAACACCAGACAAATATGCCCTGAAACTGTACCACTCCATAACCTCTCTGTCTCACTGGAACGTACCAATGCAGAACTCCACACAAATATGCCCGAAACCCTTAACCGTCCATAAACTCCCTGTCTCACTGGAACGTCCCACTGCAGAACTCCACTCAAATATGCCATGAACCTGTACCATCTATAACCACCCTGACTCACTGGAACGTCCCACTGCAGAACTCCACACAAATATGCCATGAACCTGTACCCTCTATAACCACCGTGTCTCACTGGAACGTACCAATGCAGAACTTCACACAAATATGCCCTGATCCTGTACCCTCCATAACCTCCCTGTCTCACTGGAACGTACCATTGCAGAACACCACACAAATATGCCCTGAACCTGTACCCCTCCATAACCTCCCTGTCTCACTGGAACGTACCAATGCAGAACTCCACACAAATATGCCCTGAACCTGTACCCCTCCCCCTCCATAACCTCCCTGTCTCACTGGAACGTACCAATGCAGAACTCCACTCAAATATGCCCTGAACCTGTACCCTACAAAACCTCCCTGTCTCACTGGAACGTACCATTGCAGAACACCAGACAGATATGCCCTGAACCTGTACCACTCCATAACCTCCCTGTCTCACTGGAACGTACCAATGCAGAACTCCACACAAATATGCCCTAAACCCTTAACCGTCCATAAACTCCCTGTCTCACTGGAACGTCCCACTGCAGAACTCCACACAAATATGCCATGAACCTGTACCCTCCATAAGCTCCCTGTCTCACTTGAGAGTACCAATGCAGTACTCCACACAAATATGCCCTGAACCTGTACACTCCATAACGTCATTGTCTCACTGGAACGTACCAATGGAGAACTCCCCACAAATATGCCCTGAACCTGTACCCCTCCATAAACTCCCAGTGATACAGGAACGTACCAACGCAGAACTCCACACAAATATACCCTGAACATTTACCCTCCATAACCTCCCTGTCTCACTGGAACGTACCAATGCAGAACTCCACACAAATATACCCTGAACATTTACCCTCCATAACCTCCCTGTTTCACTGGAACACACCAATGCCAAACTCCACTCAAATATGCACTGAACCTGTACCCTGCAAAACCTCCCTGTCTCACTGGAACGTATCATTGCAGAACACCAGACAAATATGCCCTAAACCTGTACCACTCCATAACCTCCCTGTCTCACTGGAACGCACCAATGCAGAACTCCACACAAATATGCCCTGAACCTGTAACCGTCCGTAAACTCCCTGTCTCACTGGAACGTCCCACTGCAGAACTCCACACAAATATGACATGAACCTGTACCCTCTATAACCTCCCTGTCTCACTGGAAAGTACCAATGCAGAACTCCACACAAATATGCCCTGAACCTGTACCCATCCATAACCACCCTGTCTCACTGGAACGTACCATTGCAGAACGCCACACAAATATGCCCTGAACCTGTACCCTCCATAACCTCCCTGTCTCACTGGAATGTACCAAGGCAGAACTCCACACAAATATGCCCTGAACCTGTACACTCCATATCCTCCCTGTCTCACTGGAAATTTCCAGTGCAGAACACCACACAAATATGCCCTGAACCTGTACCCGTCCATTTACTCCCTGTCTCACTGGAACGTCCCACTGCAGAACTCCACACAAATATGCCCTGAACCTGTACACTCAATAAAGTCATTGTCTCACTGGAAAGTACCAATGCAGAGCTCCCCACAAATATGCCCTGAACCTGTACCCCTCCATAACCTTCCTGTCTCACTGGAACGTACCATTGCAGAACACCAGACAAATATGCCCTGAACCTGTACCACTCCATAACCTCCCTGTCTCACTGGAACGTACCAATGCAGAACTCCACACAAATATGCCCTAAACCTTTAACCGTCCATAAACTCCCTGTCTCACTGGAACGTCCCACTGCAGAACTCCACACAAATATGCCATGAACCTGTACCATCTATAACCACCCTGACTCACTGGAACGTCCCACTGCAGAACTCCACACAAATATGCCATGAACCTGTACCCTCTATAACCACCCTGTCTCACTGGAACGTACCACTGCAGAACTCCACACAAATATGCCCTGAACCTGTACCATCCATAACCACCGTGTCTCACTGGAACGTACAAATGCAGAACTTCACACAAAAATGCCCTGATCCTGTACCCTCCATAACCTCCCTGTCTCACTGGAACGTACCATTGCAGAACACCACACAAATATTCCCTGAACCTGTACCCCCCCCATAACCTCCCTGTCTCACTGGAACGTACCAATGCAGAACTCCACACAAATATGCCATGAACCTGTACCCTCCATAAGCTCCCTGTCTCACTTGAGAGTACCAATGCAGTACTCCACACAAATATGCCCTGAACCTGTACACTCCATAACGTCATTGTCTCACTGGAACGTACCAATGGAGAACTCCCCACAAATATGCCCCGAACCTGCACCCCTCCGTAACCTCCCTGTCTCACTGGAACGTACCAATGCAGAACTCCAAACAAATATGCCCTGAACCTGTACCCCTCCATAAACTCCCTGTGATACAGGAACGTACCAACGCAGAACTCCACACAAATATACCCTGAACATTTACCCTCCATAACCTCCCTGTCTCACTGGAACGTACCAATGCAGAACTCCACACAAATATGACCTGAATCTGTACCCCTCCATAACCTCCCTGTCTCACAGGAACGTACCAGTGCAGAACTCCACACAAATATGCCCTGAACCTCTACCCTCCATATCCTCCCTGTCTCACAGGAACGTACCAATACAGAATTCCACACAAATATGCCCTGAACCTGTACCCGCCCATAACCTCCTTGTCTCACTGGAACGTACCAATGCAGAACTCAACACAAATATGCCCTGAACCTGTACCCCTGCATAACCTCCCTGTTTCACTGGAACACACCAATGCCAAACTCCACTCAAATATGCACTGAACCTGTACCCTGCAAAACCTCCCTGTCTCACTGGAACGTACCAATGCAGAACTCCACACAAATATGCCCTGAACATGTAACCGTCCGTAAACTCCCTGTCTCACTGGAACGTCCCACTGCAGAACTCCACACAAATATGACATGAACCTGTACCCTCTATAACCTCCCTGTCTCACTGGACAGCACCAATGCAGAACTCCACACAAATATGCCCTGAACCTGTACCCCTCCATAACCTCCCCGTCTCACTGGAATGTACCAAGGCAGAACTCCACACAAATATGCCCTGAACCTGTACACTCCATATCCTCCCTGTCTCACTGGAAAGTTCCATTGCAGAACACCATACAAATATGCCCTGAACCTGTACCCGTCCATAAACTCCCTGTCTCACTGGAACGTCCCACTGCAGAACTCCACACAAATATGCCATGAACATGTACCCTCCATAACCTCCCTGTCTCACTTGAAAGTACCAATGCAGAACTCCACACAAATATGCCCTGAACCTGTACACTCAATAAAGTCATTGTCTCACTGGAAAGTACCAATGCAGAACTCCACACAAATATGCCCGAAACCCTTAACCGTCCATAAACTCCCTGTCTCACTGGAACGTCCCACTGCAGAACTCCACACAAATATGCCATGAACCTGTACCATCTATAACCACCCTGACTCACTGGAACGTCCCACTGCAGAACTCCACACAAATATGCCATGAACCTGTACCCTCTATAACCACCCTGTCTCACTGGAACGTACCACTGCAGAACTCCACACAAATATGCCCTGAACCTGTACCATCCATAACCTCCCTGTCTCACTGGAACGTACCATTGCAGAACACCACACAAAAATATGCCCTGAACCTGTACCCCTCCATAACCTCCCTGTCTCACTGGAACGTACCAATGCAGAACTCCACACAAATATGCCCTGAACCTGTACCCCTCCCCCTCCATAACCTCCCTGTCTCACTGGAACGTACCAATGCAGAACTCCACACAAATATGCCCTGAACCTGTAGCACTCCATAACCTCACTGTCTCACTGGAACGTACAAATGCAGAACTCCACTCAAATATGCCCTGAACCTGTACCCTACAAAACCTCCCTGTCTCACTGGAACGTACCATTGCAGAACACCAGACAGATATGCCCTGAACCTGTACCACTCCATAACCTCCCTGTCTCACTGGAACGTACCAATGCAGAACTCCACACAAATATGCCCTAAACCCTTAACCGTCCATAAACTCCCTGTCTCACTGGAACGTCCCACTGCAGAACTCCACACAAATATGCCATGAACCTGTACCCTCTATAACCACCCTGTCTCACTGGAACGTACCACTGCAGAACTCCACACAAATATGCCCTGAACCTGTACCATACATAACCACCGTGTCTCACTGGAACGTACCAATGCAGAACTTCACACAAATATGCCCTGATCCTGTACCCTCCATAACCTCCCTGTCTCACTGGAACGTACCATTGCAGAACACCACACAAATATTCCCTGAACCTGTACCCCTCCATAACCTCCCTGTCTCACTGGAACGTACCAATGCAGAACTCCACACAAATATGCCCTGAACCTTTACCCGTCCATAACCTCCCTGTCTCACTGGAACGTCCCACTGCAGAACTCCACACAAATATGCCATGAACCTGTACCCTCCATAAGCTCCCTGTCTCACTTGAGAGTACCAATGCAGTACTCCACACAAATATGCCCTGAACCTGTACAATCCATAACGTCATTGTCTCACTGGAACGTACCAATGGAGAACTCCCCACAAATATGCCCTGAACCTGTACCCCTCCATAAACTCCCAGTGATACAGGAACGTACCAACGCAGAACTCCACACAAATATACCCTGAACATTTACCCTCCATAACCTCCCTGTCTCACTGGAACGTACCAATGCAGAACTCCACACAAATATACCCTGAACATTTACCCTCCATAACCTCCCTGTTTCACTGGAACACACCAATGCCAAACTCCACTCAAATATGCACTGAACCTGTACCCTGCAAAACCTCCCTGTCTCACTGGAACGTACCATTGCAGAACACCAGACAAATATGCCCTAAACCTGTACCACTCCATAACCTCCCTGTCTCACTGGAACGTACCAATGCAGAACTCCACACAAATATGCCCTGAACCTGTAACCGTCCGTAAACTCCCTGTCTCACTGGAACGTCCCACTGCAGAACTCCACACAAATATGACATGAACCTGTACCCTCTATAACCTCCCTGTCTCACTGGAAAGTACCAATGCAGAACTCCACACAAATATGCCCTGAACCTGTACCCATCCATAACCACCCTGTCTCACTGGAACGTACCATTGCAGAACGCCACACAAATATGCCCTGAACCTGTACCCTCCATAACCTCCCTGTCTCACTGGAATGTACCAAGGCAGAACTCCACACAAATATGCCCTGAACCTGTACACTCCATATCCTCCCTGTCTCACTGGAAATTTCCAGTGCAGAACACCACACAAATATGCCCTGAACCTGTACCCGTCCATAAACTCCCTGTCTCACTGGAACGTCCCACTGCAGAACTCCACACAAATATGCCCTGAACCTGTACACTCAATAAAGTCATTGTCTCACTGGAAAGTACCAATGCAGAGCTCCCCACAAATATGCCCTGAACCTGTACCCCTCCATAACCTTCCTGTCTCACTGGAACGTACCATTGCAGAACACCAGACAAATATGCCCTGAACCTGTACCACTCCATAACCTCCCTGTCTCACTGGAACGTACCAATGCAGAACTCCACACAAATATGCCCTAAACCCTTAACCGTCCATAAACTCCCTGTCTCACTGGAACGTCCCACTGCAGAACTCCACACAAATATGCCATGAACCTGTACCATCTATAACCACCCTGACTCACTGGAACGTCCCACTGCAGAACTCCACACAAATATGCCATGAACCTGTACCCTCTATAACCACCCTGTCTCACTGGAACGTACCACTGCAGAACTCCACACAAATATGCCCTGAACCTGTACCATCCATAACCACCGTGTCTCACTGGAACGTACCAATGCAGAACTTCACACAAATATGCCCTGATCCTGTACCCTCCATAACCTCCCTGTCTCACTGGAACGTACCTTTGCAGAACACCACACAAATATGCCCTGAACCTGTACCCCTCCATAACCTCCCTGTCAAACTGGAACGTACCAATGCAGAACTCCACACAAATATGCCCTGAACCTTTACCCTCCATAACCTCCCTGTCTCACTGGAACGTACCAATGCAGAACTCCACACAAATATGACCTGAATCTGTACCCCTCCATAACCTCCCTGTCTCACAGGAACGTACCATTGCAGAACACCAGACAAATATGCCCTGAACCTGTACCACTCCATAACCTCCCTGTCTCACTGGAACGTACCAATGCAGAACTCCACACAAATATGCCCTAAACCCTTAACCGTCCATAAACTGCCTGTCTCACTGGAACATCCCACTGCAGAACTCCACACAAATATGCCCTGAACCTGTACGCCTCCATAACCACCCTGTCTCACAGGAACGTACCAGTGCAGAACTCCACACAAATATGCCCTGAACCTCTACCCTCCATATCCTCCCTGTCTCACAGGAACGTACCAATACAGAATTCCACACAAATATGCCCTGAACCTGTACCCGCCCATAACCTCCTTGTCTCACTGGAACGTACCAATGCAGAACTCAACACAAATATGCCCTGAACCTGTACCCCTGCATAACCTCCCTGTTTCACTGGAACACACCAATGCCAAACTCCACTCAAATATGCCCTGAACCTGTACCCTCCATAACCTTCCTGTCTCACTGGAATGTACCAAGGCAGAACTCCACACAAATATGCCCTGAACCTGTACACTCCATATCCTCCCTGTCTCACTGGAAATTTCCAGTGCAGAACACCACACAAATATGCCCTGAACCTGTACCCGTCCATAAACTCCCTGTCTCACTGGAACGTCCCACTGCAGAACTCCACACAAATATGCCCTGAACCTGTACACTCAATAAAGTCATTGTCTCACTGGAAAGTACCAATGCAGAGCTCCCCACAAATATGCCCTGAACCTGTACCCCTCCATAACCTTCCTGTCTCGCTGGAACGTACCATTGCGGAACACCAGACAAATATGCCCTGAACCTGTACCACTCCATAACCTCCCTGTCTCACTGGAACGTACCAATGCAGAACTCCACACAAATATGCCCTAAACCCTTAACCGTCCATAACCACCGTGTCTCACTGGAACGTACCAATGCAGAACTTCACACAAATATGCCCTGATCCTGTACCCTCCATAACCTCCCTGTCTCACTGGAACGTACCATTGCAGAACACCACACAAATATGCCCTGAAACTGTACCCCTCCATAACCTCCCTGTCAAACTGGAACGTACCAATGCAGAACTCCACACAAATATGCCCTGAACCTTTACCCTCCATAACCTCCCTGTCTCACTGAACGTACCAATGCAGAACTCTACACAAATATGACCTGAATCTCTACCCCTCCATAACCTCCCTGTCTCACAGGAACGTACCATTGCAGAACACCAGACAAATATGCCCTGAACCTGTACCACTCCATAACCTCCCTGTCTCACTGGAACGTACCAATGCAGAACTCCACACAAATATGCCCTAAACCCTTAACCGTCCATAAACTGCCTGTCTCACTGGAACATCCCACTGCAGAACTCCACACAAATATGCCATGAACCTGTACCATCTATAACCACCCTGACTCACTGGAATGTCCCACTGCAGAACTGCACACAAATATGCCATGAACCTGTACCCTCTATAACCAGCCTGTCTCACTGGAACGTACCACTGCAGAACTCCACACAAATATGCCCTGAACCTGTACCATCCATAACCACCGTGTCTCACTGGAACGTACCAATGCAGAACTTCACACAAATATGCCCTGATCCTGTACCCTCCATAACCTCCCTGTCTCACTGGAACGTACCATTGCAGAACACCACACAAATATGCCCTGAACCTGTACCCCTCCATAACCTCCCTGTCTCACTGGAACGTACCAATGCAGAACTCCACAGAAATATGCCCTGAACCTTTACCCGTCCATAACCTCCCTGTCTCACTGGAACGTCCAACTGCAGAACTCCACACAAATATGCCATGAACCTGTACCCTCCATAAGCTCCCTGTCTCACTTGAAAGTACCAATGCAGTACTCCACACAAATATGCCCTGAACCTGTACACTCCATAACGTCATTGTCTCACTGGAACGTACCAATGGAGAACTCCCCACAAATATGTCCGGAACCTGCACCCCTCCATAACCTCCCTGTCTCACTGGAACGTACCAATGCAGAACTCCAGACAAATATGCCCTGAAGCTGTACCCCTCCATAAACTCCCAGTGACACAGGAACGTACCAACGCAGAACTCCACACAAATATACCCTTAATATTTACCCTGCATAACCTCCCTGTCTCACTGGAACGTACCAATGCAGAACTCCACACAAATATGACCTGAATCTGTACCCCTCCATAACCTCCCTGTCTCACAGGAACGTACCAGTGCAGAACTCCACACAAATATGCCCTGAACCTCTACCCTCCATATCCTCCCTGTCTCACAGGAACGTACCAATACAGAATTCCACACAAATATGCCCTGAACCTGTACCCGCCCATAACCTCCTTGTCTCACTGGAACGTACCAATGCAGAACTCAACACAAATATGCCCTGAACCTGTACCCCTGCATAACCTCCCTGTTTCACTGGAACACACCAATGCCAAACTCCACTCAAATATGCCCTGAACCTGTACCCTCCATAACCTTCCTGTCTCACTGGAATGTACCAAGGCAGAACTCCACACAAATATGCCCTGAACCTGTACACTCCATATCCTCCCTGTCTCACTGGAAATTTCCAGTGCAGAACACCACACAAATATGCCCTGAACCTGTACCCGTCCATAAACTCCCTGTCTCACTGGAACGTCCCACTGCAGAACTCCACACAAATATGCCCTGAACCTGTACACTCAATAAAGTCATTGTCTCACTGGAAAGTACCAATGCAGAGCTCCCCACAAATATGCCCTGAACCTGTACCCCTCCATAACCTTCCTGTCTCGCTGGAACGTACCATTGCGTAACACCAGACAAATATGCCCTGAACCTGTACCACTCCATAACCTCCCTGTCTCACTGGAACGTACCAATGCAGAACTCCACACAAATATGCCCTAAACCCTTAACCGTCCATAACCACCGTGTCTCACTGGAACGTACCAATGCAGAACTTCACACAAATATGCCCTGATCCTGTACCCTCCATAACCTCCCTGTCTCACTGGAACGTACCATTGCAGAACACCACACAAATATGCCCTGAACCTGTACCCCTCCATAACCTCCCTGTCAAACTGGAACGTACCAATGCAGAACTCCACACAAATATGCCCTGAACCTTTACCCTCCATAACCTCCCTGTCTCACTGAACGTACCAATGCAGAACTCTACACAAATATGACCTGAATCTCTACCCCTCCATAACCTCCCTGTCTCACAGGAACGTACCATTGCAGAACACCAGACAAATATGCCCTGAACCTGTACCACTCCATAACCTCCCTGTCTCACTGGAACGTACCAATGCAGAACTCCACACAAATATGCCCTAAACCCTTAACCGTCCATAAACTGCCTGTCTCACTGGAACATCCCACTGCAGAACTCCACACAAATATGCCATGAACCTGTACCATCTATAACCACCCTGACTCACTGGAATGTACCACTGCAGAACTGCACACAAATATGCCATGAACCTGTCCCCTCTATAACCAGCCTGTCTCACTGGAACGTACCACTGCAGAACTCCACACAAATATGCCCTGAACCTGTACCATCCATAACCACCGTGTCTCACTGGAACGTACCAATGCAGAACTTCACACAAATATGCCCTGATCCTGTACCCTCCATAACCTCCCTGTCTCACTGGAACGTACCATTGCAGAACACCACACAAATATGCCCTGAACCTGTACCCCTCCATAACCTCCCTGTCTCACTGGAACGTACCAATGCAGAACTCCACAGAAATATGCCCTGAACCTTTACCCGTCCATAACCTCCCTGTCTCACTGGAACGTCCAACTGCAGAACTCCACACAAATATGCCATGAACCTGTACCCTCCATAAGCTCCCTGTCTCACTTGAAAGTACCAATGCAGTACTCCACACAAATATGCCCTGAACCTGTACACTCCATAACGTCATTGTCTCACTGGAACGTACCAATGGAGAACTCCCCACAAATATGCCCTGAACCTGTACCCCTCCATAAACTCCCAGTGATACAGGAACGTACCAACGCAGAACTCCACACAAATATACCCTGAACATTTACCCTCCATAACCTCCCTGTCTCACTGGAACGTACCAATGCAGAACTCCACACAAATATACCCTGAACATTTACCCTCCATAACCTCCCTGTTTCACTGGAACACACCAATGCCAAACTCCACTCAAATATGCACTGAACCTGTACCCTGCAAAACCTCCCTGTCTCACTGGAACGTACCATTGCAGAACACCAGACAAATATGCCCTAAACCTGTACCACTCCATAACCTCCCTGTCTCACTGGAACGTACCAATGCAGAACTCCACACAAATATGCCCTGAACCTGTAACCGTCCGTAAACTCCCTGTCTCACTGGAACGTCCCACTGCAGAACTCCACACAAATATGACATGAACCTGTACCCTCTATAACCTCCCTGTCTCACTGGAAAGTACCAATGCAGAACTCCACACAAATATGCCCTGAACCTGTACCCATCCATAACCACCCTGTCTCACTGGAACGTACCATTGCAGAACGCCACACAAATATGCCCTGAACCTGTACCCTCCATAACCTCCCTGTCTCACTGGAATGTACCAAGGCAGAACTCCACACAAATATGCCCTGAACCTGTACACTCCATATCCTCCCTGTCTCACTGGAAATTTCCAGTGCAGAACACCACACAAATATGCCCTGAACCTGTACCCGTCCATAAACTCCCTGTCTCACTGGAACGTCCCACTGCAGAACTCCACACAAATATGCCCTGAACCTGTACACTCAATAAAGTCATTGTCTCACTGGAAAGTACCAATGCAGAGCTCCCCACAAATATGCCCTGAACCTGTACCCCTCCATAACCTTCCTGTCTCACTGGAACGTACCATTGCAGAACACCAGACAAATATGCCCTGAACCTGTACCACTCCATAACCTCCCTGTCTCACTGGAACGTACCAATGCAGAACTCCACACAAATATGCCCTAAACCCTTAACCGTCCATAAACTCCCTGTCTCACTGGAACGTCCCACTGCAGAACTCCACACAAATATGCCATGAACCTGTACCATCTATAACCACCCTGACTCACTGGAACGTCCCACTGCAGAACTCCACACAAATATGCCATGAACCTGTACCCTCTATAACCACCCTGTCTCACTGGAACGTACCACTGCAGAACTCCACACAAATATGCCCTGAACCTGTACCATCCATAACCACCGTGTCTCACTGGAACGTACCAATGCAGAACTTCACACAAATATGCCCTGATCCTGTACCCTCCATAACCTCCCTGTCTCACTGGAACGTACCTTTGCAGAACACCACACAAATATGCCCTGAACCTGTACCCCTCCATAACCTCCCTGTCAAACTGGAACGTACCAATGCAGAACTCCACACAAATATGCCCTGAACCTTTACCCTCCATAACCTCCCTGTCTCACTGGAACGTACCAATGCAGAACTCCACACAAATATGACCTGAATCTGTACCCCTCCATAACCTCCCTGTCTCACAGGAACGTACCATTGCAGAACACCAGACAAATATGCCCTGAACCTGTACCACTCCATAACCTCCCTGTCTCACTGGAACGTACCAATGCAGAACTCCACACAAATATGCCCTAAACCCTTAACCGTCCATAAACTGCCTGTCTCACTGGAACATCCCACTGCAGAACTCCACACAAATATGCCCTGAACCTGTACGCCTCCATAACCACCCTGTCTCACAGGAACGTACCAGTGCAGAACTCCACACAAATATGCCCTGAACCTCTACCCTCCATATCCTCCCTGTCTCACAGGAACGTACCAATACAGAATTCCACACAAATATGCCCTGAACCTGTACCCGCCCATAACCTCCTTGTCTCACTGGAACGTACCAATGCAGAACTCAACACAAATATGCCCTGAACCTGTACCCCTGCATAACCTCCCTGTTTCACTGGAACACACCAATGCCAAACTCCACTCAAATATGCCCTGAACCTGTACCCTCCATAACCTTCCTGTCTCACTGGAATGTACCAAGGCAGAACTCCACACAAATATGCCCTGAACCTGTACACTCCATATCCTCCCTGTCTCACTGGAAATTTCCAGTGCAGAACACCACACAAATATGCCCTGAACCTGTACCCGTCCATAAACTCCCTGTCTCACTGGAACGTCCCACTGCAGAACTCCACACAAATATGCCCTGAACCTGTACACTCAATAAAGTCATTGTCTCACTGGAAAGTACCAATGCAGAGCTCCCCACAAATATGCCCTGAACCTGTACCCCTCCATAACCTTCCTGTCTCGCTGGAACGTACCATTGCGGAACACCAGACAAATATGCCCTGAACCTGTACCACTCCATAACCTCCCTGTCTCACTGGAACGTACCAATGCAGAACTCCACACAAATATGCCCTAAACCCTTAACCGTCCATAACCACCGTGTCTCACTGGAACGTACCAATGCAGAACTTCACACAAATATGCCCTGATCCTGTACCCTCCATAACCTCCCTGTCTCACTGGAACGTACCATTGCAGAACACCACACAAATATGCCCTGAAACTGTACCCCTCCATAACCTCCCTGTCAAACTGGAACGTACCAATGCAGAACTCCACACAAATATGCCCTGAACCTTTACCCTCCATAACCTCCCTGTCTCACTGAACGTACCAATGCAGAACTCTACACAAATATGACCTGAATCTCTACCCCTCCATAACCTCCCTGTCTCACAGGAACGTACCATTGCAGAACACCAGACAAATATGCCCTGAACCTGTACCACTCCATAACCTCCCTGTCTCACTGGAACGTACCAATGCAGAACTCCACACAAATATGCCCTAAACCCTTAACCGTCCATAAACTGCCTGTCTCACTGGAACATCCCACTGCAGAACTCCACACAAATATGCCATGAACCTGTACCATCTATAACCACCCTGACTCACTGGAATGTCCCACTGCAGAACTGCACACAAATATGCCATGAACCTGTACCCTCTATAACCAGCCTGTCTCACTGGAACGTACCACTGCAGAACTCCACACAAATATGCCCTGAACCTGTACCATCCATAACCACCGTGTCTCACTGGAACGTACCAATGCAGAACTTCACACAAATATGCCCTGATCCTGTACCCTCCATAACCTCCCTGTCTCACTGGAACGTACCATTGCAGAACACCACACAAATATGCCCTGAACCTGTACCCCTCCATAACCTCCCTGTCTCACTGGAACGTACCAATGCAGAACTCCACAGAAATATGCCCTGAACCTTTACCCGTCCATAACCTCCCTGTCTCACTGGAACGTCCAACTGCAGAACTCCACACAAATATGCCATGAACCTGTACCCTCCATAAGCTCCCTGTCTCACTTGAAAGTACCAATGCAGTACTCCACACAAATATGCCCTGAACCTGTACACTCCATAACGTCATTGTCTCACTGGAACGTACCAATGGAGAACTCCCCACAAATATGTCCGGAACCTGCACCCCTCCATAACCTCCCTGTCTCACTGGAACGTACCAATGCAGAACTCCAGACAAATATGCCCTGAAGCTGTACCCCTCCATAAACTCCCAGTGACACAGGAACGTACCAACGCAGAACTCCACACAAATATACCCTTAATATTTACCCTGCATAACCTCCCTGTCTCACTGGAACGTACCAATGCAGAACTCCACACAAATATGACCTGAATCTGTACCCCTCCATAACCTCCCTGTCTCACAGGAACGTACCAGTGCAGAACTCCACACAAATATGCCCTGAACCTCTACCCTCCATATCCTCCCTGTCTCACAGGAACGTACCAATACAGAATTCCACACAAATATGCCCTGAACCTGTACCCGCCCATAACCTCCTTGTCTCACTGGAACGTACCAATGCAGAACTCAACACAAATATGCCCTGAACCTGTACCCCTGCATAACCTCCCTGTTTCACTGGAACACACCAATGCCAAACTCCACTCAAATATGCCCTGAACCTGTACCCTCCATAACCTTCCTGTCTCACTGGAATGTACCAAGGCAGAACTCCACACAAATATGCCCTGAACCTGTACACTCCATATCCTCCCTGTCTCACTGGAAATTTCCAGTGCAGAACACCACACAAATATGCCCTGAACCTGTACCCGTCCATAAACTCCCTGTCTCACTGGAACGTCCCACTGCAGAACTCCACACAAATATGCCCTGAACCTGTACACTCAATAAAGTCATTGTCTCACTGGAAAGTACCAATGCAGAGCTCCCCACAAATATGCCCTGAACCTGTACCCCTCCATAACCTTCCTGTCTCGCTGGAACGTACCATTGCGTAACACCAGACAAATATGCCCTGAACCTGTACCACTCCATAACCTCCCTGTCTCACTGGAACGTACCAATGCAGAACTCCACACAAATATGCCCTAAACCCTTAACCGTCCATAACCACCGTGTCTCACTGGAACGTACCAATGCAGAACTTCACACAAATATGCCCTGATCCTGTACCCTCCATAACCTCCCTGTCTCACTGGAACGTACCATTGCAGAACACCACACAAATATGCCCTGAACCTGTACCCCTCCATAACCTCCCTGTCAAACTGGAACGTACCAATGCAGAACTCCACACAAATATGCCCTGAACCTTTACCCTCCATAACCTCCCTGTCTCACTGAACGTACCAATGCAGAACTCTACACAAATATGACCTGAATCTCTACCCCTCCATAACCTCCCTGTCTCACAGGAACGTACCATTGCAGAACACCAGACAAATATGCCCTGAACCTGTACCACTCCATAACCTCCCTGTCTCACTGGAACGTACCAATGCAGAACTCCACACAAATATGCCCTAAACCCTTAACCGTCCATAAACTGCCTGTCTCACTGGAACATCCCACTGCAGAACTCCACACAAATATGCCATGAACCTGTACCATCTATAACCACCCTGACTCACTGGAATGTACCACTGCAGAACTGCACACAAATATGCCATGAACCTGTCCCCTCTATAACCAGCCTGTCTCACTGGAACGTACCACTGCAGAACTCCACACAAATATGCCCTGAACCTGTACCATCCATAACCACCGTGTCTCACTGGAACGTACCAATGCAGAACTTCACACAAATATGCCCTGATCCTGTACCCTCCATAACCTCCCTGTCTCACTGGAACGTACCATTGCAGAACACCACACAAATATGCCCTGAACCTGTACCCCTCCATAACCTCCCTGTCTCACTGGAACGTACCAATGCAGAACTCCACAGAAATATGCCCTGAACCTTTACCCGTCCATAACCTCCCTGTCTCACTGGAACGTCCAACTGCAGAACTCCACACAAATATGCCATGAACCTGTACCCTCCATAAGCTCCCTGTCTCACTTGAAAGTACCAATGCAGTACTCCACACAAATATGCCCTGAACCTGTACACTCCATAACGTCATTGTCTCACTGGAACGTACCAATGGAGAACTCCCCACAAATATGTCCGGAACCTGCACCCCTCCATAACCTCCCTGTCTCACTGGAACGTACCAATGCAGAACTCCAAACAAATATGCCCTGAAGCTGTACCCCTCCATAAACTCCCAGTGACAGAGGAACGTACCAACGCAGAACTCCACACAAATATACCCTTAATATTTACCCTGCATAACCTCCCTGTCTCACTGGAACGTACCAATGCAGAACTCCACACAAATATGACCTGAATCTGTACCCCTCCATAACCTCCCTGTCTCACAGGAACGTACCAGTGCAGAACTCCACACAAATATGCCCTGAACCTCTACCCTCCATATCCTCCCTGTCTCACAGGAACGTACCAATACAGAATTCCACACAAATATGCCCTGAACCTGTACCCGCCCATAACCTCCTTGTCTCACTGGAACGTACCAATGCAGAACTCAACACAAATATGCCCTGAACCTGTACCCCTGCATAACCTCCCTGTTTCACTGGAACACACCAATGCCAAACTCCACTCAAATATGCCCTGAACCTGTACCCTCCATAACCTTCCTGTCTCACTGGAATGTACCAAGGCAGAACTCCACACAAATATGCCCTGAACCTGTACACTCCATATCCTCCCTGTCTCACTGGAAATTTCCAGTGCAGAACACCACACAAATATGCCCTGAACCTGTACCCGTCCATAAACTCCCTGTCTCACTGGAACGTCCCACTGCAGAACTCCACACAAATATGCCCTGAACCTGTACACTCAATAAAGTCATTGTCTCACTGGAAAGTACCAATGCAGAGCTCCCCACAAATATGCCCTGAACCTGTACCCCTC
The DNA here is from genome assembly GCF_048418815.1 of Hemitrygon akajei. NCBI lineage: Eukaryota > Metazoa > Chordata > Chondrichthyes > Myliobatiformes > Dasyatidae > Hemitrygon > Hemitrygon akajei. The sequence continues at coordinate 1,843,106 of NW_027331948.1, forward strand.
CATAACCTTCCTGTCTCGCTGGAACGTACCATTGCGTAACACCAGACAAATATGCCCTGAACCTGTACCACTCCATAACCTCCCTGTCTCACTGGAACGTACCAATGCAGAACTCCACACAAATATGCCCTAAACCCTTAACGGTCCATAACCACCGTGTCTCACTGGAACGTACCAATGCAGAACTTCACACAAATATGCCCTGATCCTGTACCCTCCATAACCTCCCTGTCTCACTGGAACGTACCATTGCAGAACACCACACAAATATGCCCTGAACCTGTACCCCTCCATAACCTCCCTGTCAAACTGGAACGTACCAATGCAGAACTCCACACAAATATGCCCTGAACCTTTACCCTCCATAACCTCCCTGTCTCACTGAACGTACCAATGCAGAACTCTACACAAATATGACCTGAATCTCTACCCCTCCATAACCTCCCTGTCTCACAGGAACGTACCATTGCAGAACACCAGACAAATATGCCCTGAACCTGTACCACTCCATAACCTCCCTGTCTCACTGGAACGTACCAATGCAGAACTCCACACAAATATGCCCTAAACCCTTAACCGTCCATAAACTGCCTGTCTCACTGGAACATCCCACTGCAGAACTCCACACAAATATGCCATGAACCTGTACCATCTATAACCACCCTGACTCACTGGAATGTCCCACTGCAGAACTGCACACAAATATGCCATGAACCTGTACCCTCTATAACCAGCCTGTCTCACTGGAACGTACCACTGCAGAACTCCACACAAATATGCCCTGAACCTGTACCATCCATAACCACCGTGTCTCACTGGAACGTACCAATGCAGAACTTCACACAAATATGCCCTGATCCTGTACCCTCCATAACCTCCCTGTCTCACTGGAACGTACCATTGCAGAACACCACACAAATATGCCCTGAACCTGTACCCCTCCATAACCTCCCTGTCTCACTGGAACGTACCAATGCAGAACTCCACAGAAATATGCCCTGAACCTTTACCCGTCCATAACCTCCCTGTCTCACTGGAACGTCCAACTGCAGAACTCCACACAAATATGCCATGAACCTGTACCCTCCATAAGCTCCCTGTCTCACTTGAAAGTACCAATGCAGTACTCCACACAAATATGCCCTGAACCTGTACACTCCATAACGTCATTGTCTCACTGGAACGTACCAATGGAGAACTCCCCACAAATATGTCCGGAACCTGCACCCCTCCATAACCTCCCTGTCTCACTGGAACGTACCAATGCAGAACTCCAAACAAATATGCCCTGAAGCTGTACCCCTCCATAAACTCCCAGTGACACAGGAACGTACCAACGCAGAACTCCACACAAATATACCCTTAATATTTACCCTCCATAACCTCCCTGTCTCACTGGAACGTACCACTGCAGAACACCACACAAATATGCCCTGAACCTGTACCCCTCCATAACCTCCCTGTCTCACTGGAACGTACCAATGCAGAACTCCACACAAATATGCCCTGAACCTTTACCCGTCCATAACCTCCCTGTCTCACTGGAACGTCCCACTGCAGAACTTCACACAAATATGCCATGAACCTGTTCCCTCCATAACCTCCCTGTCTCACTGAACGTACCAATGCAGAACTCTACACAAATATGACCTGAATCTCTACCCCTCCATAACCTCCCTGTCTCACAGGAACGTACCATTGCAGAACACCAGACAAATATGCCCTGAACCTGTACCACTCCATAACCTCCCTGTCTCACTGGAACGTACCAATGCAGAACTCCACACAAATATGCCCTAAACCCTTAACCGTCCATAAACTGCCTGTCTCACTGGAACATCCCACTGCAGAACTCCACACAAATATGCCATGAACCTGTACCATCTATAACCACCCTGACTCACTGGAATGTCCCACTGCAGAACTGCACACAAATATGCCATGAACCTGTACCCTCTATAACCAGCCTGTCTCACTGGAACGTACCACTGCAGAACTCCACACAAATATGCCCTGAACCTGTACCATCCATAACCACCGTGTCTCACTGGAACGTACCAATGCAGAACTTCACACAAATATGCCCTGATCCTGTACCCTCCATAACCTCCCTGTCTCACTGGAACGTACCATTGCAGAACACCACACAAATATGCCCTGAACCTGTACCCCTCCATAACCTCCCTGTCTCACTGGAACGTACCAATGCAGAACTCCACAGAAATATGCCCTGAACCTTTACCCGTCCATAACCTCCCTGTCTCACTGGAACGTCCAACTGCAGAACTCCACACAAATATGCCATGAACCTGTACCCTCCATAAGCTCCCTGTCTCACTTGAAAGTACCAATGCAGTACTCCACACAAATATGCCCTGAACCTGTACACTCCATAACGTCATTGTCTCACTGGAACGTACCAATGGAGAACTCCCCACAAATATGTCCGGAACCTGCACCCCTCCATAACCTCCCTGTCTCACTGGAACGTACCAATGCAGAACTCCAGACAAATATGCCCTGAAGCTGTACCCCTCCATAAACTCCCAGTGACACAGGAACGTACCAACGCAGAACTCCACACAAATATACCCTTAATATTTACCCTGCATAACCTCCCTGTCTCACTGGAACGTACCAATGCAGAACTCCACACAAATATGACCTGAATCTGTACCCCTCCATAACCTCCCTGTCTCACAGGAACGTACCAGTGCAGAACTCCACACAAATATGCCCTGAACCTCTACCCTCCATATCCTCCCTGTCTCACAGGAACGTACCAATACAGAATTCCACACAAATATGCCCTGAACCTGTACCCGCCCATAACCTCCTTGTCTCACTGGAACGTACCAATGCAGAACTCAACACAAATATGCCCTGAACCTGTACCCCTGCATAACCTCCCTGTTTCACTGGAACACACCAATGCCAAACTCCACTCAAATATGCCCTGAACCTGTACCCTCCATAACCTTCCTGTCTCACTGGAATGTACCAAGGCAGAACTCCACACAAATATGCCCTGAACCTGTACACTCCATATCCTCCCTGTCTCACTGGAAATTTCCAGTGCAGAACACCACACAAATATGCCCTGAACCTGTACCCGTCCATAAACTCCCTGTCTCACTGGAACGTCCCACTGCAGAACTCCACACAAATATGCCCTGAACCTGTACACTCAATAAAGTCATTGTCTCACTGGAAAGTACCAATGCAGAGCTCCCCACAAATATGCCCTGAACCTGTACCCCTCCATAACCTTCCTGTCTCGCTGGAACGTACCATTGCGTAACACCAGACAAATATGCCCTGAACCTGTACCACTCCATAACCTCCCTGTCTCACTGGAACGTACCAATGCAGAACTCCACACAAATATGCCCTAAACCCTTAACCGTCCATAACCACCGTGTCTCACTGGAACGTACCAATGCAGAACTTCACACAAATATGCCCTGATCCTGTACCCTCCATAACCTCCCTGTCTCACTGGAACGTACCATTGCAGAACACCACACAAATATGCCCTGAACCTGTACCCCTCCATAACCTCCCTGTCAAACTGGAACGTACCAATGCAGAACTCCACACAAATATGCCCTGAACCTTTACCCTCCATAACCTCCCTGTCTCACTGAACGTACCAATGCAGAACTCTACACAAATATGACCTGAATCTCTACCCCTCCATAACCTCCCTGTCTCACAGGAACGTACCATTGCAGAACACCAGACAAATATGCCCTGAACCTGTACCACTCCATAACCTCCCTGTCTCACTGGAACGTACCAATGCAGAACTCCACACAAATATGCCCTAAACCCTTAACCGTCCATAAACTGCCTGTCTCACTGGAACATCCCACTGCAGAACTCCACACAAATATGCCATGAACCTGTACCATCTATAACCACCCTGACTCACTGGAATGTACCACTGCAGAACTGCACACAAATATGCCATGAACCTGTCCCCTCTATAACCAGCCTGTCTCACTGGAACGTACCACTGCAGAACTCCACACAAATATGCCCTGAACCTGTACCATCCATAACCACCGTGTCTCACTGGAACGTACCAATGCAGAACTTCACACAAATATGCCCTGATCCTGTACCCTCCATAACCTCCCTGTCTCACTGGAACGTACCATTGCAGAACACCACACAAATATGCCCTGAACCTGTACCCCTCCATAACCTCCCTGTCTCACTGGAACGTACCAATGCAGAACTCCACAGAAATATGCCCTGAACCTTTACCCGTCCATAACCTCCCTGTCTCACTGGAACGTCCAACTGCAGAACTCCACACAAATATGCCATGAACCTGTACCCTCCATAAGCTCCCTGTCTCACTTGAAAGTACCAATGCAGTACTCCACACAAATATGCCCTGAACCTGTACACTCCATAACGTCATTGTCTCACTGGAACGTACCAATGGAGAACTCCCCACAAATATGTCCGGAACCTGCACCCCTCCATAACCTCCCTGTCTCACTGGAACGTACCAATGCAGAACTCCAAACAAATATGCCCTGAAGCTGTACCCCTCCATAAACTCCCAGTGACAGAGGAACGTACCAACGCAGAACTCCACACAAATATACCCTTAATATTTACCCTGCATAACCTCCCTGTCTCACTGGAACGTACCAATGCAGAACTCCACACAAATATGACCTGAATCTGTACCCCTCCATAACCTCCCTGTCTCACAGGAACGTACCAGTGCAGAACTCCACACAAATATGCCCTGAACCTCTACCCTCCATATCCTCCCTGTCTCACAGGAACGTACCAATACAGAATTCCACACAAATATGCCCTGAACCTGTACCCGCCCATAACCTCCTTGTCTCACTGGAACGTACCAATGCAGAACTCAACACAAATATGCCCTGAACCTGTACCCCTGCATAACCTCCCTGTTTCACTGGAACACACCAATGCCAAACTCCACTCAAATATGCCCTGAACCTGTACCCTCCATAACCTTCCTGTCTCACTGGAATGTACCAAGGCAGAACTCCACACAAATATGCCCTGAACCTGTACACTCCATATCCTCCCTGTCTCACTGGAAATTTCCAGTGCAGAACACCACACAAATATGCCCTGAACCTGTACCCGTCCATAAACTCCCTGTCTCACTGGAACGTCCCACTGCAGAACTCCACACAAATATGCCCTGAACCTGTACACTCAATAAAGTCATTGTCTCACTGGAAAGTACCAATGCAGAGCTCCCCACAAATATGCCCTGAACCTGTACCCCTCCATAACCTTCCTGTCTCGCTGGAACGTACCATTGCGTAACACCAGACAAATATGCCCTGAACCTGTACCACTCCATAACCTCCCTGTCTCACTGGAACGTACCAATGCAGAACTCCACACAAATATGCCCTAAACCCTTAACGGTCCATAACCACCGTGTCTCACTGGAACGTACCAATGCAGAACTTCACACAAATATGCCCTGATCCTGTACCCTCCATAACCTCCCTGTCTCACTGGAACGTACCATTGCAGAACACCACACAAATATGCCCTGAACCTGTACCCCTCCATAACCTCCCTGTCAAACTGGAACGTACCAATGCAGAACTCCACACAAATATGCCCTGAACCTTTACCCTCCATAACCTCCCTGTCTCACTGAACGTACCAATGCAGAACTCTACACAAATATGACCTGAATCTCTACCCCTCCATAACCTCCCTGTCTCACAGGAACGTACCATTGCAGAACACCAGACAAATATGCCCTGAACCTGTACCACTCCATAACCTCCCTGTCTCACTGGAACGTACCAATGCAGAACTCCACACAAATATGCCCTAAACCCTTAACCGTCCATAAACTGCCTGTCTCACTGGAACATCCCACTGCAGAACTCCACACAAATATGCCATGAACCTGTACCATCTATAACCACCCTGACTCACTGGAATGTCCCACTGCAGAACTGCACACAAATATGCCATGAACCTGTACCCTCTATAACCAGCCTGTCTCACTGGAACGTACCACTGCAGAACTCCACACAAATATGCCCTGAACCTGTACCATCCATAACCACCGTGTCTCACTGGAACGTACCAATGCAGAACTTCACACAAATATGCCCTGATCCTGTACCCTCCATAACCTCCCTGTCTCACTGGAACGTACCATTGCAGAACACCACACAAATATGCCCTGAACCTGTACCCCTCCATAACCTCCCTGTCTCACTGGAACGTACCAATGCAGAACTCCACAGAAATATGCCCTGAACCTTTACCCGTCCATAACCTCCCTGTCTCACTGGAACGTCCAACTGCAGAACTCCACACAAATATGCCATGAACCTGTACCCTCCATAAGCTCCCTGTCTCACTTGAAAGTACCAATGCAGTACTCCACACAAATATGCCCTGAACCTGTACACTCCATAACGTCATTGTCTCACTGGAACGTACCAATGGAGAACTCCCCACAAATATGTCCGGAACCTGCACCCCTCCATAACCTCCCTGTCTCACTGGAACGTACCAATGCAGAACTCCAAACAAATATGCCCTGAAGCTGTACCCCTCCATAAACTCCCAGTGACACAGGAACGTACCAACGCAGAACTCCACACAAATATACCCTTAATATTTACCCTGCATAACCTCCCTGTCTCACTGGAACGTACCAATGCAGAACTCCACACAAATATGACCTGAATCTGTACCCCTCCATAACCTCCCTGTCTCACAGGAACGTACCAATGCAGAACTCCACACAAATATGCCCTGAACCTCTACCCTCCATATCCTCCCTGTCTCACAGGAACGTACCAATACAGAATTCCACACAAATATGCCCTGAACCTGTACCCGCCCATAACCTCCTTGTCTCACTGGAACGTACCAATGCAGAACTCAACACAAATATGCCCTGAACCTGTACCCCGGCAAAACCTCCCTGTTTCACTGGAACGCACCAATGCCAAACTCCACTCAAATATGCACTGAACCTCTACCCTCCATATCCTCCCTGTCTCACAGGAACGTACCATTGCAGAACACCAGTCAAATATGCCCTAAACCTGTACCACTCCATAACCTCCCTGTCTCACTGGAACGTACCAATACAGAATTCCACACAAATATGCACTGAACCTGTACCCGCCCATAACCTCCTTGTCTCACTGGAAAGTACCAATGCAGAACTCCACACAAATTTCCCCTGAACCTGTACCCCTCCATAACCTCCCTGTCTCACTGGATGGTACCAATGCAGAACTCCACACAAATATGCCCTGAACCTGTACTCCTCCATAACCTCACTGTCTCACCGGAACATACCACTGCAGAACTCCACACAAATATGCCCTGAACCTGGACCCATTGCATAAGCTCCCTGTTTCACTGGAACGCACCAATGCCGAACTCCACTCAAATATGCCCTGAACCTGTACCCTAAAAAACCTCCCTGTCTCACTGGAACGTACCATTGCAGAACACCAGACAAATATGCCCTGAACCTGTACCACTCCATAACCTCCCTGTCTCACTGGAACGTACCAATGCAGAACTCCACACAAATATGCCCTAAACCCTTAACCGTCCATAAACTCCCTGTCTCACTGGAACGTCCCACAGCAGAACTCCGCACAAATATGCCATGAACCTGTACCATCTATAACCACCCTGACTCACTGGAACGTCCCACTGCAGAACTCCACACAAATATGCCATGAACCTGTACCCTCTATAAACACCCTGTCTCACTGGAACGTACCACTGCAGAACTCCACACAAATATGCCCTGAACCAGTACCATCCATAACCACCGTGTCTCACTGGAACGTACAAATGCAGAACTTCACACAAATATGCCCTGATCCTGTACCCTCCATAACCTCCCTGTCTCTCTGGAACGTACCATTGCAGAACACCACACAAATATTCCCTGAACCTGTACCCCTCCATAACCTCCCTGTCTCACTGGAAAGTTCCATTGCAGAACACCACACAAATATGCCCTGAACCTGTACACGTCCATAAACTCCCTGTCTCACTGGAACGTCCCACTGCAGAACTCCACACAAATATGCCATGAACATGTACCCTCCATAACCTCCCTGTCTCACTTGAAAGTACCAATGCAGAACTCCACACAAATATGCCCTGAACCTGTACACTCAATAATGTCATTGTCTCACTGGAAAGTACCAATGCAGAGCTCCCCACAAATATGCCCTGAACCTGTACCCTCCATAACCTTCCTCTCTCACTGGAACGTACCATTGCAGAACACCAGACAAATATGCCCTGAACCTGTACCACTCCATAACCTCCCTGTCTCACTGGAACGTACCAATGCAGAACTCCACACAAATATGCCCTAAACCCTTAACCGTCCATAAACTCCCTGTCTCACTGGAACGTCCCACTGCAGAACTCCACACAAATATGCCATGAACCTGTACCATCTATAACCACCCTGACTCACTGGAACGTCCCACTGCAGAACTCCACACAAATATGCCATGAACCTGTACCCTCTATAACCACCCTGTCTCACTGGAACGTACCACTGCAGAACTCCACACAAATATGCCCTGAACCTGTTCCATCCATAACCACCGTGTCTCACTGGAACGTACCAATGCAGAACTTCACACAAATATGCCCTGATCCTCTACCCTCCATAACCTCCCTGTCTCACTGGAACGTACCACTGCAGAACACCACACAAATATGCCCTGAACCTGTACCCCTCCATAACCTCCCTGTCTCACTGGAACGTACCAATGCAGAACTCCACACAAATATGCCCTGAACCTTTACCCGTCCATAACCTCCCTGTCTCACTGGAACGTCCCACTGCAGAACTTCACACAAATATGCCATGAACCTGTTCCCTCCATAACCTCCCTGTCTCACTGGAACGTACCAATGCAGAACTCCACACAAATTTGCCCTGAACCTGTACCCCTCCCCCTCCATAACCTCCCTGTCTCACTGGAACGTACCAATGCAGAACTCCACACAAATATGCCCTGAACCTGTAGCACTCCATAACCTCACTGTCTCACTGGAACGTACCAATGCAGAACTCCACTCAAATATGCCCTGAACCTGTACCCTACAAAACCTCCCTGTCTCACTGGAACGTACCAATGCAGAACTCCAAACAAATATGCCCTGAACCTGTACCCCTCCATAAACTCCCAGTGATACAGGAACGTACCAACGCAGAACTCCACATAAATATACCCTGAACATTTACCCTCCATAACCTCCCTGTCTCACTGGAACGTACCAATGCAGAACTCCACACAAATATGACCTGAATCTGTACCCCTCCATAACCTCCCTGTCTCACAGGAACGTACCAGTGCAGAACTCCACACAAATATGCCCTGAACCTCTACCCTCCATATCCTCCCTGTCTCACAGGAACGTACCAATACAGAATTCCACACAAATATGCCCTGAACCTGTACCCGCCCATAACCTCCTTGTCTCACTGGAACGTACCAATGCAGAACTCAACACAAATATGCCCTGAACCTGTACCACTCCATAACCTCCCTGTCTCACTGGAACGTACCAATGCAGAACTCCACACAAATATGCCCTAAACCCTTAACCGTCCATAAACTGCCTGTCTCACTGGAACATCCCACTGCAGAACTCCACACAAATATGCCATGAACCTGTACCATCTATAACCACCCTGACTCACTGGAATGTCCCACTGCAGAACTGCACACAAATATGCCATGAACCTGTACCCTCTATAACCAGCCTGTCTCACTGGAACGTACCAATGCAGAACTCCACACAAATATGCCCTGAACCTGTACCATCCATAACCACCGTGTCTCACTGGAACGTACCAATGCAGAACTTCACACAAATATGCCCTGATCCTGTACCCTCCATAACCTCCCTGTCTCACTGGAACGTACCATTGCAGAACACCACACAAATATGCCCTGAACCTGTACCCCTCCATAACCTCCCTGTCTCACAGGAACGTACCAATGCAGAGCTCCACACAAATATGCCCTGAACCTCTACCCTCCATATCCTCCCTGTCTCACAGGAACGTACCAATACAGAATTCCACACAAATATGCCCTGAACCTGTACCCGCCCATAACCTCCTTGTCTCACTGGAACGTACCAATGCAGAACTCAACACAAATATGCCCTGAACCTGTACCCCGGCAAAACCTCCCTGTTTCACTGGAACGCACCAATGCCAAACTCCACTCAAATATGCACTGAACCTCTACCCTCCATATCCTCCCTGTCTCACAGGAACGTACCATTGCAGAACACCAGTCAAATATGCCCTAAACCTGTACCACTCCATAACCTCCCTGTCTCACTGGAACGTACCAATACAGAATTCCACACAAATATGCACTGAACCTGTACCCGCCCATAACCTCCTTGTCTCACTGGAAAGTACCAATGCAGAACTCCACACAAATTTCCCCTGAACCTGTACCCCTCCATAACCTCCCTGTCTCACTGGATGGTACCAATGCAGAACTCCACACAAATATGCCCTGAACCTGTACTCCTCCATAACCTCACTGTCTCACCGGAACATACCACTGCAGAACTCCACACAAATATGCCCTGAACCTGGACCCATTGCATAAGCTCCCTGTTTCACTGGAACGCACCAATGCCGAACTCCACTCAAATATGCCCTGAACCTGTACCCTAAAAAACCTCCCTGTCTCACTGGAACGTACCATTGCAGAACACCAGACAAATATGCCCTGAACCTGTACCACTCCATAACCTCCCTGTCTCACTGGAACGTACCAATGCAGAACTCCACACAAATATGCCCTAAACCCTTAACCGTCCATAAACTCCCTGTCTCACTGGAACGTCCCACAGCAGAACTCCGCACAAATATGCCATGAACCTGTACCATCTATAACCACCCTGACTCACTGGAACGTCCCACTGCAGAACTCCACACAAATATGCCATGAACCTGTACCCTCTATAAACACCCTGTCTCACTGGAACGTACCACTGCAGAACTCCACACAAATATGCCCTGAACCAGTACCATCCATAACCACCGTGTCTCACTGGAACGTACAAATGCAGAACTTCACACAAATATGCCCTGATCCTGTACCCTCCATAACCTCCCTGTCTCTCTGGAACGTACCATTGCAGAACACCACACAAATATTCCCTGAACCTGTACCCCTCCATAACCTCCCTGTCTCACTGGAAAGTTCCATTGCAGAACACCACACAAATATGCCCTGAACCTGTACACGTCCATAAACTCCCTGTCTCACTGGAACGTCCCACTGCAGAACTCCACACAAATATGCCATGAACATGTACCCTCCATAACCTCCCTGTCTCACTTGAAAGTACCAATGCAGAACTCCACACAAATATGCCCTGAACCTGTACACTCAATAATGTCATTGTCTCACTGGAAAGTACCAATGCAGAGCTCCCCACAAATATGCCCTGAACCTGTACCCTCCATAACCTTCCTCTCTCACTGGAACGTACCATTGCAGAACACCAGACAAATATGCCCTGAACCTGTACCACTCCATAACCTCCCTGTCTCACTGGAACGTACCAATGCAGAACTCCACACAAATATGCCCTAAACCCTTAACCGTCCATAAACTCCCTGTCTCACTGGAACGTCCCACTGCAGAACTCCACACAAATATGCCATGAACCTGTACCATCTATAACCACCCTGACTCACTGGAACGTCCCACTGCAGAACTCCACACAAATATGCCATGAACCTGTACCCTCTATAACCACCCTGTCTCACTGGAACGTACCACTGCAGAACTCCACACAAATATGCCCTGAACCTGTTCCATCCATAACCACCGTGTCTCACTGGAACGTACCAATGCAGAACTTCACACAAATATGCCCTGATCCTCTACCCTCCATAACCTCCCTGTCTCACTGGAACGTACCACTGCAGAACACCACACAAATATGCCCTGAACCTGTACCCCTCCATAACCTCCCTGTCTCACTGGAACGTACCAATGCAGAACTCCACACAAATATGCCCTGAACCTTTACCCGTCCATAACCTCCCTGTCTCACTGGAACGTCCCACTGCAGAACTTCACACAAATATGCCATGAACCTGTTCCCTCCATAACCTCCCTGTCTCACTGGAACGTACCAATGCAGAACTCCACACAAATTTGCCCTGAACCTGTACCCCTCCCCCTCCATAACCTCCCTGTCTCACTGGAACGTACCAATGCAGAACTCCACACAAATATGCCCTGAACCTGTAGCACTCCATAACCTCACTGTCTCACTGGAACGTACCAATGCAGAACTCCACTCAAATATGCCCTGAACCTGTACCCTACAAAACCTCCCTGTCTCACTGGAACGTACCAATGCAGAACTCCAAACAAATATGCCCTGAACCTGTACCCCTCCATAAACTCCCAGTGATACAGGAACGTACCAACGCAGAACTCCACATAAATATACCCTGAACATTTACCCTCCATAACCTCCCTGTCTCACTGGAACGTACCAATGCAGAACTCCACACAAATATGACCTGAATCTGTACCCCTCCATAACCTCCCTGTCTCACAGGAACGTACCAGTGCAGAACTCCACACAAATATGCCCTGAACCTCTACCCTCCATATCCTCCCTGTCTCACAGGAACGTACCAATACAGAATTCCACACAAATATGCCCTGAACCTGTACCCGCCCATAACCTCCTTGTCTCACTGGAACGTACCAATGCAGAACTCAACACAAATATGCCCTGAACCTGTACCACTCCATAACCTCCCTGTCTCACTGGAACGTACCAATGCAGAACTCCACACAAATATGCCCTAAACCCTTAACCGTCCATAAACTGCCTGTCTCACTGGAACATCCCACTGCAGAACTCCACACAAATATGCCATGAACCTGTACCATCTATAACCACCCTGACTCACTGGAATGTCCCACTGCAGAACTGCACACAAATATGCCATGAACCTGTACCCTCTATAACCAGCCTGTCTCACTGGAACGTACCAATGCAGAACTCCACACAAATATGCCCTGAACCTGTACCATCCATAACCACCGTGTCTCACTGGAACGTACCAATGCAGAACTTCACACAAATATGCCCTGATCCTGTACCCTCCATAACCTCCCTGTCTCACTGGAACGTACCATTGCAGAACACCACACAAATATGCCCTGAACCTGTACCCCTCCATAACCTCCCTGTCTCACAGGAACGTACCAATGCAGAACTCCACACAAATATGCCCTGAACCTCTACCCTCCATATCCTCCCTGTCTCACAGGAACGTACCAATACAGAATTCCACACAAATATGCCCTGAACCTGTACCCGCCCATAACCTCCTTGTCTCACTGGAACGTACCAATGCAGAACTCAACACAAATATGCCCTGAACCTGTACCCCGGCAAAACCTCCCTGTTTCACTGGAACGCACCAATGCCAAACTCCACTCAAATATGCACTGAACCTCTACCCTCCATATCCTCCCTGTCTCACAGGAACGTACCATTGCAGAACACCAGTCAAATATGCCCTAAACCTGTACCACTCCATAACCTCCCTGTCTCACTGGAACGTACCAATACAGAATTCCACACAAATATGCACTGAACCTGTACCCGCCCATAACCTCCTTGTCTCACTGGAAAGTACCAATGCAGAACTCCACACAAATTTCCCCTGAACCTGTACCCCTCCATAACCTCCCTGTCTCACTGGATGGTACCAATGCAGAACTCCACACAAATATGCCCTGAACCTGTACTCCTCCATAACCTCACTGTCTCACCGGAACATACCACTGCAGAACTCCACACAAATATGCCCTGAACCTGGACCCATTGCATAAGCTCCCTGTTTCACTGGAACGCACCAATGCCGAACTCCACTCAAATATGCCCTGAACCTGTACCCTAAAAAACCTCCCTGTCTCACTGGAACGTACCATTGCAGAACACCAGACAAATATGCCCTGAACCTGTACCACTCCATAACCTCCCTGTCTCACTGGAACGTACCAATGCAGAACTCCACACAAATATGCCCTAAACCCTTAACCCTCCATAAACTCCCTGTCTCACTGGAACGTCCCACAGCAGAACTCCGCACAAATATGCCATGAACCTGTACCATCTATAACCACCCTGACTCACTGGAACGTCCCACTGCAGAACTCCACACAAATATGCCATGAACCTGTACCCTCTATAAACACCCTGTCTCACTGGAACGTACCACTGCAGAACTCCACACAAATATGCCCTGAACCAGTACCATCCATAACCACCGTGTCTCACTGGAACGTACAAATGCAGAACTTCACACAAATATGCCCTGATCCTGTACCCTCCATAACCTCCCTGTCTCTCTGGAACGTACCATTGCAGAACACCACACAAATATTCCCTGAACCTGTACCCCTCCATAACCTCCCTGTCTCACTGGAAAGTTCCATTGCAGAACACCACACAAATATGCCCTGAACCTGTACACGTCCATAAACTCCCTGTCTCACTGGAACGTCCCACTGCAGAACTCCACACAAATATGCCATGAACATGTACCCTCCATAACCTCCCTGTCTCACTTGAATGTACCAATGCAGAACTCCACACAAATATGCCCTGAACCTGTACACTCAATAATGTCATTGTCTCACTGGAAAGTACCAATGCAGAGCTCCCCACAAATATGCCCTGAACCTGTACCCTCCATAACCTTCCTCTCTCACTGGAACGTACCATTGCAGAACACCAGACAAATATGCCCTGAACCTGTACCACTCCATAACCTCCCTGTCTCACTGGAAAGTTCCATTGCAGAACACCACACAAATATGCCCTGAACCTGTACACGTCCATAAACTCCCTGTCTCACTGGAACGTCCCACTGCAGAACTCCACACAAATATGCCATGAACATGTACCCTCCATAACCTCCCTGTCTCACTTGAAAGTACCAATGCAGAACTCCACACAAATATGCCCTGAACCTGTACACTCAATAATGTCATTGTCTCACTGGAAAGTACCAATGCAGAGCTCCCCACAAATATGCCCTGAACCTGTACCCTCCATAACCTTCCTCTCTCACTGGAACGTACCATTGCAGAACACCAGACAAATATGCCCTGAACCTGTACCACTCCATAACCTCCCTGTCTCACTGGAACGTACCAATGCAGAACTCCACACAAATATGCCCTAAACCCTTAACCGTCCATAAACTCCCTGTCTCACTGGAACGTCCCACTGCAGAACTCCACACAAATATGCCATGAACCTGTACCATCTATAACCACCCTGACTCACTGGAACGTCCCACTGCAGAACTCCACACAAATATGCCATGAACCTGTACCCTCTATAACCACCCTGTCTCACTGGAACGTCCAACTGCAGAACTCCACACAAATATGCCATGAACCTGTACCCTCCATAAGCTCCCTGTCTCACTTGAAAGTACCAATGCAGTACTCCACACAAATATGCCCTGAACCTGTACACTCCATAACGTCATTGTCTCACTGGAACGTACCAATGGAGAACTCCCCACAAATATGTCCGGAACCTGCACCCCTCCATAACCTCCCTGTCTCACTGGAACGTACCAATGCAGAACTCCAAACAAATATGCCCTGAAGCTGTACCCCTCCATAAACTCCCAGTGACACAGGAACGTACCAACGCAGAACTCCACACAAATATACCCTTAATATTTACCCTGCATAACCTCCCTGTCTCACTGGAACGTACCAATGCAGAACTCCACACAAATATGACCTGAATCTGTACCCCTCCATAACCTCCCTGTCTCACAGGAACGTACCAATGCAGAACTCCACACAAATATGCCCTGAACCTCTACCCTCCATATACTCCCTGTCTCACAGGAACGTACCAATACAGAATTCCACACAAATATGCCCTGAACCTGTACCCGCCCATAACCTCCTTGTCTCACTGGAACGTACCAATGCAGAACTCAACACAAATATGCCCTGAACCTGTACCCCGGCAAAACCTCCCTGTTTCACTGGAACGCACCAATGCCAAACTCCACTCAAATATGCACTGAACCTCTACCCTCCATATCCTCCCTGTCTCACAGGAACGTACCATTGCAGAACACCAGACAAATATGCCCTGAACCTGTACCACTCCATAACCTCCCTGTCTCACTGGAACGTACCAATGCAGAACTCCACACAAATATGCCCTAAACCCTTAACCGTCCATAAACTGCCTGTCTCACTGGAACATCCCACTGCAGAACTCCACACAAATATGCCATGAACCTGTACCATCTATAACCACCCTGACTCACTGGAATGTCCCACTGCAGAACTGCACACAAATATGCCATGAACCTGTACCCTCTATAACCAGCCTGTCTCACTGGAACGTACCACTGCAGAACTCCACACAAATATGCCCTGAACCTGTACCATCCATAACCACCGTGTCTCACTGGAACGTACCAATGCAGAACTTCACACAAATATGCCCTGATCCTGTACCCTCCATAACCTCCCTGTCTCACTGGAACGTACCATTGCAGAACACCACACAAATATGCCCTGAACCTGTACCCCTCCATAACCTCCCTGTCTCACTGGAACGTACCAATGCAGAACTCCACAGAAATATGCCCTGAACCTTTACCCGTCCATAACCTCCCTGTCTCACTGGAACGTCCAACTGCAGAACTCCACACAAATATGCCATGAACCTGTACCCTCCATAAGCTCCCTGTCTCACTTGAAAGTACCAATGCAGTACTCCACACAAATATGCCCTGAACCTGTACACTCCATAACGTCATTGTCTCACTGGAACGTACCAATGGAGAACTCCCCACAAATATGTCCGGAACCTGCACCCCTCCATAACCTCCCTGTCTCACTGGAACGTACCAATGCAGAACTCCAAACAAATATGCCCTGAAGCTGTACCCCTCCATAAACTCCCAGTGACACAGGAACGTACCAACGCAGAACTCCACACAAATATACCCTTAATATTTACCCTGCATAACCTCCCTGTCTCACTGGAACGTACCAATGCAGAACTCCACACAAATATGACCTGAATCTGTACCCCTCCATAACCTCCCTGTCTCACAGGAACGTACCAATGCAGAACTCCACACAAATATGCCCTGAACCTCTACCCTCCATATCCTCCCTGTCTCACAGGAACGTACCAATACAGAATTCCACACAAATATGCCCTGAACCTGTACCCGCCCATAACCTCCTTGTCTCACTGGAACGTACCAATGCAGAACTCAACACAAATATGCCCTGAACCTGTACCCCGGCAAAACCTCCCTGTTTCACTGGAACGCACCAATGCCAAACTCCACTCAAATATGCAATGAACCTCTACCCTCCATATCCTCCCTGTCTCACAGGAACGTACCATTGCAGAACACCAGTCAAATATGCCCTAAACCTGTACCACTCCATAACCTCCCTGTCTCACTGGAACGTACCAATACAGAATTCCACACAAATATGCACTGAACCTGTACCCGCCCATAACCTCCTTGTCTCACTGGAAAGTACCAATGCAGAACTCCACACAAATTTCCCCTGAACCTGTACCCCTCCATAACCTCCCTGTCTCACTGGATGGTACCAATGCAGAACTCCACACAAATATGCCCTGAACCTGTACTCCTCCATAACCTCACTGTCTCACCGGAACATACCACTGCAGAACTCCACACAAATATGCTCTGAACCTGGACCCATTGCATAAGCTCCCTGTTTCACTGGAACGCACCAATGCCGAACTCCACTCAAATATGCCCTGAACCTGTACCCTAAAAAACCTCCCTGTCTCACTGGAACGTACCATTGCAGAACACCAGACAAATATGCCCTGAACCTGTACCACTCCAAAACCTCCCTGTCTCACTGGAACGTACCAATGCAGAACTCCACACAAATATGCCCTAAACCCTTAACCGTCCATAAACTCCCTGTCTCACTGGAACGTCCCACAGCAGAACTCCGCACAAATATGCCATGAACCTGTACCATCTATAACCACCCTGACTCACTGGAACGTCCCACTGCAGAACTCCACACAAATATGCCATGAACCTGTACCCTCTATAAACACCCTGTCTCACTGGAACGTACCACTGCAGAACTCCACACAAATATGCCCTGAACCAGTACCATCCATAACCACCGTGTCTCACTGGAACGTACAAATGCAGAACTTCACACAAATATGCCCTGATCCTGTACCCTCCATAACCTCCCTGTCTCTCTGGAACGTACCATTGCAGAACACCACACAAATATTCCCTGAACCTGTACCCCTCCATAACCTCCCTGTCTCACTGGAAAGTTCCATTGCAGAACACCACACAAATATGCCCTGAACCTGTACACGTCCATAAACTCCCTGTCTCACTGGAACGTCCCACTGCAGAACTCCACACAAATATGCCATGAACATGTACCCTCCATAACCTCCCTGTCTCACTTGAAAGTACCAATGCAGAACTCCACACAAATATGCCCTGAACCTGTACACTCAATAATGTCATTGTCTCACTGGAAAGTACCAATGCAGAGCTCCCCACAAATATGCCCTGAACCTGTACCCTCCATAACCTTCCTCTCTCACTGGAACGTACCATTGCAGAACACCAGACAAATATGCCCTGAACCTGTACCACTCCATAACCTCCCTGTCTCACTGGAACGTACCAATGCAGAACTCCACACAAATATGCCCTAAACCCTTAACCGTCCATAAACTCCCTGTCTCACTGGAACGTCCCACTGCAGAACTCCACACAAATATGCCATGAACCTGTACCATCTATAACCACCCTGACTCACTGGAACGTCCCACTGCAGAACTCCACACAAATATGCCATGAACCTGTACCCTCTATAACCACCCTGTCTCACTGGAACGTACCACTGCAGAACTCCACACAAATATGCCCTGAACCTGTTCCATCCATAACCACCGTGTCTCACTGGAACGTACCAATGCAGAACTTCACACAAATATGCCCTGATCCTCTACCCTCCATAACCTCCCTGTCTCACTGGAACGTACCACTGCAGAACACCACACAAATATGCCCTGAACCTGTACCCCTCCATAACCTCCCTGTCTCACTGGAACGTACCAATGCAGAACTCCACACAAATATGCCCTGAACCTTTACCCGTCCATAACCTCCCTGTCTCACTGGAACGTCCCACTGCAGAACTTCACACAAATATGCCATGAACCTGTTCCCTCCATAACCTCCCTGTCTCACTGGAACGTACCAATGCAGAACTCCACACAAATTTGCCCTGAACCTGTACCCCTCCCCCTCCATAACCTCCCTGTCTCACTGGAACGTACCAATGCAGAACTCCACACAAATATGCCCTGAACCTGTAGCACTCCATAACCTCACTGTCTCACTGGAACGTACCAATGCAGAACTCCACTCAAATATGCCCTGAACCTGTACCCTACAAAACCTCCCTGTCTCACTGGAACGTACCAATGCAGAACTCCAAACAAATATGCCCTGAACCTGTACCCCTCCATAAACTCCCAGTGATACAGGAACGTACCAACGCAGAACTCCACATAAATATACCCTGAACATTTACCCTCCATAACCTCCCTGTCTCACTGGAACGTACCAATGCAGAACTCCACACAAATATGACCTGAATCTGTACCCCTCCATAACCTCCCTGTCTCACAGGAACGTACCAGTGCAGAACTCCACACAAATATGCCCTGAACCTCTACCCTCCATATCCTCCCTGTCTCACAGGAACGTACCAATACAGAATTCCACATAAATATGCCCTGAACCTGTACCCGCCCATAACCTCCTTGTCTCACTGGAACGTACCAATGCAGAACTCAACACAAATATGCCCTGAACCTGTACCACTCCATAACCTCCCTGTCTCACTGGAACGTACCAATGCAGAACTCCACACAAATATGCCCTAAACCCTTAACCGTCCATAAACTGCCTGTCTCACTGGAACATCCCACTGCAGAACTCCACACAAATATGCCATGAACCTGTACCATCTATAACCACCCTGACTCACTGGAATGTCCCACTGCAGAACTGCACACAAATATGCCATGAACCTGTACCCTCTATAACCAGCCTGTCTCACTGGAACGTACCAATGCAGAACTCCACACAAATATGCCCTGAACCTGTACCATCCATAACCACCGTGTCTCACTGGAACGTACCAATGCAGAACTTCACACAAATATGCCCTGATCCTGTACCCTCCATAACCTCCCTGTCTCACTGGAACGTACCATTGCAGAACACCACACAAATATGCCCTGAACCTGTACCCCTCCATAACCTCCCTGTCTCACTGGAACGTACCAATGCAGAACTCCACAGAAATATGCCCTGAACCTTTACCCGTCCATAACCTCCCTGTCTCACTGGAACGTCCAACTGCAGAACTCCACACAAATATGCCATGAACCTGTACCCTCCATAAGCTCCCTGTCTCACTTGAAAGTACCAATGCAGTACTCCACACAAATATGCCCTGAACCTGTACACTCCATAACCTCCCTGTCTCACTGGAACGTACCAATACAGAATTCCACACAAATATGCCCTGAACCTGTACCCGCCCATAACCTCCTTGTCTCACTGGAACGTACCAATGCAGAACTCAACACAAATATGCCCTGAACCTGTACCCCGGCAAAACCTCCCTGTTTCACTGGAACGCACCAATGCCAAACTCCACTCAAATATGCACTGAACCTCTACCCTCCATATCCTCCCTGTCTCACAGGAACGTACCATTGCAGAACACCAGTCAAATATGCCCTAAACCTGTACCACTCCATAACCTCCCTGTCTCACTGGAACGTACCAATACAGAATTCCACACAAATATGCACTGAACCTGTACCCGCCCATAACCTCCTTGTCTCACTGGAAAGTACCAATGCAGAACTCCACACAAATTTCCCCTGAACCTGTACCCCTCCATAACCTCCCTGTCTCACTGGATGGTACCAATGCAGAACTCCACACAAATATGCCCTGAACCTGTACTCCTCCATAACCTCACTGTCTCACCGGAACATACCACTGCAGAACTCCACACAAATATGCCCTGAACCTGGACCCATTGCATAAGCTCCCTGTTTCACTGGAACGCACCAATGCCGAACTCCACTCAAATATGCCCTGAACCTGTACCCTAAAAAACCTCCCTGTCTCACTGGAACGTACCATTGCAGAACACCAGACAAATATGCCCTGAACCTGTACCACTCCATAACCTCCCTGTCTCACTGGAACGTACCAATGCAGAACTCCACACAAATATGCCCTAAACCCTTAACCCTCCATAAACTCCCTGTCTCACTGGAACGTCCCACAGCAGAACTCCGCACAAATATGCCATGAACCTGTACCATCTATAACCACCCTGACTCACTGGAACGTCCCACTGCAGAACTCCACACAAATATGCCATGAACCTGTACCCTCTATAAACACCCTGTCTCACTGGAACGTACCACTGCAGAACTCCACACAAATATGCCCTGAACCAGTACCATCCATAACCACCGTGTCTCACTGGAACGTACAAATGCAGAACTTCACACAAATATGCCCTGATCCTGTACCCTCCATAACCTCCCTGTCTCTCTGGAACGTACCATTGCAGAACACCACACAAATATTCCCTGAACCTGTACCCCTCCATAACCTCCCTGTCTCACTGGAAAGTTCCATTGCAGAACACCACACAAATATGCCCTGAACCTGTACACGTCCATAAACTCCCTGTCTCACTGGAACGTCCCACTGCAGAACTCCACACAAATATGCCATGAACATGTACCCTCCATAACCTCCCTGTCTCACTTGAATGTACCAATGCAGAACTCCACACAAATATGCCCTGAACCTGTACACTCAATAATGTCATTGTCTCACTGGAAAGTACCAATGCAGAGCTCCCCACAAATATGCCCTGAACCTGTACCCTCCATAACCTTCCTCTCTCACTGGAACGTACCATTGCAGAACACCAGACAAATATGCCCTGAACCTGTACCACTCCATAACCTCCCTGTCTCACTGGAAAGTTCCATTGCAGAACACCACACAAATATGCCCTGAACCTGTACACGTCCATAAACTCCCTGTCTCACTGGAACGTCCCACTGCAGAACTCCACACAAATATGCCATGAACATGTACCCTCCATAACCTCCCTGTCTCACTTGAAAGTACCAATGCAGAACTCCACACAAATATGCCCTGAACCTGTACACTCAATAATGTCATTGTCTCACTGGAAAGTACCAATGCAGAGCTCCCCACAAATATGCCCTGAACCTGTACCCTCCATAACCTTCCTCTCTCACTGGAACGTACCATTGCAGAACACCAGACAAATATGCCCTGAACCTGTACCACTCCATAACCTCCCTGTCTCACTGGAACGTACCAATGCAGAACTCCACACAAATATGCCCTAAACCCTTAACCGTCCATAAACTCCCTGTCTCACTGGAACGTCCCACTGCAGAACTCCACACAAATATGCCATGAACCTGTACCATCTATAACCACCCTGACTCACTGGAACGTCCCACTGCAGAACTCCACACAAATATGCCATGAACCTGTACCCTCTATAACCACCCTGTCTCACTGGAACGTCCAACTGCAGAACTCCACACAAATATGCCATGAACCTGTTCCCTCCATAAGCTCCCTGTCTCACTTGAAAGTACCAATGCAGTACTCCACACAAATATGCCCTGAACCTGTACACTCCATAACGTCATTGTCTCACTGGAACGTACCAATGGAGAACTCCCCACAAATATGTCCGGAACCTGCACCCCTCCATAACCTCCCTGTCTCACTGGAACGTACCAATGCAGAACTCCAAACAAATATGCCCTGAAGCTGTACCCCTCCATAAACTCCCAGTGACACAGGAACGTACCAACGCAGAACTCCACACAAATATACCCTTAATATTTACCCTGCATAACCTCCCTGTCTCACTGGAACGTACCAATGCAGAACTCCACACAAATATGACCTGAATCTGTACCCCTCCATAACCTCCCTGTCTCACAGGAACGTACCAATGCAGAACTCCACACAAATATGCCTTGAACCTCTACCCTCCATATCCTCCCTGTCTCACAGGAACGTACCAATACAGAATTCCACACAAATATGCCCTGAACCTGTACCCGCCCATAACCTCCTTGTCTCACTGGAACGTACCAATGCAGAACTCAACACAAATATGCCCTGAACCTGTACCCCGGCAAAACCTCCCTGTTTCACTGGAACGCACCAATGCCAAACTCCACTCAAATATGCACTGAACCTCTACCCTCCATATCCTCCCTGTCTCACAGGAACGTACCATTGCAGAACACCAGTCAAATATGCCCTAAACCTGTACCACTCCATAACCTCCCTGTCTCACTGGAACGTACCAATACAGAATTCCACACAAATATGCACTGAACCTGTACCCGCCCATAACCTCCTTGTCTCACTGGAAAGTACCAATGCAGAACTCCACACAAATTTCCCCTGAACCTGTACCCCTCCATAACCTCCCTGTCTCACTGGATGGTACCAATGCAGAACTCCACACAAATATGCCCTGAACCTGTACTCCTCCATAACCTCACTGTCTCACCGGAACATACCACTGCAGAACTCCACACAAATATGCCCTGAACCTGGACCCATTGCATAAGCTCCCTGTTTCACTGGAACGCACCAATGCCGAACTCCACTCAAATATGCCCTGAACCTGTACCCTAAAAAACCTCCCTGTCTCACTGGAACGTACCATTGCAGAACACCAGACAAATATGCCCTGAACCTGTACCACTCCATAACCTCCCTGTCTCACTGGAACGTACCAATGCAGAACTCCACACAAATATGCCCTAAACCCTTAACCGTCCATAAACTCCCTGTCTCACTGGAACGTCCCACTGCAGAACTCCACACAAATATGCCATGAACCTGTACCATCTATAACCACCCTGACTCACTGGAACGTCCCACTGCAGAACTCCACACAAATATGCCATGAACCTGTACCCTCTATAACCACCCTGTCTCACTGGAACGTCCAACTGCAGAACTCCACACAAATATGCCATGAACCTGTACCCTCCATAAGCTCCCTGTCTCACTTGAAAGTACCAATGCAGTACTCCACACAAATATGCCCTGAACCTGTACACTCCATAACGTCATTGTCTCACTGGAACGTACCAATGGAGAACTCCACACAAATATGCCCTGAACCTGGACCCATTGCATAAGCTCCCTGTTTCACTGGAACGCACCAATGCCGAACTCCACTCAAATATGCCCTGAACCTGTACCCTCCATAACCTTCCTCTCTCACTGGAACGTACCATTGCAGAACACCAGACAAATATGCCCTGAACCTGTACCACTCCATAACCTCCCTGTCTCACTGGAACGTACCAATGCAGAACTCCACACAAATATGCCCTAAACCCTTAACCGTCCATAAACTCCCTGTCTCACTGGAACGTCCCACTGCAGAACTCCACACAAATATGCCATGAACCTGTACCATCTATAACCACCCTGACTCACTGGAACGTCCCACTGCAGAACTCCACACAAATATGCCATGAACCTGTACCCTCTATAACCACCCTGTCTCACTGGAACGTCCAACTGCAGAACTCCACACAAATATGCCATGAACCTGTACCCTCCATAAGCTCCCTGTCTCACTTGAAAGTACCAATGCAGTACTCCACACAAATATGCCCTGAACCTGTACACTCCATAACGTCATTGTCTCACTGGAACGTACCAATGGAGAACTCCCCACAAATATGTCCGGAACCTGCACCCCTCCATAACCTCCCTGTCTCACTGGAACGTACCAATGCAGAACTCCAAACAAATATGCCCTGAAGCTGTACCCCTCCATAAACTCCCAGTGACACAGGAACGTACCAACGCAGAACTCCACACAAATATACCCTTAATATTTACCCTGCATAACCTCCCTGTCTCACTGGAACGTACCAATGCAGAACTCCACACAAATATGACCTGAATCTGTACCCCTCCATAACCTCCCTGTCTCACAGGAACGTACCAATGCAGAACTCCACACAAATATGCCCTGAACCTCTACCCTCCATATCCTCCCTGTCTCACAGGAACGTACCAATACAGAATTCCACACAAATATGCCCTGAACCTGTACCCGCCCATAACCTCCTTGTCTCACTGGAACGTACCAATGCAGAACTCAACACAAATATGCCCTGAACCTGTACCCCGGCAAAACCTCCCTGTTTCACTGGAACGCACCAATGCCAAACTCCACTCAAATATGCACTGAACCTCTACCCTCCATATCCTCCCTGTCTCACAGGAACGTACCATTGCAGAACACCAGTCAAATATGCCCTAAACCTGTACCACTCCATAACCTCCCTGTCTCACTGGAACGTACCAATACAGAATTCCACACAAATATGCACTGAACCTGTACCCGCCCATAACCTCCTTGTCTCACTGGAAAGTACCAATGCAGAACTCCACACAAATTTCCCCTGAACCTGTACCCCTCCATAACCTCCCTGTCTCACTGGATGGTACCAATGCAGAACTCCACACAAATATGCCCTGAACCTGTACTCCTCCATAACCTCACTGTCTCACCGGAACATACCACTGCAGAACTCCACACAAATATGCCCTGAACCTGGACCCATTGCATAAGCTCCCTGTTTCACTGGAACGCACCAATGCCGAACTCCACTCAAATATGCCCTGAACCTGTACCCTAAAAAACCTCCCTGTCTCACTGGAACGTACCATTGCAGAACACCAGACAAATATGCCCTGAACCTGTACCACTCCATAACCTCCCTGTCTCACTGGAACGTACCAATGCAGAACTCCACACAAATATGCCCTAAACCCTTAACCCTCCATAAACTCCCTGTCTCACTGGAACGTCCCACAGCAGAACTCCGCACAAATATGCCATGAACCTGTACCATCTATAACCACCCTGACTCACTGGAACGTCCCACTGCAGAACTCCACACAAATATGCCATGAACCTGTACCCTCTATAAACACCCTGTCTCACTGGAACGTACCACTGCAGAACTCCACACAAATATGCCCTGAACCAGTACCATCCATAACCACCGTGTCTCACTGGAACGTACAAATGCAGAACTTCACACAAATATGCCCTGATCCTGTACCCTCCATAACCTCCCTGTCTCTCTGGAACGTACCATTGCAGAACACCACACAAATATTCCCTGAACCTGTACCCCTCCATAACCTCCCTGTCTCACTGGAAAGTTCCATTGCAGAACACCACACAAATATGCCCTGAACCTGTACACGTCCATAAACTCCCTGTCTCACTGGAACGTCCCACTGCAGAACTCCACACAAATATGCCATGAA
Source organism: Hemitrygon akajei (assembly GCF_048418815.1). Lineage (NCBI taxonomy): Eukaryota > Metazoa > Chordata > Chondrichthyes > Myliobatiformes > Dasyatidae > Hemitrygon > Hemitrygon akajei. The sequence goes on from NW_027331948.1 coordinate 1,869,732, forward strand.
CATGTACCCTCCATAACCTCCCTGTCTCACTTGAATGTACCAATGCAGAACTCCACACAAATATGCCCTGAACCTGTACACTCAATAATGTCATTGTCTCACTGGAAAGTACCAATGCAGAGCTCCCCACAAATATGCCCTGAACCTGTACCCTCCATAACCTTCCTCTCTCACTGGAACGTACCATTGCAGAACACCAGACAAATATGCCCTGAACCTGTACCACTCCATAACCTCCCTGTCTCACTGGAATGTTCCATTGCAGAACACCACACAAATATGCCCTGAACCTGTACACGTCCATAAACTCCCTGTCTCACTGGAACGTCCCACTGCAGAACTCCACACAAATATGCCATGAACATGTACCCTCCATAACCTCCCTGTCTCACTTGAAAGTACCAATGCAGAACTCCACACAAATATGCCCTGAACCTGTACACACAATAATGTCATTGTCTCACTGGAAAGTACCAATGCAGAGCTCCCCACAAATATGCCCTGAACCTGTACCCTCCATAACCTTCCTCTCTCACTGGAACGTACCATTGCAGAACACCAGACAAATATGCCCTGAACCTGTACCACTCCATAACCTCCCTGTCTCACTGGAACGTACCAATGCAGAACTCCACACAAATATGCCCTAAACCCTTAACCGTCCATAAACTCCCTGTCTCACTGGAACGTCCCACTGCAGAACTCCACACAAATATGCCATGAACCTGTACCATCTATAACCACCCTGACTCACTGGAACGTCCCACTGCAGAACTCCACACAAATATGCCATGAACCTGTACCCTCTATAACCACCCTGTCTCACTGGAACGTACCACTGCAGAACTCCACACAAATATGCCCTGAACCTGTACCATCCATAACCACCGTGTCTCACTGGAACGTACCAATGCAGAACTTCACACAAATATGCCCTGATCCTCTACCCTCCATAACCTCCCTGTCTCACTGGAACGTACCACTGCAGAACACCACACAAATATGCCCTGAACCTGTACCCCTCCATAACCTCCCTGTCTCACTGGAACGTACCAATGCAGAACTCCACACAAATATGCCCTGAACCTTTACCCGTCCATAACCTCCCTGTCTCACTGGAACGTCCCACTGCAGAACTTCACACAAATATGCCATGAACCTTTTCCCTCCATAACCTCCCTGTCTCACTGGAACGTACCAATGCAGAACTCCACACAAATTTGCCCTGAACCTGTACCCCTCCCCCTCCATAACCTCCCTGTCTCACTGGAACGTACCAATGCAGAACTCCACACAAATATGCCCTGAACCTGTAGCACTCCATAACCTCACTGTCTCACTGGAACGTACCAATGCAGAACTCCACTCAAATATGCCCTGAACCTGTACCCTACAAAACCTCCCTGTCTCACTGGAACGTACCAATGCAGAACTCCAAACAAATATGCCCTGAACCTGTACTCCTCCATAAACTCCCAGTGATACAGGAACGTACCAACGCAGAACTCCACATAAATATACCCTGAACATTTACCCTCCATAACCTCCCTGTCTCACTGGAACGTACCAATGCAGAACTCCACACAAATATGACCTGAATCTGTACCCCTCCATAACCTCCCTGTCTCACAGGAACGTACCAGTGCAGAACTCCACACAAATATGCCCTGAACCTCTACCCTCCATATCCTCCCTGTCTCACAGGAACGTACCAATACAGAATTCCACACAAATATGCCCTGAACCTGTACCCGCCCATAACCTCCTTGTCTCACTGGAACGTACCAATGCAGAACTCAACACAAATATGCCCTGAACCTGTACCCCTGCATAACCTCCCTGTTTCACTGGAACACACCAATGCCAAACTCCACTCAAATATGCACTGAACCTGTACCCTGCAAAACCTCCCTGTCTCACTGGAACGTACCATTGCAGAACACCAGACAAATATGCCCTAAACCTGTACCACTCCATAACCTCCCTGTCTCACTGGAACGTACCAATACAGAATTCCACACAAATATGCACTGAACCTGTACCCGCCCATAACCTCCTTGTCTCACTGGAAAGTACCAATGCAGAACTCCACACAAATTTCCCCTGAACCTGTACCCCTCCATAACCTCCCTGTCTCACTGGATGGTACCAATGCAGAACTCCACACAAATATGCCCTGAACCTGTACTCCTCCATAACCTCACTGTCTCACCGGAACATACCACTGCAGAACTCCACACAAATATGCCCTGAACCTGGACCCATTGCATAAGCTCCCTGTTTCACTGGAACGCACCAATGCCGAACTCCACTCAAATATGCCCTGAACCTGTACCCTAAAAAACCTCCCTGTCTCACTGGAACGTACCATTGCAGAACACCAGACAAATATGCCCTGAACCTGTACCACTCCATAACCTCCCTGTCTCACTGGAACGTACCAATGCAGAACTCCACACAAATATGCCCTAAACCCTTAACCGTCCATAAACTCCCTGTCTCACTGGAACGTCCCACAGCAGAACTCCGCACAAATATGCCATGAACCTGTACCATCTATAACCACCCTGACTCACTGGAACGTCCCACTGCAGAACTCCACACAAATATGCCATGAACCTGTACCCTCTATAAACACCCTGTCTCACTGGAACGTACCACTGCAGAACTCCACACAAATATGCCCTGAACCAGTACCATCCATAACCACCGTGTCTCACTGGAACGTACAAATGCAGAACTTCACACAAATATGCCCTGATCCTGTACCCTCCATAACCTCCCTGTCTCTCTGGAACGTACCATTGCAGAACACCACACAAATATTCCCTGAACCTGTACCCCTCCATAACCTCCCTGTCTCACTGGAAAGTTCCATTGCAGAACACCACACAAATATGCCCTGAACCTGTACACGTCCATAAACTCCCTGTCTCACTGGAACGTCCCACTGCAGAACTCCACACAAATATGCCATGAACATGTACCCTCCATAACCTCCCTGTCTCACTTGAAAGTACCAATGCAGAACTCCACACAAATATGCCCTGAACCTGTACACTCAATAATGTCATTGTCTCACTGGAAAGTACCAATGCAGAGCTCCCCACAAATATGCCCTGAACCTGTACCCTCCATAACCTTCCTCTCTCACTGGAACGTACCATTGCAGAACACCAGACAAATATGCCCTGAACCTGTACCACTCCATAACCTCCCTGTCTCACTGGAACGTACCAATGCAGAACTCCACACAAATATGCCCTAAACCCTTAACCGTCCATAAACTCCCTGTCTCACTGGAACGTCCCACTGCAGAACTCCACACAAATATGCCATGAACCTGTACCATCTATAACCACCCTGACTCACTGGAACGTCCCACTGCAGAACTCCACACAAATATGCCATGAACCTGTACCCTCTATAACCACCCTGTCTCACTGGAACGAACCACTGCAGAACTCCACACAAATATGCCCTGAACCTGTACCATCCATAACCACCGTGTCTCACTGGAACGTACCAATGCAGAACTTCACACAAATATGCCCTGATCCTCTACCCTCCATAACCTCCCTGTCTCACTGGAACGTACCACTGCAGAACACCACACAAATATGCCCTGAACCTGTACCCCTCCATAACCTCCCTGTCTCACTGGAACGTACCAATGCAGAACTCCACACAAATATGCCCTGAACCTTTACCCGTCCATAACCTCCCTGTCTCACTGGAACGTCCCACTGCAGAACTTCACACAAATATGCCATGAACCTGTTCCCTCCATAACCTCCCTGTCTCACAGGAACGTACCAATGCAGAACTCCACACAAATTTGCCCTGAACCTGTACCCCTCCCCCTCCATAACCTCCCTGTCTCACTGGAACGTACCAATGCAGAACTCCACACAAATATGCCCTGAACCTGTAGCACTCCATAACCTCACTGTCTCACTGGAACGTACCAATGCAGAACTCCACTCAAATATGCCCTGAACCTGTACCCTACAAAACCTCCCTGTCTCACTGGAACGTACCAATGCAGAACTCCAAACAAATATGCCCTGAACCTGTACCCCTCCATAAACTCCCAGTGATACAGGAACGTACCAACGCAGAACTCCACATAAATATACCCTGAACATTTACCCTCCATAACCTCCCTGTCTCACTGGAACGTACCAATGCAGAACTCCACACAAATATGACCTGAATCTGTACCCCTCCATAACCTCCCTGTCTCACAGGAACGTACCAGTGCAGAACTCCACACAAATATGCCCTGAACCTCTACCCTCCATATCCTCCCTGTCTCACAGGAACGTACCAATACAGAATTCCACACAAATATGCCCTGAACCTGTACCCGCCCATAACCTCCTTGTCTCACTGGAACGTACCAATGCAGAACTCAACACAAATATGCCCTGAACCTGTAACCCTGCATAACCTCCCTGTTTCACTGGAACACACCAATGCCAAACTCCACTCAAATATGCACTGAACCTGTACCCTGCAAAACCTCCCTGTCTCACTGGAACGTACCATTGCAGAACACCAGACAAATATGCCCTAAACCTGTACCACTCCATAACCTCCCTGTCTCACTGGAACGTACCAATGCAGAACTCCACACAAATATGCCCTGAACCTGTAACCGTCCGTAAACTCCCTGTCTCACTGGAACGTCCCACTGCAGAACTCCACACAAATATGACATGAACCTGTACCCTCTATAACCTCCCTGTCTCACTGGAAAGTACCAATGCAGAACTCCACACAAATATGCCCTGAACCTGTACCCATCCATAACCACCCTGTCTCACTGGAACGTACCATTGCAGAACGCCACACAAATATGCCCTGAACCTGTACCCTCCATAACCTCCCTGTCTCACTGGAATGTACCAAGGCAGAACTCCACACAAATATGCCCTGAACCTGTACACTCCATATCCTCCCTGTCTCACTGGAAAGTTCCATTGCAGAACACCACACAAATATGCCCTGAACCTGTACCCGTCCATTAACTCCCTGTCTCACTGGAACGTCCCACTGCAGAACTCCACACAAATATGCCATGAACATGTACCCTCCATAACCTCCCTGTCTCACTTGAAAGTACCAATGCAGAACTCCACACAAATATGCCCTGACCCTGTACACTCAATAAAGTCATTGTCTCACTGGAAAGTACCAATGCAGAGCTCCCCACAAATATGCCCTGAACCTGTACCCCTCCATAACCTTCCTGTCTCACTGGAACGTACCATTGCAGAACACCAGACAAATATGCCCTGAACCTGTACCACTCCATAACCTCCCTGTCTCACTGGAACGTACCAATGCAGAACTCCACACAAATATGCCCTAAACCCTTAACCGTCCATAAACTCCCTGTCTCACTGGAACGTCCCACTGCAGAACTCCACACAAATATGCCATGAACCTGTACCATCTATAACCACCCTGACTCACTGGAACGTCCCACTGCAGAACTCCACACAAATATGCCATGAACCTGTACCCTCTATAAACACCCTGTCTCACTGGAACGTACCACTGCAGAACTCCACACAAATATGCCCTGAACCTGTACCATCCATAACCACCGTGTCTCACTGGAACGTACCAATGCAGAACTTCACACAAATATGCCCTGATCCTGTACCCTCCATAACCTCCCTGTCTCACTGGAACGTACCATTGCAGAACACCACACAAATATGCCCAGAACCTGTACCCCTCCATAACCTCCCTGTCAAACTGGAACGTACCAATGCAGAACTCCACACAAATATGCCCTGAACCTTTACCCTCCATAACCTCCCTGTCTCACTGGAACGTACCAATGCAGAACTCCATACAAATATGACCTGAATCTGTACCCCTCCATAACCTCACTGTCTCACAGGAACGTACCAGTGCAGAACCCCACACAAATATGCCCTGAACCTCTACCCTCCATATCCTCCCTGTCTCACAGGAACGTACCAATACAGAATTCCACACAAATATGCCCTGAACCTGTACCCGCCCATAACCTCCTTGTGTCACTGGAACGTACCAATGCAGAACTCAACACAAATATGCCCTGAACCTGTACCCCTGCATAACCTCCCTGTTTCACTGGAACACACCAATGCCAAACTCCACTCAAATATGCACTGAACCTGTACCCTGCAAAACCTCCCTGTCTAACTGGAACGTACCATTGCAGAACACCAGACAAATATGCCCTAAACCTGTACCACTCCATAACCTCCCTGTCTAACTGGAACGTACCAATGCAGAACTCCACACAAATATGCCCTGAACCTGTAACCGTCCGTAAACTCCCTGTCTCACTGGAACGTCCCACTGCAGAACTCAACACAAATATGACATGAACCTGTACCCTCTATAACCCCCCTGTCTCACTGGAAAGTACCAAGGCAGAACTCCACACAAATATGCCCTGAACCTGTACCCATCCATAACCACCCTGTCTCACTGGAAAGTACCATTGCAGAACGCCACACAAATATGCCCTGAACCTGTACCCTCCATAACCTCCCTGTCTCACTGGAATGTACCAAGGCAAAACTCCACACAAATATGCCCTGAACCTGTACACTCCATATCCTCCCTGTCTCACTGGAAAGTTCCATTGCAGAACACCACACAAATATGCCCTGAACCTGTACCCGTCCATAAACTCCCTGTCTCACTGGAACGTCCCACTGCAGAACTCCACACAAATATGCCATGAACATGTACCCTCCATAACCTCCCTGTCTCACTTGAAAGTACCAATGCAGAACTCCACACAAATATGCTCTGAACCTGTACACTCAATAAAGTCATTGTCTCACTGGAAAGTACCAATGCAGAGCTCCCCACAAATATGCCCTGAACCTGTACCCTCCATAACCTTCCTGTCTCACTGGAACGTACCATTGCAGAACACCAGACAAATATGCCCTGAACCTGTACCACTCCATAACCTCCCTGTCTCACTGGAACGTACCAACGCAGAACTCCACACAAATATGCCCTAAACCCTTAACCGTCCATAAACTCCCTGTCTCACTGGAACGTCCCACTGCAGAACTCCACACAAATATGCCATGAACGTGTACCATCTATAACCACCCTGACTCACTGGAACGTCCCACTGCAGAACTCCACACAAATATGCCATGAACCTGTACCCTCTATAACCACCCTGTCTCACTGGAACGTACCACTGCAGAACTCCACACAAATATGCCCTGAACCTGTACCATCCATAACCACCGTGTCTCACTGGAACGTACCAATGCAGAACTTCACACAAATATGCCCTGATCCTGTACCCTCCATAACCTCCCTGTCTCACTGGAACGTACCATTGCAGAACACCACACAAATATGCCCTGAACCTGTACCCCTCCATAACCTCCCTGTCTCACTGGAACGTACCAATGCAGAATTCCAAACAAATATGCCCTGAACCTTTACCCGTCCATAACCTCCCTGTCTCACTGGAACGTCCCACTGCAGAACTCCACACAAATATGCCATGAACCTGTTCCCTCCATAACCTCCCTGTCTCACTGGAACGTACCAATGCAGAACTCCACACAAATATGCCCTGAACCTGTAGCACTCCATAACCTCTCTGTCTCACTGGAACGTACCAATGCAGAACTCCACTCAAATATGCCCTGAACCTGTACCCTACAAAATCTCCCTGTCTCACTGGAACGTACCATTGCAGAACAACAGACAAATATGCCCTGAACCTGTACCACTCCATAACCTCCCTGTCTCACTGGAACGTACCAATGCAGAACTCCACACAAATATGCCCTAAACCCTTAACCGTCCATAAACTCCCTGTCTCACTGGAACGTCCACCTGCAGAACTCCACTCAAATATGCCCTGAACCTGTACCCTCCATAACCTCCCTGTTTCACTGGAACACACCAATGCCAAACTCCACTCAAATATGCACTGAACCTGTACCCTGCAAAACCTCCCTGTCTCACTGGAACGTACCATTGCAGAACACCAGACAAATATGCCCTGAACCTGTAACCGTCCGTAAACTCCCTGTCTCACTGGAACGTCCCACTGCAGAACTCCACACAAATATGACATGAACCTGTACCCTCTATAACCTCCCTGTCTCACTGGAAAGTACCAATGCAGAACTCCACACAAATATGCCCTGAACCTGTACCCATCCATAACCACCCTGTCTCACTGGAACGTACCACTGCAGAACGCAACACAAATATGCCCTGAACCTGTACCCTCCATAACCTCCCTGTCTCACTGGAATGTACCAAGGCAGAACTCCACACAAATATGCCCTGAACCTGTACACTCCATATCCTCCCTGTCTCACTGGAAAGTTCCATTGCAGAACACTACACAAATATGCCCTGAACCTGTACCCGTCCATAAACTCCCTGTCTCACTGGAACGTCCCACTGCAGAACTCCACACAAATATGCCATGAACATGTACCCTCCATAACCTCACTGTCTCACTTGAAAGTACCAATGCAGAACTCCACACAAATATGCCCTGAACCTGTACACTCAATAAAGTCATTGTCTCACTGGAAAGTACCAATGCAGAGCTCCCCACAAATATGCCCTGAACCTGTACCCTCCATAACCTTCCTGTCTCACTGGAACGTACCATTGCAGAACACCAGACAAATATGCCCTGAACCTGTACCACTCCATAACCTCCCTGTCTCACTGGAACGTACCAATGCAGAACTACACACAAATATGCCCTAAACCCTTAACCGTCCATAAACTCCCTGTCTCACTGGAACGTCCCACTGCAGAACTCCACACAAATATGCCATGAACCTGTACCATCCATAACCACCGTGTCTCACTGGAACGTACCAATGCAGAGCTCCCCACAAATATGCCCTGAACCTGTACCCTCCATAACCTTCCTGTCTCACTGGAACGTACCATTGCAGAACACCAGACAAATATGCCCTGAACCTGTACCACTCCATAACCTCCCTGTCTCACTGGAACGTACCAATGCAGAACTACACACAAATATGCCCTAAACCCTTAACCGTCCATAAACTCCCTGTCTCACTGGAACGTCCCACTGCAGAACTCCACACAAATATGCCATGAACCTGTACCCTCTATAACCACCCTGTCTCACTGGAACGTACCACTGCAGAACTCCACACAAATATGCCCTGAACCTGTACCATCCATAACCACCGTGTCTCACTGGAACGTACCAATGCAGAACTTCACACAAATATGCCCTGATCCTGTACCCTCCATAACCTCCCTGTCTCACTGGAACGTACCATTGCAGAACACCACACAAATATGCCCTGAACCTGTACCCCTCCATAACCTCCCTGTCTCACTGGAACGTACCAATGCAGAATTCCACACAAATATGCCCTGAACCTTTACCCGTCCATAACCTCCCTGTCTCACTGGAACGTCCCACTGCAGAACTCCACACAAATATGCCATGAACCTGTTCCCTCCATAACCTCCCTGTCTCACTGGAACGTACCAATGCAGAACTCCACACAAATATGCCCTGAACCTGTAGCACTCCATAACCTCACTGTCTCACTGGAACGTAACAATGCAGAACTCCACTCAAATATGCCCTGAACCTGTACCCTACAAAACCTCCCTGTCTCACTGGAACGTACCATTGCAGAACACCAGACAAATATGCCCTGAACCTGTACCACTCCATAACCTCCCTGTCTCACTGCAACGTACCAATGCAGAACTCCACACAAATATGCCCTAAACCCTTAACTGTCCATAAACTCCCTGTCTCACTGGAACGTCCACCTGCAGAACTCCACACAAATATGCCATGAACCTGTACCATCTATAACCACCCTGACTCACTGGAACGTCCCACTGCAGAACTCCACACAAATATGCCATGAACCTGTACCCTCTATAACCACCCAGTCTCACTGGAACGTACCAATGCAGAACTCCACACAAATATGCCCTGAACCTGTACCCTCCATAACCTCCCTGTCTCACTGGAACGTACCATTGCAGAACACCACACAAATATACCCTGAACCTGTACCATCCATAACCACCGTGTCTCACTGGAACGTACCAATGCAGAACTTCACACAAATATGCCCTGATCCTGTACCCTCCATAACCTCCCTGTCTCACTGGAACGTACCATTGCAGAACACCACACAAATATTCCCTGAACCTGTACCCCTCCATAACCTCCCTGTCTCACTGGAACGTACCAATGCAGAACTCCACACAAATATGCCCTGAACCTTTACCCGTCCATAACCTCCCTGTCTCACTGGAACGTCCCACTGCAGAACTCCACACTAATATGCCATGAACCTCTACCCTCCATAACCTCCCTGTCTCACTGGAACGTCCCAATGCAGTACTCCACACAAATATGCCCTGAACCTGTACACTCCATAACGTCATTGTCTCACTGGAACGTACCAATGGAGAACTCCCCACAAATATGCCCTGAACCTGCACCCCTCCATAACCTCCCTGTCTCACTGGAACGTACCAATGCAGAACTCCAAACAAATTTGCCCTGAACCTGTACCCCTCCATAAACTCCCAGTGATACAGGCACGTACCAACGCAGAACTCCACACAAATATACCCTGAACATTTACCCTCCATAACCTCCCTGTCTCACTGGAACGTACCAATGCAGAACTCCACACAAATATGACCTGAATCTGTACCCCTCCATAACCTCCCTGTCTCACAGGAACGTACCAGTGCAGAACTCCACACAAATATGCCCTGAACCTCTACCCTCCATATCCTCCCTGTCTCACAGGAACGTAACAATACAGAATTCCACACAAATATGCCCTGAACCTGTACCCGCCCATAACCTCCTTGTCTCACTGGAAAGTACCAATGCAGAACTCAACACAAATATGCCCTGAACCTGTACCCCTGCATTACCTCCCTGTTTCACTGGAACACACCAATGCCAAACTCCATTCAAATATGCACTGATCCTGTACCCTGCAAAACCTCCCTGTCTCACTGGAACGTACCATTGCAGAACACCAGACAAATATGCCCTAAACCTGTACCACTCCATAACCTCCCTGTCTCACTGGAACGTCCCACTGCAGAACTCCACACAAATATGACATGAAACTGTACCCTCTATAACCTCCCTGTCTCACTGGAAAGTTCCATTGCAGAACACCACACAAATATGCCCTGAACCTGTACCCGTCCATAAACTCCCTGTCTCACTGGAACGTCCCACTGCAGAACTCCACACAAATATGCCATGAACATGTACCCTCCATAACCTCCCTGTCTCACTTGAAAGTACCAATGCAGAACTCCACACAAATATGCCCTGAACCTGTACACTCAATAATGTCATTGTCTCACTGGAAAGTACCAATGCAGAGCTCCCCACAAATATGCCCTGAACCTGTACTCCTCCATAACCTTCCTGTCTCACTGGAACGTACCATTGCAGAACACCAGACAAATATGCCCTGAACCTGTACCACTCCATAACCTCCCTGTCTCACTGGAACGTACCAATGCAGAACTCCACACAAATATGCCCTAAACCCTTAACCGTCCATAAACTCCTTGTCTCACTGGAACGTCCCACTGCAGAACTCCACACAAATATGCCATGAACCTGTACCATCTATAACCACCCTGACTCACTGGAACGTCCCACTGCAGAACTCCACACAAATATGCCATGAACCTGTACCCTCTATAACCACCCTGTCTCACTGGAACGTACCACTGCAGAACTCCACACAAATATGCCCTGAACCTTTACCATCCATAACCACCGTGTCTCACTGGAACGTACCAATGCAGAACTGCACACAAATATGCCCTGATCCTGTACCCTCCATAACCTCCCTGTCTCACTGGAACGTACCATTGCAGAACACCACACAAATATGCCCTGAACCTGTACCCCTCCATAACCTCCCTGTCAAACTGGAACGTACCAATGCAGAACTCCACACAAATATGCCCTGAACCTTTACCCTCCATAACCTCCCTGTCTCACTGGAACGTACCAATGCAGAACTCCACACAAATATGCCCTGAACCTGTAACCGTCCGTAAACTCCCTGTCTCACTGGAACGTCCCACTGCAGAACTCCACACAAATATGACATGAACCTGTACCCTCTATAACCTCCCTGTCTCACTGGAAAGTACCATTGCAGAACTCCACACAAATATGCCCTGAACCTGTACCCATCCATAACCACCCTGTCTCACTGGAACGTACCATTGCAGAACGCCACACAAATATACCCTGAACCTGTACCCTCCATAACCTCCCTGTCTCACTGGAATGTACCAAGGCAGAACTCCACACAAATATGCCCTGAACCTGTACCCCTCCATATCCTCCCTGTCTCACTGGAATGTACCACTGCAGAACTCCACACAAATATGCCATGAACCTGTACCATCTATAACCACCCTGACTCACTGGAACGTCCCACTGCAGAACTCCACACAAATATGCCATGAACCTGTACCCTCTATAACCACCCTGTCTCACTGGAACGTACCACTGCAGAACTCCACACAAATATGCCCTGAACCTGTACCATCCATAACCACCGTGTCTCACTGGAACGTACCAATGCAGAACTGCACACAAATATGCCCTGATCCTGTACCCTCCATAACCTCCCTGTCTCTCTGGAACGTACCATTGCAGAACACCACACAAATATGCCCTGAACCTGTACCCCTCCATAAACTCCCAGTGATACAGGCACGTACCAGCGCAGAACTCCACACAAATATACCCTGAACATTTACCCTCCATAACCTCCCTGTCTCACTGGAACGTACCAATGCAGAACTCCACACAAATATGACGTGAATCTGTACCCCTCCATAACCTCCCTGTCTCACAGGAACGTACCAGTGCAGAACTCCACACAAATATGCCCTGAACCTCTACCCTCCATATCCTCCCTGTCTCACAGGAACGTAACAATACAGAATTCCACACAAATATGCCCTGAACCTGTACCCGCCCATAACCTCCTTGTCTCACTGGAACGTACCAATGCAGAACTCAACACAAATATGCCCTGAACCTGTACCCCTGCATTACCTCCCTGTTTCACTGGAACACACCAATGCCAAACTCCACTCAAATACGCACTGAACCTGTACCCTGCAAAACCTCCCTGTCTCACTGGAACGTACCATTGCAGAACACCAGACAAATATGCTGTAAACCTGTACCACTCCATAACCTCCCTGTCTCACTGGAACGTCCCACTGCAGAACTCCACACAAATATGCCATGAACATGTACCCTCCATAACCTCCCTGTCTCACTTGAAAGTACCAATGCAGAACTCCACACAAATATGCCCTGAACCTGTACACTCAATAAAGTCATTGTCTCACTGGAAAGTACCAATGCAGAGCTCCCCACAAATATGCCCTGAACCTGTACCCCTCCATAACCTTCCTGTCTCACTGGAACGTACCATTGCAGAACACCAGACAAATATGCCCTGAACCTGTACCACTCCATAACCTCCCTGTCTCACTGGAACGTACCAATGCAGAACTCCACACAAATATGCCCTAAACCCTTAACCGTCCATAAACTCCCTGTCTCACTGGAACGTCCCACTGCAGAACTCCACACAAATATGCCATGAACCTGTACCATCTATAACCACCCTGACTCACTGGAACGTCCCACTGCAGAACTCCACACAAATATGCCATGAACCTGTACCCTCTATAACCACCCTGTCTCACTGGAACGTACCACTGCAGAACTCCACACAAATATGCCCTGAACCTGTACCATCCATAACCACCGTGTCTCACTGGAACGTACCAATGCAGAACTTCACACAAATATGCCCTGATCCTGTACCCTCCATAACCTCCCTGTCTCACTGGAACGTACCATTGCAGAACACCACACAAATATGCCCTGAACCTGTACCCCTCCATAACCTCCCTGTCAAACTGGAACGTACCAATGCAGAACTCCACACAAATATGCCCTGAACCTTTACCCGTCCATAACATCCCTGTCTCACTGGAACGTCCCACTGCAGAACTCCACACAAATATGCCATGAACCTGTTCCCTCCATAACCTCCCTGTCTCACTGGAACGTACCAATGCAGAACTCCACACAAATATGCCCTGAACCTGTAGCATTCCATAACCTCACTGTCTCACTGGAACGTACCAATGCAGAACTCCACACAAATATGCCCTGAACCTGTACCCCTGCATAACCTCCCTGTTTCACTGGAACGCACCAATGCCAATCTCCACTCAAATATGCCCTGAACCTGTACCCTTCCATAAACTCCCTGTCTCACTGGAACGTACCAATGCAGAACTCCACAAAAATATGACATGAACCTGTACCCTCTATAACCTCCCTGTCTCACTGGAAAGTACCTCTGCAGAACTCCACACAAATATGCCCTGAAGTTGTACCCCTCCATAACCTCCCTGTCTCACTGGAACGTACCAATGCAGAACTCCACACAAATATGCCCTGAACCAGTACCCTCCATAAACTCTCAGTCTCACTGGGAAGTACCAATGCAGAACTCCACACAAATATGCCCTGAATCTGTACACTCCATAACGTCATTATCTCACTGGAAAGTACCAATGCAGAACTCCCCACAAATATGTCCTGAACCTGTACCCCTCCATAACCTTCTTGTCTCACTGGAACGTACCAATGCAGAACTCCACACAAATATGCCCTGAACCTCTACCCTCCATATCCTCCCTGTCTCACAGGAACGTACCAATACAGAATTCCACACAAATATGCCATGAACCTGTACCATCTATAACCACCCTGACTCACTGGAACGTCCCACTGCAGAACTCCACACAAATATGCCATGAACCTGTACCCTCTATAACCACCCTGTCTCACTGGAACGTACCACTGCAGAACTCCACACAAATATGCCCTGAACCTGTACCATCCATAACCACCGTGTCTCACTGGAACGTACCAATGCAGAACTGCACACAAATATGCCCTGATCCTGTACCCTCCATAACCTCCCTGTCTCACTGGAACGTACCATTGCAGAACACCACACAAATATGCCCTGAACCTGTACCCCTCCATAAACTCCCAGTGATACAGGCACGTACCAGCGCAGAACTCCACACAAATATACCCTGAACATTTACCCTCCATAACCTCCCTGTCTCACTGCAACGTACCAATGCAGAACTCCACACAAATATGACCTGAATCTGTACCCCTCCATAACCTCCCTGTCTCACAGGAACGTACCAGTGCAGAACTCCACACAAATATGCCCTGAACCTCTACCCTCCATATCCTCCCTGTCTCACAGGAACGTAACAATACAGAATTCCACACAAATATGCCCTGAACCTGTACCCGCCCATAACCTCCTTGTCTCACTGGAACGTACCAATGCAGAACTCAACACAAATATGCCCTGAACCTGTACCCCTGCATTACCTCCCTGTTTCACTGGAACACACCAATGCCAAACTCCACTCAAATATGCACTGAACCTGTACCCTGCAAAACCTCCCTGTCTCACTGGAACGTACCATTGCAGAACACCAGACAAATATGCCCTAAACCTGTACCACTCCATAACCTCCCTGTCTCACTGGAACGTCCCACTGCAGAACTCCACACAAATATGCCATGAACATGTACCCTCCATAACCTCCCTGTCTCACTTGAAAGTACCAATGCAGAACTCCACACAAATATGCCCTGAACCTGTACACTCAATAAAGTCATTGTCTCTCTGGAAAGTACCAATGCAGAGCTCCCCACAAATATGCCCTGAACCTGTACCCCTCCATAACCTTCCTGTCTCACTGGAACGTACCATTGCAGAACACCAGACAAATATGCCCTGAACCTGTACCACTCCATAACCTCCCTGTCTCACTGGAACGTACCAATGCAGAACTCCACACAAATATGCCCTAAACCCTTAACCGTCCATAAACTCCCTGTCTCACTGGAACGTCCCACTGCAGAACTCCACACAAATATGCCATGAACCTGTACCATCTATAACC
Organism: Hemitrygon akajei; assembly: GCF_048418815.1. NCBI lineage: Eukaryota > Metazoa > Chordata > Chondrichthyes > Myliobatiformes > Dasyatidae > Hemitrygon > Hemitrygon akajei. Next base: position 1,885,851 of record NW_027331948.1, read on the forward strand.
ACCCTGACTCACTGGAACGTCCCACTGCAGAACTCCACACAAATATGCCATGCACCTGTACCCTCTATAACCACCCTGTCTCACTGGAACGTACCACTGCAGAACTCCACACAAATATGCCCTGAACCTGTACCATCCATAACCACCGTGTCTCACTGGAACGTACCAATGCAGAACTTCACACAAATATGCCCTGATCCTGTACCCTCCATAACCTCCCTGTCTCACTGGAACGTACCATTGCAGAACACCACACAAATATGCCCTGAACCTGTACCCCTCCATAACCTCCCTGTCAAACTGGAACGTACCAATGCAGAACTCCACACAAATATGCCCTGAACCTTTACCCGTCCATAACATCCCTGTCTCACTGGAACGTCCCACTGCAGAACTCCACACAAATATGCCATGAACCTGTTCCCTCCATAACCTCCCTGTCTCACTGGAACGTACCAATGCAGAACTCCACACAAATATGCCCTGAACCTGTAGCATTCCATAACCTCACTGTCTCACTGGAACGTACCAATGCAGAACTCCACACAAATATGCCCTGAACCTGTACCCCTGCATAACCTCCCTGTTTCACTGGAACGCACCAATGCCAATCTCCACTCAAATATGCCCTGAACCTGTACCCTTCCATAAACTCCCTGTCTCACTGGAACGTACCAATGCAGAACTCCACACAAATATGACATGAACCTGTACCCTCTATAACCTCCCTGTCTCACTGGAAAGTACCACTGCAGAACTCCACACAAATATGCCCTGAAGCTGTACCCCTCCATAACCTCCCTGTCTCACTGGAACGTACCAATGCAGAACTCCACACAAATATGCCCTGAACCAGTACCCTCCATAAACTCCCAGTCTCACTGGGAAGTACCAATGCAGAACTCCACACAAATATGCCCTGAATCTGTACACTCCATAACGTCATTATCTCACTGGAAAGTACCAATGCAGAACTCCCCACAAATATGTCCTGAACCTGTACCCCTCCATAACCTTCTTGTCTCACTGGAACGTACCAATGCAGAACTCCACACAAATATGCCCTGAACCTCTACCCTCCATATCCTCCCTGTCTCACAGGAACGTACCAATACAGAATTCCACAGAAATATGCCATGAACCTGTTCCCTCTATAACCACCCTGTCTCACTGGAACGTACCACTGCAGAACTCCACACAAATATGTCCTGAACCTGTACCATCCATAACCACCGTGTCTCACTGGAACGTACCAATGCAGAACTTCACACAAATATGCCCTGATCCTGTACCCTCCATAACCTCCCTGTCTCACTGGAACGTACCATTGCAGAACACCACACAAATATGCCCTGAACCTGTACCCCTCCATAACCTCCCTGTCAAACTGGAACGTACCAATGCAGAACTCCACACAAATATGCCCTGAACCTTTACCCTCCATAACCTCCCTGTCTCACTGGAACGTACCAATGCAGAACTCCACACAAATATGACCTGAATCTGTACCCCTCCATAAACTCCCTGTCTCACAGGAACGTACCAGTGCAGAACTCCACACAAATATGCCCTGAACCTCTACCCTCCATATCCTCCCTGTCTCACAGGAACGTACCAATACAGAATTCCACACAAATATGCCCTGAACCTGTACCCGCCCATAACCTCCTTGTCTCACTGGAACGTACCAATGCAGAACTCAACACAAATATGCCCTGAACCTGTACCCCTGCATAACCTCCCTGTTTCACTGGAACACACCAATGCCAAACTCCACTCAAATATGCACTGAACCTGTACCCTGCAAAACCTCCCTGTCTCACTGGAACGTACCATTGCAGAACACCAGACAAATATGCCCTAAACCTGTACCACTCCATAACCTCCCTGTCTCACTGGAACGTACCAATGCAGAACTCCACACAAATATGCCCTGAACCTGTAACCGTCCGTAAACTCCCTGTCTCACTGGAACGTCCCACTGCAGAACTCCACACAAATATGACATGAACCTGTACCCTCTATAACCTCCCTGTCTCACTGGAAAGTACCAATGCAGAACTCCACACAAATATGCCCTGAACCTGAACCCATCCATAACCACCCTGTCTCACTGGAACGTACCACTACAGAACTCCACACAAATATGCCCTGAACCTTTACCCTCCATAACCTCCCTGTCTCACTGGAACGTACCATTGCAGAACACCACACAAATATGCCCTGAACCTGTACACCTCCATAACCTCCCTGTCAAACTGGAACGTACCAATGCAGAACTCCACACAAATATGACCTGAATCTGTACCCCTCCATAACCTCCCTGTCTCACAGGAACGTACCAGTGCAGAACTCCACACAAATATGCCCTGAACCTCTACCCTCCATATCCTCCCTGTCTCACAGGAACGTACCAATACAGAATTCCACACAAATATGCCCTGAACCTGTACCCGCCCATAACCTCCTTGTCTCACTGGAACGTACCAATGCAGAACTCAACACATATATGCCCTGAACCTGTACCCCTGCATAACCTCCCTGTTTCACTGGAACACACCAATGCCAAACTCCACTCAAATATGCACTGAACCTGTACCCTGCAAAACCTCCCTGTCTCACTGGAACGTACCATTGCAGAACACCAGACAAATATGCCCTAAACCTGTACCACTCCATAACCTCCCTGTCTGACTGGAACGTACCAATGCAGAACTCCACACAAATATGCCCTGAACCTGTAACCGTCCGTAAACTCCCTGTCTCACTGGAACGTCCCACTGCAGAACTCCACACAAATATGACATAAACCTGTACCCTCTATAACCTCCCTGTCTCACTGGAAAGTACCATTGCAGAACTCCACACAAATATGCCCTGAACCTGTACCCATCCATAACCACCCTGTCTCACTGGAACGTACCATTGCAGAACGCCACACAAATATGCCCTGAACCTGTACCCTCCATAACCTCCCTGTCTCACTGGAATGTACCAAGGCAGAACTCCACACAAATATGCCCTGAACCTGTACACTCCATATCCTCCCTGTCTCACTGGAAATTTCCATTGCAGAACACCACACAAATATGTCCTGAACCTGTACCCGTCCATAAACTCCCTGTCTCACTGGAACGTCCCACTGCAGAACTCCACACAAATATGCCATGAACATGTACCCTCCATAACCTCCCTGTCTCACTTGAAAGTACCAATGCAGAACTCCACACAAATATGCCCTGAACCTGTACACTCCATAACCTCACTGTCTCACTGGAACGTACCAATGCAGAACTCCACTCAAATATGCCCTGAACCTGTACCCTACAAAACCTCCCTGTCTCACTGGAACGTACCATTGCAGAACACCAGACAAATATGCCCTGAACCTGTACCACTCCATAACCTCCCTGTCTCACTGGAACGTACCAATGCAGAACTCCACACAAATATGCCCTAAACCTGTACCACTCCATAACCTCCCTGTCTCACTGGAACGTACCAATGCAGAACTCCACACAAATATGCCCTAAACCCTTAACCGTCCATAAACTCCCTGTCTCACTGGAACGTCCCACTGCAGAACTCCACACAAATATGCCATGAACCTGTACCATCTATAACCACCCTGACTCACTGGAACGTCCCACTGCAGAACTCCACACAAATATGCCATGAACCTGTACCCTTTATAACCACCCTGTCTCACTGGAACGTACCACTGCAGAACTCCACACAAATATGCCCTGAACCTGTACCATCCATAACCACCGTGTCTCACTGGAACGTACCAATGCAGAACTTCACACAAATATGCCCTGATCCTGTACCCTCCATAACCTCCCTGTCTCACTGGAACGTACCATTGCAGAACACCACACAAATATGCCCTGAACCTGTACCCCTCCATAACCTCCCTGTCAAACTGGAACGTACCAATGCAGAACACCACACAAATATGCCCTGAACCTGTACCCGTCCATAAACTCCCTGTCTCACTGGAACGTCCCACTGCAGAACTCCACACAAATATGCCATGAACCTGTACCATCTATAACCACCCTGACTCACTGGAACGTCCCACTGCAGAACTCCACACAAATATGCCATGAACCTGTACCCTCTATAACCACCCTGTCTCACTGGAACGTACCACTGCAGAACTCCACACAAATATGCCCTGAACCTGTACCATCCATAACCACCGTGTCTCACTGGAACGGACCAATGCAGAACTGCACACAAATATGCCCTGATCCTGTACCCTCCATAACCTCCCTGTCTCACTGGAACGTACCATTGCAGAACACCACACAAATATGCCCTGAACCTGTACCCCTCCATAAACTCCCAGTGATACAGGCACGTACCAGCGCAGAACTCCACACAAATATACCCTGAACATTTACCCTCCATAACCTCCCTGTCTCACTGGAACGTACCAATGCAGAACTCCACACAAATATGACGTGAATCTGTACCCCTCCATAACCTCCCTGTCTCACAGGAACGTACCAATGCAGAACTCCACACAAATATGCCCTGAACCTCTACCCTCCATATCCTCCCTGTCTCACAGGAACGTAACAATACAGAATTCCACACAAATATGCCCTGAACCTGTACCCGCCCATAACCTCCTTGTCTCACTGGAACGTACCAATGCAGAACTCAACACAAATATGCCCTGAACCTGTACCCCTGCATTACCTCCCTGTTTCACTGGAACACACCAATGCCAAACTCCACTCAAATATGCACTGAACCTGTACCCTGCAAAACCTCCCTGTCTCACTGGAACGTACCATTGCAGAACACCAGACAAATATGCCCTAAACCTGTACCACTCCATAACCTCCCTGTCTCACTGGAACGTCCCACTGCAGAACTCCACACAAATATGCCATGAACATGTACCCTCCATAACCTCCCTGTCTCACTTGAAAGTACCAATGCAGAACTCCACACAAATATGCCCTGAACCTGTACACTCAATAAAGTCATTGTCTCACTGGAAAGTACCAATGCAGAGCTCCCCACAAATATGCCCTGAACCTGTACCCCTCCATAACCTTCCTGTCTCACTGGAACGTACCATTGCAGAACACCAGACAAATATGCCCTGAACCTGTACCACTCCATAACCTCCCTGTCTCACTGGAACGTACCAATGCAGAACTCCACACAAATATGCCCTAAACCCTTAACCGTCCATAAACTCCCTGTCTCACTGGAACGTCCCACTGCAGAACTCCACACAAATATGCCATGAACCTGTACCATCTATAACCACCCTGACTCACTGGAACGTCCCACTGCAGAACTCCACACAAATATGCCATGAACCTGTACCCTCTATAACCACCCTGTCTCACTGGAACGTACCACTGCAGAACTCCACACAAATATGCCCTGAACCTGTACCATCCATAACCACCGTGTCTCACTGGAACGTACCAATGCAGAACTTCACACAAATATGCCCTGATCCTGTACCCTCCATAACCTCCCTGTCTCACTGGAACGTACCATTGCAGAACACCACACAAATATGCCCTGAACCTGTACCCCTCCATAACCTCCCTGTCAAACTGGAACGTACCAATGCAGAACTCCACACAAATATGCCCTGAACCTTTACCCGTCCATAACATCCCTGTCTCACTGGAACGTCCCACTGCAGAACTCCACACAAATATGCCATGAACCTGTTCCCTCCATAACCTCCCTGTCTCACTGGAACGTACCAATGCAGAACTCCACACAAATATGCCCTGAACCTGTAGCATTCCATAACCTCACTGTCTCACTGGAACGTACCAATGCAGAACTCCACACAAATATGCCCTGAACCTGTACCCCTGCATAACCTCCCTGTTTCACTGGAACGCACCAATGCCAATCTCCACTCAAATATGCCCTGAACCTGTACCCTTCCATAAACTCCCTGTCTCACTGGAACGTACCAATGCAGAACTCCACACAAATATGACATGAACCTGTACCCTCTATAACCTCCCTGTCTCACTGGAAAGTACCACTGCAGAACTCCACACAAATATGCCCTGAAGCTGTACCCCTCCATAACCTCCCTGTCTCACTGGAACGTACCAATGCAGAACTCCACACAAATATGCCCTGAACCAGTACCCTCCATAAACTCCCAGTCTCACTGGGAAGTACCAATGCAGAACTCCACACAAATATGCCCTGAATCTGTACACTCCATAACGTCATTATCTCACTGGAAAGTACCAATGCAGAACTCCCCACAAATATGTCCTGAACCTGTACCCCTCCATAACCTTCTTGTCTCACTGGAACGTACCAATGCAGAACTCCACACAAATATGCCCTGAACCTCTACCCTCCATATCCTCCCTGTCTCACAGGAACGTACCAATACAGAATTCCACACAAATATGCCATGAACCTGTACCATCTATAACCACCCTGACTCACTGGAACGTCCCACTGCAGAACTCCACACAAATATGCCATGAACCTGTACCCTCTATAACCACCCTGTCTCACTGGAACGTACCACTGCAGAACTCCACACAAATATGCCCTGAACCTGTACCATCCATAACCACCGTGTCACACTGGAACGTACCAATGCAGAACTGCACACAAATATGCCCTGATCCTGTACCCTCCATAACCTCCCTGTCTCACTGGAACGTACCATTGCAGAACACCACACAAATATGCCCTGAACCTGTACCCCTCCATAAACTCCCAGTGATACAGGCACGTACCAGCGCAGAACTCCACACAAATATACCCTGAACATTTACCCTCCATAACCTCCCTGTCTCACTGGAACGTACCAATGCAGAACTCCACACAAATATGACCTGAATCTGTACCCCTCCATAACCTCCCTGTCTCACAGGAACGTACCAGTGCAGAACTCCACACAAATATGCCCTGAACCTCTACCCTCCATATCCTCCCTGTCTCACAGGAACGTAACAATACAGAATTCCACACAAATATGCCCTGAACCTGTACCCGCCCATAACCTCCTTGTCTCACTGGAACGTACCAATGCAGAACTCAACACAAATATGCCCTGAACCTGTACCCCTGCATTACCTCCCTGTTTCACTGGAACACACCAATGCCAAACTCCACTCAAATATGCACTGAACCTGTACCCTGCAAAACCTCCCTGTCTCACTGGAACGTACCATTGCAGAACACCAGACAAATATGCCCTAAACCTGTACCACTCCATAACCTCCCTGTCTCACTGGAACGTCCCACTGCAGAACTCCACACAAATATGCCATGAACATGTACCCTCCATAACCTCCCTGTCTCACTTGAAAGTACCAATGCAGAACTCCACACAAATATGCCCTGAACCTGTACACTCAATAAAGTCATTGTCTCACTGGAAAGTACCAATGCAGAGCTCCCCACAAATATGCCCTGAACCTGTACCCCTCCATAACCTTCCTGTCTCACTGGAACGTACCATTGCAGAACACCAGACAAATATGCCCTGAACCTGTACCACTCCATAACCTCCCTGTCTCACTGGAACGTACCAATGCAGAACTCCACACAAATATGCCCTAAACCCTTAACCGTCCATAAACTCCCTGTCTCACTGGAACGTCCCACTGCAGAACTCCACACAAATATGCCATGAACCTGTACCATCTATAACCACCCTGACTCACTGGAACGTCCCACTGCAGAACTCCACACAAATATGCCATGAACCTGTACCCTCTATAACCACCCTGTCTCACTGGAACGTACCACTGCAGAACTCCACACAAATATGCCCTGAACCTGTACCATCCATAACCACCGTGTCTCACTGGAACGTACCAATGCAGAACTTCACACAAATATGCCCTGATCCTGTACCCTCCATAACCTCCCTGTCTCACTGGAACGTACCATTGCAGAACACCACACAAATATGCCCTGAACCTGTACCCCTCCATAACCTCCCTGTCAAACTGGAACGTACCAATGCAGAACTCCACACAAATATGCCCTGAACCTTTACCCGTCCATAACATCCCTGTCTCACTGGAACGTCCCACTGCAGAACTCCACACAAATATGCCATGAACCTGTTCCCTCCATAACCTCCCTGTCTCACTGGAACGTACCAATGCAGAACTCCACACAAATATGCCCTGAACCTGTAGCATTCCATAACCTCACTGTCTCACTGGAACGTACCAATGCAGAACTCCACACAAATATGCCCTGAACCTGTACCCCTGCATAACCTCCCTGTTTCACTGGAACGCACCAATGCCAATCTCCACTCAAATATGCCCTGAACCTGTACCCTTCCATAAACTCCCTGTCTCACTGGAACGTACCAATGCAGAACTCCACACAAATATGACATGAACCTGTACCCTCTATAACCTCCCTGTCTCACTGGAAAGTACCACTGCAGAACTCCACACAAATATGCCCTGAAGCTGTACCCCTCCATAACCTCCCTGTCTCACTGGAACGTACCAATGCAGAACTCCACACAAATATGCCCTGAACCAGTACCCTCCATAAACTCCCAGTCTCACTGGGAAGTACCAATGCAGAACTCCACACAAATATGCCCTGAATCTGTACACTCCATAACGTCATTATCTCACTGGAAAGTACCAATGCAGAACTCCCCACAAATATGTCCTGAACCTGTACCCCTCCATAACCTTCTTGTCTCACTGGAACGTACCAATGCAGAACTCCACACAAATATGCCCTGAACCTCTACCCTCCATATCCTCCCTGTCTCACAGGAACGTACCAATACAGAATTCCACAGAAATATGCCATGAACCTGTTCCCTCTATAACCACCCTGTCTCACTGGAACGTACCACTGCAGAACTCCACACAAATATGTCCTGAACCTGTACCATCCATAACCACCGTGTCTCACTGGAACGTACCAATGCAGAACTTCACACAAATATGCCCTGATCCTGTACCCTCCATAACCTCCCTGTCTCACTGGAACGTACCATTGCAGAACACCACACAAATATGCCCTGAACCAGTACCCCTCCATAACCTCCCTGTCAAACTGGAACGTACCAATGCAGAACTCCACACAAATATGCCCTGAACCTTTACCCTCCATAACCTCCCTGTCTCACTGGAACGTACCAATGCAGAACTCCACACAAATATGACCTGAATCTGTACCCCTCCATAACCTCCCTGTCTCACAGGAACGTACCAGTGCAGAACTCCACACAAATATGCCCTGAACCTCTACCCTCCATATCCTCCCTGTCTCACAGGAACGTACCAATACAGAATTCCACACAAATATGCCCTGAACCTGTACCCGCCCATAACCTCCTTGTCTCACTGGAACGTACCAATGCAGAACTCAACACAAATATGCCCTGAACCTGTACCCCTGCATAACCTCCCTGTTTCACTGGAACACACCAATGCCAAACTCCACTCAAATATGCACTGAACCTGTACCCTGCAAAACCTCCCTGTCTCACTGGAACGTACCATTGCAGAACACCAGACAAATATGCCCTAAACCTGTACCACTCCATAACCTCCCTGTCTCACTGGAACGTACCAATGCAGAACTCCACACAAATATGCCCTGAACCTGTAACCGTCCGTAAACTCCCTGCCTCACTGGAACGTCCCACTGCAGAACTCCACACAAATATGACATGAACCTGTACCCTCTATAACCTCCCTGTCTCACTGGAAAGTACCAATGCAGAACTCCACACAAATATGCCCTGAACCTGAACCCATCCATAACCACGCTGTCTCACTGGAACGTACCACTACAGAACTCCACACAAATATGCCCTGAACCTTTACCCTCCATAACCTCCCTGTCTCACTGGAACGTACCATTGCAGAACACCACACAAATATGCCCTGAACCTGTACACCTCCATAACCTCCCTGTCAAACTGGAACGTACCAATGCAGAACTCCACACAAATATGACCTGAATCTGTACCCCTCCATAACCTCCCTGTCTCACAGGAACGTACCAGTGCAGAACTCCACACAAATATGCCCTGAACCTCTACCCTCCATATCCTCCCTGTCTCACAGGAACGTACCAATACAGAATTCCACACAAATATGCCCTGAACCTGTACCCGCCCATAACCTCCTTGTCTCACTGGAACGTACCAATGCAGAACTCAACACAAATATGCCCTGAACCTGTCCCCTGCATAACCTCCCTGTTTCACTGGAACACACCAATGCCAAACTCCACTAAAATATGCACTGAACCTGTACCCTGCAAAACCTCCCTGTCTCACTGGAACGTACCATTGCAGAACACCAGACAAATATGCCCTAAACCTGTACCACTCCATAACCTCCCTGTCTGACTGGAACGTACCAATGCAGAACTCCACACAAATATGCCCTGAACCTGTAACCGTCCGTAAACTCCCTGTCTCACTGGAACGTCCCACTGCAGAACTCCACACAAATATGACATAAACCTGTACCCTCTATATCCTCCCTGTCTTACTGGAAAGTACCATTGCAGAACTCCACACAAATATGCCCTGAACCTGTACCCATCCATAACCACCCTGTCTCACTGGAACGTACCATTGCAGAACGCCACACAAATATGCCCTGAACCTGTACCCTCCATAACCTCCCTGTCTCACTGGAATGTACCAAGGCAGAACTCCACACAAATATGCCCTGAACCTGTACACTCCATATCCTCCCTGTCTCACTGGAACGTACCACTGCAGAACTCCACACAAATATGTCCTGAACCTGTACCATCCATAACCACCGTGTCTCACTGGAACGTACCAATGCAGAACTTCACACAAATATGCCCTGATCCTGTACCCTCCATAACCTCCCTGTCTCACTGGAACGTACCATTGCAGAACACCACACAAATATGCCCTGAACCAGTACCCCTCCATAACCTCCCTGTCAAACTGGAACGTACCAATGCAGAACTCCACACAAATATGCCCTGAACCTTTACCCTCCATAAACTCCCTGTCTCACTGGAACGTACCAATGCAGAACTCCACACAAATATGACCTGAATCTGTACCCCTCCATAACCTCCCTGTCTCACAGGAACGTACCAGTGCAGAACTCCACACAAATATGCCCTGAACCTCTACCCTCCATATCCTCCCTGTCTCACAGGAACGTACCAATACAGAATTCCACACAAATATGCCCTGAACCTGTACCCGCCCATAACCTCCTTGTCTCACTGGAACGTACCAATGCAGAACTCAACACAAATATGCCCTGAACCTGTACCCCTGCATAACCTCCCTGTTTCACTGGAACACACCAATGCCAAACTCCACTCAAATATGCACTGAACCTGTACCCTGCAAAACCTCCCTGTCTCACTGGAACGTACCATTGCAGAACACCAGACAAATATGCCCTAAACCTGTACCACTCCATAACCTCCCTGTCTCACTGGAACGTACCAATGCAGAACTCCACACAAATATGCCCTGAACCTGTAACCGTCCGTAAACTCCCTGTCTCACTGGAACGTCCCACTGCAGAACTCCACACAAATATGACATGAACCTGTACCCTCTATAACCTCCCTGTCTCACTGGAAAGTACCAATGCAGAACTCCACACAAATATGCCCTGAACCTGAACCCATCCATAACCACGCTGTCTCACTGGAACGTACCACTACAGAACTCCACACAAATATGCCCTGAACCTTTACCCTCCATAACCTCCCTGTCTCACTGGAACGTACCATTGCAGAACACCACACAAATATGCCCTGAACCTGTACACCTCTATAACCTCCCTGTCAAACTGGAACGTACCAATGCAGAACTCCACACAAATATGACCTGAATCTGTACCCCTCCATAACCTCCCTGTCTCACAGGAACGTACCAGTGCAGAACTCCACACAAATATGCCCTGAACCTCTACCCTCCATATCCTCCCTGTCTCACAGGAACGTACCAATACAGAATTCCACACAAATATGCCCTGAACCTGTACCCGCCCATAACCTCCTTGTCTCACTGGAACGTACCAATGCAGAACTCAACACAAATATGCCCTGAACCTGTACCCCTGCATAACCTCCCTGTTTCACTGGAACACACCAATGCCAAACTCCACTCAAATATGCACTGAACCTGTACCCTGCAAAACCTCCCTGTCTCACTGGAACGTACCATTGCAGAACACCAGACAAATATGCCCTAAACCTGTACCACTCCATAACCTCCCTGTCTGACTGGAACGTACCAATGCAGAACTCCACACAAATATGCCCTGAACCTGTAACCGTCCGTAAACTCCCTGTCTCACTGGAACGTCCCACTGCAGAACTCCACACAAATATGACATAAACCTGTACCCTCTATAACCTCCCTGTCTTACTGGAAAGTACCATTGCAGAACTCCACACAAATATGCCCTGAACCTGTACCCATCCATAACCACCCTGTCTCACTGGAACGTACCATTGCAGAACGCCACACAAATATGCCCTGAACCTGTACCCTCCATAACCTCCCTGTCTCACTGGAATGTACCAAGGCAGAACTCCACACAAATATGCCCTGAACCTGTACACTCCATATCCTCCCTGTCTCACTGGAAAGTTCCATTGCAGAACACCACACAAATATGTCCTGAACCTGTACCCGTCCATAAACTCCCTGTCTCACTGGAACGTCCCACTGCAGAACTCCACACAAATATGCCATGAACATGTACCCTCCATAACCTCCCTGTCTCACTTGAAAGTACCAATGCAGAACTCCACACAAATATGCCCTGAACCTGTACACTCCATAACCTCACTGTCTCACTGGAACGTATCAATGCAGAACTCCACTCAAATATGCCCTGAACCTGTACCCTACAAAACCTCCCTGTCTCACTGGAACGTACCATTGCAGAACACCAGACAAATATGCCCTGAACCTGTACCACTCCATAACCTCCCTGTCTCACTGGAACGTACCAATGCAGAACTCCACACAAATATGCCCTAAACCTGTACCACTCCATAACCTCCCTGTCTCACTGGAACGTACCAATGCAGAACTCCACACAAATATGCCCTAAACCCTTAACCGTCCATAAACTCCCTGTCTCACTGGAACGTCCCACTGCAGAACTCCACACAAATATGCCATGAACCTGTACCATCTATAACCACCCTGACTCACTGGAACGTCCCACTGCAGAACTCCACACAAATATGCCATGAACCTGTACCCTTTATAACCACCCTGTCTCACTGGAACGTACCACTGCAGAACTCCACACAAATATGCCCTGAACCTGTACCATCCATATCCAACGTGTCTCACTGGAACGTACCAATGCAGAACTTCACACATATATGCCCTGATCCTGTACCCTCCATAACCTCCCTGTCTCACTGGAACGTACCATTGCAGAACACCACACAAATATGCCCTGAACCTGTACCCCTCCATAACCTCCCTGTCAAACTGGAACGTACCAATGCAGAACTCCACACAAATATGCCCTGAACCTTTACCCGTCCATAACATCCCTGTCTCACTGGAACGTCCCACTGCAGAACTCCACACAAATATGCCATGAACCTGTTCCCTCCATAACCTCCCTGTCTCACTGGAACGTACCAATGCAGAACTCCACACAAATTTGCCCTGAACCTGTACCCCTCCCCCTCCATAACCTCCCTGTCTCACTGGAACGTACCAATGCAGAACTCCACACAAATATGCCCTGAACCTGTAGCACTCCATAACCTCACTGTCTCACTGGAACGTACCAATGCAGAACTCCACACAAATATGCCCTGAACCTGTACCCCTGCATAACCTCCCTGTTTCACTGGAACGCACCAATGCCAATCTCCACTCAAATATGCCCTGAACCTGTACCCTTCCATAAACTCCCTGTCTCACTGGAACGTACCAATGCAGAACTCCACACAAATATGACATGAACCTGTACCCTCTATAACCTCCTTGTCTCACTGGAAAGCACCAATGCAGAACACCACACAAATATGCCCTGAACCTGTACCCGTCCATAACCTCCCTGTCTCACTGGAAAGTACCAATGACGAACTCCACACAAATATGCCCTGAACCTGTACACTCCATAACGTCATTATCTCACTGGAAAGTACCAATGCAGAACTCCACTCAAATATGACCTGAACCTGTACCCCTCCATAACCTTCCTGTCTCACTGGAACGTACCAATGCAGAACTCCAAACAAATATGCCCTGAACCTGTACCCCTCCATAACCTCCCAGTCACACTGGAACGTACCAACGCAGAACTCCACAAAAATATACCCTGAACATGTACCCTCCATAACCTTCCTGTCTCACTGGAACGTACCAATGCAGAACTCCACACAAATATGCCCTGAACCTCTACCCTCCATATCCTCCCTGTCTCACAGGAACGTACCAATACAGAATTCCACACAAATATGCCCTGAACCAGTACCCTCCATAAACTCCCAGTCTCACTGGGAAGTACCAATGCAGAACTCCACACAAATATGCCCTGAATCTGTACACTCCATAACGTCATTATCTCACTGGAAAGTACCAATGCAGAACTCCCCACAAATATGTCCTGAACCTGTACCCCTCCATAACCTTCTTGTCTCACTGGAACGTACCAATGCAGAACTCCACACAAATATGCCCTGAACCTCTACCCTCCATATCCTCCCTGTCTCACAGGAACGTACCAATACAGAATCTCACAGAAATATGCCATGAACCTGTTCCCTCTATAACCACCCTGTCTCACTGGAACGTACCACTGCAGAACTCCACACAAATATGTCCTGAACCTGTACCATCCATAACCACCGTGTCTCACTGGAACGTACCAATGCAGAACTTCACACAAATATGCCCTGATCCTGTACCCTCCATAACCTCCCTGTCTCACTGGAACGTACCATTGCAGAACACCACACAAATATGCCCTGAACCTGTACCCCTCCATAACCTCCCTGTCTCACTGGAACGTACCAATGCAGAATTCCACACAAATATGCCCTGAACCTTTACCCGTCCATAACCTCCCTGTCTCACTGGAACGTCCCACTGCAGAACTCCACACAAATATGCCATGAACCTGTTCCCTCCATAACCTCCCTGTCTCACTGGAACGTACCAATGCAGAACTCCACACAAATATGCCCTGAACCTGTAGCACTCCATAACCTCACTGTCTCACTGGAACGTAACAATGCAGAACTCCACTCAAATATGCCCTGAACCTGTACCCTACAAAACCTCCCTGTCTCACTGGAACGTACCATTGCAGAACACCAGACAAATATGCCCTGAACCTGTACCACTCCATAACCTCCCTGTCTCACTGCAACGTACCAATGCAGAACTCCACACAAATATGCCCTAAACCCTTAACCGTCCATAAACTCCCTGTCTCACTGGAACGTCCACCTGCAGAACTCCACACAAATATGCCATGAACCTGTACCATCTATAACCACCCTGACTCACTGGAACGTCCCACTGCAGAACTCCACACAAATATGCCATGAACCTGTACCCTCTATAACCACCCAGTCTCACTGGAACGTACCAATGCAGAACTCCACACAAATATGCCCTGAACCTGTACCCTCCATAACCTCCCTGTCTCACTGGAACGTACCATTGCAGAACACCACACAAATATTCCCTGAACCTGTACCATCCATAACCACCGTGTCTCACTGGAACGTACCAATGCAGAACTTCACACAAATATGCCCTGATCCTGTACCCTCCATAACCTCCCTGTCTCACTGGAACGTACCATTGCAGAACACCACACAAATATGCCCTGAACCTGTACCCCTCCATAACCTCCCTGTCTCACTGGAACGTACCAATGCAGAATTCCACACAAATATGCCCTGAACCTTTACCCGTCCATAACCTCCCTGTCTCACTGGAACGTCCCACTGCAGAACTCCACACAAATATGCCATGAACCTGTTCCCTCCATAACCTCCCTGTCTCACTGGAACGTACCAATGCAGAACTCCACACAAATATGCCCTGAACCTGTAGCACTCCATAACCTCACTCTCTCACTGGAACGTAACAATGCAGAACTCCACTCAAATATGCCCTGAACCTGTACCCTACAAAACCTCCCTGTCTCACTGGAACGTACCATTGCAGAACACCAGACAAATATGCCCTGAACCTGTACCACTCCATAACCTCCCTGTCTCACTGCAACGTACCAATGCAGAACTCCACACAAATATGCCCTAAACCCTTAACCTTCCATAAACTCCCTGTCTCACTGGAACGTCCACCTGCAGAACTCCACACAAATATGCCATGAACCTGTACCATCTATAACCACCCTGACTCACTGGAACGTCCCACTGCAGAACTCCACACAAATATGCCATGAACCTGTACCCTCTATAACCACCCAGTCTCACTGGAACGTACCAATGCAGAACTCCACACAAATATGCCCTGAACCTGTACCCTCCATAACCTCCCTGTCTCACTGGAACGTACCATTGCAGAACACCACACAAATATTCCCTGAACCTGTACCATCCATAACCACCGTGTCTCACTGGAACGTACCAATGCAGAACTTCACACAAATATGCCCTGATCCTGTACCCTCCATAACCTCCCTGTCTCACTGGAACGTACCATTGCAGAACACCACACAAATATTCCCTGAACCTGTACCCCTCCATAACCTCCCTGTCTCACTGGAACGTACCAATGCAGAACTCCACACAAATATGCCCTGAACCTTTACCCGTCCATAACCTCCCTGTCTCACTGGAACGTCCCACTGCAGAACTCCACACTAATATGCCATGAACCTCTACCCTCCATAACCTCCCTGTCTCACTGGAACGTCCCAATGCAGTACTCCACACAAATATGCCCTGAACCTGTACACTCCATAACGTCATTGTCTCACTGGAACGTACCAATGGAGAACTCCCCACAAATATGCCCTGAACCTGCACCCCTCCATAACCTCCCTGTCTCACTGGAACGTACCAATGCAGAACTCCAAACAAATTTGCCCTGAACCAGTACCCCTCCATAAACTCCCAGTGATACAGGCACGTACCAACGCAGAACTCCACACAAATATACCCTGAACATTTACCCTCCATAACCTCCCTGTCTCACTGGAACGTACCAATGCAGAACTCCACACAAATATGACCTGAATCTGTACCCCTCCATAACCTCCCTGTCTCACAGGAACGTACCAGTGCAGAACTCCACACAAATATGCCCTGAACCTCTACCCTCCATATCCTCCCTGTCTCACAGGAACGTAACAATACAGAATTCCACACAAATATGCCCTGAACCTGTACCCGCCCATAACCTCCTTGTCTCACTGGAAAGTACCAATGCAGAACTCAACACAAATATGCCCTGAACCTGTACCCCTGCATTACCTCCCTGTTTCACTGGAACACACCAATGCCAAACTCCATTCAAATATGCACTGATCCTGTACCCTGCAAAACCTCCCTGTCTCACTGGAACGTACCATTGCAGAACACCAGACAAATATGCCCTAAACCTGTACCACTCCATAACCTCCCTGTCTCACTGGAACGTCCCACTGCAGAACTCCACACAAATATGACATGAAACTGTACCCTCTATAACCTCCCTGTCTCACTGGAAATTTCCATTGCAGAACACCACACAAATATGCCCTGAACCTGTACCCGTCCATAAACTCCCTGTCTCACTGGAACGTCCCACTGCAGAACTCCACACAAATATGCCATGAACATGTACCCTCCATAACCTCCCTGTCTCACTTGAAAGTACCAATGCAGAACTCCACACAAATATGCCCTGAACCTGTACACTCAATAATGTCATTGTCTCACTGGAAAGTACCAATGCAGAGCTCCCCACAAATATGCCCTGAACCTGTACCCCTCCATAACCTTCCTGTCTCACTGGAACGTACCATTGCAGAACACCAGACAAATATGCCCTGAACCTGTACCACTCCATAACCTCCCTGTCTCACTGGAACGTACCAATGCAGAACTCCACACAAATATGCCCTAAACCCTTAACCGTCCATAAACTCCTTGTCTCACTGGAACGTCCCACTGCAGAACTCCACACAAATATGCCATGAACCTGTACCATCTATAACCACCCTGACTCACTGGAACGTCCCACTGCAGAACTCCACACAAATATGCCATGAACCTGTACCCTCTATAACCACCCTGTCTCACTGGAACGTACCACTGCAGAACTCCACACAAATATGCCCTGAACCTTTACCATCCATAACCACCGTGTCTCACTGGAACGTACCAATGCAGAACTGCACACAAATATGCCCTGATCCTGTACCCTCCATAACCTCCCTGTCTCACTGGAACGTACCATTGCAGAACACCACACAAATATGCCCTGAACCTGTACCCCTCCATAACCTCCCTGTCAAACTGGAACGTACCAATGCAGAACTCCACACAAATATGCCCTGAACCTTTACCCTCCATAACCTCCCTGTCTCACTGGAACGTACCAATGCAGAACTCCACACAAATATGCCCTGAACCTGTAACCGTCCGTAAACTCCCTGTCTCACTGGAACGTCCCACTGCAGAACTCCACACAAATATGACATGAACCTGTACCCTCTATAACCTCCCTGTCTCACTGGAAAGTACCATTGCAGAACTCCACACAAATATGCCCTGAACCTGTACCCATCCATAACCACCCTGTCTCACTGGAACGTACCATTGCAGAACGCCACACAAATATACCCTGAACCTGTACCCTCCATAACCTCCCTGTCTCACTGGAATGTACCAAGGCAGAACTCCACACAAATATGCCCTGAACCTGTACACTCCATATCCTCCCTGTCTCACTGGAATGTACCACTGCAGAACTCCACACAAATATGCCATGAACCTGTACCATCTATAACCACCCTGACTCACTGGAACGTCCCACTGCAGAACTCCACACAAATATGCCATGAACCTGTACCCTCTATAACCACCCTGTCTCACTGGAACGTACCACTGCAGAACTCCACACAAATATGCCCTGAACCTGTACCATCCATAACCACCGTGTCTCACTGGAACGTACCAATGCAGAACTGCACACAAATATGCCCTGATCCTGTACCCTCCATAACCTCCCTGTCTCACTGGAACGTACCATTGCAGAACACCACACAAATATGCCCTGAACCTGTACCCCTCCATAAACTCCCAGTGATACAGGCACGTACCAGCGCAGAACTCCACACAAATATACCCTGAACATTTACCCTCCATAACCTCCCTGTCTCACTGGAACGTACCAATGCAGAACTCCACACAAATATGACGTGAATCTGTACCCCTCCATAACCTCCCTGTCTCACAGGAACGTACCAGTGCAGAACTCCACACAAATATGCCCTGAACCTCTACCCTCCATATCCTCCCTGTCTCACAGGAACGTAACAATACAGAATTCCACACAAATATGCCCTGAACCTGTACCCGCCCATAACCTCCTTGTCTCACTGGAACGTACCAATGCAGAACTCAACACAAATATGCCCTGAACCTGTACCCCTGCATTACCTCCCTGTTTCACTGGAACACACCAATGCCAAACTCCACTCAAATATGCACTGAACCTGTACCCTGCAAAACCTCCCTGTCTCACTGGAACGTACCATTGCAGAACACCAGACAAATATGCCCTAAACCTGTACCACTCCATAACCTCCCTGTCTCACTGGAACGTCCCACTGCAGAACTCCACACAAATATGCCATGAACATGTACCCTCCATAACCTCCCTGTCTCACTTGAAAGTACCAATGCAGAACTCCACACAAATATGCCCTGAACCTGTACACTCAATAAAGTCATTGTCTCACTGGAAAGTACCAATGCAGAGCTCCCCACAAATATGCCCTGAACCTGTACCCCTCCATAACCTTCCTGTCTCACTGGAACGTACCATTGCAGAACACCAGACAAATATGCCCTGAACCTGTACCACTCCATAACCTCCCTGTCTCACTGGAACGTACCAATGCAGAACTCCACACAAATATGCCCTAAACCCTTAACCGTCCATAAACTCCCTGTCTCACTGGAACGTCCCACTGCAGAACTCCACACAAATATGCCATGAACCTGTACCATCGATAACCACCCTGACTCACTGGAACGTCCCACTGCAGAACTCCACACAAATATGCCATGAACCTGTACCCTCTATAACCACCCTGTCTCACTGGAACGTACCACTGCAGAACTCCACACAAATATGCCCTGAACCTGTACCATCCATAACCACCGTGTCTCACTGGAACGTACCAATGCAGAACTTCACACAAATATGCCCTGATCCTGTACCCTCCATAACCTCCCTGTCTCACTGGAACGTACCATTGCAGAACACCACACAAATATGCCCTGAACCTGTACCCCTCCATAACCTCCCTGTCAAACTGGAACGTACCAATGCAGAACTCCACACAAATATGCCCTGAACCTTTACCCGTCCATAACATCCCTGTCTCACTGGAACGTCCCACTGCAGAACTCCACACAAATATGCCATGAACCTGTTCCCTCCATAACCTCCCTGTCTCACTGGAACGTACCAATGCAGAACTCCACACAAATATGCCCTGAACCTGTAGCATTCCATAACCTCACTGTCTCACTGGAACGTACCAATGCAGAACTCCACACAAATATGCCCTGAACCTGTACCCCTGCATAACCTCCCTGTTTCACTGGAACGCACCAATGCCAATCTCCACTCAAATATGCCCTGAACCTGTACCCTTCCATAAACTCCCTGTCTCACTGGAACGTACCAATGCAGAACTCCACACAAATATGACATGAACCTGTACCCTCTATAACCTCCCTGTCTCACTGGAAAGTACCACTGCAGAACTCCACACAAATATGCCCTGAAGCTGTACCCCTCCATAACCTCCCTGTCTCACTGGAACGTACCAATGCAGAACTCCACACAAATATGCCCTGAACCAGTACCCTCCATAAACTCCCAGTCTCACTGGGAAGTACCAATGCAGAACTCCACACAAATATGCCCTGAATCTGTACACTCCATAACGTCATTATCTCACTGGAAAGTACCAATGCAGAACTCCCCACAAATATGTCCTGAACCTGTACCCCTCCATAACCTTCTTGTCTCACTGGAACGTACCAATGCAGAACTCCACACAAATATGCCCTGAACCTCTACCCTCCATATCCTCCCTGTCTCACAGGAACGTACCAATACAGAATTCCACACAAATATGCCATGAACCTGTACCATCTATAACCACCCTGACTCACTGGAACGTCCCACTGCAGAACTCCACACAAATATGCCATGAACCTGTACCCTCTATAACCACCCTGTCTCACTGGAACGTACCACTGCAGAACTCCACACAAATATGCCCTGAACCTGTACCATCCATAACCACCGTGTCACACTGGAACGTACCAATGCAGAACTGCACACAAATATGCCCTGATCCTGTACCCTCCATAACCTCCCTGTCTCACTGGAACGTACCATTGCAGAACACCACACAAATATGCCCTGAACCTGTACCCCTCCATAAACTCCCAGTGATACAGGCACGTACCAGCGCAGAACTCCACACAAATATACCCTGAACATTTACCCTCCATAACCTCCCTGTCTCACTGGAACGTACCAATGCAGAACTCCACACAAATATGACCTGAATCTGTACCCCTCCATAACCTCCCTGTCTCACAGGAACGTACCAGTGCAGAACTCCACACAAATATGCCCTGAACCTCTACCCTCCATATCCTCCCTGTCTCACAGGAACGTAACAATACAGAATTCCACACAAATATGCCCTGAACCTGTACCCGCCCATAACCTCCTTGTCTCACTGGAACGTACCAATGCAGAACTCAACACAAATATGCCCTGAACCTGTACCCCTGCATTACCTCCCTGTTTCACTGGAACACACCAATGCCAAACTCCACTCAAATATGCACTGAACCTGTACCCTGCAAAACCTCCCTGTCTCACTGGAACGTACCATTGCAGAACACCAGACAAATATGCCCTAAACCTGTACCACTCCATAACCTCCCTGTCTCACTGGAACGTCCCACTGCAGAACTCCACACAAATATGCCATGAACATGTACCCTCCATAACCTCCCTGTCTCACTTGAAAGTACCAATGCAGAACTCCACACAAATATGCCCTGAACCTGTACACTCAATAAAGTCATTGTCTCACTGGAAAGTACCAATGCAGAGCTCCCCACAAATATGCCCTGAACCTGTACCCCTCCATAACCTTCCTGTCTCACTGGAACGTACCATTGCAGAACACCAGACAAATATGCCCTGAACCTGTACCACTCCATAACCTCCCTGTCTCACTGGAACGTACCAATGCAGAACTCCACACAAATATGCCCTAAACCCTTAACCGTCCATAAACTCCCTGTCTCACTGGAACGTCCCACTGCAGAACTCCACACAAATATGCCATGAACCTGTACCATCTATAACCACCCTGACTCACTGGAACGTCCCACTGCAGAACTCCACACAAATATGCCATGAACCTGTACCCTCTATAACCACCCTGTCTCACTGGAACGTACCACTGAAGAACTCCACACAAATATGCCCTGAACCTGTACCATCCATAACCACCGTGTCTCACTGGAACGTACCAATGCAGAACTTCACACAAATATGCCCTGATCCTGTACCCTCCATAACCTCCCTGTCTCACTGGAACGTACCATTGCAGAACACCACACAAATATGCCCTGAACCTGTACCCCTCCATAACCTCCCTGTCAAACTGGAACGTACCAATGCAGAACTCCACACAAATATGCCCTGAACCTTTACCCGTCCATAACATCCCTGTCTCACTGGAACGTCCCACTGCAGAACTCCACACAAATATGCCATGAACCTGTTCCCTCCATAACCTCCCTGTCTCACTGGAACGTACCAATGCTGAACTCCACACAAATATGCCCTGAACCTGTAGCATTCCATAACCTCACTGTTTCACTGGAACGTACCAATGCAGAACTCCACACAAATATGCCCTGAACCTGTACCCCTGCATAACCTCCCTGTTTTACTGGAACGCACCAATGCCAATCTCCACTCAAATATGCCCTGAACCTGTACCCTTCCATAAACTCCCTGTCTCACTGGAACGTACCAATGCAGAACTCCACACAAATATGACATGAACCTGTACCCTCTATAACCTCCCTGTCTCACTGGAAAGTACCACTGCAGAACTCCACACAAATATGCCCTGAAGCTGTACCCCTCCATAACCTCCCTGTCTCACTGGAACGTACCAATGCAGAACTCCACACAAATATGCCCTGAACCAGTACCCTCCATAAACTCCCAGTCTCACTGGGAAGTACCAATGCAGAACTCCACACAAATATGCCCTGAATCTGTACACTCCATAACGTCATTATCTCACTGGAAAGTACCAATGCAGAACTCCCCACAAATATGTCCTGAACCTGTACCCCTCCATAACCTTCTTGTCTCACTGGAACGTACCAATGCAGAACTCCACACAAATATGCCCTGAACCTCTACCCTCCATATCCTCCCTGTCTCACAGGAACGTACCAATACAGAATTCCACAGAAATATGCCATGAACCTGTTCCCTCTATAACCACCCTGTCTCACTGGAACGTACCACTGCAGAACTCCACACAAATATGTCCTGAACCTGTACCATCCATAACCACCGTGTCTCACTGGAACGTACCAATGCAGAACTTCACACAAATATGCCCTGATCCTGTACCCTCCATAACCTCCCTGTCTCACTGGAACGTACCATTGCAGAACACCACACAAATATGCCCTGAACCAGTACCCCTCCATAACCTCCCTGTCAAACTGGAACGTACCAATGCAGAACTCCACACAAATATGCCCTGAACCTTTACCCTCCATAACCTCCCTGTCTCACTGTAACGTACCAATGCAGAACTCCACACAAATATGACCTGAATCTGTACCCCTCCATAACCTCCCTGTCTCACAGGAACGTACCAGTGCAGAACTCCACACAAATATGCCCTGAACCTCTACCCTCCATATCCTCCCTGTCTCACAGGAACGTACCAATACAGAATTCCACACAAATATGCCCTGAACCTGTACCCGCCCATAACCTCCTTGTCTCACTGGAACGTACCAATGCAGAACTCAACACAAATATGCCCTGAACCTGTACCCCTGCATAACCTCCCTGTTTCACTGGAACACACCAATGCCAAACTCCACTCAAATATGCACTGAACCTGTACCCTGCAAAACCTCCCTGTCTCACTGGAACGTACCAATGCAGAACTCCACACAAATATGCCCTGAACCTGTAACCGTCCGTAAACTCCCTGTCTCACTGGAACGTCCCACTGCAGAACTCCACACAAATATGACATGAACCTGTACCCTCTATAACCTCCCTGTCTCACTGGAAAGTACCAATGCAGAACTCCACACAAATATGCCCTGAACCTGAACCCATCCATAACCACGCTGTCTCACTGGAACGTACCACTACAGAACTCCACACAAATATGCCCTGAACCTTTACCCTCCATAACCTCCCTGTCTCACTGGAACGTACCATTGCAGAACACCACACAAATATGCCCTGAACCTGTACACCTCCATAACCTCCCTGTCAAACTGGAACGTACCAATGCAGAACTCCACACAAATATGACCTGAATCTGTACCCCTCCATAACCTCCCTGTCTCACAGGAACGTACCAGTGCAGAACTCCACACAAATATGCCCTGAACCTCTACCCTCCATATCCTCCCTGTCTCACAGGAACGTACCAATACAGAATTCCACACAAATATGCCCTGAACCTGTACCCGCCCATAACCTCCTTGTCTCACTGGAACGTACCAATGCAGAACTCAACACAAATATGCCCTGAACCTGTACCCCTGCATAACCTCCCTGTTTCACTGGAACACACCAATGCCAAACTCCACTCAAATATGCACTGAACCTGTACCCTGCAAAACCTCCCTGTCTCACTGGAACGTACCATTGCAGAACACCAGACAAATATGCCCTAAACCTGTACCACTCCATAACCTCCCTGTCTGACTGGAACGTACCAATGCAGAACTCCACACAAATATGCCCTGAACCTGTAACCGTCCGTAAACTCCCTGTCTCACTGGAACGTCCCACTGCAGAACTCCACACAAATATGACATAAACCTGTACCCTCTATAACCTCCCTGTCTTACTGGAAAGTACCATTGCAGAACTCCACACAAATATGCCCTGAACCTGTACCCATCCATAACCACCCTGTCTCACTGGAACGTACCATTGCAGAACGCCACACAAATATGCCCTGAACCTGTACCCTCCATAACCTCCCTGTCTCACTGGAATGTACCAAGGCAGAACTCCACACAAATATGCCCTGAACCTGTACACTCCATATCCTCCCTGTCTCACTGGAAAGTTCCATTGCAGAACACCACACAAATATGTCCTGAACCTGTACCCGTCCATAAACTCCCTGTCTCACTGGAACGTCCCACTGCAGAACTCCACACAAATATGCCATGAACATGTACCCTCCATAACCTCCCTGTCTCACTTGAAAGTACCAATGCAGAACTCCACACAAATATGCCCTGAACCTGTACACTCCATAACCTCACTGTCTCACTGGAACGTATCAATGCAGAACTCCACTCAAATATGCCCTGAACCTGTACCCTACAAAACCTCCCTGTCTCACTGGAACGTACCATTGCAGAACACCAGACAAATATGCCCTGAACCTGTACCACTCCATAACCTCCCTGTCTCACTGGAACGTACCAATGCAGAACTCCACACAAATATGCCCTAAACCTGTACCACTCCATAACCTCCCTGTCTCACTGGAACGTACCAATGCAGAACTCCACACAAATATGCCCTAAACCCTTAACCGTCCATAAACTCCCTGTCTCACTGGAACGTCCCACTGCAGAACTCCACACAAATATGCCATGAACCTGTACCATCTATAACCACCCTGACTCACTGGAACGTCCCACTGCAGAACTCCACACAAATATGCCATGAACCTGTACCCTTTATAACCACCCTGTCTCACTGGAACGTAACACTGCAGAACTCCACACAAATATGCCCTGAACCTGTACCATCCATAACCACCGTGTCTCACTGGAACGTACCAATGCAGAACTGCACACAAATATGCCCTGATCCTGTACCCTCCATAACCTCCCTGTCTCACTGGAACGTACCATTGCAGAACACCACACAAATATGCCCTGAACCTGTACCCCTCCATAACCTCCCTGTCAAACTGGAACGTACCAATGCAGAACTCCACACAAATATGCCCTGAACCTTTACCCGTCCATAACATCCCTGTCTCACTGGAACGTCCCACTGCAGAACTCCACACAAATATGCCATGAACCTGTTCCCTCCATAACCTCCCTGTCTCACTGGAACGTACCAATGCAGAACTCCACACAAATTTGCCCTGAACCTGTACCCCTCCCCCTCCATAACCTCCCTGTCTCACTGGAACGTACCAATGCAGAACTCCACACAAATATGCCCTGAACCTGTAGCACTCCATAACCTCACTGTCTCACTGGAACGTACCAATGCAGAACTCCACACAAATATGCCCTGAACCTGTACCCCTGCATAACCTCCCTGTTTCACTGGAACGCACCAATGCCAATCTCCACTCAAATATGCCCTGAACCTGTACCCTTCCATAAACTCCCTGTCTCACTGGAACGTACCAATGCAGAACTCCACACAAATATGACATGAACCTGTACCCTCTATAACCTCCTTGTCTCACTGGAAAGCACCAATGCAGAACACCACACAAATATGCCCTGAACCTGTACCCGTCCATAACCTCCCTGTCTCACTGGAAAGTACCAATGACGAACTCCACACAAATATGCCCTGAACCTGTACACTCCATAACGTCATTATCTCACTGGAAAGTACCAATGCAGAACTCCACTCAAATATGACCTGAACCTGTACCCCTCCATAACCTTCCTGTCTCACTGGAACGTACCAATGCAGAACTCCAAACAAATATGCCCTGAACCTGTACCCCTCCATAACCTCCCAGTCACACTGGAACGTACCAACGCAGAACTCCACAAAAATATACCCTGAACATGTACCCTCCATAACCTTCCTGTCTCACTGGAACGTACCAATGCAGAACTCCACACAAATATGCCCTGAACCTCTACCCTCCATATCCTCCCTGTCTCACAGGAACGTACCAATACAGAATTCCACACAAATATGCCCTGAACCAGTACCCTCCATAAACTCCCAGTCTCACTGGGAAGTACCAATGCAGAACTCCACACAAATATGCCCTGAATCTGTACACTCCATAACGTCATTATCTCACTGGAAAGTACCAATGCAGAACTCCCCACAAATATGTCCTGAACCTGTACCCCTCCATAACCTTCTTGTCTCACTGGAACGTACCAATGCAGAACTCCACACAAATATGCCCTGAACCTCTACCCTCCATATCCTCCCTGTCTCACAGGAACGTACCAATACAGAATCTCACAGAAATATGCCATGAACCTGTTCCCTCTATAACCACCCTGTCTCACTGGAACGTACCAATGCAGAACTCCACACAAATATGCCCTGAACCTTTACCCTCCATAACCTCCCTGTCTCACTGGAACGTACCAATGCAGAACTCCACACAAATATGACCTGAATCTGTACCCCTCCATAACCTCCCTGTCTCACAGGAACGTACCAGTGCAGAACTCCACACAAATATGCCCTGAACCTCTACCCTCCATATCCTCCCTGTCTCACAGGAACGTACCAATACAGAATTCCACACAAATATGCCCTGAACCTGTACCCGCCCATAACCTCCTTGTCTCACTGGAACGTACCAATGCAGAACTCAACACAAATATGCCCTGAACCTGTACCCCTGCATAACCTCCCTGTTTCACTGGAACACACCAATGCCAAACTCCACTCAAATATGCACTGAACCTGTACCCTGCAAAACCTCCCTGTCTCACTGGAACGTACCATTGCAGAACACCAGACAAATATGCCCTAAACCTGTACCACTCCATAACCTCCCTGTCTCACTGGAACGTACCAATGCAGAACTCCACACAAATATGCCCTGAACCTGTAACCGTCCGTAAACTCCCTGTCTCACTGGAACGTCCCACTGCAGAACTCCACACAAATATGACATGAACCTGTACCCTCTATAACCTCCCTGTCTCACTGGAAAGTACCAATGCAGAACTCCACACAAATATGCCCTGAACCTGAACCCATCCATAACCACGCTGTCTCACTGGAACTTACCACTACAGAACTCCACACAAATATGCCCTGAACCTTTACCCTCCATAACCTCCCTGTCTCACTGGAACGTACCATTGCAGAACACCACACAAATATGCCCTGAACCTGTACACCTCCATAACCTCCCTGTCAAACTGGAACGTACCAATGCAGAACTCCACACAAATATGACCTGAATCTGTACCCCTCCATAACCTCCCTGTCTCACAGGAACGTACCAGTGCAGAACTCCACACAAATATGCCCTGAACCTCTACCCTCCATATCCTCCCTGTCTCACAGGAACGTACCAATACAGAATTCCACACAAATATGCCCTGAACCTGTACCCGCCCATAACCTCCTTGTCTCACTGGAACGTACCAATGCAGAACTCAACACAAATATGCCCTGAACCTGTACCCCTGCATAACCTCCCTGTTTCACTGGAACACACCAATGCCAAACTCCACTCAAATATGCACTGAACCTGTACCCTGCAAAACCTCCCTGTCTCACTGGAACGTACCATTGCAGAACACCAGACAAATATGCCCTAAACCTGTACCACTCCATAACCTCCCTGTCTGACTGGAACGTACCAATGCAGAACTCCACACAAATATGCCCTGAACCTGTAACCGTCCGTAAACTCCCTGTCTCACTGGAACGTCCCACTGCAGAACTCCACACAAATATGACATAAACCTGTACCCTCTATAACCTCCCTGTCTTACTGGAAAGTACCATTGCAGAACTCCACACAAATATGCCCTGAACCTGTACCCATCCATAACCACCCTGTCTCACTGGAACGTACCATTGCAGAACGCCACACAAATATGCCCTGAACCTGTACCCTCCATAACCTCCCTGTCTCACTGGAATGTACCAAGGCAGAACTCCACACAAATATGCCCTGAACCTGTACACTCCATATCCTCCCTGTCTCACTGGAAAGTTCCATTGCAGAACACCACACAAATATGTCCTGAACCTGTACCCGTCCATAAACTCCCTGTCTCACTGGAACGTCCCACTGCAGAACTCCACACAAATATGCCATGAACATGTACCCTCCATAACCTCCCTGTCTCACTTGAAAGTACCAATGCAGAACTCCACACAAATATGCCCTGAACCTGTACACTCCATAACCTCACTGTCTCACTGGAACGTACCAATGCAGAACTCCACTCAAATATGCCCTGAACCTGTACCCTACAAAACCTCCCTGTCTCACTGGAACGTACCATTGCAGAACACCAGACAAATATGCCCTGAACCTGTACCACTCCATAACCTCCCTGTCTCACTGGAAAGTACCAATGCAGAACTCCACACAAATATGCCCTAAACCTGTACCACTCCATAACCTCCCTGTCTCACTGGAACGTACCAATGCAGAACTCCACACAAATATGCCCTAAACCCTTAACCGTCCATATACTCCCTGTCTCACTGGAACGTCCCACTGCAGAACTCCACACAAATATGCCATGAACCTGTACCATCTATAAACACCCTGACTCACTGGAACGTCCCACTGCAGAACTCCACACAAATATGCCATGAACCTGTACCCTTTATAACCACCCTGTCTCACTGGAACGTACCACTGCAGAACTCCACACAAATATGCCCTGAACCTGTACCATCCATAACCACCGTGTCTCACTGGAACGTACCAATGCAGAACTTCACACAAATATGCCCTGATCCTGTACCCTCCATAACCTCCCTGTCTCACTGGAACGTACCATTGCAGAACACCACACAAATATGCCCTGAACCTGTACCCCTCCATAACCTCCCTGTCAAACTGGAACGTACCAATGCAGAACTCCACACAAATATGCCCTGAACCTTTACCCGTCCATAACATCCCTGTCTCACTGGAACGTCCCACTGCAGAACTCCACACAAATATGCCATGAACCTGTTCCCTCCATAACCTCCCTGTCTCACTGGAACGTACCAATGCAGAACTCCACACAAATTTGCCCTGAACCTGTACCCCTCCCCCTCCATAACCTCCCTGTCTCACTGGAACGTACCAATGCAGAACTCCACACAAATATGCCCTGAACCTGTAGCACTCCATAACCTCACTGTCTCACTGGAACGTACCAATGCAGAACTCCACACAAATATGCCCTGAACCTGTACCCCTGCATAACCTCCCTGTTTCACTGGAACGCACCAATGCCAATCTCCACTCAAATATGCCCTGAACCTGTACCCTTCCATAAACTCCCTGTCTCACTGGAACGTACCAATGCAGAACTCCACACAAATATGACATGAACCTGTACCCTCTATAACCTCCCTGTCTCACTGGAAAGCACCAATGCAGAACACCACACAAATATGCCCTGAACCTGTACCCGTCCATAACCTCCCTGTCCCACTGGAAAGTACCACTGCAGAACTCCACACAAATATGCCCTGAAGCTGTACCCCTCCATAACCTCCCTGTCTCACTGGAACGTACCAATGCAGAACTCCACACAAATATGCCCTGAACCAGTACCCTCCATAACCTCCCAGTCTCACTGGGAAGTACCAATGCAGAACTCCACACAAATTTGCCCTGAACCTGTACCCCTCCATAACCTCCCTGTCTCACTGGAACGTACCAATGCAGAACTCCGCACAAATATGCCATGAACCTGTACCCTCCATAACCTCCCTGTCTCACTTGAAAGTACCAATGCAGAACTCCACACAAATATGCCCTGAACCTGTACACTCCATAACGTCATTATCTCACTGGAAAGTACCAATGCAGAACTCCACTCAAATATGTCCTGAACCTGTACCCCTCCATAACCTTCCTGTCTCACTGGAACGTACCAATGCAGAACTCCAAACAAATATGCCCTGAACCTGTACCCCTCCATAACCTCCCAGTCACACTGGAACGTACCAACGCAGAACTCCACAAAAATATACCCTGAACATGTACCCTCCATAACCTTCCTGTCTCACTGGAACGTACCAATGCAGAACTCCACACAAATATGCCCTGAACCTCTACCCTCCATATCCTCCCTGTCTCACAGGAACGTACCAATACAGAATTCCACACAAATATGCCATGAACCTGTACCCTCTATAACCACCCAGTCTCACTGGAACGTACCACTGCAGAACTCCACACAAATATGCCCTGAACCTGTACCATCCATAACCACCGGGTCTCACTGGAACGTACCAATGCAGAACTTCACACAAATATGCCCTGATCCTGTACCCTCCATAACCTCCCTGTCTCACTGGAACGTACCATTGCAGAACACCACACAAATATGCCCTGAACCTGTACCCCTCCATAACCTCCCTGTCAAACTGGAACGTACCAATGCAGAACTCCACACAAATATGCCCTGAACCTTTACCCTCCATAACCTCCCTGTCTCACTGGAACGTACCAATGCAGAACTCCACACAAATATGACCTGAATCTGTACCCCTCCATAACCTCCCTGTCTCACAGGAACGTACCAGTTCAGAACTCCACACAAATATGCCCTGAACCTCTACCCTCCATATCCTCCCTGTCTCACAGGAACGTACCAATACAGAATTCCACACAAATATGCCCTGAACCTGTACCCGCCCATAACCTCCTTGTCTCACTGGAACGTACCAATGCAGAACTCAACACAAATATGCCCTGAACCTGTACCCCTGCATAACCTCCCTGTTTCACTGGAACACACCAATGCCAAACTCCACTCAAATATGCACTGAAACTGTACCCTGCAAAACCTCCCTGTCTCACTGGAACGTACCATTGCAGAACACCAGACAAATATGCCCTAAACCTGTACCACTCCATAACCTCCCTGTCTCACTGGAACGTACCAATGCAGAACTCCACACAAATATGCCCTGAACCTGTAACCGTCCGTAAACTCCCTGTCTCACTGGAACGTCCCACTGCAGAACTCCACACAAATATGACATGAACCTGTACCCTCTATAACCTCCCTGTCTCACTGGAAAGTACCAATGCAGAACTCCACACAAATATGCCCTGAACCTGTACCCATCCATAACCACCCTGTCTCACTGGAACGTACCATTGCAGAACGCCACACAAATATGCCCTGAACCTGTACCCTCCATAACCTCCCTGTCTCACTGGAATGTACCAAGGCAGAACTCCACACAAATATGCCCTGAACCTGTACACTCCATATCCTCCCTGTCTCACTGGAAAGTTCCATTGCAGAACACCACACAAATATGCCCTGAACCTGTACCCGTCCATAAACTCCCTGTCTCACTGGAACGTCCCACTGCAGAACTCCACACAAATATGCCATGAACATGTACCCTCCATAACCTCCCTGTCTCACTTGAAAGTACCAATGCAGAACTCCACACAAATATGCCCTGAACCTGTACACTCAATAAAGTCATTGTCTCTCTGGAAAGTACCAATGCAGAGCTCCCCACAAATATGCCCTGAACCTGTACCCCTCCATAACCTTCCTGTCTCACTGGAACGTACCATTGCAGAACACCAGACAAATATGCCCTGAACCTGTACCACTCCATAACCTCCCTGTCTCACTGGAACGTACCAATGCCGAACCCCACACAAATATGCCCTAAACCCTTAACCGTCCATAAACTCCCTGTCTCACTGGAACGTCCCACTGCAGAACTCCACACAAATATGCCATGAACCTGTACCATCTATAACCACCCTGACTCACTGGAACGTCCCACTGCAGAACTCCACACAAATATGCCATGAACCTGTACCCTCTATAACCACCCTGTCTCACTGGAACGTACCACTGCAGAACTTCACACAAATATGCCCTGATCCTGTACCCTCCATAACATTCCTGTCTCACTGGAACGTACCATTGCAGAACACCACACAAATATGCCCTGAAACTGTACCACTCCATAACCCCCCTGTCAAACTGGAACGTACCAATGCAGAACTCCACACAAATATGCCCTGAACCTTTACCCGTCCATAACCTCCCTGTCTCACTGGAACGTCCCACTGCAGAACTCCACACAAATATGCCATGAACTTGTTCCCTCCATAACCTCCCTGTCTCACTGGAACGTACCAATGCAGAACACCACACAAATATGCCCTGAACCTGTACCCGTCCATAAACTCCCTGTCTCACTGGAACGTCCCACTGCAGAACTCCACACAAATATGCCATGAACATGTACCCTCCATAACCTCCCTGTCTCACTTGAAAGTACCAATGCAGAACTCCACACAAATATGCCCTGAACCTGTACACTCAATAAAGTCATTGTCTCTCTGGAAAGTACCAATGCAGAGCTCCCCACAAATATGCCCTGAACCTGTACCCCTCCATAACCTTCCTGTCTCACTGGAACGTACCATTGCAGAACACCAGACAAATATGCCCTGAACCTGTACCACTCCATAACCTCCCTGTCTCACTGGAACGTACCAATGCCGAACCCCACACAAATATGCCCTAAACCCTTAACCGTCCATAAACTCCCTGTCTCACTGGAACGTCCCACTGCAGAACTCCACACAAATATGCCATGAACCTGTACCATCTATAACCACCCTGACTCACTGGAACGTCCCACTGCAGAACTCCACACAAATATGCCATGAACCTGTACCCTCTATAACCACCCTGTCTCACTGGAACGTACCACTGCAGAACTTCACACAAATATGCCCTGATCCTGTACCCTCCATAACATTCCTGTCTCACTGGAACGTACCATTGCAGAACACCACACAAATATGCCCTGAAACTGTACCACTCCATAACCCCCCTGTCAAACTGGAACGTACCAATGCAGAACTCCACACAAATATGCCCTGAACCTTTACCCGTCCATAACCTCCCTGTCTCACTGGAACGTCCCACTGCAGAACTCCACACAAATATGCCATGAACTTGTTCCCTCCATAACCTCCCTGTCTCACTGGAACGTACCAATGCAGAACTCCACACAAATTTGCCCTGAACCTGTACCCCTCCCCCTCCATAACCTCCCTGTCTCACTGGAACGTACCAATGCAGAACTCCACACAAATATGCCCTGAACCTGTAGCACTCCATAACCTCCTTGTCTCACTGGAACGTACCAATGCAGAACTCCACACAAATATGCCCTGAACCTGTACCCCTGCATAACCTCCCTGTTTCACTGGAACGCACCAATGCCAATCTCCACTCAAATAAGCCCTGAACCTGTACCCTGCAAAACCTCCCTGTCTCACTGGAACGTACCATTGCAGAACACCAGACAAATATGCCCTGAACCTGTACCCTTCCATAAACTCCCTGTCTCACTCGAACGTACCAATGCAGAACTCCACACAAATATGACATGAACCTGTACCCTCTATAACCTCCCTGTCTCACTGGAAAGCAACAATGCAGAACACCACACAAATATGCCCTGAAGCTGTACCCCTCCATAACCTCCCTGTCTCACTGGAACGTACCAATGCAGAACTCCACACAAATATGCCCTGAACCAATACCCTCCATAACCTCCCAGTCTCACTGGGAAGTACCAATGCAGAACTCCACACAAATTTGCCCTGAACCTGTACCCCTCCATAACCTCCCTGTCTCACTGGAACGTACCAATGCAGAACTCCGCACAAATATGCCATTATCCTGTACCCTCAATAACCTCCCTGTCTCACTTGAAAGTACCAATGCAGAACTCCACACAAATATGCCCTGAACCTGTACACTCCATAACGTCATTATCTCACTGGAAAGTTGCAATGCAGAACTCCCCACAAATATGTCCTGAGCCTGTACCCCTCCATAACCTTCCTGTCTCACTGGAACGTACCAATGCAGAACTCCAAACAAATATGCCCTGAACCTGTACCCCTCCATAAACTCCCAGTCACACTGGAACGTACCAACGCGGAACTCCACAAAAATATACCCTGAACATGTACCCTCCATAACCTTCCTGTCTCACTGGAACGTACCAATGCAGAACTCCACACAAATATGCCCTGATCTTGTTCCCTCCATAACCTCCTTGTCGCACTGGAACGTACCAACGCAGAACTCCACACAAATATGTCCTGAACCTGTATCCCTCCATAACGTCCCTGTCTCACTGGAACGTACCAATGCAGAACTCCATACAAATATGCCCTGAACCGGTACCCTCCATTACCTCCCTGACTCACTGGAACGTACCAATACAGAATTCCACACAAATATGCACTGAACCTGTACCCGCCCATAACCTCCTTGTCTCACTGGAACGTACCAATGCAGAACTCCACACAAATTTCCCCTGAACCTGTACCCCTCCATAACCTCCCTGTCTCACTGGATGGTACCAATGCAGAACTCCACACAAATATGCCCTGAACCTGTACTCCTCCATAACCTCACTGTCTCACCGGAACATACCAATGCAGAACTCCTCACAAATATGCCCTGAACCTGTACCCATTGCATAAGCTCCCTGTTTCACTGGAACGCACCAATGCCGAACTCCACTCAAATATGCCCTGAACCTGTACCACTCCATTACCTCCCTGTCTCACTGGAACGTCCCACTGCAGAACTCCACACAAATATGCCCTAAACCCTTAACCGTCCATAAACTGCCTGTCTCACTGGAACGTCCCACTGCAGAACTCCACACAAATATGCCATGAACCTGTACCCTCTATAAACACCCTGTCTCACTGGAACGTACCACTGCAGAACTCCACACAAATATGCCCTGAACCTGTACCATCCATAACCACCGTGTCTCACTGGAACGTACCAATGCAGAACTTCACACAAATATGCCCTGATCCTGTACCCCTCCATAACCTCCCTGTCTCACTGAAACGTACCAATGCAGAACTCCACACAAATATGCCCTGAACCTTTACCGGTCCATAACCTCCCTGTCTCACTGGAACGTCCCACTGCAGAACTCCACACAAATATGACATGAACCTGTACCCTCCATAACCTCCCAGTCTCACTGGGAAGTACCAATGCAGAACTCCACACAAATTTGCCCTGAACCTGTACCCCTCCATAACCTTCCTGTCTCACTGGAACGTACCAATGCAGAACACCACACAAATATGCCATGATCCTGTACACCCCATAACGTCATTATCTCACTGGAAAGTACCAATGCAGAACTCCCCACAAATATGTCCTGAACCTGTACCCCTCCATAACCTTCCTGTCTCACTGGAACGTACCAATGCAGAACTCCAAACAAATATGCCCCGAACCTGTACCCCTCCATAAACTCCCAGTCACACTGGAACGTACCAACGCAGAACTCCACAAAAATATACCCTGAACATGTACCCTCCATAACCTCCCTGTCTCACTGGAACGTCCCACTGCAGAACTCCACACAAATATGCCATGAACCTGTACCATCTATAACCACCCTGACTCACTGGAACGTCCCACTGCAGAACTCCACACAAATATGCCATGAACCTGTACCCTCTATAACCACCCTGTCTCACTGGAACGTACCACTGCAGAACTTCACACAAATATGCCCTGATCCTGTACCCTCCATAACATTCCTGTCTCACTGGAACGTACCATTGCAGAACACCACACAAATATGCCCTGAAACTGTACCACTCCATAACCTCCCTGTCAAACTGGAACGTACCAATGCAGAACTCCACACAAATATGCCCTGAACCTTTACCCGTCCATAACCTCCCTGTCTCACTGGAACGTCCCACTGCAGAACTCCACACAAATATGCCATGAACTTGTTCCCTCCATAACCTCCCTGTCTCACTGGAACGTACCAATGCAGAACTCCACACAAATTTGCCCTGAACCTGTACCCCTCCCCCTCCATAACCTCCCTGTCTCACTGGAACGTACCAATGCAGAACTCCACACAAATATGCCCTGAACCTGTAGCACTCCATAACCTCCTTGTCTCACTGGAACGTACCAATGCAGAACTCCACACAAATATGCCCTGAACCTGTACCCCTGCATAACCTCCCTGTTTCACTGGAACGCACCAATGCCAATCTCCACTCAAATATGCCCTGAACCTGTACCCTGCAAAACCTCCCTGTCTCACTGGAACGTACCATTGCAGAACACCAGACAAATATGCCCTGAACCTGTACCCTTCCATAAACTCCCTGTCTCACTCGAACGTACCAATGCAGAACTCCACACAAATATGACATGAACCTGTACCCTCTATAACCTCCCTGTCTCACTGGAAAGCAACAATGCAGAACACCACACAAATATGCCCTGAAGCTGTACCCCTCCATAACCTCCCTGTCTCACTGGAACGTACCAATGCAGAACTCCACACAAATATGCCCTGAACCAATACCCTCCATAACCTCCCAGTCTCACTGGGAAGTACCAATGCAGAACTCCACACAAATTTGCCCTGAACCTGTACCCCTCCATAACCTCCCTGTCTCACTGGAACGTACCAATGCAGAACTCCGCACAAATATGCCATTATCCTGTACCCTCAATAACCTCCCTGTCTCACTTGAAAGTACCAATGCAGAACTCCACACAAATATGCCCTGAACCTGTACACTCCATAACGTCATTATCTCACTGGAAAGTTGCAATGCAGAACTCCCCACAAATATGTCCTGAGCCTGTACCCCTCCATAACCTTCCTGTCTCACTGGAACGTACCAATGCAGAACTCCAAACAAATATGCCCTGAACCTGTACCCCTCCATAAACTCCCAGTCACACTGGAACGTACCAACGCGGAACTCCACAAAAATATACCCTGAACATGTACCCTCCATAACCTTCCGGTCTCACTGGAACGTACCAATGCAGAACTCCACACAAATATGCCCTGAACTTGTTCCCTCCATAACCTCCTTGTCGCACTGGAACGTACCAACGCAGAACTCCACACAAATATGTCCTGAACCTGTATCCCTCCATAACGTCCCTGTCTCACTGGAACGTACCAATGCAGAACTCCATACAAATATGCCCTGAACCGGTA
The DNA here is from genome assembly GCF_048418815.1 of Hemitrygon akajei. Classification (NCBI taxonomy): domain Eukaryota; kingdom Metazoa; phylum Chordata; class Chondrichthyes; order Myliobatiformes; family Dasyatidae; genus Hemitrygon; species Hemitrygon akajei. The sequence continues at coordinate 1,924,360 of NW_027331948.1, forward strand.
CCCTCCATTACCTCCCTGACTCACTGGAACGTACCAATACAGAATTCCACACAAATATGCACTGAACCTGTACCCGCCCATAACCTCCTTGTCTCACTGGAACGTACCAATGCAGAACTCCACACAAATTTCCCCTGAACCTGTACCCCTCCATAACCTCCCTGTCTCACTGGATGGTACCAATGCAGAACTCCACACAAATATGCCCTGAACCTGTACTCCTCCATAACCTCACTGTCTCACCGGAACATACCAATGCAGAACTCCTCACAAATATGCCCTGAACCTGTACCCATTGCATAAGCTCCCTGTTTCACTGGAACGCACCAATGCCGAACTCCACTCAAATATGCCCTGAACCTGTACCACTCCATTACCTCCCTGTCTCACTGGAACGTCCCACTGCAGAACTCCACACAAATATGCCCTAAACCCTTAACCGTCCATAAACTGCCTGTCTCACTGGAACGTCCCACTGCAGAACTCCACACAAATATGCCATGAACCTGTACCCTCTATAAACACCCTGTCTCACTGGAACGTACCACTGCAGAACTCCACACAAATATGCCCTGAACCTGTACCATCCATAACCACCGTGTCTCACTGGAACGTACCAATGCAGAACTTCACACAAATATGCCCTGATCCTGTACCCCTCCATAACCTCCCTGTCTCACTGAAACGTACCAATGCAGAACTCCACACAAATATGCCCTGAACCTTTACCGGTCCATAACCTCCCTGTCTCACTGGAACGTCCCACTGCAGAACTCCACACAAATATGACATGAACCTGTACCCTCCATAACCTCCCAGTCTCACTGGGAAGTACCAATGCAGAACTCCACACAAATTTGCCCTGAACCTGTACCCCTCCATAACCTTCCTGTCTCACTGGAACGTACCAATGCAGAACACCGCACAAATATGCCATGATCCTGTACCCTCCATAACCTCCTTGTCTCACTTGAAAGTACCAACGCAGAACTCCACACAAATATGCCCTGAACCTGTACACCCCATAACGTCATTATCTCACTGGAAAGTACCAATGCAGAACTCCCCACAAATATGTCCTGAACCTGTACCCCTCCATAACCTTCCTGTCTCACTGGAACGTACCAATGCAGAACTCCAAACAAATATGCCCCGAACCTGTACCCCTCCATAAACTCCCAGTCACACTGGAACGTACCAACGCAGAACTCCACAAAAATATACCCTGAACATGTACCCTCCATAACCTTCCTGTCTCACTGGAACGTACCAATGCAGAACTCCACACAAATATGCCCTGAACCGGTACCCTCCATTACCTCCCTGACTCACTGGAACGTACCAATACAGAATTCCACACAAATATGCACTGAACCTGTACCCGCCCATAACCTCCTTGTCTCACTGGAACGTACCAATGCAGAACTCCACACAAATTTCCCCTGAACCTGTACCCCTCCATAACCTCCCTGTCTCACTGGATGGTACCAATGCAGAACTCCACACAAATATGCCATGAACCTGTATACTCTATAAACACCCTGTCTCACTGGAACGTACCACTGCAGAACTCCACACAAATATGCCCTGAACCTGTACCATCCATAACCACCGTGTCTCACTGGAACGTACCAATGCAGAACTTAACACAAATATGCCCTGATCCTGTACCCTCCATAACCTCCCTGTCTCACTGGAACGTACCATTGCAGAACACCACACAAATATGCCCTGAACCTGTACCCCTCCATAACCTCCCTGTCTCACTGAAACGTACCAATGCAGAACTCCACACAAATATGCCCTGAACCTTTACCCGTCCATAACCTCCCTGTCTCACTGGAACGTCCCACTGCAGAACTCCACAGAAATATGCCATGAACCTGTACCCTCCATAAGCTCCCTGTCTCACTTGAAAGTACCAATGCAGTACTCCACACAAATATGCCCTGAACCTGTACACTCCATAACGTCATTGTCTCACTGGAACGTACCAATGGAGAACTCCCCACAAATATGCCCGGAGCCTGCACCCCTCCATAACCTCCCTGTCTCACTGGGACGTACCAATGCAGAACTCCAAACAAATATGCCCTGAAGCTGTACCCCTCCATAAACTGCCAGTGACACAGGAACGTACCAACGCAGAACTCCACACAAATATACCCTGAACATTTACCCTGCATAACCTCCCTGTCTCACTGGAACGTACCAATTCAGAACTCCACACAAATATGACCTGAATCTGTACCCCTCCATAACCTCCCTGTCTCACAGGAACGTATCAATGCAGAACTCCACACAAATATGCCCTGAACCTCTACCCTCCATATCCTCCCTGTCTCACAGGAACGTACCAATACAGAATTCCACACAAATATGCCCTGAACTTGTACCCGCCCATAACCTCCTTGTCTCACTGGAACGTACCAATGCAGAACTCAACACAAATATGCCCTGAACCTGTACCCCTGCATAACCTCCCTGTTTCACTGGAACGCACCAATGCCAAACTCCACTCAAATATGCACTGAACCTCTACCCTCCATATCCTCCCTGTCTCACAGGAACGTACCATTGCAGAACACCAGACAAATATGCCCTAAACCTGTACCACTCCATAACCTCCCTGTCTCACTGGAACGTACCAATGCAGAACTCCACACAAATATGCCCTGAACCTGTACCCATCCATAATCACCCTGTCTCACTGGAAAGTACCATTGCAGAACGCCACACAAATATGCCCTGAACCTGTACCCTCCATAACCTCCCTGTCTCACTGGAATGTACCAAGGCAGAACTCCACACAAATATGCCCTGAACCTGTACACTCCATATCCTCCCTGTCTCACTAGAAAGTTCCATTGCAGAACACCACACAAATATGCCCTGAACCTGTACACTCAATAAAGTCATTGTCTCACTGGAAAGTACCAAATCAGAGCTCCCCACAAATATGCCCTGAACCTGTACCCCTCCATAACCTCCCTGTCTCACTGGAACGTACCAATGCAGAACTCCACACAAATATGCCCTAAACCCTTAACCGCCCATAAACTCCCTGTCTCACTGGAACGTCCCACTGCAGAACTCCACACAAATATGCCATGAACCTGTACCATCTATAACCACCCTGACTCACTGGAACGTCCCATTGCAGAACTCCACACAAATATGCCATGAACCTGTACCCTCTATAACAACCCTGTCTCACTGGAACGTACCACTGCAGAAGTCCACACAAATATGCCCTGAAGCTGTACCCCTCCATAACCTCCCTGTCTCACTGGAACGTACCAATGCAGAACTCCACACAAATATGCCCTGAACCAGTACCCTCCATAACCTCCCAGTCTCACTGGGAAGTACCAATGCAGAACTCCACACAAATTTGCCCTGAACCTGTACCCCTCCATAACCTCGCTGTCTCACTGGAACGTACCAATGCAGAACTCCGCACAAATATGCCATGAACCTGTACCCTCCATAACCTCCCTGTCTCATTTGAAAGTACCAATGCAGAACTCCACACAAATATGCCCTGAACCTGTACGCTCCATAACGTCATTATCTCACTGGAAAGTACCAATGCAGAACTCCACTCAAATATGTCCTGAACCTGTACCCCTCCATAACCTTCCTGTCTCACTGGAACGTACCAATGCGGAACTCCAAACAAATATGCCCTGAACCTGTACCCCTCCATAACCTCCCAGTCACACTGGAACGTACCAACGCAGAACTCCACAAGAATATACCCTGAACATGTACCCTCCATAACCTTCCTGTCTCACTGGAACGTACCAATGCAGAACTCCACACAAATATGCCCTGAACCTCTACCCTCCATATCCTCCCTGTCTCACAGGAACGTACCAATACAGAATTCCACACAAATATGCCATGAACCTGTACCCTCTATAACCACCCAGTCTCACTGGAACGTACCACTGCAGAACTCCACACAAATATGCCCTGAACCTGTACCATCCATAACCACCGGGTCTCACTGGAACGTACCAATGCAGAACTTCACACAAATATGCCCTGATCCTGTACCCTCCATAACCTCCCTGTCTCACTGGAACGTACCATTGCAGAACACCACACAAATATGCCCTGAACCTGTACCCCTCCATAACCTCCCTGTCAAACTGGAACGTACCAATGCAGAACTCCACACAAATATGCCCTGAACCTTTACCCTCCATAACCTCCCTGTCTCACTGGAACGTACCAATGCAGAACTCCACACAAATATGACCTGAATCTGTACCCCTCCATAACCTCCCTGTCTCACAGGAACGTACCAGTTCAGAACTCCACACAAATATGCCCTAAACCTGTACCACTCCATAACCTCCCTGTCTCACTGGAACGTACCAATGCAGAACTCCACACAAATATGCCCTGAACCTGTAACCGTCCGTAAACTCCCTGTCTCACTGGAACGTACCACTGCAGAACTCCACACAAATATGACATGAACCTGTACCCTCTATAACCTCCCTGTCTCACTGGAAAGTACCAATGCAGAACTCCACACAAATATGCCCTGAAACTGTACCCATCCATAACCACCCTGTCTCACTGGAACGTACCATTGCAGAACGCCACACAAATATGCCCTGAACCTGTACCCTCCATAACCTCCCTGTCTCACTGGAATGTACCAAGGCAGAACTCCACACAAATATGCCCTGAACCTGTACACTCCATATCCTCCCTGTCTCACTGGAAAGTTCCATTGCAGAACACCACACAAATATGCCCTGAACCTGTACCCGTCCATAAACTCCCTGTCTCACTGGAACGTCCCACTGCAGAACTCCACACAAATATGCCATGAACATGTACCCTCCATAACCTCCCTGTCTCACTTGAAAGTACCAATGCAGAACTCCACACAAATATGCCCTGAACCTGTACACTCAATAAAGTCATTGTCTCACTGGAAAGTACCAATGCAGAGCTCCCCACAAATATGCCCTGAACCTGTACCCCTCCATAACCTTCCTGTCTCACTGGAACGTACCATTGCAGAACACCAGACAAATATGCCCTGAACCTGTACCACTCCATAACCTCCCTGTCTCACTGGAACGTACCAATGCCGAACCCCACACAAATATGCCCTAAACCCTTAACCGTCCATAAACTCCCTGTCTCACTGGAACGTCCCACTGCAGAACTCCACACAAATATGCCATGAACCTGTACCATCTATAACCACCCTGACTCACTGGAACGTCCCACTGCAGAACTCCACACAAATATGCCATGAACCTGTACCATCCATAACCACCGTGTCTCACTGGAACGTCCCACTGCAGAACTCCACACAAATATGCCATGAACCTGTACCCTCTATAACCACCCTGTCTCACTGGAACGTACCACTGCAGAACTCCACACAAATATGCCCTGAACCTGTACCATCCATAACCACCGTGTCTCACTGGAACGTACCAATGCAGAACTTCACACAAATATGCCCTGATCCTGTACCCTCCATAACATCCCTGTCTCACTGGAACGTACCATTGCAGAACACCACACAAATATGCCCTGAAACTGTACCACTCCATAACCTCCCTGTCAAACTGGAACGTACCAATGCAGAACTCCACACAAATATGCCCTGAACCTTTACCCGTCCATAACCTCCCTGTCTCACTGGAACGTCCCACTGCAGAACTCCACACAAATATGCCATGAACTTGTTCCCTCCATAACCTCCCTGTCTCACTGGAACGTACCAATGCAGAACTCCACACAAATTTGCCCTGAACCTGTACCCCTCCCCCTCCATAACCTCCCTGTCTCACTGGAACGTACCAATGCAGAACTCCACACAAATATGCCCTGAACCTGTAGCACTCCATAACCTCCTTGTCTCACTGGAACGTACCAATGCAGAACTCCACACAAATATGCCCTGAACCTGTACCCCTGCATAACCTCCCTGTTTCACTGGAACGCACCAATGCCAATCTCCACTCAAATATGCCCTGAACCTGTACCCTGCAAAACCTCCCTGTCTCACTGGAACGTACCATTGCAGAACACCAGACAAATATGCCCTGAACCTGTACCCTTCCATAAACTCCCTGTCTCACTGGAACGTACCAATGCAGAACTCCACACAAATATGACATGAACCTGTACCCTCTATAACCTCCCTGTCTCACTGGAAAGCACCAATGCAGAACACCACACAAATATGCCCTGAACCTGTACCCGTCCATAAACTCCCTGTCCCACTGGAAAGTACCACTGCAGAACTCCACACAAATATGCCCTGAAGCTGTACCCCTCCATAACCTCCCTGTCTCACTGGAACGTACCAATGCAGAACTCCACACAAATATGCCCTGAACCAGTACCCTCCATAACCTCCCAGTCTCACTGGGAAGTACCAATGCAGAACTCCACACAAATTTGCCCTGAACCTGTACCCCTCCATAACCTCCCTGTCTCACTGGAACGTCCCACTGCAGAACTCCACACAAATATGCCCTAAACCCTTAACCGTCCATAAACTGCCTGTCTCACTGGAACGTCCCACTGCAGAACTCCACACAAATATGCCATGAACCTGTACCCTCTATAAACACCCTGTCTCACTGGAACGTACCACTGCAGAACTCCACACAAATATGCCCTGAACCTGTACCATCCATAACCACCGTGTCTCACTGGAACGTACCAATGCAGAACTTCACACAAATATGCCCTGATCCTGTACCCCTCCATAACCTCCCTGTCTCACTGAAACGTACCAATGCAGAACTCCACACAAATATGCCCTGAACCTTTACCGGTCCATAACCTCCCTGTCTCACTGGAACGTCCCACTGCAGAACTCCACACAAATATGACATGAACCTGTACCCTCCATAACCTCCCAGTCTCACTGTGAAGTACCAATGCAGAACTCCACACAAATTTGCCCTGAACCTGTACCCCTCCATAACCTTCCTGTCTCACTGGAACGTACCAATGCAGAACACCGCACAAATATGCCATGATCCTGTACCCTCCATAACCTCCTTGTCTCACTTGAAAGTACCAACGCAGAACTCCACACAAATATGCCCTGAACCTGTACACCCCATAACGTCATTATCTCACTGGAAAGTACCAATGCAGAACTCCCCACAAATATGTCCTGAACCTGTACCCCTCCATAACCTTCCTGTCTCACTGGAACGTACCAATGCAGAACTCCAAACAAATATGCCCCGAACCTGTACCCCTCCATAAACTCCCAGTCACACTGGAACGTACCAACGCAGAACTCCACAAAAATATACCCTGAACATGTACCCTCCATAACCTTCCTGTCTCACTGGAACGTACCAATGCAGAACTCCACACAAATATGCCCTGAACCGGTACCCTCCATTACCTCCCTGACTCACTGGAACGTACCAATACAGAATTCCACACAAATATGCACTGAACCTGTACCCGCCCATAACCTCCTTGTCTCACTGGAACGTACCAATGCAGAACTCCACACAAATTTCCCCTGAACCTGTACCCCTCCATAACCTCCCTGTCTCACTGGATGGTACCAATGCAGAACTCCACACAAATATGCCATGAACCTGTATCCTCTATAAACACCCTGTCTCACTGGAACGTACCACTGCAGAACTCCACACAAATATGCCCTGAACCTGTACCATCCATAACCACCGTGTCTCACTGGAACGTACCAATGCAGAACTTAACACAAATATGCCCTGATCCTGTACCCTCCATAACCTCCCTGTCTCACTGGAACGTACCATTGCAGAACACCACACAAATATGCCCTGAACCTGTACCCCTCCATAACCTCCCTGTCTCACTGAAACGTACCAATGCAGAACTCCACACAAATATGCCCTGAACCTTTACCCGTCCATAACCTCCCTGTCTCACTGGAACGTCCCACTGCAGAACTCCACAGAAATATGCCATGAACCTGTACCCTCCATAAGCTCCCTGTCTCACTTGAAAGTACCAATGCAGTACTCCACACAAATATGCCCTGAACCTGTACACTCCATAACGTCATTGTCTCACTGGAACGTACCAATGGAGAACTCCCCACAAATATGCCCGGAACCTGCACCCCTCCATAACCTCCCTGTCTCACTGGGACGTACCAATGCAGAACTCCAAACAAATATGCCCTGAAGCTGTACCCCTCCATAAACTGCCAGTGACACAGGAACGTACCAACGCAGAACTCCACACAAATATACCCTGAACATTTACCCTGCATAACCTCCCTGTCTCACTGGAACGTACCAATTCAGAACTCCACACAAATATGACCTGAATCTGTACCCCTCCATAACCTCCCTGTCTCACAGGAACGTATCAATGCAGAACTCCACACAAATATGCCCTGAACCTCTACCCTCCATATCCTCCCTGTCTCACAGGAACGTACCAATACAGAATTCCACACAAATATGCCCTGAACTTGTACCCGCCCATAACCTCCTTGTCTCACTGGAACGTACCAATGCAGAACTCAACACAAATATGCCCTGAACCTGTACCCCTGCATAACCTCCCTGTTTCACTGGAACGCACCAATGCCAAACTCCACTCAAATATGCACTGAACCTCTACCCTCCATATCCTCCCTGTCTCACAGGAACGTACCATTGCAGAACACCAGACAAATATGCCCTAAACCTGTACCACTCCATAACCTCCCTGTCTCACTGGAACGTACCAATGCAGAACTCCACACAAATATGCCCTGAACCTGTACCCATCCATAACCACCCTGTCTCACTGGAAAGTACCATTGCAGAACGCCACACAAATATGCCCTGAACCTGTACCCTCCATAACCTCCCTGTCTCACTGGAATGTACCAAGGCAGAACTCCACACAAATATGCCCTGAACCTGTACACTCCATATCCTCCCTGTCTCACTAGAAAGTTCCATTGCAGAACACCACACAAATATGCCCTGAACCTGTACACTCAATAAAGTCATTGTCTCACTGGAAAGTACCAAATCAGAGCTCCCCACAAATATGCCCTGAACCTGTACCCCTCCATAACCTCCCTGTCTCACTGGAACGTACCAATGCAGAACTCCACACAAATATGCCCTAAACCCTTAACCGCCCATAAACTCCCTGTCTCACTGGAACGTCCCACTGCAGAACTCCACACAAATATGCCATGAACCTGTACCATCTATAACCACCCTGACTCACTGGAACGTCCCACTGCAGAACTCCACACAAATATGCCATGAACCTGTACCCTCTATAACAACCCTGTCTCACTGGAACGTACCACTGCAGAAGTCCACACAAATATGCCCTGAAGCTGTACCCCTCCATAACCTCCCTGTCTCACTGGAACGTACCAATGCAGAACTCCACACAAATATGCCCTGAACCAGTACCCTCCATAACCTCCCAGTCTCACTGGGAAGTACCAATGCAGAACTCCACACAAATTTGCCCTGAACCTGTACCCCTCCATAACCTCGCTGTCTCACTGGAACGTACCAATGCAGAACTCCGCACAAATATGCCATGAACCTGTACCCTCCATAACCTCCCTGTCTCATTTGAAAGTACCAATGCAGAACTCCACACAAATATGCCCTGAACCTGTACACTCCATAACGTCATTATCTCACTGGAAAGTACCAATGCAGAACTCCACTCAAATATGTCCTGAACCTGTACCCCTCCATAACCTTCCTGTCTCACTGGAACGTACCAATGCAGAACTCCAAACAAATATGCCCTGAACCTGTACCCCTCCATAACCTCCCAGTCACACTGGAACGTACCAACGCAGAACTCCACAAGAATATACCCTGAACATGTACCCTCCATAACCTTCCTGTCTCACTGGAACGTACCAATGCAGAACTCCACACAAATATGCCCTGAACCTCTACCCTCCATATCCTCCCTGTCTCACAGGAACGTACCAATACAGAATTCCACACAAATATGCCATGAACCTGTACCCTCTATAACCACCCAGTCTCACTGGAACGTACCACTGCAGAACTCCACACAAATATGCCCTGAACCTGTACCATCCATAACCACCGGGTCTCACTGGAACGTACCAATGCAGAACTTCACACAAATATGCCCTGATCCTGTACCCTCCATAACCTCCCTGTCTCACTGGAACGTACCATTGCAGAACACCACACAAATATGCCCTGAACCTGTACCCCTCCATAACCTCCCTGTCAAACTGGAACGTACCAATGCAGAACTCCACACAAATATGCCCTGAACCTTTACCCTCCATAACCTCCCTGTCTCACTGGAACGTACCAATGCAGAACTCCACACAAATATGACCTGAATCTGTACCCCTCCATAACCTCCCTGTCTCACAGGAACGTACCAGTTCAGAACTCCACACAAATATGCCCTAAACCTGTACCACTCCATAACCTCCCTGTCTCACTGGAACGTACCAATGCAGAACTCCACACAAATATGCCCTGAACCTGTAACCGTCCGTAAACTCCCTGTCTCACTGGAACGTACCACTGCAGAACTCCACACAAATATGACATGAACCTGTACCCTCTATAACCTCCCTGTCTCACTGGAAAGTACCAATGCAGAACTCCACACAAATATGCCCTGAAACTGTACCCATCCATAACCACCCTGTCTCACTGGAACGTACCATTGCAGAACGCCACACAAATATGCCCTGAACCTGTACCCTCCATAACCTCCCTGTCTCACTGGAATGTACCAAGGCAGAACTCCACACAAATATGCCCTGAACCTGTACACTCCATATCCTCCCTGTCTCACTGGAAAGTTCCATTGCAGAACACCACACAAATATGCCCTGAACCTGTACCCGTCCATAAACTCCCTGTCTCACTGGAACGTCCCACTGCAGAACTCCACACAAATATGCCATGAACATGTACCCTCCATAACCTCCCTGTCTCACTTGAAAGTACCAATGCAGAACTCCACACAAATATGCCCTGAACCTGTACACTCAATAAAGTCATTCTCTCACTGGAAAGTACCAATGCAGAGCTCCCCACAAATATGCCCTGAACCTGTACCCCTCCATAACCTTCCTGTCTCACTGGAACGTACCATTGCAGAACACCAGACAAATATGCCCTGAACCTGTACCACTCCATAACCTCCCTGTCTCACTGGAACGTACCAATGCCGAACCCCACACAAATATGCCCTAAACCCTTAACCGTCCATAAACTCCCTGTCTCACTGGAACGTCCCACTGCAGAACTCCACACAAATATGCCATGAACCTGTACCATCTATAACCACCCTGACTCACTGGAACGTCCCACTGCAGAACTCCACACAAATATGCCATGAACCTGTACCCTCTATAACCACCCTGTCTCACTGGAACGTACCACTGCAGAACTCCACACAAATATGCCCTGAACCTGTACCATCCATAACCACCGTGTCTCACTGGAACGTACCAATGCAGAACTTCACACAAATATGCCCTGATCCTGTACCCTCCATAACATCCCTGTCTCACTGGAACGTACCATTGCAGAACACCACACAAATATGCCCTGAAACTGTACCACTCCATAACCTCCCTGTCAAACTGGAACGTACCAATGCAGAACTCCACACAAATATGCCCTGAACCTTTACCCGTCCATAACCTCCCTGTCTCACTGGAACGTCCCACTGCAGAACTCCACACAAATATGCCATGAACTTGTTCCCTCCATAACCTCCCTGTCTCACTGGAACGTACCAATGCAGAACTCCACACAAATTTGCCCTGAACCTGTACCCCTCCCCCTCCATAAGCTCCCTGTCTCACTGGAACGTACCAATGCAGAACTCCACACAAATATGCCCTGAACCTGTAGCACTCCATAACCTCCTTGTCTCACTGGAACGTACCAATGCAGAACTCCACACAAATATGCCCTGAACCTGTACCCCTGCATAACCTCCCTGTTTCACTGGAACGCACCAATGCCAATCTCTACTCAAATATGCCCTGAACCTGTACCCTGCAAAACCTCCCTGTCTCACTGGAACGTACCATTTCAGAACACCAGACAAATATGCCCTGAACCTGTACCCTTCCATAAACTCCCTGTCTCACTGGAACGTACCAATGCAGAACTCCACACAAATATGACATGAACCTGTACCCTCTATAACCTCCCTGTCTCACTGGAAAGCACCAATGCAGAACACCACACAAACATGCCCTGAACCTGTACCCGTCCATAAACTCCCTGTCCCACTGGAAAGTACCACTGCAGAACTCCACACAAATATGCCCTGAAGCTGTACCCCTCCATAACCTCCCTGTCTCACTGGAACGTACCAATGCAGAACTCCACACAAATATGCCCTGAACCAGTACCCTCCATAACCTCCCAGTCTCACTGGGAAGTACCAATGCAGAACTCCACACAAATTTGCCCTGAACCTGTACCCCTCCATAACATCCCTGTCTCACTGGAACGTACCAATGCAGAACTCCGCACAAATATGCCATGATCCTGTACCCTCAATAACCTCCCTGTCTCACTTGAAAGTACCAATGCAGAACTCCACACAAATATGCCCTGAACCTGTACACTCCATAACGTCATTATCTCACTGGAAAGTTGCAATGCAGAACTCCCCACAAATATGTCCTGAGCCTGTACACCTCCATAACCTTCCTGTCTCACTGGAACGTACCAATGCAGAACTCCAAACAAATATGCCCTGAACCTGTACCCCTCCATAAACTCCCAGTCACACTGGAACGTACCAACGCAGAACTCCACAAAAATATACCCTGAACTTGTACCCTCCATAACCTTCCTGTCTCACTGGAACGTACCAATGCAGAACTCCACACAAATATGCCCACAACTTGTTCCCTCCATAACCTCCTTGTCGCACTGGAACGTACCAATGCAGAACTCCACACAAATATGTCCTGAACCTGTATCCCTCCATAACGTCCCTGTCACACTGGAACGTACCAATGCAGAACTCCATACAAATATGCCCTGAACCGGTACCCTCCATTACCTCCCTGACTCACTGGAACGTACCAATACAGAATTCCACACAAATATGCACTGAACCTGTACCCGCCCATAACCTCCTTGTCTCACTGGAACGTACCAATGCAGAACTCCACACAAATTTCCCCTGAACCTGTACCCCTCCATAACCTCCCTGTCTCACTGGATGGTACCAATGCAGAACTCCACACAAATATGCCCTGAACCTGTACTCCTCCATAACCTCACTGTCTCACCGGAACATACCAATGCAGAACTCCTCACAAATATGCCCTGAACCTGTACCCATTGCATAAGCTCCCTGTTTCACTGGAACGCACCAATGCCGAACTCCACTCAAATATGCCCTGAACCTGTACCACTCCATTACCTCCCTGTCTCACTGGAACGTCCCACTGCAGAACTCCACACAAATATGCCATGAACCTGTACCATCTATAACCACCCTGACTCACTGGAACGTCCCACTGCAGAACTGCACACAAATATGCCATGAACCTGTACCCTCTATAAACACCCTGTCTCACTGGAACGTACCACTGCAGAACTCCACACAAATATGCCCTGAACCTGTACCATCCATAACCACCGTGTCTCACTGGAACGTACCAATGCAGAACTTCACACAAATATGCCCTGATCCTGTACCCCTCCATAACCTCCCTGTCTCACTGAAACGTACCAATGCAGAACTCCACACAAATATGCCCTGAAGCTGTACCCCTCCATAACCTCCCTGTCTCACTGGAACGTACCAATGCAGAACTCCACACAAATATGCCCTGAACCAGTACCCTCCATAACCTCCCAGTCTCACTGGGAAGTACCAATGCAGAACTCCACACAAATTTGCCCTGAACCTGTACCCCTCCATAACCTCCCTGTCTCACTGGAACGTACCAATGCAGAACTCCGCACAAATATGCCATGAACCTGTACCCTCCATAACCTCCCTGTCTCACTTGAAAGTACCATTGCAGAACTCCACACAAATATGCCCTGAACCTGTACACTCCATAACGTCATTATCTCACTGGAAAGTACCAATGCAGAACTCCACTCAAATATGTCCTGAACCTGTACCCCTCCATAACCTTCCTGTCTCACTGGAACGTACCAATGCAGAACTCCAAACAAATAGGCCCTGAACCTGTACCCCTCCATAACCTCCCAGTCACACTGGAACGTACCAACGCAGAACTCCACAAGAATATACCCTGAACATGTACCCTCCATAACCTTCCTGTCTCACTGGAACGTACCAATGCAGAACTCCACACAAATATGCCCTGAACCACTACCCTCCATATCCTCCCTGTCTCACAGGAACGTACCAATACAGAATTCCACACAAATATGCCATGAACCTGTACCCTCTATAACCACCCAGTCTCACTGGAACGTACCACTGCAGAACTCCACACAAATATGCCCTGAACCTGTACCATCCATAACCACCGGGTCTCACTGGAACGTACCAATGCAGAACTTCACACAAATATGCCCTGATCCTGTACCCTCCATAACCTCCCTGTCTCACTGGAACGTACCATTGCAGAACACCACACAAATATGCCCTGAACCTGTACCCCTCCATAACCTCCCTGTCAAACTGGAACGTACCAATGCAGAACTCCACACAAATATGCCCTGAACCTTTACCCTCCATAACCTCCCTGTCTCACTGGAACGTACCAATGCAGAACTCCACACAAATATGACCTGAATCTGTACCCCTCCATAACCTCCCTGTCTCACAGGAACGTACCAGTTCAGAACTCCACACAAATATGCCCTAAACCTGTACCACTCCATAACCTCCCTGTCTCACTGGAACGTACCAATGCAGAACTCCACACAAATATGCCCTTAACCTGTAACCGTCCGTAAACTCCCTGTCTCACTGGAACGTACCACTGCAGAACTCCACACAAATATGACATGAACCTGTACCCTCTATAACCTCCCTGTCTCACTTGAAAGTACCAATGCAGAACTCCACACAAATATGCCCTGAACCTGTACACTCAATAAAGTCATTGTCTCACTGGAAAGTACCAATGCAGAGCTCCCCACAAATATGCCCTGAACCTGTACCCCTCCATAACCTTCCTGTCTCACTGGAACGTACCATTGCAGAACACCAGACAAATATGCCCTGAACCTGTACCACTCCATAACCTCCCTGTCTCACTGGAACGTACCAATGCCGAACCCCACACAAATATGCCCTAAACCCTTAACCGTCCATAAACTCCCTGTCTCACTGGAACGTCCCACTGCAGAACTCCACACAAATATGCCATGAACCTGTACCATCTATAACCACCCTGACTCACTGGAACGTCCCACTGCAGAACTCCACACAAATATGCCATGAACCTGTACCCTCTATAACCACCCTGTCTCACTGGAACGTACCACTGCAGAACTCCACACAAATATGCCCTGAACCTGTACCATCCATAACCACCGTGTCTCACTGGAACGTACCAATGCAGAACTTCACACAAATATGCCCTGATCCTGTACCCTCCATAACATCCCTGTCTCACTGGAACGTACCATTGCAGAACACCACACAAATATGCCCTGAAACTGTACCACTCCATAACCTCCCTGTCAAACTGGAACGTACCAATGCAGAACTCCACACAAATATGCCCTGAACCTTTACCCGTCCATAACCTCCCTGTCTCACTGGAACGTCCCACTGCAGAACTCCACACAAATATGCCATGAACTTGTTCCCTCCATAACCTCCCTGTCTCACTGGAACGTTCCAATGCAGAACTCCACACAAATTTGCCCTGAACCTGTACCCCTCCCCCTCCATAAGCTCCCTGTCTCACTGGAACGTACCAATGCAGAACTCCACACAAATATGCCCTGAACCTGTAGCACTCCATAACCTCCTTGTCTCACTGGAACGTACCAATGCAGAACTCCACACAAATATGCCCTGAACCTGTACCCCTGCATAACCTCCCTGTTTCACTGGAACGCACCAATGCCAATCTCTACTCAAATATGCCCTGAACCTGTACCCTGCAAAACCTCCCTGTCTCACTGGAACGTACCATTGCAGAACACCAGACAAATATGCCCTGAACCTGTACCCTTCCATAAACTCCCTGTCTCACTGGAACGTACCAATGCAGAACTCCACACAAATATGACATGAACCTGTACCCTCTATAACCTCCCTGTCTCACTGGAAAGCACCAATGCAGAACACCACACAAACATGCCCTGAACCTGTACCCGTCCATAAACTCCCTGTCCCACTGGAAAGTACCACTGCAGAACTCCACACAAATATGCCCTGAAGCTGTACCCCTCCATAACCTCCCTGTCTCACTGGAACGTACCAATGCAGAACTCCACACAAATATGCCCTGAACCAGTACCCTCCATAACCTCCCAGTCTCACTGGGAAGTACCAATGCAGAACTCCACACAAATTTGCCCTGAACCTGTACCCCTCCATAACCTCCCTGTCTCACTGGAACGTACCAATGCAGAACTCCGCACAAATATGCCATGATCCTGTACCCTCAATAACCTCCCTGTCTCACTTGAAAGTACCAATGCAGAACTCCACACAAATATGCCCTGAACCTGTACACTCCATAACGTCATTATCTCACTGGAAAGTTGCAATGCAGAACTCCCCACAAATATGTCCTGAGCCTGTACACCTCCATAACCTTCCTGTCTCACTGGAACGTACCAATGCAGAACTCCAAACAAATATGCCCTGAACCTGTACCCCTCCATAAACTCCCAGTCACACTGGAACGTACCAACGCAGAACTCCACAAAAATATACCCTGAACTTGTACCCTCCATAACCTTCCTGTCTCACTGGAACGTACCAATGCAGAACTCCACACAAATATGCCCAGAACTTGTTCCCTCCATAACCTCCATGTCGCACTGGAACGTACCAATGCAGAACTCCACACAAATATGTCCTGAACCTGTATCCCTCCATAACGTCCCTGTCTCACTGGAACGTACCAATGCAGAACTCCATACAAATATGCCCTGAACCGGTACCCTCCATTACCTCCCTGACTCACTGGAACGTACCAATACAGAATTCCACACAAATATGCACTGAACCTGTACCCGCCCATAACCTCCTTGTCTCACTGGAACGTACCAATGCAGAACTCCACACAAATTTCCCCTGAACCTGTACCCCTCCATAACCTCCCTGTCTCACTGGATGGTACCAATGCAGAACTCCACACAAATATGCCCTGAACCTGTACTCCTCCATAACCTCACTGTCTCACCGGAACATACCAATGCAGAACTCCTCACAAATATGCCCTGAACCTGTACCCATTGCATAAGCTCCCTGTTTCACTGGAACGCACCAATGCCGAACTCCACTCAAATATGCCCTGAACCTGTACCACTCCATTACCTCCCTGTCTCACTGGAACGTCCCACTGCAGAACTCCACACAAATATGCCCTAAACCCTTAACCGTCCATAAACTGCCTGTCTCACTGGAACGTCCCACTGCAGAACTCCACACAAATATGCCATGAACCTGTACCATCTATAACCACCCTGACTCACTGGAACGTCCCACTGCAGAACTGCACACAAATATGCCATGAACCTGTACCCTCTATAAACACCCTGTCTCACTGGAACGTACCACTGCAGAACTCCACACAAATATGCCCTGAACCTGTACCATCCATAACCACCGTGTCTCACTGGAACGTACCAATGCAGAACTTCACACAAATATGCCCTGATCCTGTACCCCTCCATAACCTCCCTGTCTCACTGAAACGTACCAATGCAGAACTCCACACAAATATGCCCTGAAGCTGTACCCCTCCATAACCTCCCTGTCTCACTGGAACGTACCAATGCAGAACTCCACACAAATATGCCCTGAACCAGTACCCTCCATAACCTCCCAGTCTCACTGGGAAGTACCAATGCAGAACTCCACACAAATTTGCCCTGAACCTGTACCCCTCCATAACCTCCCTGTCTCACTGGAACGTACCAATGCAGAACTCCGCACAAATATGCCATGAACCTGTACCCTCCATAACCTCCCTGTCTCACTTGAAAGTACCATTGCAGAACTCCACACAAATATGCCCTGAACCTGTACACTCCATAACGTCATTATCTCACTGGAAAGTACCAATGCAGAACTCCACTCAAATATGTCCTGAACCTGTACCCCTCCATAACCTTCCTGTCTCACTGGAACGTACCAATGCAGAACTCCAAACAAATATGCCCTGAACCTGTACCCCTCCATAACCTCCCAGTCACACTGGAACGTACCAACGCAGAACTCCACAAGAATATACCCTGAACATGTACCCTCCATAACCTTCCTGTCTCACTGGAACGTACCAATGCAGAACTCCACACAAATATGCCCTGAACCACTACCCTCCATATCCTCCCTGTCTCACAGGAACGTACCAATACAGAATTCCACACAAATATGCCATGAACCTGTACCCTCTATAACCACCCAGTCTCACTGGAACGTACCACTGCAGAACTCCACACAAATATGCCCTGAACCTGTACCATCCATAACCACCGGGTCTCACTGGAACGTACCAATGCAGAACTTCACACAAATATGCCCTGATCCTGTACCCTCCATAACCTCCCTGTCTCACTGGAACGTACCATTGCAGAACACCACACAAATATGCCCTGAACCTGTACCCCTCCATAACCTCCCTGTCAAACTGGAACGTACCAATGCAGAACTCCACACAAATATGCCCTGAACCTTTACCCTCCATAACCTCCCTGTCTCACTGGAACGTACCAATGCAGAACTCCACACAAATATGACCTGAATCTGTACCCCTCCATAACCTCCCTGTCTCACAGGAACGTACCAGTTCAGAACTCCACACAAATATGCCCTAAACCTGTACCACTCCATAACCTCCCTGTCTCACTGGAACGTACCAATGCAGAACTCCACACAAATATGCCCTTAACCTGTAACCGTCCGTAAACTCCCTGTCTCACTGGAAAGTACCAATGCAGAACTCCACACAAATATGCCCTGAACCTGTACCCATCCATAACCACCCTGTCTCACTGGAACGTACCATTGCAGAACGCCACACAAATATGCCCTGAACCTGTACCCTCCATAACCTCCCTGTCTCACTGGAATGTACCAAGGCAGAACTCCACACAAATATGCCCTGAAACTGTACACTCCATATCCTCCCTGTCTCACTGGAAAGTTCCATTGCAGAACACCACACAAATATGCCCTGAACCTGTACCCGTCCATAAACTCCCTGTCTCACTGGAACGTCCCACTGCAGAACTCCACACAAGTATGCCATGAACATGTACCCTCCATAACCTCCCTGTCTCACTTGAAAGTACCAATGCAGAACTCCACACAAATATGCCCTGAACCTGTACACTCAATAAAGTCATTGTCTCACTGGAAAGTACCAATGCAGAGCTCCCCACAAATATGCCCTGAACCTGTACCCCTCCATAACCTTCCTGTCTCACTGGAACGTACCATTGCAGAACACCAGACAAATATGCCCTGAACCTGTACCACTCCATAACCTCCCTGTCTCACTGGAACGTACCAATGCCGAACCCCACACAAATATGCCCTAAACCCTTAACCGTCCATAAACTCCCTGTCTCACTGGAACGTCCCACTGCAGAACTCCACACAAATATGCCATGAACCTGTACCATCCATAACCACCCTGACTCACTGGAACGTCCCACTGCAGAACTCCACACAAATATGCCATGAACCTGTACCCTCTATAACCACCCTGTCTCACTGGAACGTACCACTGCAGAACTCCACACAAATATGCCCTGAACCTGTACCATCCATAACCACCGTGTCTCACTGGAACGTACCAATGCAGAACTTCACACAAATATGCCCTGATCCTGTACCCTCCATAACATCCCTGTCTCACTGGAACGTACCATTGCAGAACACCACACAAATATGCCCTGAAACTGTACCACTCCATAACCTCCCTGTCAAACTGGAACGTACCAATGCAGAACTCCACACAAATATGCCCTGAACCTTTACCCGTCCATAACCTCCCTGTCTCACTGGAACGTCCCACTGCAGAACTCCACACAAATATGCCATGAACTTGTTCCCTCCATAACCTCCCTGTCTCACTGGAACGTACCAATGCAGAACTCCACACAAATTTGCCCTGAACCTGTACCCCTCCCCCTCCATAACCTCCCTGTCTCACTGGAACGTACCAATGCAGAACTCCACACAAATATGCCCTGAACCTGTAGCACTCCATAACCTCCTTGTCTCACTGGAACGTACCAATGCAGAACTCCACACAAATATGCCCTGAACCTGTACCCCTGCATAACCTCCCTGTTTCACTGGAACGCACCAATGCCAATCTCCACTCAAATATGCCCTGAACCTGTACCCTGCAAAACCTCCCTGTCTCACTGGAACGTACCATTGCAGAACACCAGACAAATATGCCCTGAACCTGTACCCTTCCATAAACTCCCTGTCTCACTGGAACGTACCAATGCAGAACTCCACACAAATATGACATGAACCTGTACCCTCTATAACCTCCCTGTCTCACTGGAAAGCACCAATGCAGAACACCACACAAATATGCCCTGAACCTGTACCCGTCCATAAACTCCCTGTCCCACTGGAAAGTACCACTGCAGAACTCCACACAAATATGCCCTGAAGCTGTACCCCTCCATAACCTCCCTGTCTCACTGGAACGTACCAATGCAGAACTCCACACAAATATGCCCTGAACCAGTACCCTCCATAACCTCCCAGTCTCACTGGGAAGTACCAATGCAGAACTCCACACAAATTTGCCCTGAACCTGTACCCCTCCATAACCTCCCTGTCTCACTGGAACGTACCAATGCAGAACTCCGCCAAATATGCCATGATCCTGTACCCTCAATAACCTCCCTGTCTCACTTGAAAGTACCAATGCAGAACTCCACACAAATATGCCCTGAACCTGTACACTCCATAACGTCATTATCTCACTGGAAAGTTGCAATGCAGAACTCCCCACAAATATGTCCTGAGCCTGTACCCCTCCATAACCTTCCTGTCTCACTGGAACGTACCAATGCAGAACTCCAAACAAATATGCCCTGAACCTGTACCCCTCCATAAACTCCCAGTCACACTGGAACGTACCAACGCAGAACTCCACAAAAATATACCCTGAACATGTACCCTCCATAACCTTCCTGTCTCACTGGAACGTACCAATGCAGAACTCCACACAAATATGCCCAGAACTTGTTCCCTCCATAACCTCCTTGTCGCACTGGAACGTACCAATGCAAAACTCCACACAAATATGTCCTGAACCTGTATCCCTCCATAACGTCCCTGTCTCACTGGAACGTACCAATGCAGAACTCCATACAAATATGCCCTGAACCGGTACCCTCCATTACCTCCCTGACTCACTGGAACGTACCAATACAGAATTCCACACAAATATGCACTGAACCTGTACCCGCCCATAACCTCCTTGTCTCACTGGAACGTACCCATGCAGAACTCCACACAAATTTCCCCTGAACCTGTACCCCTCCATAACCTCCCTGTCTCACTGGATGGTACCAATGCAGAACTCCACACAAATATGCCCTGAACCTGTACTCCTCCATAACCTCACTGTCTCACCGGAACATACCAATGCAGAACTCCTCACAAATATGCCCTGAACCTGTACCCATTGCATAAGCTCCCTGTTTCACTGGAACGCACCAATACCGAACTCCACTCAAATATGCCCTGAACCTGTACCACTCCATTACCTCCCTGTCTCACTGGAACGTCCCACTGCAGAACTCCACACAAATATGCCCTAAACCCTTAACCGTCCATAAACTGCCTGTCTCACTGGAACGTCCCACTGCAGAACTCCACACAAATATGCCATGAACCTGTACCATCTATAACCACCCTGACTCACTGGAACGTCCCACTGCAGAACTGCACACAAATATGCCATGAACCTGTACCCTCTATAAACACCCTGTCTCACTGGAACGTACCACTGCAGAACTCCACACAAATATGCCCTGAACCTGTACCATCCATAACCACCGTGTCTCACTGGAACGTACCAATGCAGAACTTCACACAAATATGCCCTGATCCTGTACCCCTCCATAACCTCCCTGTCTCACTGAAACGTACCAATGCAGAACTCCACACAAATATGCCCTGAACCTTTACCGGTCCATAACCTCCCTGTCTCACTGGAACGTCCCACTGCAGAACTCCACACAAATATGACATGAACCTGTACCCTCCATAACCTCCCAGTCTCACTGGGAAGTACCAATGCAGAACTCCACACAAATTTGCCCTGAACCTGTACCCTCCATAACCTCCCTGTCTCACTGGAACGTAGCAATGCAGAACACCGCACAAATATGCCATGATCCTGTACCCTCCATAACCTCCTTGTCTCACTTGAAAGTACCAACGCAGAACTCCACACAAATATGCCCTGAACCTGTACACTCCATAACGTCATTATCTCACTGGAAAGTACCAATGCAGAACTCCCCACAAATATGTCCTGAACCTGTACCCCTCCATAACCTTCCTGTCTCACTGGAACGTACCAATGCAGAACTCCAAACAAATATGCCCTGAACCTGTACCCCTCCATAAACTCCCAGTCACACTGGAACGTACCAACGCAGAACTCCACAAAAATATACCCTGAACATGTACCCTCCATAACCTTCCTGTCTCACTGGAACGTACCAATGCAGAACTCCACACAAATATGCCCTGAACCGGTACCCTCCATTACCTCCCTGACTCACTGGAACGTACCAATACAGAATTCCACACAAATATGCACTGAACCTGTACCCGCCCATAACCTCCTTGTCTCACTGGAACGTACCAATGCAGAACTCCACACAAATTTCCCCTGAACCTGTACCCCTCCATAACCTCCCTGTCTCACTGGATGGTACCAATGCAGAACTCCACTCAAATATGCCCTGAACCTGTACTCCTCCATAACCTCACTGTCTCACCGGAACATACCAATGCAGAACTCCACACAAATATGCCCTGAACCTGTACTCATTGCATAAGCTCCCTGTTTCACTGGAACGTACCAATGCAGAACTCCACACAAATATGCCCTAAACCCTTAACCGTCCATAAACTGCCTGTCTCACTGGAACGTCCCACTGCAGAACTGCACACAAATATGCCATGAACCTGTATCCTCTATAAACACCCTGTCTCACTGGAACGTACCACTGCAGAACTCCACACAAATATGCCCTGAACCTGTACCATCCATAACCACCGTGTCTCACTGGAACGTACCAATGCAGAACTTAACACAAATATGCCCTGATCCTGTACCCTCCATAACCTCCCTGTCTCACTGGAACGTACCATTGCAGAACACCACTCAAATATGCCCTGAACCTGTACCCCTCCATAACCTCCCTGTCTCACTGAAACGTACCAATGCAGAACTCCACACAAATATGCCCTGAACCTTTACCCGTCCATAACCTCCCTGTCTCACTGGAACGTCCCACTGCAGAACTCCACACAAATATGCCATGAACCTGTACCCTCCATAAGCTCCCTGTCTCACTTGAAAGTACCAATGCAGTACTCCACACAAATATGCCCTGAACCTGTACACTCCATAACGTCATTGTCTCACTGGAACGTACCTATGCAGAACTCCCCACAAATATGCCCGGAACCTGCACCCCTCCATAACCTCCCTGTCTCACTGGGACGTACCAATGCAGAACTCCAAACAAATATGCCCTGAAGCTGTACCCCTCCATAAACTCCCAGTGACACAGGAACGTACCAACGCAGAACTCCACACAAATATACCCTGAACATTTACCCTGCATAACCTCCCTGTCTCACTGGAACGTACCAATTCAGAACTCCACACAAATATGACCTGAATCTGTACCCCTCCATAACCTCCCTGTCTCACAGGAACGTATCAATGCAGAACTCCACACAAATATGCCCTGAACCAGTACCCTCCATAACCTCCCAGTCTCACTGGGAAGTACCAATGCAGAACTCCACACAAATTTGCCCTGAACCTGTACCCCTCCATAACCTCCCTGTCTCACTGGAACGTACCAATGCAGAACTCCGCACAAATATGCCATGAACCTGTACCCTCCATAACCTCCCTGTCTCACTTGAAAGTACCAATGCAGAACTCCACACAAATATGCCCTGAACCTGTACACTCCATAACGTCATTATCACACTGGAAATTACCAATGCAGAACTCCCCACAAATATGCCCTGAACCTGTACCATCTATAACCACCCTGACTCACTGGAACGTCCCACTGCAGAACTCCACACAAATATGCCATGAACCTGTACCCTCTATATACACCCTGTCTCACTGGAACGTACCACTGCAGAACTCCACACAAATATGCCCTGAACCAGTACCATCCATAACCACCGTGTCTCACTGGAACGTACAAATGCAGAACCTCACACAAATATGCCCTGATCCTGTACCCTCCATAACCTCCCTGTCTCTCTGGAACGTACCATTGCAGAACACCACACAAATATTCCCTGAACCTGTACCCCTCCATAACCTCCCTGTCTCACTGGAAGGTTCCATTGCAGAACACCACACAAATATGCCCTGAACCTGTACACGTCCATAAACTCCCTGTCTCACTGGAACGTCCCACTGCAGAACTCCACACAAATATGCCATGAACATGTACCCTCCATAACCTCCCTGTCTCACTTGAAAGTACCAATGCAGAACTCCACACAAATATGCCCTGAACCTGTACACTCAATAATGTCATTGTCTCACTGGAAAGTACCAATGCAGAGCTCCCCACAAATATGCCCTGAACCTATACCCTCCATAACCTTCCTCTCTCACTGGAACGTACCATTGCAGAACACCAGACAAATATGCCCTGAACCTGTACCACTCCATAACCTCCCTGTCTCACTGGAACGTACCAATGCAGAACTCCACACAAATATGCCCTAAACCCTTAACCGTCCATAAACTCCCTGTCTCACTGGAACGTCCCACTGCAGAACTCCACACAAATATGCCATGAACCTGTACCATCTATAACCACCCTGACTCACTGGAACGTCCCACTGCAGAACTCCACACAAATATGCCATGAACCTGTACCCTCTATAACCACCCTGTCTCACTGGAACGTACCACTGCAGAACTCCACACAAATATGCCCTGAACCTGTACCATCCATAACCACCGTGTCTCACTGGAACGTACCAATGCAGAACTTCACACAAATATGCCCTGATCCTCTACCCTCCATAACCTCCCTGTCTCACTGGAACGTACCACTGCAGAACACCACACAAATATGCCCTGAACCTGTACCCCTCCATAACCTCCCTGTCTCACTGGAACGTACAAATGCAGAACTCCACTCAAATATGCCCTGAACCTGTACCCTACAAAACCTCCCTGTCTCACTGGAACGTACCATTGCAGAACACCAGACAGATATGCCCTGAACCTGTACCACTCCATAACCTCCCTGTCTCACTGGAACGTACCAATGCAGAACTCCACACAAATATGCCCTAAACCCTTAACCGTCCATAAACTCCCTGTCTCACTGGAACGTCCCACTGCAGAACTCCACACAAATATGCCATGAACCTGTACCCTCTATAACCACCCTGTCTCACTGGAACGTACCACTGCAGAACTCCACACAAATATGCCCTGAACCTGTACCATACATAACCACCGTGTCTCACTGGAACGTACCAATGCAGAACTTCACACAAATATGCCCTGATCCTGTACCCTCCATAACCTCCCTGTCTCACTGGAACGTACCATTGCAGAACACCACACAAATATTCCCTGAACCTGTACCCCTCCATAACCTCCCTGTCTCACTGGAACGTACCAATGCAGAACTCCACACAAATATGCCCTGAACCTTTACCCGTCCATAACCTCCCTGTCTCACTGGAACGTCCCACTGCAGAACTCCACACAAATATGCCATGAACCTGTACCCTCCATAAGCTCCCTGTCTCACTTGAGAGTACCAATGCAGTACTCCACACAAATATGCCCTGAACCTGTACAATCCATAACGTCATTGTCTCACTGGAACGTACCAATGGAGAACTCCCCACAAATATGCCCTGAACCTGTACCCCTCCATAAACTCCCAGTGATACAGGAACGTACCAACGCAGAACTCCACACAAATATACCCTGAACATTTACCCTCCATAACCTCCCTGTCTCACTGGAACGTACCAATGCAGAACTCCACACAAATATACCCTGAACATTTACCCTCCATAACCTCCCTGTTTCACTGGAACACACCAATGCCAAACTCCACTCAAATATGCACTGAACCTGTACCCTGCAAAACCTCCCTGTCTCACTGGAACGTACCATTGCAGAACACCAGACAAATATGCCCTAAACCTGTACCACTCCATAACCTCCCTGTCTCACTGGAACGTACCAATGCAGAACTCCACACAAATATGCCCTGAACCTGTAACCGTCCGTAAACTCCCTGTCTCACTGGAACGTCCCACTGCAGAACTCCACACAAATATGACATGAACCTGTACCCTCTATAACCTCCCTGTCTCACTGGAAAGTACCAATGCAGAACTCCACACAAATATGCCCTGAACCTGTACCCATCCATAACCACCCTGTCTCACTGGAACGTACCATTGCAGAACGCCACACAAATATGCCCTGAACCTGTACCCTCCATAACCTCCCTGTCTCACTGGAATGTACCAAGGCAGAACTCCACACAAATATGCCCTGAACCTGTACACTCCATATCCTCCCTGTCTCACTGGAAATTTCCAGTGCAGAACACCACACAAATATGCCCTGAACCTGTACCCGTCCATAAACTCCCTGTCTCACTGGAACGTCCCACTGCAGAACTCCACACAAATATGCCCTGAACCTGTACACTCAATAAAGTCATTGTCTCACTGGAAAGTACCAATGCAGAGCTCCCCACAAATATGCCCTGAACCTGTACCCCTCCATAACCTTCCTGTCTCACTGGAACGTACCATTGCAGAACACCAGACAAATATGCCCTGAACCTGTACCACTCCATAACCTCCCTGTCTCACTGGAACGTACCAATGCAGAACTCCACACAAATATGCCCTAAACCCTTAACCGTCCATAAACTCCCTGTCTCACTGGAACGTCCCACTGCAGAACTCCACACAAATATGCCATGAACCTGTACCATCTATAACCACCCTGACTCACTGGAACGTCCCACTGCAGAACTCCACACAAATATGCCATGAACCTGTACCCTCTATAACCACCCTGTCTCACTGGAACGTACCACTGCAGAACTCCACACAAATATGCCCTGAACCTGTACCATCCATAACCACCGTGTCTCACTGGAACGTACCAATGCAGAACTTCACACAAATATGCCCTGATCCTGTACCCTCCATAACCTCCCTGTCTCACTGGAACGTACCTTTGCAGAACACCACACAAATATGCCCTGAACCTGTACCCCTCCATAACCTCCCTGTCAAACTGGAACGTACCAATGCAGAACTCCACACAAATATGCCCTGAACCTTTACCCTCCATAACCTCCCTGTCTCACTGGAACGTACCAATGCAGAACTCCACACAAATATGACCTGAATCTGTACCCCTCCATAACCTCCCTGTCTCACAGGAACGTACCATTGCAGAACACCAGACAAATATGCCCTGAACCTGTACCACTCCATAACCTCCCTGTCTCACTGGAACGTACCAATGCAGAACTCCACACAAATATGCCCTAAACCCTTAACCGTCCATAAACTGCCTGTCTCACTGGAACATCCCACTGCAGAACTCCACACAAATATGCCCTGAACCTGTACGCCTCCATAACCACCCTGTCTCACAGGAACGTACCAGTGCAGAACTCCACACAAATATGCCCTGAACCTCTACCCTCCATATCCTCCCTGTCTCACAGGAACGTACCAATACAGAATTCCACACAAATATGCCCTGAACCTGTACCCGCCCATAACCTCCTTGTCTCACTGGAACGTACCAATGCAGAACTCAACACAAATATGCCCTGAACCTGTACCCCTGCATAACCTCCCTGTTTCACTGGAACACACCAATGCCAAACTCCACTCAAATATGCCCTGAACCTGTACCCTCCATAACCTGCCTGTCTCACTGGAATGTACCAAGGCAGAACTCCACACAAATATGCCCTGAACCTGTACACTCCATATCCTCCCTGTCTCACTGGAAATTTCCAGTGCAGAACACCACACAAATATGCCCTGAACCTGTACCCGTCCATAAACTCCCTGTCTCACTGGAACGTCCCACTGCAGAACTCCACACAAATATGCCCTGAACCTGTACACTCAATAAAGTCATTGTCTCACTGGAAAGTACCAATGCAGAGCTCCCCACAAATATGCCCTGAACCTGTACCCCTCCATAACCTTCCTGTCTCGCTGGAACGTACCATTGCGGAACACCAGACAAATATGCCCTGAACCTGTACCACTCCATAACCTCCCTGTCTCACTGGAACGTACCAATGCAGAACTCCACACAAATATGCCCTAAACCCTTAACCGTCCATAACCACCGTGTCTCACTGGAACGTACCAATGCAGAACTTCACACAAATATGCCCTGATCCTGTACCCTCCATAACCTCCCTGTCTCACTGGAACGTACCATTGCAGAACACCACACAAATATGCCCTGAACCTGTACCCCTCCATAACCTCCCTGTCAAACTGGAACGTACCAATGCAGAACTCCACACAAATATGCCCTGAACCTTTACCCTCCATAACCTCCCTGTCTCACTGAACGTACCAATGCAGAACTCTACACAAATATGACCTGAATCTCTACCCCTCCATAACCTCCCTGTCTCACAGGAACGTACCATTGCAGAACACCAGACAAATATGCCCTGAACCTGTACCACTCCATAACCTCCCTGTCTCACTGGAACGTACCAATGCAGAACTCCACACAAATATGCCCTAAACCCTTAACCGTCCATAAACTGCCTGTCTCACTGGAACATCCCACTGCAGAACTCCACACAAATATGCCATGAACCTGTACCATCTATAACCACCCTGACTCACTGGAATGTCCCACTGCAGAACTGCACACAAATATGCCATGAACCTGTACCCTCTAGAACCAGCCTGTCTCACTGGAACGTACCACTGCAGAACTCCACACAAATATGCCCTGAACCTGTACCATCCATAACCACCGTGTCTCACTGGAACGTACCAATGCAGAACTTCACACAAATATGCCCTGATCCTGTACCCTCCATAACCTCCCTGTCTCACTGGAACGTACCATTGCAGAACACCACACAAATATGCCCTGAACCTGTACCCCTCCATAACCTCCCTGTCTCACTGGAACGTACCAATGCAGAACTCCACAGAAATATGCCCTGAACCTTTACCCGTCCATAACCTCCCTGTCTCACTGGAACGTCCAACTGCAGAACTCCACACAAATATGCCATGAACCTGTACCCTCCATAAGCTCCCTGTCTCACTTGAAAGTACCAATGCAGTACTCCACACAAATATGCCCTGAACCTGTACACTCCATAACGTCATTGTCTCACTGGAACGTACCAATGGAGAACTCCCCACAAATATGTCCGGAACCTGCACCCCTCCATAACCTCCCTGTCTCACTGGAACGTACCAATGCAGAACTCCAGACAAATATGCCCTGAAGCTGTACCCCTCCATAAACTCCCAGTGACACAGGAACGTACCAACGCAGAACTCCACACAAATATACCCTTAATATTTACCCTGCATAACCTCCCTGTCTCACTGGAACGTACCAATGCAGAACTCCACACAAATATGACCTGAATCTGTACCCCTCCATAACCTCCCTGTCTCACAGGAACGTACCAGTGCAGAACTCCACACAAATATGCCCTGAACCTCTACCCTCCATATCCTCCCTGTCTCACAGGAACGTACCAATACAGAATTCCACACAAATATGCCCTGAACCTGTACCCGCCCATAACCTCCTTGTCTCACTGGAACGTACCAATGCAGAACTCAACACAAATATGCCCTGAACCTGTACCCCTGCATAACCTCCCTGTTTCACTGGAACACACCAATGCCAAACTCCACTCAAATATGCCCTGAACCTGTACCCTCCATAACCTTCCTGTCTCACTGGAATGTACCAAGGCAGAACTCCACACAAATATGCCCTGAACCTGTACACTCCATATCCTCCCTGTCTCACTGGAAATTTCCAGTGCAGAACACCACACAAATATGCCCTGAACCTGTACCCGTCCATAAACTCCCTGTCTCACTGGAACGTCCCACTGCAGAACTCCACACAAATATGCCCTGAACCTGTACACTCAATAAAGTCATTGTCTCACTGGAAAGTACCAATGCAGAGCTCCCCACAAATATGCCCTGAACCTGTACCCCTCCATAACCTTCCTGTCTCGCTGGAACGTACCATTGCGTAACACCAGACAAATATGCCCTGAACCTGTACCACTCCATAACCTCCCTGTCTCACTGGAACGTACCAATGCAGAACTCCACACAAATATGCCCTAAACCCTTAACCGTCCATAACCACCGTGTCTCACTGGAACGTACCAATGCAGAACTTCACACAAATATGCCCTGATCCTGTACCCTCCATAACCTCCCTGTCTCACTGGAACGTACCATTGCAGAACACCACACAAATATGCCCTGAACCTGTACCCCTCCATAACCTCCCTGTCAAACTGGAACGTACCAATGCAGAACTCCACACAAATATGCCCTGAACCTTTACCCACCATAACCTCCCTGTCTCACTGAACGTACCAATGCAGAACTCTACACAAATATGACCTGAATCTCTACCCCTCCATAACCTCCCTGTCTCACAGGAACGTACCATTGCAGAACACCAGACAAATATGCCCTGAACCTGTACCACTCCATAACCTCCCTGTCTCACTGGAACGTACCAATGCAGAACTCCACACAAATATGCCCTAAACCCTTAACCGTCCATAAACTGCCTGTCTCACTGGAACATCCCACTGCAGAACTCCACACAAATATGCCATGAACCTGTACCATCTATAACCACCCTGACTCACTGGAATGTCCCACTGCAGAACTGCACACAAATATGCCATGAACCTGTCCCCTCTATAACCAGCCTGTCTCACTGGAACGTACCACTGCAGAACTCCACACAAATATGCCCTGAACCTGTACCATCCATAACCACCGTGTCTCACTGGAACGTACCAATGCAGAACTTCACACAAATATGCCCTGATCCTGTACCCTCCATAACCTCCCTGTCTCACTGGAACGTACCATTGCAGAACACCACACAAATATGCCCTGAACCTGTACCCCTCCATAACCTCCCTGTCTCACTGGAACGTACCAATGCAGAACTCCACAGAAATATGCCCTGAACCTTTACCCGTCCATAACCTCCCTGTCTCACTGGAACGTCCAACTGCAGAACTCCACACAAATATGCCATGAACCTGTACCCTCCATAAGCTCCCTGTCTCACTTGAAAGTACCAATGCAGTACTCCACACAAATATGCCCTGAACCTGTACACTCCATAACGTCATTGTCTCACTGGAACGTACCAATGGAGAACTCCCCACAAATATGTCCGGAACCTGCACCCCTCCATAACCTCCCTGTCTCACTGGAACGTACCAATGCAGAACTCCAAACAAATATGCCCTGAAGCTGTACCCCTCCATAAACTCCCAGTGACAGAGGAACGTACCAACGCAGAACTCCACACAAATATACCCTTAATATTTACCCTGCATAACCTCCCTGTCTCACTGGAACGTACCAATGCAGAACTCCACACAAATATGACCTGAATCTGTACCCCTCCATAACCTCCCTGTCTCACAGGAACGTACCAGTGCAGAACTCCACACAAATATGCCCTGAACCTCTACCCTCCATATCCTCCCTGTCTCACAGGAACGTACCAATACAGAATTCCACACAAATATGCCCTGAACCTGTACCCGCCCATAACCTCCTTGTCTCACTGGAACGTACCAATGCAGAACTCAACACAAATATGCCCTGAACCTGTACCCCTGCATAACCTCCCTGTTTCACTGGAACACACCAATGCCAAACTCCACTCAAATATGCCCTGAACCTGTACCCTCCATAACCTTCCTGTCTCACTGGAATGTACCAAGGCAGAACTCCACACAAATATGCCCTGAACCTGTACACTCCATATCCTCCCTGTCTCACTGGAAATTTCCAGTGCAGAACACCACACAAATATGCCCTGAACCTGTACCCGTCCATAAACTCCCTGTCTCACTGGAACGTCCCACTGCAGAACTCCACACAAATATGCCCTGAACCTGTACACTCAATAAAGTCATTGTCTCACTGGAAAGTACCAATGCAGAGCTCCCCACAAATATGCCCTGAACCTGTACCCCTCCATAACCTTCCTGTCTCGCTGGAACGTACCATTGCGTAACACCAGACAAATATGCCCTGAACCTGTACCACTCCATAACCTCCCTGTCTCACTGGAACGTACCAATGCAGAACTCCACACAAATATGCCCTAAACCCTTAACGGTCCATAACCACCGTGTCTCACTGGAACGTACCAATGCAGAACTTCACACAAATATGCCCTGATCCTGTACCCTCCATAACCTCCCTGTCTCACTGGAACGTACCATTGCAGAACACCACACAAATATGCCCTGAACCTGTACCCCTCCATAACCTCCCTGTCAAACTGGAACGTACCAATGCAGAACTCCACACAAATATGCCCTGAACCTTTACCCTCCATAACCTCCCTGTCTCACTGAACGTACCAATGCAGAACTCTACACAAATATGACCTGAATCTCTACCCCTCCATAACCTCCCTGTCTCACAGGAACGTACCATTGCAGAACACCAGACAAATATGCCCTGAACCTGTACCACTCCATAACCTCCCTGTCTCACTGGAACGTACCAATGCAGAACTCCACACAAATATGCCCTAAACCCTTAACCGTCCATAAACTGCCTGTCTCACTGGAACATCCCACTGCAGAACTCCACACAAATATGCCATGAACCTGTACCATCTATAACCACCCTGACTCACTGGAATGTCCCACTGCAGAACTGCACACAAATATGCCATGAACCTGTACCCTCTATAACCAGCCTGTCTCACTGGAACGTACCACTGCAGAACTCCACACAAATATGCCCTGAACCTGTACCATCCATAACCACCGTGTCTCACTGGAACGTACCAATGCAGAACTTCACACAAATATGCCCTGATCCTGTACCCTCCATAACCTCCCTGTCTCACTGGAACGTACCATTGCAGAACACCACACAAATATGCCCTGAACCTGTACCCCTCCATAACCTCCCTGTCTCACTGGAACGTACCAATGCAGAACTCCACAGAAATATGCCCTGAACCTTTACCCGTCCATAACCTCCCTGTCTCACTGGAACGTCCAACTGCAGAACTCCACACAAATATGCCATGAACCTGTACCCTCCATAAGCTCCCTGTCTCACTTGAAAGTACCAATGCAGTACTCCACACAAATATGCCCTGAACCTGTACACTCCATAACGTCATTGTCTCACTGGAACGTACCAATGGAGAACTCCCCACAAATATGTCCGGAACCTGCACCCCTCCATAACCTCCCTGTCTCACTGGAACGTACCAATGCAGAACTCCAAACAAATATGCCCTGAAGCTGTACCCCTCCATAAACTCCCAGTGACACAGGAAAGTACCAACGCAGAACTCCACACAAATATACCCTTAATATTTACCCTGCATAACCTCCCTGTCTCACTGGAACGTACCAATGCAGAACTCCACACAAATATGACCTGAATCTGTACCCCTCCATAACCTCCCTGTCTCACAGGAACGTACCAATGCAGAACTCCACACAAATATGCCCTGAACCTCTACCCTCCATATCCTCCCTGTCTCACAGGAACGTACCAATACAGAATTCCACACAAATATGCCCTGAACCTGTACCCGCCCATAACCTCCTTGTCTCACTGGAACGTACCAATGCAGAACTCAACACAAATATGCCCTGAACCTGTACCCCGGCAAAACCTCCCTGTTTCACTGGAACGCACCAATGCCAAACTCCACTCAAATATGCACTGAACCTCTACCCTCCATATCCTCCCTGTCTCACAGGAACGTACCATTGCAGAACACCAGTCAAATATGCCCTAAACCTGTACCACTCCATAACCTCCCTGTCTCACTGGAACGTACCAATACAGAATTCCACACAAATATGCACTGAACCTGTACCCGCCCATAACCTCCTTGTCTCACTGGAAAGTACCAATGCAGAACTCCACACAAATTTCCCCTGAACCTGTACCCCTCCATAACCTCCCTGTCTCACTGGATGGTACCAATGCAGAACTCCACACAAATATGCCCTGAACCTGTACTCCTC
Organism: Hemitrygon akajei; assembly: GCF_048418815.1. NCBI lineage: Eukaryota > Metazoa > Chordata > Chondrichthyes > Myliobatiformes > Dasyatidae > Hemitrygon > Hemitrygon akajei. The sequence continues at coordinate 1,959,123 of NW_027331948.1, forward strand.
CATAACCTCACTGTCTCACCGGAACATACCACTGCAGAACTCCACACAAATATGCCCTGAACCTGGACCCATTGCATAAGCTCCCTGTTTCACTGGAACGCACCAATGCCGAACTCCACTCAAATATGCCCTGAACCTGTACCCTAAAAAACCTCCCTGTCTCACTGGAACGTACCATTGCAGAACACCAGACAAATATGCCCTGAACCTGTACCACTCCATAACCTCCCTGTCTCACTGGAACGTACCAATGCAGAACTCCACACAAATATGCCCTAAACCCTTAACCGTCCATAAACTCCCTGTCTCACTGGAACGTCCCACAGCAGAACTCCGCACAAATATGCCATGAACCTGTACCATCTATAACCACCCTGACTCACTGGAACGTCCCACTGCAGAACTCCACACAAATATGCCATGAACCTGTACCCTCTATAAACACCCTGTCTCACTGGAACGTACCACTGCAGAACTCCACACAAATATGCCCTGAACCAGTACCATCCATAACCACCGTGTCTCACTGGAACGTACAAATGCAGAACTTCACACAAATATGCCCTGATCCTGTACCCTCCATAACCTCCCTGTCTCTCTGGAACGTACCATTGCAGAACACCACACAAATATTCCCTGAACCTGTACCCCTCCATAACCTCCCTGTCTCACTGGAAAGTTCCATTGCAGAACACCACACAAATATGCCCTGAACCTGTACACGTCCATAAACTCCCTGTCTCACTGGAACGTCCCACTGCAGAACTCCACACAAATATGCCATGAACATGTACCCTCCATAACCTCCCTGTCTCACTTGAAAGTACCAATGCAGAACTCCACACAAATATGCCCTGAACCTGTACACTCAATAATGTCATTGTCTCACTGGAAAGTACCAATGCAGAGCTCCCCACAAATATGCCCTGAACCTGTACCCTCCATAACCTTCCTCTCTCACTGGAACGTACCATTGCAGAACACCAGACAAATATGCCCTGAACCTGTACCACTCCATAACCTCCCTGTCTCACTGGAACGTACCACTGCAGAACTCCACACAAATATGCCCTGAACCTGTACCACTCCATAACCTCCCTGTCTCACTGGAACGTACCACTGCAGAACTCCACACAAATATGCCCTGAACCTGTACCCTCCATAACCTTCCTCTCTCACTGGAACGTCCCACTGCAGAACTCCACACAAATATGCCATGAACCTGTACACTCTATAACCACCCTGTCTCACTGGAACGTACCACTGCAGAACTCCACACAAATATGCCCTGAACCTGTTCCATCCATAACCACCGTGTCTCACTGGAACGTACCAATGCAGAACTTCACACAAATATGCCCTGATCCTCTACCCTCCATAACCTCCCTGTCTCACTGGAACGTACCACTGCAGAACACCACACAAATATGCCCTGAACCTGTACCCCTCCATAACCTCCCTGTCTCACTGGAACGTACCAATGCAGAACTCCACACAAATATGCCCTGAACCTTTACCCGTCCATAACCTCCCTGTCTCACTGGAACGTCCCACTGCAGAACTTCACACAAATATGCCATGAACCTGTTCCCTCCATAACCTCCCTGTCTCACTGGAACGTACCAATGCAGAACTCCACACAAATTTGCCCTGAACCTGTACCCCTCCCCCTCCATAACCTCCCTGTCTCACTGGAACGTACCAATGCAGAACTCCACACAAATATGCCCTGAACCTGTAGCACTCCATAACCTCACTGTCTCACTGGAACGTACCAATGCAGAACTCCACTCAAATATGCCCTGAACCTGTACCCTACAAAACCTCCCTGTCTCACTGGAACGTACCAATGCAGAACTCCAAACAAATATGCCCTGAACCTGTACCCCTCCATAAACTCCCAGTGATACAGGAACGTACCAACGCAGAACTCCACATAAATATACCCTGAACATTTACCCTCCATAACCTCCCTGTCTCACTGGAACGTACCAATGCAGAACTCCACACAAATATGACCTGAATCTGTACCCCTCCATAACCTCCCTGTCTCACAGGAACGTACCAGTGCAGAACTCCACACAAATATGCCCTGAACCTCTACCCTCCATATCCTCCCTGTCTCACAGGAACGTACCAATACAGAATTCCACACAAATATGCCCTGAACCTGTACCCGCCCATAACCTCCTTGTCTCACTGGAACGTACCAATGCAGAACTCAACACAAATATGCCCTGAACCTGTACCACTCCATAACCTCCCTGTCTCACTGGAACGTACCAATGCAGAACTCCACACAAATATGCCCTAAACCCTTAACCGTCCATAAACTGCCTGTCTCACTGGAACATCCCACTGCAGAACTCCACACAAATATGCCATGAACCTGTACCATCTATAACCACCCTGACTCACTGGAATGTCCCACTGCAGAACTGCACACAAATATGCCATGAACCTGTACCCTCTATAACCAGCCTGTCTCACTGGAACGTACCAATGCAGAACTCCACACAAATATGCCCTGAACCTGTACCATCCATAACCACCGTGTCTCACTGGAACGTACCAATGCAGAACTTCACACAAATATGCCCTGATCCTGTACCCTCCATAACCTCCCTGTCTCACTGGAACGTACCATTGCAGAACACCACACAAATATGCCCTGAACCTGTACCCCTCCATAACCTCCCTGTCTCACAGGAACGTACCAATGCAGAACTCCACACAAATATGCCCTGAACCTCTACCCTCCATATCCTCCCTGTCTCACAGGAACGTACCAATACAGAATTCCACACAAATATGCCCTGAACCTGTACCCGCCCATAACCTCCTTGTCTCACTGGAACGTACCAATGCAGAACTCAACACAAATATGCCCTGAACCTGTACCCCGGCAAAACCTCCCTGTTTCACTGGAACGCACCAATGCCAAACTCCACTCAAATATGCACTGAACCTCTACCCTCCATATCCTCCCTGTCTCACAGGAACGTACCATTGCAGAACACCAGTCAAATATGCCCTAAACCTGTACCACTCCATAACCTCCCTGTCTCACTGGAACGTACCAATACAGAATTCCACACAAATATGCACTGAACCTGTACCCGCCCATAACCTCCTTGTCTCACTGGAAAGTACCAATGCAGAACTCCACACAAATTTCCCCTGAACCTGTACCCCTCCATAACCTCCCTGTCTCACTGGATGGTACCAATGCAGAACTCCACACAAATATGCCCTGAACCTGTACTCCTCCATAACCTCACTGTCTCACCGGAACATACCACTGCAGAACTCCACACAAATATGCCCTGAACCTGGACCCATTGCATAAGCTCCCTGTTTCACTGGAACGCACCAATGCCGAACTCCACTCAAATATGCCCTGAACCTGTACCCTAAAAAACCTCCCTGTCTCACTGGAACGTACCATTGCAGAACACCAGACAAATATGCCCTGAACCTGTACCACTCCATAACCTCCCTGTCTCACTGGAACGTACCAATGCAGAACTCCACACAAATATGCCCTAAACCCTTAACCGTCCATAAACTCCCTGTCTCACTGGAACGTCCCACAGCAGAACTCCGCACAAATATGCCATGAACCTGTACCATCTATAACCACCCTGACTCACTGGAACGTCCCACTGCAGAACTCCACACAAATATGCCATGAACCTGTACCCTCTATAAACACCCTGTCTCACTGGAACGTACCACTGCAGAACTCCACACAAATATGCCCTGAACCAGTACCATCCATAACCACCGTGTCTCACTGGAACGTACAAATGCAGAACTTCACACAAATATGCCCTGATCCTGTACCCTCCATAACCTCCCTGTCTCTCTGGAACGTACCATTGCAGAACACCACACAAATATTCCCTGAACCTGTACCCCTCCATAACCTCCCTGTCTCACTGGAAAGTTCCATTGCAGAACACCACACAAATATGCCCTGAACCTGTACACGTCCATAAACTCCCTGTCTCACTGGAACGTCCCACTGCAGAACTCCACACAAATATGCCATGAACATGTACCCTCCATAACCTCCCTGTCTCACTTGAAAGTACCAATGCAGAACTCCACACAAATATGCCCTGAACCTGTACACTCAATAATGTCATTGTCTCACTGGAAAGTACCAATGCAGAGCTCCCCACAAATATGCCCTGAACCTGTACCCTCCATAACCTTCCTCTCTCACTGGAACGTACCATTGCAGAACACCAGACAAATATGCCCTGAACCTGTACCACTCCATAACCTCCCTGTCTCACTGGAACGTACCAATGCAGAACTCCACACAAATATGCCCTAAACCCTTAACCGTCCATAAACTCCCTGTCTCACTGGAACGTCCCACTGCAGAACTCCACACAAATATGCCATGAACCTGTACCATCTATAACCACCCTGACTCACTGGAACGTCCCACTGCAGAACTCCACACAAATATGCCATGAACCTGTACCCTCTATAACCACCCTGTCTCACTGGAACGTACCACTGCAGAACTCCACACAAATATGCCCTGAACCTGTTCCATCCATAACCACCGTGTCTCACTGGAACGTACCAATGCAGAACTTCACACAAATATGCCCTGATCCTCTACCCTCCATAACCTCCCTGTCTCACTGGAACGTACCACTGCAGAACACCACACAAATATGCCCTGAACCTGTACCCCTCCATAACCTCCCTGTCTCACTGGAACGTACCAATGCAGAACTCCACACAAATATGCCCTGAACCTTTACCCGTCCATAACCTCCCTGTCTCACTGGAACGTCCCACTGCAGAACTTCACACAAATATGCCATGAACCTGTTCCCTCCATAACCTCCCTGTCTCACTGGAACGTACCAATGCAGAACTCCACACAAATTTGCCCTGAACCTGTACCCCTCCCCCTCCATAACCTCCCTGTCTCACTGGAACGTACCAATGCAGAACTCCACACAAATATGTCCTGAACCTGTAGCACTCCATAACCTCACTGTCTCACTGGAACGTACCAATGCAGAACTCCACTCAAATATGCCCTGAACCTGTACCCTACAAAACCTCCCTGTCTCACTGGAACGTACCAATGCAGAACTCCAAACAAATATGCCCTGAACCTGTACCCCTCCATAAACTCCCAGTGATACAGGAACGTACCAACGCAGAACTCCACATAAATATACCCTGAACATTTACCCTCCATAACCTCCCTGTCTCACTGGAACGTACCAATGCAGAACTCCACACAAATATGACCTGAATCTGTACCCCTCCATAACCTCCCTGTCTCACAGGAACGAACCAGTGCAGAACTCCACACAAATATGCCCTGAACCTCTACCCTCCATATCCTCCCTGTCTCACAGGAACGTACCAATACAGAATTCCACACAAATATGCCCTGAACCTGTACCCGCCCATAACCTCCTTGTCTCACTGGAACGTACCAATGCAGAACTCAACACAAATATGCCCTGAACCTGTACCACTCCATAACCTCCCTGTCTCACTGGAACGTACCAATGCAGAACTCCACACAAATATGCCCTAAACCCTTAACCGTCCATAAACTGCCTGTCTCACTGGAACATCCCACTGCAGAACTCCACACAAATATGCCATGAACCTGTACCATCTATAACCACCCTGACTCACTGGAATGTCCCACTGCAGAACTGCACACAAATATGCCATGAACCTGTACCCTCTATAACCAGCCTGTCTCACTGGAACGTACCAATGCAGAACTCCACACAAATATGCCCTGAACCTGTACCATCCATAACCACCGTGTCTCACTGGAACGTACCAATGCAGAACTTCACACAAATATGCCCTGATCCTGTACCCTCCATAACCTCCCTGTCTCACTGGAACGTACCATTGCAGAACACCACACAAATATGCCCTGAACCTGTACCCCTCCATAACCTCCCTGTCTCACAGGAACGTACCAATGCAGAACTCCACACAAATATGCCCTGAACCTCTACCCTCCATATCCTCCCTGTCTCACAGGAACGTACCAATACAGAATTCCACACAAATATGCCCTGAACCTGTACCCGCCCATAACCTCCTTGTCTCACTGGAACGTACCAATGCAGAACTCAACACAAATATGCCCTGAACCTGTACCCCGGCAAAACCTCCCTGTTTCACTGGAACGCACCAATGCCAAACTCCACTCAAATATGCACTGAACCTCTACCCTCCATATCCTCCCTGTCTCACAGGAACGTACCATTGCAGAACACCAGTCAAATATGCCCTAACCCTGTACCACTCCATAACCTCCCTGTCTCACTGGAACGTACCAATACAGAATTCCACACAAATATGCACTGAACCTGTACCCGCCCATAACCTCCTTGTCTCACTGGAAAGTACCAATGCAGAACTCCACACAAATTTCCCCTGAACCTGTACCCCTCCATAACCTCCCTGTCTCACTGGATGGTACCAATGCAGAACTCCACACAAATATGCCCTGAACCTGTACTCCTCCATAACCTCACTGTCTCACCGGAACATACCACTGCAGAACTCCACACAAATATGCCCTGAACCTGGACCCATTGCATAAGCTCCCTGTTTCACTGGAACGCACCAATGCCGAACTCCACTCAAATATGCCCTGAACCTGTACCCTAAAAAACCTCCCTGTCTCACTGGAACGTACCATTGCAGAACACCAGACAAATATGCCCTGAACCTGTACCACTCCATAACCTCCCTGTCTCACTGGAACGTACCAATGCAGAACTCCACACAAATATGCCCTAAACCCTTAACCCTCCATAAACTCCCTGTCTCACTGGAACGTCCCACAGCAGAACTCCGCACAAATATGCCATGAACCTGTACCATCTATAACCTCCCTGTCTCTCTGGAACGTACCATTGCAGAACACCACACAAATATTCCCTGAACCTGTACCCCTCCATAACCTCCCTGTCTCACTGGAAAGTTCCATTGCAGAACACCACACAAATATGCCCTGAACCTGTACACGTCCATAAACTCCCTGTCTCACTGGAACGTCCCACTGCAGAACTCCACACAAATATGCCATGAACATGTACCCTCCATAACCTCCCTGTCTCACTTGAAAGTACCAATGCAGAACTCCACACAAATATGCCCTGAACCTGTACACTCAATAATGTCATTGTCTCACTGGAAAGTACCAATGCAGAGCTCCCCACAAATATGCCCTGAACCTGTACCCTCCATAACCTTCCTCTCTCACTGGAACGTACCATTGCAGAACACCAGACAAATATGCCCTGAACCTGTACCACTCCATAACCTCCCTGTCTCACTGGAACGTACCAATGCAGAACTCCACACAAATATGCCCTAAACCCTTAACCGTCCATAAACTCCCTGTCTCACTGGAACGTCCCACTGCAGAACTCCACACAAATATGCCATGAACCTGTACCATCTATAACCACCCTGACTCACTGGAACGTCCCACTGCAGAACTCCACACAAATATGCCATGAACCTGTACCCTCTATAACCACCCTGTCTCACTGGAACGTACCACTGCAGAACTCCACACAAATATGCCCTGAACCTGTTCCATCCATAACCACCGTGTCTCACTGGAACGTACCAATGCAGAACTTCACACAAATATGCCCTGATCCTCTACCCTCCATAACCTCCCTGTCTCACTGGAACGTACCACTGCAGAACACCACACAAATATGCCCTGAACCTGTACCCCTCCATAACCTCCCTGTCTCACTGGAACGTACCAATGCAGAACTCCACACAAATATGCCCTGAACCTTTACCCGTCCATAACCTCCCTGTCTCACTGGAACGTCCCACTGCAGAACTTCACACAAATATGCCATGAACCTGTTCCCTCCATAACCTCCCTGTCTCACTGGAACGTACCAATGCAGAACTCCACACAAATTTGCCCTGAACCTGTACCCCTCCCCCTCCATAACCTCCCTGTCTCACTGGAACGTACCAATGCAGAACTCCACACAAATATGTCCTGAACCTGTAGCCCTCCATAACCTCACTGTCTCACTGGAACGTACCAATGCAGAACTCCACTCAAATATGCCCTGAACCTGTACCCTACAAAACCTCCCTGTCTCACTGGAACGTACCAATGCAGAACTCCAAACAAATATGCCCTGAACCTGTACCCCTCCATAAACTCCCAGTGATACAGGAACGTACCAACGCAGAACTCCACATAAATATACCCTGAACATTTACCCTCCATAACCTCCCTGTCTCACTGGAACGTACCAATGCAGAACTCCACACAAATATGACCTGAATCTGTACCCCTCCATAACCTCCCTGTCTCACAGGAACGTACCAGTGCAGAACTCCACACAAATATGCCCTGAACCTCTACCCTCCATATCCTCCCTGTCTCACAGGAACGTACCAATACAGAATTCCACACAAATATGCCCTGAACCTGTACCCGCCCATAACCTCCTTGTCTCACTGGAACGTACCAATGCAGAACTCAACACAAATATGCCCTGAACCTGTACCACTCCATAACCTCCCTGTCTCACTGGAACGTACCAATGCAGAACTCCACACAAATATGCCCTAAACCCTTAACCGTCCATAAACTGCCTGTCTCACTGGAACATCCCACTGCAGAACTCCACACAAATATGCCATGAACCTGTACCATCTATAACCACCCTGACTCACTGGAATGTCCCACTGCAGAACTGCACACAAATATGCCATGAACCTGTACCCTCTATAACCAGCCTGTCTCACTGGAACGTACCAATGCAGAACTCCACACAAATATGCCCTGAACCTGTACCATCCATAACCACCGTGTCTCACTGGAACGTACCAATGCAGAACTTCACACAAATATGCCCTGATCCTGTACCCTCCATAACCTCCCTGTCTCACTGGAACGTACCATTGCAGAACACCACACAAATATGCCCTGAACCTGTACCCCTCCATAACCTCCCTGTCTCACAGGAACGTACCAATGCAGAACTCCACACAAATATGCCCTGAACCTCTACCCTCCATATCCTCCCTGTCTCACAGGAACGTACCAATACAGAATTCCACACAAATATGCCCTGAACCTGTACCCGCCCATAACCTCCTTGTCTCACTGGAACGTACCAATGCAGAACTCAACACAAATATGCCCTGAACCTGTACCCCGGCAAAACCTCCCTGTTTCACTGGAACGCACCAATGCCAAACTCCACTCAAATATGCACTGAACCTCTACCCTCCATATCCTCCCTGTCTCACAGGAACGTACCATTGCAGAACACCAGTCAAATATGCCCTAACCCTGTACCACTCCATAACCTCCCTGTCTCACTGGAACGTACCAATACAGAATTCCACACAAATATGCACTGAACCTGTACCCGCCCATAACCTCCTTGTCTCACTGGAAAGTACCAATGCAGAACTCCACACAAATTTCCCCTGAACCTGTACCCCTCCATAACCTCCCTGTCTCACTGGATGGTACCAATGCAGAACTCCACACAAATATGCCCTGAACCTGTACTCCTCCATAACCTCACTGTCTCACCGGAACATACCACTGCAGAACTCCACACAAATATGCCCTGAACCTGGACCCATTGCATAAGCTCCCTGTTTCACTGGAACGCACCAATGCCGAACTCCACTCAAATATGCCCTGAACCTGTACCCTAAAAAACCTCCCTGTCTCACTGGAACGTACCATTGCAGAACACCAGACAAATATGCCCTGAACCTGTACCACTCCATAACCTCCCTGTCTCACTGGAACGTACCAATGCAGAACTCCACACAAATATGCCCTAAACCCTTAACCCTCCATAAACTCCCTGTCTCACTGGAACGTCCCACAGCAGAACTCCGCACAAATATGCCATGAACCTGTACCATCTATAACCACCCTGACTCACTGGAACGTCCCACTGCAGAACTCCACACAAATATGCCATGAACCTGTACCCTCTATAAACACCCTGTCTCACTGGAACGTACCACTGCAGAACTCCACACAAATATGCCCTGAACCAGTACCATCCATAACCACCGTGTCTCACTGGAACGTACAAATGCAGAACTTCACACAAATATGCCCTGATCCTGTACCCTCCATAACCTCCCTGTCTCTCTGGAACGTACCATTGCAGAACACCACACAAATATTCCCTGAACCTGTACCCCTCCATAACCTCCCTGTCTCACTGGAAAGTTCCATTGCAGAACACCACACAAATATGCCCTGAACCTGTACACGTCCATAAACTCCCTGTCTCACTGGAACGTCCCACTGCAGAACTCCACACAAATATGCCATGAACATGTACCCTCCATAACCTCCCTGTCTCACTTGAATGTACCAATGCAGAACTCCACACAAATATGCCCTGAACCTGTACACTCAATAATGTCATTGTCTCACTGGAAAGTACCAATGCAGAGCTCCCCACAAATATGCCCTGAACCTGTACCCTCCATAACCTTCCTCTCTCACTGGAACGTACCATTGCAGAACACCAGACAAATATGCCCTGAACCTGTACCACTCCATAACCTCCCTGTCTCACTGGAAAGTTCCATTGCAGAACACCACACAAATATGCCCTGAACCTGTACACGTCCATAAACTCCCTGTCTCACTGGAACGTCCCACTGCAGAACTCCACACAAATATGCCATGAACATGTACCATCTATAACCACCCTGACTCACTGGAACGTCCCACTGCAGAACTCCACACAAATATGCCATGAACCTGTACCCTCTATAACCACCCTGTCTCACTGGAACGTCCAACTGCAGAACTCCACACAAATATGCCATGAACCTGTACCCTCCATAAGCTCCCTGTCTCACTTGAAAGTACCAATGCAGTACTCCACACAAATATGCCCTGAACCTGTACACTCCATAACGTCATTGTCTCACTGGAACGTACCAATGGAGAACTCCCCACAAATATGTCCGGAACCTGCACCCCTCCATAACCTCCCTGTCTCACTGGAACGTACCAATGCAGAACTCCAAACAAATATGCCCTGAAGCTGTACCCCTCCATAAACTCCCAGTGACACAGGAACGTACCAACGCAGAACTCCACACAAATATACCCTTAATATTTACCCTGCATAACCTCCCTGTCTCACTGGAACGTACCAATGCAGAACTCCACACAAATATGACCTGAATCTGTACCCCTCCATAACCTCCCTGTCTCACAGGAACGTACCAATGCAGAACTCCACACAAATATGCCCTGAACCTCTACCCTCCATATCCTCCCTGTCTCACAGGAACGTACCAATACAGAATTCCACACAAATATGCCCTGAACCTGTACCCGCCCATAACCTCCTTGTCTCACTGGAACGTACCAATGCAGAACTCAACACAAATATGCCCTGAACCTGTACCCCGGCAAAACCTCCCTGTTTCACTGGAACGCACCAATGCCAAACTCCACTCAAATATGCACTGAACCTCTACCCTCCATATCCTCCCTGTCTCACAGGAACGTACCATTGCAGAACACCAGACAAATATGCCCTGAACCTGTACCACTCCATAACCTCCCTGTCTCACTGGAACGTACCAATGCAGAACTCCACACAAATATGCCCTAAACCCTTAACCGTCCATAAACTGCCTGTCTCACTGGAACATCCCACTGCAGAACTCCACACAAATATGCCATGAACCTGTACCATCTATAACCACCCTGACTCACTGGAATGTCCCACTGCAGAACTGCACACAAATATGCCATGAACCTGTACCCTCTATAACCAGCCTGTCTCACTGGAACGTACCACTGCAGAACTCCACACAAATATGCCCTGAACCTGTACCATCCATAACCACCGTGTCTCACTGGAACGTACCAATGCAGAACTTCACACAAATATGCCCTGATCCTGTACCCTCCATAACCGCCCTGTCTCACTGGAACGTACCATTGCAGAACACCACACAAATATGCCCTGAACCTGTACCCCTCCATAACCTCCCTGTCTCACTGGAACGTACCAATGCAGAACTCCACAGAAATATGCCCTGAACCTTTACCCGTCCATAACCTCCCTGTCTCACTGGAACGTCCAACTGCAGAACTCCACACAAATATGCCATGAACCTGTACCCTCCATAAGCTCCCTGTCTCACTTGAAAGTACCAATGCAGTACTCCACACAAATATGCCCTGAACCTGTACACTCCATAACGTCATTGTCTCACTGGAACGTACCAATGGAGAACTCCCCACAAATATGTCCGGAACCTGCACCCCTCCATAACCTCCCTGTCTCACTGGAACGTACCAATGCAGAACTCCAAACAAATATGCCCTGAAGCTGTACCCCTCCATAAACTCCCAGTGACACAGGAACGTACCAACGCAGAACTCCACACAAATATACCCTTAATATTTACCCTGCATAACCTCCCTGTCTCACTGGAACGTACCAATGCAGAACTCCACACAAATATGACCTGAATCTGTACCCCTCCATAACCTCCCTGTCTCACAGGAACGTACCAATGCAGAACTCCACACAAATATGCCCTGAACCTCTACCCTCCATATCCTCCCTGTCTCACAGGAACGTACCAATACAGAATTCCACACAAATATGCCCTGAACCTGTACCCGCCCATAACCTCCTTGTCTCACTGGAACGTACCAATGCAGAACTCAACACAAATATGCCCTGAACCTGTACCCCGGCAAAACCTCCCTGTTTCACTGGAACGCACCAATGCCAAACTCCACTCAAATATGCACTGAACCTCTACCCTCCATATCCTCCCTGTCTCACAGGAACGTACCATTGCAGAACACCAGTCAAATATGCCCTAAACCTGTACCACTCCATAACCTCCCTGTCTCACTGGAACGTACCAATACAGAATTCCACACAAATATGCACTGAACCTGTACCCGCCCATAACCTCCTTGTCTCACTGGAAAGTACCAATGCAGAACTCCACACAAATTTCCCCTGAACCTGTACCCCTCCATAACCTCCCTGTCTCACTGTATGGTACCAATGCAGAACTCCACACAAATATGCCCTGAACCTGTACTCCTCCATAACCTCACTGTCTCACCGGAACATACCACTGCAGAACTCCACACAAATATGCCCTGAACCTGGACCCATTGCATAAGCTCCCTGTTTCACTGGAACGCACCAATGCCGAACTCCACTCAAATATGCCCTGAACCTGTACCCTAAAAAACCTCCCTGTCTCACTGGAACGTACCATTGCAGAACACCAGACAAATATGCCCTGAACCTGTACCACTCCATAACCTCCCTGTCTCACTGGAACGTACCAATGCAGAACTCCACACAAATATGCCCTAAACCCTTAACCGTCCATAAACTCCCTGTCTCACTGGAACGTCCCACAGCAGAACTCCGCACAAATATGCCATGAACCTGTACCATCTATAACCACCCTGACTCACTGGAACGTCCCACTGCAGAACTCCACACAAATATGCCATGAACCTGTACCCTCTATAAACACCCTGTCTCACTGGAACGTACCACTGCAGAACTCCACACAAATATGCCCTGAACCAGTACCATCCATAACCACCGTGTCTCACTGGAACGTACAAATGCAGAACTTCACACAAATATGCCCTGATCCTGTACCCTCCATAACCTCCCTGTCTCTCTGGAACGTACCATTGCAGAACACCACACAAATATTCCCTGAACCTGTACCCCTCCATAACCTCCCTGTCTCACTGGAAAGTTCCATTGCAGAACACCACACAAATATGCCCTGAACCTGTACACGTCCATAAACTCCCTGTCTCACTGGAACGTCCCACTGCAGAACTCCACACAAATATGCCATGAACATGTACCCTCCATAACCTCCCTGTCTCACTTGAAAGTACCAATGCAGAACTCCACACAAATATGCCCTGAACCTGTACACTCAATAATGTCATTGTCTCACTGGAAAGTACCAATGCAGAGCTCCCCACAAATATGCCCTGAACCTGTACCCTCCATAACCTTCCTCTCTCACTGGAACGTACCATTGCAGAACACCAGACAAATATGCCCTGAACCTGTACCACTCCATAACCTCCCTGTCTCACTGGAACGTACCAATGCAGAACTCCACACAAATATGCCCTAAACCCTTAACCGTCCATAAACTCCCTGTCTCACTGGAACGTCCCACTGCAGAACTCCACACAAATATGCCATGAACCTGTACCATCTATAACCACCCTGACTCACTGGAACGTCCCACTGCAGAACTCCACACAAATATGCCATGAACCTGTACCCTCTATAACCACCCTGTCTCACTGGAACGTACCACTGCAGAACTCCACACAAATATGCCCTGAACCTGTTCCATCCATAACCACCGTGTCTCACTGGAACGTACCAATGCAGAACTTCACACAAATATGCCCTGATCCTCTACCCTCCATAACCTCCCTGTCTCACTGGAACGTACCACTGCAGAACACCACACAAATATGCCCTGAACCTGTACCCCTCCATAACCTCCCTGTCTCACTGGAACGTACCAATGCAGAACTCCACACAAATATGCCCTGAACCTTTACCCGTCCATAACCTCCCTGTCTCACTGGAACGTCCCACTGCAGAACTTCACACAAATATGCCATGAACCTGTTCCCTCCATAACCTCCCTGTCTCACTGGAACGTACCAATGCAGAACTCCACACAAATTTGCCCTGAACCTGTACCCCTCCCCCTCCATAACCTCCCTGTCTCACTGGAACGTACCAATGCAGAACTCCACACAAATATGCCCTGAACCTGTAGCACTCCATAACCTCACTGTCTCACTGGAACGTACCAATGCAGAACTCCACTCAAATATGCCCTGAACCTGTACCCTACAAAACCTCCCTGTCTCACTGGAACGTACCAATGCAGAACTCCAAACAAATATGCCCTGAACCTGTACCCCTCCATAAACTCCCAGTGATACAGGAACGTACCAACGCAGAACTCCACATAAATATACCCTGAACATTTACCCTCCATAACCTCCCTGTCTCACTGGAACGTACCAATGCAGAACTCCACACAAATATGACCTGAATCTGTACCCCTCCATAACCTCCCTGTCTCACAGGAACGTACCAGTGCAGAACTCCACACAAATATGCCCTGAACCTCTACCCTCCATATCCTCCCTGTCTCACAGGAACGTACCAATACAGAATTCCACACAAATATGCCCTGAACCTGTACCCGCCCATAACCTCCTTGTCTCACTGGAACGTACCAATGCAGAACTCAACACAAATATGCCCTGAACCTGTACCACTCCATAACCTCCCTGTCTCACTGGAACGTACCAATGCAGAACTCCACACAAATATGCCCTAAACCCTTAACCGTCCATAAACTGCCTGTCTCACTGGAACATCCCACTGCAGAACTCCACACAAATATGCCATGAACCTGTACCATCTATAACCACCCTGACTCACTGGAATGTCCCACTGCAGAACTGCACACAAATATGCCATGAACCTGTACCCTCTATAACCAGCCTGTCTCACTGGAACGTACCAATGCAGAACTCCACACAAATATGCCCTGAACCTGTACCATCCATAACCACCGTGTCTCACTGGAACGTACCAATGCAGAACTTCACACAAATATGCCCTGATCCTGTACCCTCCATAACCTCCCTGTCTCACTGGAACGTACCATTGCAGAACACCACACAAATATGCCCTGAACCTGTACCCCTCCATAACCTCCCTGTCTCACTGGAACGTACCAATGCAGAACTCCACAGAAATATGCCCTGAACCTTTACCCGTCCATAACCTCCCTGTCTCACTGGAACGTCCAACTGCAGAACTCCACACAAATATGCCATGAACCTGTACCCTCCATAAGCTCCCTGTCTCACTTGAAAGTACCAATGCAGTACTCCACACAAATATGCCCTGAACCTGTACACTCCATAACGTCATTGTCTCACTGGAACGTACCAATGGAGAACTCCCCACAAATATGTCCGGAACCTGCACCCCTCCATAACCTCCCTGTCTCACTGGAACGTACCAATGCAGAACTCCAAACAAATATGCCCTGAAGCTGTACCCCTCCATAAACTCCCAGTGACACAGGAACGTACCAACGCAGAACTCCACACAAATATACCCTTAATATTTACCCTGCATAACCTCCCTGTCTCACTGGAACGTACCAATGCAGAACTCCACACAAATATGACCTGAATCTGTACCCCTCCATAACCTCCCTGTCTCACAGGAACGTACCAATGCAGAACTCCACACAAATATGCCCTGAACCTCTACCCTCCATATCCTCCCTGTCTCACAGGAACGTACCAATACAGAATTCCACACAAATATGCCCTGAACCTGTACCCGCCCATAACCTCCTTGTCTCACTGGAACGTACCAATGCAGAACTCAACACAAATATGCCCTGAACCTGTACCCCGGCAAAACCTCCCTGTTTCACTGGAACGCACCAATGCCAAACTCCACTCAAATATGCACTGAACCTCTACCCTCCATATCCTCCCTGTCTCACAGGAACGTACCATTGCAGAACACCAGTCAAATATGCCCTAAACCTGTACCACTCCATAACCTCCCTGTCTCACTGGAACGTACCAATACAGAATTCCACACAAATATGCACTGAACCTGTACCCGCCCATAACCTCCTTGTCTCACTGGAAAGTACCAATGCAGAACTCCACACAAATTTCCCCTGAACCTGTACCCCTCCATAACCTCCCTGTCTCACTGGATGGTACCAATGCAGAACTCCACACAAATATGCCCTGAACCTGTACTCCTCCATAACCTCACTGTCTCACCGGAACATACCACTGCAGAACTCCACACAAATATGCCCTGAACCTGGACCCATTGCATAAGCTCCCTGTTTCACTGGAACGCACCAATGCCGAACTCCACTCAAATATGCCCTGAACCTGTACCCTAAAAAACCTCCCTGTCTCACTGGAACGTACCATTGCAGAACACCAGACAAATATGCCCTGAACCTGTACCACTCCATAACCTCCCTGTCTCACTGGAACGTACCAATGCAGAACTCCACACAAATATGCCCTAAACCCTTAACCCTCCATAAACTCCCTGTCTCACTGGAACGTCCCACAGCAGAACTCCGCACAAATATGCCATGAACCTGTACCATCTATAACCACCCTGACTCACTGGAACGTCCCACTGCAGAACTCCACACAAATATGCCATGAACCTGTACCCTCTATAAACACCCTGTCTCACTGGAACGTACCACTGCAGAACTCCACACAAATATGCCCTGAACCAGTACCATCCATAACCACCGTGTCTCACTGGAACGTACAAATGCAGAACTTCACACAAATATGCCCTGATCCTGTACCCTCCATAACCTCCCTGTCTCTCTGGAACGTACCATTGCAGAACACCACACAAATATTCCCTGAACCTGTACCCCTCCATAACCTCCCTGTCTCACTGGAAAGTTCCATTGCAGAACACCACACAAATATGCCCTGAACCTGTACACGTCCATAAACTCCCTGTCTCACTGGAACGTCCCACTGCAGAACTCCACACAAATATGCCATGAACATGTACCCTCCATAACCTCCCTGTCTCACTTGAATGTACCAATGCAGAACTCCACACAAATATGCCCTGAACCTGTACACTCAATAATGTCATTGTCTCACTGGAAAGTACCAATGCAGAGCTCCCCACAAATATGCCCTGAACCTGTACCCTCCATAACCTTCCTCTCTCACTGGAACGTACCATTGCAGAACACCAGACAAATATGCCCTGAACCTGTACCACTCCATAACCTCCCTGTCTCACTGGAAAGTTCCATTGCAGAACACCACACAAATATGCCCTGAACCTGTACACGTCCATAAACTCCCTGTCTCACTGGAACGTCCCACTGCAGAACTCCACACAAATATGCCATGAACATGTACCCTCCATAACCTCCCTGTCTCACTTGAAAGTACCAATGCAGAACTCCACACAAATATGCCCTGAACCTGTACACTCAATAATGTCATTGTCTCACTGGAAAGTACCAATGCAGAGCTCCCCACAAATATGCCCTGAACCTGTACCCTCCATAACCTTCCTCTCTCACTGGAACGTACCATTGCAGAACACCAGACAAATATGCCCTGAACCTGTACCACTCCATAACCTCCCTGTCTCACTGGAACGTACCAATGCAGAACTCCACACAAATATGCCCTAAACCCTTAACCGTCCATAAACTCCCTGTCTCACTGGAACGTCCCACTGCAGAACTCCACACAAATATGCCATGAACCTGTACCATCTATAACCACCCTGACTCACTGGAACGTCCCACTGCAGAACTCCACACAAATATGCCATGAACCTGTACCCTCTATAACCACCCTGTCTCACTGGAACGTCCAACTGCAGAACTCCACACAAATATGCCATGAACCTGTACCCTCCATAAGCTCCCTGTCTCACTTGAAAGTACCAATGCAGTACTCCACACAAATATGCCCTGAACCTGTACACTCCATAACGTCATTGTCTCACTGGAACGTACCAATGGAGAACTCCCCACAAATATGTCCGGAACCTGCACCCCTCCATAACCTCCCTGTCTCACTGGAACGTACCAATGCAGAACTCCAAACAAATATGCCCTGAAGCTGTACCCCTCCATAAACTCCCAGTGACACAGGAACGTACCAACGCAGAACTCCACACAAATATACCCTTAATATTTACCCTGCATAACCTCCCTGTCTCACTGGAACGTACCAATGCAGAACTCCACACAAATATGACCTGAATCTGTACCCCTCCATAACCTCCCTGTCTCACAGGAACGTACCAATGCAGAACTCCACACAAATATGCCCTGAACCTCTACCCTCCATATCCTCCCTGTCTCACAGGAACGTACCAATACAGAATTCCACACAAATATGCCCTGAACCTGTACCCGCCCATAACCTCCTTGTCTCACTGGAACGTACCAATGCAGAACTCAACACAAATATGCCCTGAACCTGTACCCCGGCAAAACCTCCCTGTTTCACTGGAACGCACCAATGCCAAACTCCACTCAAATATGCACTGAACCTCTACCCTCCATATCCTCCCTGTCTCACAGGAACGTACCATTGCAGAACACCAGTCAAATATGCCCTAAACCTGTACCACTCCATAACCTCCCTGTCTCACTGGAACGTACCAATACAGAATTCCACACAAATATGCACTGAACCTGTACCCGCCCATAACCTCCTTGTCTCACTGGAAAGTACCAATGCAGAACTCCACACAAATTTCCCCTGAACCTGTACCCCTCCATAACCTCCCTGTCTCACTGGATGGTACCAATGCAGAACTCCACACAAATATGCCCTGAACCTGTACTCCTCCATAACCTCACTGTCTCACCGGAACATACCACTGCAGAACTCCACACAAATATGCCCTGAACCTGGACCCATTGCATAAGCTCCCTGTTTCACTGGAACGCACCAATGCCGAACTCCACTCAAATATGCCCTGAACCTGTACCCTAAAAAACCTCCCTGTCTCACTGGAACGTACCATTGCAGAACACCAGAAAAATATGCCCTGAACCTGTACCACTCCATAACCTCCCTGTCTCACTGGAACGTACCAATGCAGAACTCCACACAAATATGCCCTAAACCCTTAACCCTCCATAAACTCCCTGTCTCACTGGAACGTCCCACAGCAGAACTCCGCACAAATATGCCATGAACCTGTACCATCTATAACCACCCTGACTCACTGGAACGTCCCACTGCAGAACTCCACACAAATATGCCATGAACCTGTACCCTCTATAAACACCCTGTCTCACTGGAACGTACCACTGCAGAACTCCACACAAATATGCCCTGAACCAGTACCATCCATAACCACCGTGTCTCACTGGAACGTACAAATGCAGAACTTCACACAAATATGCCCTGATCCTGTACCCTCCATAACCTCCCTGTCTCTCTGGAACGTACCATTGCAGAACACCACACAAATATTCCCTGAACCTGTACCCCTCCATAACCTCCCTGTCTCACTGGAAAGTTCCATTGCAGAACACCACACAAATATGCCCTGAACCTGTACACGTCCATAAACTCCCTGTCTCACTGGAACGTCCCACTGCAGAACTCCACACAAATATGCCATGAACATGTACCCTCCATAACCTCCCTGTCTCACTTGAATGTACCAATGCAGAACTCCACACAAATATGCCCTGAACCTGTACACTCAATAATGTCATTGTCTCACTGGAAAGTACCAATGCAGAGCTCCCCACAAATATGCCCTGAACCTGTACCCTCCATAACCTTCCTCTCTCACTGGAACGTACCATTGCAGAACACCAGACAAATATGCCCTGAACCTGTACCACTCCATAACCTCCCTGTCTCACTGGAATGTTCCATTGCAGAACACCACACAAATATGCCCTGAACCTGTACACGTCCATAAACTCCCTGTCTCACTGGAACGTCCCACTGCAGAACTCCACACAAATATGCCATGAACATGTACCCTCCATAACCTCCCTGTCTCACTTGAAAGTACCAATGCAGAACTCCACACAAATATGCCCTGAACCTGTACACTCAATAATGTCATTGTCTCACTGGAAAGTACAAATGCAGAGCTCCCCACAAATATGCCCTGAACCTGTACCCTCCATAACCTTCCTCTCTCACTGGAACGTACCATTGCAGAACACCAGACAAATATGCCCTGAACCTGTACCACTCCATAACCTCCCTGTCTCACTGGAACGTACCAATGCAGAACTCCACACAAATATGCCCTAAACCCTTAACCGTCCATAAACTCCCTGTCTCACTGGAACGTCCCACTGCAGAACTCCACACAAATATGCCATGAACCTGTACCATCTATAACCACCCTGACTCACTGGAACGTCCCACTGCAGAACTCCACACAAATATGCCATGAACCTGTACCCTCTATAACCACCCTGTCTCACTGGAACGTACCACTGCAGAACTCCACACAAATATGCCCTGAACCTGTACCATCCATAACCACCGTGTCTCACTGGAACGTACCAATGCAGAACTTCACACAAATATGCCCTGATCCTCTACCCTCCATAACCTCCCTGTCTCACTGGAACGTACCACTGCAGAACACCACACAAATATGCCCTGAACCTGTACCCCTCCATAACCTCCCTGTCTCACTGGAACGTACCAATGCAGAACTCCACACAAATATGCCCTGAACCTTTACCCGTCCATAACCTCCCTGTCTCACTGGAACGTCCCACTGCAGAACTTCACACAAATATGCCATGAACCTTTTCCCTCCATAACCTCCCTGTCTCACTGGAACGTACCAATGCAGAACTCCACACAAATTTGCCCTGAACCTGTACCCCTCCCCCTCCATAACCTCCCTGTCTCACTGGAACGTACCAATGCAGAACTCCACACAAATATGCCCTGAACCTGTAGCACTCCATAACCTCACTGTCTCACTGGAACGTACCAATGCAGAACTCCACTCAAATATGCCCTGAACCTGTACCCTACAAAACCTCCCTGTCTCACTGGAACGTACCAATGCAGAACTCCAAACAAATATGCCCTGAACCTGTACTCCTCCATAAACTCCCAGTGATACAGGAACGTACCAACGCAGAACTCCACATAAATATACCCTGAACATTTACCCTCCATAACCTCCCTGTCTCACTGGAACGTACCAATGCAGAACTCCACACAAATATGACCTGAATCTGTACCCCTGCATAACCTCCCTGTCTCACTGGAACGTACCAGTGCAGAACTCCACACAAATATGCCCTGAACCTCTACCCTCCATATCCTCCCTGTCTCACAGGAACGTACCAATACAGAATTCCACACAAATATGCCCTGAACCTGTACCCGCCCATAACCTCCTTGTCTCACTGGAACGTACCAATGCAGAACTCAACACAAATATGCCCTGAACCTGTACCCCTGCATAACCTCCCTGTTTCACTGGAACACACCAATGCCAAACTCCACTCAAATATGCACTGAACCTGTACCCTGCAAAACCTCCCTGTCTCACTGGAACGTACCATTGCAGAACACCAGACAAATATGCCCTAAACCTGTACCACTCCATAACCTCCCTGTCTCACTGGAACGTACCAATACAGAATTCCACACAAATATGCACTGAACCTGTACCCGCCCATAACCTCCTTGTCTCACTGGAAAGTACCAATGCAGAACTCCACACAAATTTCCCCTGAACCTGTACCCCTCCATAACCTCCCTGTCTCACTGGATGGTACCAATGCAGAACTCCACACAAATATGCCCTGAACCTGTACTCCTCCATAACCTCACTGTCTCACCGGAACATACCACTGCAGAACTCCACACAAATATGCCCTGAACCTGGACCCATTGCATAAGCTCCCTGTTTCACTGGAACGCACCAATGCCGAACTCCACTCAAATATGCCCTGAACCTGTACCCTAAAAAACCTCCCTGTCTCACTGGAACGTACCATTGCAGAACACCAGACAAATATGCCCTGAACCTGTACCACTCCATAACCTCCCTGTCTCACTGGAACGTACCAATGCAGAACTCCACACAAATATGCCCTAAACCCTTAACCGTCCATAAACTCCCTGTCTCACTGGAACGTCCCACAGCAGAACTCCGCACAAATATGCCATGAACCTGTACCATCTATAACCACCCTGACTCACTGGAACGTCCCACTGCAGAACTCCACACAAATATGCCATGAACCTGTACCCTCTATAAACACCCTGTCTCACTGGAACGTACCACTGCAGAACTCCACACAAATATGCCCTGAACCAGTACCATCCATAACCACCGTGTCTCACTGGAACGTACAAATGCAGAACTTCACACAAATATGCCCTGATCCTGTACCCTCCATAACCTCCCTGTCTCTCTGGAACGTACCATTGCAGAACACCACACAAATATTCCCTGAACCTGTACCCCTCCATAACCTCCCTGTCTCACTGGAAAGTTCCATTGCAGAACACCACACAAATATGCCATGAACATGTACCCTCCATAACCTCCCTGTCTCACTTGAAAGTACCAATGCAGAACTCCACACAAATATGCCCTGAACCTGTACACTCAATAATGTCATTGTCTCACTGGAAAGTACCAATGCAGAGCTCCCCACAAATATGCCCTGAACCTGTACCCTCCATAACCTTCCTCTCTCACTGGAACGTACCATTGCAGAACACCAGACAAATATGCCCTGAACCTGTACCACTCCATAACCTCCCTGTCTCACTGGAACGTACCAATGCAGAACTCCACACAAATATGCCCTAAACCCTTAACCGTCCATAAACTCCCTGTCTCACTGGAACGTCCCACTGCAGAACTCCACACAAATATGCCATGAACCTGTACCATCTATAACCACCCTGACTCACTGGAACGTCCCACTGCAGAACTCCACACAAATATGCCATGAACCTGTACCCTCTATAACCACCCTGTCTCACTGGAACGAACCACTGCAGAACTCCACACAAATATGCCCTGAACCTGTACCATCCATAACCACCGTGTCTCACTGGAACGTACCAATGCAGAACTTCACACAAATATGCCCTGATCCTCTACCCTCCATAACCTCCCTGTCTCACTGGAACGTACCACTGCAGAACACCACACAAATATGCCCTGAACCTGTACCCCTCCATAACCTCCCTGTCTCACTGGAACGTACCAATGCAGAACTCCACACAAATATGCCCTGAACCTTTACCCGTCCATAACCTCCCTGTCTCACTGGAACGTCCCACTGCAGAACTTCACACAAATATGCCATGAACCTGTTCCCTCCATAACCTCCCTGTCTCACAGGAACGTACCAATGCAGAACTCCACACAAATTTGCCCTGAACCTGTACCCCTCCCCCTCCATAACCTCCCTGTCTCACTGGAACGTACCAATGCAGAACTCCACACAAATATGCCCTGAACCTGTAGCACTCCATAACCTCACTGTCTCACTGGAACGTACCAATGCAGAACTCCACTCAAATATGCCCTGAACCTGTACCCTACAAAACCTCCCTGTCTCACTGGAACGTACCAATGCAGAACTCCAAACAAATATGCCCTGAACCTGTACCCCTCCATAAACTCCCAGTGATACAGGAACGTACCAACGCAGAACTCCACATAAATATACCCTGAACATTTACCCTCCATAACCTCCCTGTCTCACTGGAACGTACCAATGCAGAACTCCACACAAATATGACCTGAATCTGTACCCCTCCATAACCTCCCTGTCTCACAGGAACGTACCAGTGCAGAACTCCACACAAATATGCCCTGAACCTCTACCCTCCATATCCTCCCTGTCTCACAGGAACGTACCAATACAGAATTCCACACAAATATGCCCTGAACCTGTACCCGCCCATAACCTCCTTGTCTCACTGGAACGTACCAATGCAGAACTCAACACAAATATGCCCTGAACCTGTAACCCTGCATAACCTCCCTGTTTCACTGGAACACACCAATGCCAAACTCCACTCAAATATGCACTGAACCTGTACCCTGCAAAACCTCCCTGTCTCACTGGAACGTACCATTGCAGAACACCAGACAAATATGCCCTAAACCTGTACCACTCCATAACCTCCCTGTCTCACTGGAACGTACCAATGCAGAACTCCACACAAATATGCCCTGAACCTGTAACCGTCCGTAAACTCCCTGTCTCACTGGAACGTCCCACTGCAGAACTCCACACAAATATGACATGAACCTGTACCCTCTATAACCTCCCTGTCTCACTGGAAAGTACCAATGCAGAACTCCACACAAATATGCCCTGAACCTGTACCCATCCATAACCACCCTGTCTCACTGGAACGTACCATTGCAGAACGCCACACAAATATGCCCTGAACCTGTACCCTCCATAACCTCCCTGTCTCACTGGAATGTACCAAGGCAGAACTCCACACAAATATGCCCTGAACCTGTACACTCCATATCCTCCCTGTCTCACTGGAAAGTTCCATTGCAGAACACCACACAAATATGCCCTGAACCTGTACCCGTCCATTAACTCCCTGTCTCACTGGAACGTCCCACTGCAGAACTCCACACAAATATGCCATGAACATGTACCCTCCATAACCTCCCTGTCTCACTTGAAAGTACCAATGCAGAACTCCACACAAATATGCCCTGACCCTGTACACTCAATAAAGTCATTGTCTCACTGGAAAGTACCAATGCAGAGCTCCCCACAAATATGCCCTGAACCTGTACCCCTCCATAACCTTCCTGTCTCACTGGAACGTACCATTGCAGAACACCAGACAAATATGCCCTGAACCTGTACCACTCCATAACCTCCCTGTCTCACTGGAACGTACCAATGCAGAACTCCACACAAATATGCCCTAAACCCTTAACCGTCCATAAACTCCCTGTCTCACTGGAACGTCCCACTGCAGAACTCCACACAAATATGCCATGAACCTGTACCATCTATAACCACCCTGACTCACTGGAACGTCCCACTGCAGAACTCCACACAAATATGCCATGAACCTGTACCCTCTATAAACACCCTGTCTCACTGGAACGTACCACTGCAGAACTCCACACAAATATGCCCTGAACCTGTACCATCCATAACCACCGTGTCTCACTGGAACGTACCAATGCAGAACTTCACACAAATATGCCCTGATCCTGTACCCTCCATAACCTCCCTGTCTCACTGGAACGTACCATTGCAGAACACCACACAAATATGCCCAGAACCTGTACCCCTCCATAACATCCCTGTCAAACTGGAACGTACCAATGCAGAACTCCACACAAATATGCCCTGAACCTTTACCCTCCATAACCTCCCTGTCTCACTGGAACGTACCAATGCAGAACTCCATACAAATATGACCTGAATCTGTACCCCTCCATAACCTCACTGTCTCACAGGAACGTACCAGTGCAGAACCCCACACAAATATGCCCTGAACCTCTACCCTCCATATCCTCCCTGTCTCACAGGAACGTACCAATACAGAATTCCACACAAATATGCCCTGAACCTGTACCCGCCCATAACCTCCTTGTGTCACTGGAACGTACCAATGCAGAACTCAACACAAATATGCCCTGAACCTGTACCCCTGCATAACCTCCCTGTTTCACTGGAACACACCAATGCCAAACTCCACTCAAATATGCACTGAACCTGTACCCTGCAAAACCTCCCTGTCTAACTGGAACGTACCATTGCAGAACACCAGACAAATATGCCCTAAACCTGTACCACTCCATAACCTCCCTGTCTAACTGGAACGTACCAATGCAGAACTCCACACAAATATGCCCTGAACCTGTAACCGTCCGTAAACTCCCTGTCTCACTGGAACGTCCCACTGCAGAACTCAACACAAATATGACATGAACCTGTACCCTCTATAACCCCCCTGTCTCACTGGAAAGTACCAAGGCAGAACTCCACACAAATATGCCCTGAACCTGTACCCATCCATAACCACCCTGTCTCACTGGAAAGTACCATTGCAGAACGCCACACAAATATGCCCTGAACCTGTACCCTCCATAACCTCCCTGTCTCACTGGAATGTACCAAGGCAAAACTCCACACAAATATGCCCTGAACCTGTACACTCCATATCCTCCCTGTCTCACTGGAAAGTTCCATTGCAGAACACCACACAAATATGCCCTGAACCTGTACCCGTCCATAAACTCCCTGTCTCACTGGAACGTCCCACTGCAGAACTCCACACAAATATGCCATGAACATGTACCCTCCATAACCTCCCTGTCTCACTTGAAAGTACCAATGCAGAACTCCACACAAATATGCTCTGAACCTGTACACTCAATAAAGTCATTGTCTCACTGGAAAGTACCAATGCAGAGCTCCCCACAAATATGCCCTGAACCTGTACCCTCCATAACCTTCCTGTCTCACTGGAACGTACCATTGCAGAACACCAGACAAATATGCCCTGAACCTGTACCACTCCATAACCTCCCTGTCTCACTGGAACGTACCAACGCAGAACTCCACACAAATATGCCCTAAACCCTTAACCGTCCATAAACTCCCTGTCTCACTGGAACGTCCCACTGCAGAACTCCACACAAATATGCCATGAACGTGTACCATCTATAACCACCCTGACTCACTGGAACGTCCCACTGCAGAACTCCACACAAATATGCCATGAACCTGTACCCTCTATAACCACCCTGTCTCACTGGAACGTACCACTGCAGAACTCCACACAAATATGCCCTGAACCTGTACCATCCATAACCACCGTGTCTCACTGGAACGTACCAATGCAGAACTTCACACAAATATGCCCTGATCCTGTACCCTCCATAACCTCCCTGTCTCACTGGAACGTACCATTGCAGAACACCACACAAATATGCCCTGAACCTGTACCCCTCCATAACCTCCCTGTCTCACTGGAACGTACCAATGCAGAATTCCACACAAATATGCCCTGAACCTTTACCCGTCCATAACCTCCCTGTCTCACAGGAACGTCCCACTGCAGAACTCCACACAAATATGCCATGAACCTGTTCCCTCCATAACCTCCCTGTCTCACTGGAACGTACCAATGCAGAACTCCACACAAATATGCCCTGAACCTGTAGCACTCCATAACCTCTCTGTCTCACTGGAACGTACCAATGCAGAACTCCACTCAAATATGCCCTGAACCTGTACCCTACAAAATCTCCCTGTCTCACTGGAACGTACCATTGCAGAACACCAGACAAATATGCCCTGAACCTGTACCACTCCATAACCTCCCTGTCTCACTGGAACGTACCAATGCAGAACTCCACACAAATATGCCCTAAACCCTTAACCGTCCATAAACTCCCTGTCTCACTGGAACGTCCACCTGCAGAACTCCACTCAAATATGCCCTGAACCTGTACCCTCCATAACCTCCCTGTTTCACTGGAACACACCAATGCCAAACTCCACTCAAATATGCACTGAACCTGTACCCTGCAAAACCTCCCTGTCTCACTGGAACGTACCATTGCAGAACACCAGACAAATATGCCCTAAACCTGTACCCTGCAAAACCTCCCTGTCTCACTGGAACGTACCATTGCAGAACACCAGACAAATATGCCCTGAACCTGTAACCGTCCGTAAACTCCCTGTCTCACTGGAACGTCCCACTGCAGAACTCCACACAAATATGACATGAACCTGTACCCTCTATAACCTCCCTGTCTCACTGGAAAGTACCAATGCAGAACTCCACACAAATATGCCCTGAACCTGTACCCATCCATAACCACCCTGTCTCACTGGAACGTACCACTGCAGAACGCCACACAAATATGCCCTGAACCTGTACCCTCCATAACCTCCCTGTCTCACTGGAATGTACCAAGGCAGAACTCCACACAAATATGCCCTGAACCTGTACACTCCATATCCTCCCTGTCTCACTGGAAAGTTCCATTGCAGAACACTACACAAATATGCCCTGAACCTGTACCCGTCCATAAACTCCCTGTCTCACTGGAACGTCCCACTGCAGAACTCCACACAAATATGCCATGAACATGTACCCTCCATAACCTCACTGTCTCACTTGAAAGTACCAATGCAGAACTCCACACAAATATGCCCTGAACCTGTACACTCAATAAAGTCATTGTCTCACTGGAAAGTACCAATGCAGAGCTCCCCACAAATATGCCCTGAACCTGTACCCTCCATAACCTTCCTGTCTCACTGGAACGTACCATTGCAGAACACCAGACAAATATGCCCTGAACCTGTACCACTCCATAACCTCCCTGTCTCACTGGAACGTACCAATGCAGAACTACACACAAATATGCCCTAAACCCTTAACCGTCCATAAACTCCCTGTCTCACTGGAACGTCCCACTGCAGAACTCCACACAAATATGCCATGAACCTGTACCATCCATAACCACCGTGTCTCACTGGAACGTACCAATGCAGAGCTCCCCACAAATATGCCCTGAACCTGTACCCTCCATAACCTTCCTGTCTCACTGGAACGTACCATTGCAGAACACCAGACAAATATGCCCTGAACCTGTACCACTCCATAACCTCCCTGTCTCACTGGAACGTACCAATGCAGAACTACACACAAATATGCCCTAAACCCTTAACCGTCCATAAACTCCCTGTCTCACTGGAACGTCCCACTGCAGAACTCCACACAAATATGCCATGAACCTGTACCCTCTATAACCACCCTGTCTCACTGGAACGTACCACTGCAGAACTCCACACAAATATGCCCTGAACCTGTACCATCCATAACCACCGTGTCTCACTGGAACGTACCAATGCAGAACTTCACACAAATATGCCCTGATCCTGTACCCTCCATAACCTCCCTGTCTCACTGGAACGTACCATTGCAGAACACCACACAAATATGCCCTGAACCTGTACCCCTCCATAACCTCCCTGTCTCACTGGAACGTACCAATGCAGAATTCCACACAAATATGCCCTGAACCTTTACCCGTCCATAACCTCCCTGTCTCACTGGAACGTCCCACTGCAGAACTCCACACAAATATGCCATGAACCTGTTCCCTCCATAACCTCCCTGTCTCACTGGAACGTACCAATGCAGAACTCCACACAAATATGCCCTGAACCTGTAGCACTCCATAACCTCACTGTCTCACTGGAACGTAACAATGCAGAACTCCACTCAAATATGCCCTGAACCTGTACCCTACAAAACCTCCCTGTCTCACTGGAACGTACCATTGCAGAACACCAGACAAATATGCCCTGAACCTGTACCACTCCATAACCTCCCTGTCTCACTGCAACGTACCAATGCAGAACTCCACACAAATATGCCCTAAACCCTTAACCGTCCATAAACTCCCTGTCTCACTGGAACGTCCACCTGCAGAACTCCACACAAATATGCCATGAACCTGTACCATCTATAACCACCCTGACTCACTGGAACGTCCCACTGCAGAACTCCACACAAATATGCCATGAACCTGTACCCTCTATAACCACCCAGT
The DNA here is from genome assembly GCF_048418815.1 of Hemitrygon akajei. Classification (NCBI taxonomy): domain Eukaryota; kingdom Metazoa; phylum Chordata; class Chondrichthyes; order Myliobatiformes; family Dasyatidae; genus Hemitrygon; species Hemitrygon akajei. The sequence continues at coordinate 1,989,413 of NW_027331948.1, forward strand.
CTCACTGGAACGTACCAATGCAGAACTCCACACAAATATGCCCTGAACCTGTACCCTCCATAACCTCCCTGTCTCACTGGAACGTACCATTGCAGAACACCACACAAATATTCCCTGAACCTGTACCATCCATAACCACCGTGTCTCACTGGAACGTACCAATGCAGAACTTCACACAAATATGCCCTGATCCTGTACCCTCCATAACCTCCCTGTCTCACTGGAACGTACCATTGCAGAACACCACACAAATATTCCCTGAACCTGTACCCCTCCATAACCTCCCTGTCTCACTGGAACGTACCAATGCAGAACTCCACACAAATATGCCCTGAACCTTTACCCGTCCATAACCTCCCTGTCTCACTGGAACGTCCCACTGCAGAACTCCACACTAATATGCCATGAACCTCTACCCTCCATAACCTCCCTGTCTCACTGGAACGTCCCAATGCAGTACTCCACACAAATATGCCCTGAACCTGTACACTCCATAACGTCATTGTCTCACTGGAACGTACCAATGGAGAACTCCCCACAAATATGCCCTGAACCTGCACCCCTCCATAACCTCCCTGTCTCACTGGAACGTACCAATGCAGAACTCCAAACAAATTTGCCCTGAACCTGTACCCCTCCATAAACTCCCAGTGATACAGGCACGTACCAACGCAGAACTCCACACAAATATACCCTGAACATTTACCCTCCATAACCTCCCTGTCTCACTGGAACGTACCAATGCAGAACTCCACACAAATATGACCTGAATCTGTACCCCTCCATAAACTCCCTGTCTCACAGGAACGTACCAGTGCAGAACTCCACACAAATATGCCCTGAACCTCTACCCTCCATATCCTCCCTGTCTCACAGGAACGTAACAATACAGAATTCCACACAAATATGCCCTGAACCTGTACCCGCCCATAACCTCCTTGTCTCACTGGAAAGTACCAATGCAGAACTCAACACAAATATGCCCTGAACCTGTACCCCTGCATTACCTCCCTGTTTCACTGGAACACACCAATGCCAAACTCCATTCAAATATGCACTGATCCTGTACCCTGCAAAACCTCCCTGTCTCACTGGAACGTACCATTGCAGAACACCAGACAAATATGCCCTAAACCTGTACCACTCCATAACCTCCCTGTCTCACTGGAACGTCCCACTGCAGAACTCCACACAAATATGACATGAAACTGTACCCTCTATAACCTCCCTGTCTCACTGGAAAGTTCCATTGCAGAACACCACACAAATATGCCCTGAACCTGTACCCGTCCATAAACTCCCTGTCTCACTGGAACGTCCCACTGCAGAACTCCACACAAATATGCCATGAACATGTACCCTCCATAACCTCCCTGTCTCACTTGAAAGTACCAATGCAGAACTCCACACAAATATGCCCTGAACCTGTACACTCAATAATGTCATTGTCTCACTGGAAAGTACCAATGCAGAGCTCCCCACAAATATGCCCTGAACCTGTACCCCTCCATAACCTTCCTGTCTCACTGGAACGTACCATTGCAGAACACCAGACAAATATGCCCTGAACCTGTACCACTCCATAACCTCCCTGTCTCACTGGAACGTACCAATGCAGAACTCCACACAAATATGCCCTAAACCCTTAACCGTCCATAAACTCCTTGTCTCACTGGAACGTCCCACTGCAGAACTCCACACAAATATGCCATGAACCTGTACCATCTATAACCACCCTGACTCACTGGAACGTCCCACTGCAGAACTCCACACAAATATGCCATGAACCTGTACCCTCTATAACCACCCTGTCTCACTGGAACGTACCACTGCAGAACTCCACACAAATATGCCCTGAACCTTTACCATCCATAACCACCGTGTCTCACTGGAACGTACCAATGCAGAACTGCACACAAATATGCCCTGATCCTGTACCCTCCATAACCTCCCTGTCTCACTGGAACGTACCATTGCAGAACACCACACAAATATGCCCTGAACCTGTACCCCTCCATAACCTCCCTGTCAAACTGGAACGTACCAATGCAGAACTCCACACAAATATGCCCTGAACATTTACCCTCCATAACCTCCCTGTCTCACTGGAACGTACCAATGCAGAACTCCACACAAATATGCCCTGAACCTGTAACCGTCCGTAAACTCCCTGTCTCACTGGAACGTCCCACTGCAGAACTCCACACAAATATGACATGAACCTGTACCCTCTATAACCTCCCTGTCTCACTGGAAAGTACCATTGCAGAACTCCACACAAATATGCCCTGAACCTGTACCCATCCATAACCACCCTGTCTCACTGGAACGTACCATTGCAGAACGCCACACAAATATACCCTGAACCTGTACCCTCCATAACCTCCCTGTCTCACTGGAATGTACCAAGGCAGAACTCCACACAAATATGCCCTGAACCTGTACACTCCATATCCTCCCTGTCTCACTGGAATGTACCACTGCAGAACTCCACACAAATATGCCATGAACCTGTACCATCTATAACCACCCTGACTCACTGGAACGTCCCACTGCAGAACTCCACACAAATATGCCATGAACCTGTACCCTCTATAACCACCCTGTCTCACTGGAACGTACCACTGCAGAACTCCACACAAATATGCCCTGAACCTGTACCATCCATAACCACCGTGTCTCACTGGAACGTACCAATGCAGAACTGCACACAAATATGCCCTGATCCTGTACCCTCCATAACCTCCCTGTCTCACTGGAACGTACCATTGCAGAACACCACACAAATATGCCCTGAACCTGTACCCCTCCATAAACTCCCAGTGATACAGGCACGTACCAGCGCAGAACTCCACACAAATATACCCTGAACATTTACCCTCCATAACCTCCCTGTCTCACTGGAACGTACCAATGCAGAACTCCACACAAATATGACGTGAATCTGTACCCCTCCATAACCTCCCTGTCTCACAGGAACGTACCAGTGCAGAACTCCACACAAATATGCCCTGAACCTCTACCCTCCATATCCTCCCTGTCTCACAGGAACGTAACAATACAGAATTCCACACAAATATGCCCTGAACCTGTACCCGCCCATAACCTCCTTGTCTCACTGGAACGTACCAATGCAGAACTCAACACAAATATGCCCTGAACCTGTACCCCTGCATTACCTCCCTGTTTCACTGGAACACACCAATGCCAAACTCCACTCAAATACGCACTGAACCTGTACCCTGCAAAACCTCCCTGTCTCACTGGAACGTACCATTGCAGAACACCAGACAAATATGCTGTAAACCTGTACCACTCCATAACCTCCCTGTCTCACTGGAACGTCCCACTGCAGAACTCCACACAAATATGCCATGAACATGTACCCTCCATAACCTCCCTGTCTCACTTGAAAGTACCAATGCAGAACTCCACACAAATATGCCCTGAACCTGTACACTCAATAAAGTCATTGTCTCACTGGAAAGTACCAATGCAGAGCTCCCCACAAATATGCCCTGAACCTGTACCCCTCCATAACCTTCCTGTCTCACTGGAACGTACCATTGCAGAACACCAGACAAATATGCCCTGAACCTGTACCACTCCATAACCTCCCTGTCTCACTGGAACGTACCAATGCAGAACTCCACACAAATATGCCCTAAACCCTTAACCGTCCATAAACTCCCTGTCTCACTGGAACGTCCCACTGCAGAACTCCACACAAATATGCCATGAACCTGTACCATCTATAACCACCCTGACTCACTGGAACGTCCCACTGCAGAACTCCACACAAATATGCCATGAACCTGTACCCTCTATAACCACCCTGTCTCACTGGAACGTACCACTGCAGAACTCCACACAAATATGCCCTGAACCTGTACCATCCATAACCACCGTGTCTCACTGGAACGTACCAATGCAGAACTTCACACAAATATGCCCTGATCCTGTACCCTCCATAACCTCCCTGTCTCACTGGAACGTACCATTGCAGAACACCACACAAATATGCCCTGAACCTGTACCCCTCCATAACCTCCCTGTCAAACTGGAACGTACCAATGCAGAACTCCACACAAATATGCCCTGAACCTTTACCCGTCCATAACATCCCTGTCTCACTGGAACGTCCCACTGCAGAACTCCACACAAATATGCCATGAACCTGTTCCCTCCATAACCTCCCTGTCTCACTGGAACGTACCAATGCAGAACTCCACACAAATATGCCCTGAACCTGTAGCATTCCATAACCTCACTGTCTCACTGGAACGTACCAATGCAGAACTCCACACAAATATGCCCTGAACCTGTACCCCTGCATAACCTCCCTGTTTCACTGGAACGCACCAATGCCAATCTCCACTCAAATATGCCCTGAACCTGTACCCTTCCATAAACTCCCTGTCTCACTGGAACGTACCAATGCAGAACTCCACACAAATATGACATGAACCTGTACCCTCTATAACCTCCCTGTCTCACTGGAAAGTACCTCTGCAGAACTCCACACAAATATGCCCTGAAGTTGTACCCCTCCATAACCTCCCTGTCTCACTGGAACGTACCAATGCAGAACTCCACACAAATATGCCCTGAACCAGTACCCTCCATAAACTCTCAGTCTCACTGGGAAGTACCAATGCAGAACTCCACACAAATATGCCCTGAATCTGTACACTCCATAACGTCATTATCTCACTGGAAAGTACCAATGCAGAACTCCCCACAAATATGTCCTGAACCTGTACCCCTCCATAACCTTCTTGTCTCACTGGAACGTACCAATGCAGAACTCCACACAAATATGCCCTGAACCTCTACCCTCCATATCCTCCCTGTCTCACAGGAACGTACCAATACAGAATTCCACACAAATATGCCATGAACCTGTACCATCTATAACCACCCTGACTCACTGGAACGTCCCACTGCAGAACTCCACACAAATATGCCATGAACCTGTACCCTCTATAACCACCCTGTCTCACTGGAACGTACCACTGCAGAACTCCACACAAATATGCCCTGAACCTGTACCATCCATAACCACCGTGTCTCACTGGAACGTACCAATGCAGAACTGCACACAAATATGCCCTGATCCTGTACCCTCCATAACCTCCCTGTCTCACTGGAACGTACCATTGCAGAACACCACACAAATATGCCCTGAACCTGTACCCCTCCATAAACTCCCAGTGATACAGGCACGTACCAGCGCAGAACTCCACACAAATATACCCTGAACATTTACCCTCCATAACCTCCCTGTCTCACTGGAACGTACCAATGCAGAACTCCACACAAATATGACCTGAATCTGTACCCCTCCATAACCTCCCTGTCTCACAGGAACGTACCAGTGCAGAACTCCACACAAATATGCCCTGAACCTCTACCCTCCATATCCTCCCTGTCTCACAGGAACGTAACAATACAGAATTCCACACAAATATGCCCTGAACCTGTACCCGCCCATAACCTCCTTGTCTCACTGGAACGTACCAATGCAGAACTCAACACAAATATGCCCTGAACCTGTACCCCTGCATTACCTCCCTGTTTCACTGGAACACACCAATGCCAAACTCCACTCAAATATGCACTGAACCTGTACCCTGCAAAACCTCCCTGTCTCACTGGAACGTACCATTGCAGAACACCAGACAAATATGCCCTAAACCTGTACCACTCCATAACCTCCCTGTCTCACTGGAACGTCCCACTGCAGAACTCCACACAAATATGCCATGAACATGTACCCTCCATAACCTCCCTGTCTCACTTGAAAGTACCAATGCAGAACTCCACACAAATATGCCCTGAACCTGTACACTCAATAAAGTCATTGTCTCTCTGGAAAGTACCAATGCAGAGCTCCCCACAAATATGCCCTGAACCTGTACCCCTCCATAACCTTCCTGTCTCACTGGAACGTACCATTGCAGAACACCAGACAAATATGCCCTGAACCTGTACCACTCCATAACCTCCCTGTCTCACTGGAACGTACCAATGCAGAACTCCACACAAATATGCCCTAAACCCTTAACCGTCCATAAACTCCCTGTCTCACTGGAACGTCCCACTGCAGAACTCCACACAAATATGCCATGAACCTGTACCATCTATAACCACCCTGACTCACTGGAACGTCCCACTGCAGAACTCCACACAAATATGCCATGAACCTGTACCCTCTATAACCACCCTGTCTCACTGGAACGTACCACTGCAGAACTCCACACAAATATGCCCTGAACCTGTACCATCCATAACCACCGTGTCTCACTGGAACGTACCAATGCAGAACTTCACACAAATATGCCCTGATCCTGTACCCTCCATAACCTCCCTGTCTCACTGGAACGTACCATTGCAGAACACCACACAAATATGCCCTGAACCTGTACCCCTCCATAACCTCCCTGTCAAACTGGAACGTACCAATGCAGAACTCCACACAAATATGCCCTGAACCTTTACCCGTCCATAACATCCCTGTCTCACTGGAACGTCCCACTGCAGAACTCCACACAAATATGCCATGAACCTGTTCCCTCCATAACCTCCCTGTCTCACTGGAACGTACCAATGCAGAACTCCACACAAATATGCCCTGAACCTGTAGCATTCCATAACCTCACTGTCTCACTGGAACGTACCAATGCAGAACTCCACACAAATATGCCCTGAACCTGTACCCCTGCATAACCTCCCTGTTTCACTGGAACGCACCAATGCCAATCTCCACTCAAATATGCCCTGAACCTGTACCCTTCCATAAACTCCCTGTCTCACTGGAACGTACCAATGCAGAACTCCACACAAATATGACATGAACCTGTACCCTCTATAACCTCCCTGTCTCACTGGAAAGTACCACTGCAGAACTCCACACAAATATGCCCTGAAGCTGTACCCCTCCATAACCTCCCTGTCTCACTGGAACGTACCAATGCAGAACTCCACACAAATATGCCCTGAACCAGTACCCTCCATAAACTCCCAGTCTCACTGGGAAGTACCAATGCAGAACTCCACACAAATATGCCCTGAATCTGTACACTCCATAACGTCATTATCTCACTGGAAAGTACCAATGCAGAACTCCCCACAAATATGTCCTGAACCTGTACCCCTCCATAACCTTCTTGTCTCACTGGAACGTACCAATGCAGAACTCCACACAAATATGCCCTGAACCTCTACCCTCCATATCCTCCCTGTCTCACAGGAACGTACCAATACAGAATTCCACAGAAATATGCCATGAACCTGTTCCCTCTATAACCACCCTGTCTCACTGGAACGTACCACTGCAGAACTCCACACAAATATGTCCTGAACCTGTACCATCCATAACCACCGTGTCTCACTGGAACGTACCAATGCAGAACTTCACACAAATATGCCCTGATCCTGTACCCTCCATAACCTCCCTGTCTCACTGGAACGTACCATTGCAGAACACCACACAAATATGCCCTGAACCTGTACCCCTCCATAACCTCCCTGTCAAACTGGAACGTACCAATGCAGAACTCCACACAAATATGCCCTGAACCTTTACCCTCCATAACCTCCCTGTCTCACTGGAACGTACCAATGCAGAACTCCACACAAATATGACCTGAATCTGTACCCCTCCATAAACTCCCTGTCTCACAGGAACGTACCAGTGCAGAACTCCACACAAATATGCCCTGAACCTCTACCCTCCATATCCTCCCTGTCTCACAGGAACGTACCAATACAGAATTCCACACAAATATGCCCTGAACCTGTACCCGCCCATAACCTCCTTGTCTCACTGGAACGTACCAATGCAGAACTCAACACAAATATGCCCTGAACCTGTACCCCTGCATAACCTCCCTGTTTCACTGGAACACACCAATGCCAAACTCCACTCAAATATGCACTGAACCTGTACCCTGCAAAACCTCCCTGTCTCACTGGAACGTACCATTGCAGAACACCAGACAAATATGCCCTAAACCTGTACCACTCCATAACCTCCCTGTCTCACTGGAACGTACCAATGCAGAACTCCACACAAATATGCCCTGAACCTGTAACCGTCCGTAAACTCCCTGTCTCACTGGAACGTCCCACTGCAGAACTCCACACAAATATGACATGAACCTGTACCCTCTATAACCTCCCTGTCTCACTGGAAAGTACCAATGCAGAACTCCACACAAATATGCCCTGAACCTGAACCCATCCATAACCACCCTGTCTCACTGGAACGTACCACTACAGAACTCCACACAAATATGCCCTGAACCTTTACCCTCCATAACCTCCCTGTCTCACTGGAACGTACCATTGCAGAACACCACACAAATATGCCCTGAACCTGTACACCTCCATAACCTCCCTGTCAAACTGGAACGTACCAATGCAGAACTCCACACAAATATGACCTGAATCTGTACCCCTCCATAACCTCCCTGTCTCACAGGAACGTACCAGTGCAGAACTCCACACAAATATGCCCTGAACCTCTACCCTCCATATCCTCCCTGTCTCACAGGAACGTACCAATACAGAATTCCACACAAATATGCCCTGAACCTGTACCCGCCCATAACCTCCTTGTCTCACTGGAACGTACCAATGCAGAACTCAACACAAATATGCCCTGAACCTGTACCCTTGCATAACCTCCCTGTTTCACTGGAACACACCAATGCCAAACTCCACTCAAATATGCACTGAACCTGTACCCTGCAAAACCTCCCTGTCTCACTGGAACGTACCATTGCAGAACACCAGACAAATATGCCCTAAACCTGTACCACTCCATAACCTCCCTGTCAGACTGGAACGTACCAATGCAGAACTCCACACAAATATGCCCTGAACCTGTAACCGTCCGTAAACTCCCTGTCTCACTGGAACGTCCCACTGCAGAACTCCACACAAATATGACATAAACCTGTACCCTCTATAACCTCCCTGTCTTACTGGAAAGTACCATTGCAGAACTCCACACAAATATGCCCTGAACCTGTACCCATCCATAACCACCCTGTCTCACTGGAACGTACCATTGCAGAACGCCACACAAATATGCCCTGAACCTGTACCCTCCATAACCTCCCTGTCTCACTGGAATGTACCAAGGCAGAACTCCACACAAATATGCCCTGAACCTGTACACTCCATATCCTCCCTGTCTCACTGTAAAGTTCCATTGCAGAACACCACACAAATATGTCCTGAACCTGTACCCGTCCATAAACTCCCTGTCTCACTGGAACGTCCCACTGCAGAACTCCACACAAATATGCCATGAACATGTACCCTCCATAACCTCCCTGTCTCACTTGAAAGTACCAATGCAGAACTCCACACAAATATGCCCTGAACCTGTACACTCCATAACCTCACTGTCTCACTGGAACGTACCAATGCAGAACTCCACTCAAATATGCCCTGAACCTGTACCCTACAAAACCTCCCTGTCTCACTGGAACGTACCATTGCAGAACACCAGACAAATATGCCCTGAACCTGTACCACTCCATAACCTCCCTGTCTCACTGGAACGTACCAATGCAGAACTCCACACAAATATGCCCTAAACCTGTACCACTCCATAACCTCCCTGTCTCACTGGAACGTACCAATGCAGAACTCCACACAAATATGCCCTAAACCCTTAACCGTCCATAAACTCCCTGTCTCACTGGAACGTCCCACTGCAGAACTCCACACAAATATGCCATGAACCTGTACCATCTATAACCACCCTGACTCACTGGAACGTCCCACTGCAGAACTCCACACAAATATGCCATGAACCTGTACCCTTTATAACCACCCTGTCTCACTGGAACGTACCACTGCAGAACTCCACACAAATATGCCCTGAACCTGTACCATCCATAACCACCGTGTCTCACTGGAACGTACCAATGCAGAACTTCACACAAATATGCCCTGATCCTGTACCCTCCATAACCTCCCTGTCTCACTGGAACGTACCATTGCAGAACACCACACAAATATGCCCTGAACCTGTACCCCTCCATAACCTCCCTGTCAAACTGGAACGTACCAATGCAGAACACCACACAAATATGCCCTGAACCTGTACCCGTCCATAAACTCCCTGTCTCACTAGAACGTCCCACTGCAGAACTCCACACAAATATGCCATGAACCTGTACCATCTATAACCACCCTGACTCACTGGAACGTCCCACTGCAGAACTCCACACAAATATGCCATGAACCTGTACCCTCTATAACCACCCTGTCTCACTGGAACGTACCACTGCAGAACTCCACACAAATATGCCCTGAACCTGTAGCATCCATAACCACCGTGTCTCACTGGAACGGACCAATGCAGAACTGCACACAAATATGCCCTGATCCTGTACCCTCCATAACCTCCCTGTCTCACTGGAACGTACCATTGCAGAACACCACACAAATATGCCCTGAACCTGTACCCCTCCATAAACTCCCAGTGATACAGGCACGTACCAGCGCAGAACTCCACACAAATATACCCTGAACATTTACCCTCCATAACCTCCCTGTCTCACTGGAACGTACCAATGCAGAACTCCACACAAATATGACGTGAATCTGTACCACTCCATAACCTCCCTGTCTCACAGGAACGTACCAGTGCAGAACTCCACACAAATATGCCCTGAACCTCTACCCTCCATATCCTCCCTGTCTCACAGGAACGTAACAATACAGAATTCCACACAAATATGCCCTGAACCTGTACCCGCCCATAACCTCCTTGTCTCACTGGAACGTACCAATGCAGAACTCAACACAAATATGTCCTGAACCTGTACCCCTCCATAACCTTCTTGTCTCACTGGAACGTACCAATGCAGAACTCCACACAAATATGCCCTGAACCTCTACCCTCCATAACCTCCCTGTCTCACTGGAACGTACCAATGCAGAACTCCACACAAATATGCCCTGAACCTGTAGCATTCCATAACCTCACTGTCTCACTGGAACGTACCAATGCAGAACTCCACACAAATATGCCCTGAACCTGTACCCCTGCATAACCTCCCTGTTTCACTGGAACGCACCAATGCCAATCTCCACTCAAATATGCCCTGAACCTGTACCCTTCCATAAACTCCCTGTCTCACTGGAACGTACCAATGCAGAACTCCACACAAATATGACATGAACCTGTACCCTCTATAACCTCCCTTTCTCACTGGAAAGTACCTCTGCAGAACTCCACACAAATATGCCCTGAAGTTGTACCCCTCCATAACCTCCCTGTCTCACTGGAACGTACCAATGCAGAACTCCACACAAATATGCCCTGAACCAGTACCCTCCATAAACTCTCAGTCTCACTGGGAAGTACCAATGCAGAACTCCACACAAATATGCCCTGAATCTGTACACTCCATAACGTCATTATCTCACTGGAAAGTACCAATGCAGAACTCCCCACAAATATGTCCTGAACCTGTACCCCTCCATAACCTTCTTGTCTCACTGGAACGTACCAATGCAGAACTCCACACAAATATGCCCTGAACCTCTACCCTCCATATCCTCCCTGTCTCACAGGAACGTACCAATACAGAATTCCACACAAATATGCCATGAACCTGTACCATCTATAACCACCCTGACTCACTGGAACGTCCCACTGCAGAACTCCACACAAATATGCCATGAACCTGTACCCTCTATAACCACCCTGTCTCACTGGAACGTACCACTGCAGAACTCCACACAAATATGCCCTGAACCTGTACCATCCATAACCACCGTGTCTCACTGGAACGTACCAATGCAGAACTGCACACAAATATGCCCTGATCCTGTACCCTCCATAACCTCCCTGTCTCACTGGAACGTACCATTGCAGAACACCACACAAATATGCCCTGAACCTGTACCCCTCCATAAACTCCCAGTGATACAGGCACGTACCAGCGCAGAACTCCACACAAATATACCCTGAACATTTACCCTCCATAACCTCCCTGTCTCACTGGAACGTACCAATGCAGAACTCCACACAAATATGACCTGAATCTGTACCCCTCCATAACCTCCCTGTCTCACAGGAACGTACCAGTGCAGAACTCCACACAAATATGCCCTGAACCTCTACCCTCCATATCCTCCCTGTCTCACAGGAACGTAACAATACAGAATTCCACACAAATATGCCCTGAACCTGTACCCGCCCATAACCTCCTTGTCTCACTGGAACGTACCAATGCAGAACTCAACACAAATATGCCCTGAACCTGTACCCCTGCATTACCTCCCTGTTTCACTGGAACACACCAATGCCAAACTCCACTCAAATATGCACTGAACCTGTACCCTGCAAAACCTCCCTGTCTCACTGGAACGTACCATTGCAGAACACCAGACAAATATGCCCTAAACCTGTACCACTCCATAACCTCCCTGTCTCACTGGAACGTCCCACTGCAGAACTCCACACAAATATGCCATGAACATGTACCCTCCATAACCTCCCTGTCTCACTTGAAAGTACCAATGCAGAACTCCACACAAATATGCCCTGAACCTGTACACTCAATAAAGTCATTGTCTCTCTGGAAAGTACCAATGCAGAGCTCCCCACAAATATGCCCTGAACCTGTACCCCTCCATAACCTTCCTGTCTCACTGGAACGTACCATTGCAGAACACCAGACAAATATGCCCTGAACCTGTACCACTCCATAACCTCCCTGTCTCACTGGAACGTACCAATGCAGAACTCCACACAAATATGCCCTAAACCCTTAACCGTCCATAAACTCCCTGTCTCACTGGAACGTCCCACTGCAGAACTCCACACAAATATGCCATGAACCTGTACCATCTATAACCACCCTGACTCACTGGAACGTCCCACTGCAGAACTCCACACAAATATGCCATGAACCTGTACCCTCTATAACCACCCTGTCTCACTGGAACGTACCACTGCAGAACTCCACACAAATATGCCCTGAACCTGTACCATCCATAACCACCGTGTCTCACTGGAACGTACCAATGCAGAACTTCACACAAATATGCCCTGATCCTGTACCCTCCATAACCTCCCTGTCTCACTGGAACGTACCATTGCAGAACACCACACAAATATGCCCTGAACCTGTACCCCTCCATAACCTCCCTGTCAAACTGGAACGTACCAATGCAGAACTCCACACAAATATGCCCTGAACCTTTACCCGTCCATAACATCCCTGTCTCACTGGAACGTCCCACTGCAGAACTCCACACAAATATGCCATGAACCTGTTCCCTCCATAACCTCCCTGTCTCACTGGAACGTACCAATGCAGAACTCCACACAAATATGCCCTGAACCTGTAGCATTCCATAACCTCACTGTCTCACTGGAACGTACCAATGCAGAACTCCACACAAATATGCCCTGAACCTGTACCCCTGCATAACCTCCCTGTTTCACTGGAACGCACCAATGCCAATCTCCACTCAAATATGCCCTGAACCTGTACCCTTCCATAAACTCCCAGTCTCACTGGAACGTACCAATGCAGAACTCCACACAAATATGACATGAACCTGTACCCTCTATAACCTCCCTGTCTCACTGGAAAGTACCACTGCAGAACTCCACACAAATATGCCCTGAAGCTGTACCCCTCCATAACCTCCCTGTCTCACTGGAACGTACCAATGCAGAACTCCACACAAATATGCCCTGAACCAGTACCCTCCATAAACTCCCAGTCTCACTGGGAAGTACCAATGCAGAACTCCACACAAATATGCCCTGAATCTGTACACTCCATAACGTCATTATCTCACTGGAAAGTACCAATGCAGAACTCCCCACAAATATGTCCTGAACCTGTACCCCTCCATAACCTTCTTGTCTCACTGGAACGTACCAATGCAGAACTCCACACAAATATGCCCTGAACCTCTACCCTCCATATCCTCCCTGTCTCACAGGAACGTACCAATACAGAATTCCACAGAAATATGCCATGAACCTGTTCCCTCTATAACCACCCTGTCTCACTGGAACGTACCACTGCAGAACTCCACACAAATATGTCCTGAACCTGTACCATCCATAACCACCGTGTCTCACTGGAACGTACCAATGCAGAACTTCACACAAATATGCCCTGATCCTGTACCCTCCATAACCTCCCTGTCTCACTGGAACGTACCATTGCAGAACACCACACAAATATGCCCTGAACCTGTACCCCTCCATAACCTCCCTGTCAAACTGGAACGTACCAATGCAGAACTCCACACAAATATGCCCTGAACCTTTACCCTCCATAACCTCCCTGTCTCACTGGAACGTACCAATGCAGAACTCCACACAAATATGACCTGAATCTGTACCCCTCCATAAACTCCCTGTCTCACAGGAACGTACCAGTGCAGAACTCCACACAAATATGCCCTGAACCTCTACCCTCCATATCCTCCCTGTCTCACAGGAACGTACCAATACAGAATTCCACACAAATATGCCCTGAACCTGTACCCGCCCATAACCTCCTTGTCTCACTGGAACGTACCAATGCAGAACTCAACACAAATATGCCCTGAACCTGTACCCCTGCATAACCTCCCTGTTTCACTGGAACACACCAATGCCAAACTCCACTCAAATATGCACTGAACCTGTACCCTGCAAAACCTCCCTGTCTCACTGGAACGTACCATTGCAGAACACCAGACAAATATGCCCTAAACCTGTACCACTCCATAACCTCCCTGTCTCACTGGAACGTACCAATGCAGAACTCCACACAAATATGCCCTGAACCTGTAACCGTCCGTAAACTCCCTGTCTCACTGGAACGTCCCACTGCAGAACTCCACACAAATATGACATGAACCTGTACCCTCTATAACCTCCCTGTCTCACTGGAAAGTACCAATGCAGAACTCCACACAAATATGCCCTGAACCTGAACCCATCCATAACCACCCTGTCTCACTGGAACGTACCACTACAGAACTCCACACAAATATGCCCTGAACCTTTACCCTCCATAACCTCCCTGTCTCACTGGAACGTACCATTGCAGAACACCACACAAATATGCCCTGAACCTGTACACCTCCATAACCTCCCTGTCAAACTGGAACGTACCAATGCAGAACTCCACACAAATATGACCTGAATCTGTACCCCTCCATAACCTCCCTGTCTCACAGGAACGTACCAGTGCAGAACTCCACACAAATATGCCCTGAACCTCTACCCTCCATATCCTCCCTGTCTCACAGGAACGTACCAATACAGAATTCCACACAAATATGCCCTGAACCTGTACCCGCCCATAACCTCCTTGTCTCACTGGAACGTACCAATGCAGAACTCAACACAAATATGCCCTGAACCTGTACCCCTGCATAACCTCCCTGTTTCACTGGAACACACCAATGCCAAACTCCACTCAAATATGCACTGAACCTGTACCCTGCAAAACCTCCCTGTCTCACTGGAACGTACCATTGCAGAACACCAGACAAATATGCCCTAAACCTGTACCACTCCATAACCTCCCTGTCTGACTGGAACGTACCAATGCAGAACTCCACACAAATATGCCCTGAACCTGTAACCGTCCGTAAACTCCCTGTCTCACTGGAACGTCCCACTGCAGAACTCCACACAAATATGACATAAACCTGTACCCTCTATAACCTCCCTGTCTTACTGGAAAGTACCATTGCAGAACTCCACACAAATATGCCCTGAACCTGTACCCATCCATAACCACCCTGTCTCACTGGAACGTACCATTGCAGAACGCCACACAAATATGCCCTGAACCTGTACCCTCCATAACCTCCCTGTCTCACTGGAATGTACCAAGGCAGAACTCCACACAAATATGCCCTGAACCTGTACACTCCATATCCTCCCTGTCTCACTGGAAAGTTCCATTGCAGAACACCACACAAATATGTCCTGAACCTGTACCCGTCCATAAACTCCCTGTCTCACTGGAACGTCCCACTGCAGAACTCCACACAAATATGCCATGAACATGTACCCTCCATAACCTCCCTGTCTCACTTGAAAGTACCAATGCAGAACTCCACACAAATATGCCCTGAACCTGTACACTCCATAACCTCACTGTCTCACTGGAACGTACCAATGCAGAACTCCACTCAAATATGCCCTGAACCTGTACCCTACAAAACCTCCCTGTCTCACTGGAACGTACCATTGCAGAACACCAGACAAATATGCCCTGAACCTGTACCACTCCATAACCTCCCTGTCTCACTGGAACGTACCAATGCAGAACTCCACACAAATATGCCCTAAACCTGTACCACTCCATAACCTCCCTGTCTCACTGGAACGTACCAATGCAGAACTCCACACAAATATGCCCTAAACCCTTAACCGTCCATAAACTCCCTGTCTCACTGGAACGTCCCACTGCAGAACTCCACACAAATATGCCATGAACCTGTACCATCTATAACCACCCTGACTCACTGGAACGTCCCACTGCAGAACTCCACACAAATATGCCATGAACCTGTACCCTTTATAACCACCCTGTCTCACTGGAACGTACCACTGCAGAACTCCACACAAATATGCCCTGAACCTGTACCATCCATAACCACCGTGTCTCACTGGAACGTACCAATGCAGAACTTCACACAAATATGCCCTGATCCTGTACCCTCCATAACCTCCCTGTCTCACTGGAACGTACCATTGCAGAACACCACACAAATATGCCCTGAACCTGTACCCCTCCATAACCTCCCTGTCAAACTGGAACGTACCAATGCAGAACACCACACAAATATGCCCTGAACCTGTACCCGTCCATAAACTCCCTGTCTCACTGGAACGTCCCACTGCAGAACTCCACACAAATATGCCATGAACCTGTACCATCTATAACCACCCTGACTCACTGGAACGTCCCACTGCAGAACTCCACACAAATATGCCATGAACCTGTACCCTCTATAACCACCCTGTCTCACTGGAACGTACCACTGCAGAACTCCACACAAATATGCCCTGAACCTGTACCATCCATAACCACCGTGTCTCACTGGAACGGACCAATGCAGAACTGCACACAAATATGCCCTGATCCTGTACCCTCCATAACCTCCCTGTCTCACTGGAACGTACCATTGCAGAACACCACACAAATATGCCCTGAACCTGTACCCCTCCATAAACTCCCAGTGATACAGGCACGTACCAGCGCAGAACTCCACACAAATATACCCTGAACATTTACCCTCCATAACCTCCCTGTCTCACTGGAACGTACCAATGCAGAACTCCACACAAATATGACGTGAATCTGTACCCCTCCATAACCTCCCTGTCTCACAGGAACGTACCAGTGCAGAACTCCACACAAATATGCCCTGAACCTCTACCCTCCATATCCTCCCTGTCTCACAGGAACGTAACAATACAGAATTCCACACAAATATGCCCTGAACCTGTACCCGCCCATAACCTCCTTGTCTCACTGGAACGTACCAATGCAGAACTCAACACAAATATGCCCTGAACCTGTACCCCTGCATTACCTCCCTGTTTCACTGGAACACACCAATGCCAAACTCCACTCAAATATGCACTGAACCTGTACCCTGCAAAACCTCCCTGTCTCACTGGAACGTACCATTGCAGAACACCAGACAAATATGCCCTAAACCTGTACCACTCCATAACCTCCCTGTCTCACTGGAACGTCCCACTGCAGAACTCCACACAAATATGCCATGAACATGTACCCTCCATAACCTCCCTGTCTCACTTGAAAGTACCAATGCAGAACTCCACACAAATATGCCCTGAACCTGTACACTCAATAAAGTCATTGTCTCACTGGAAAGTACCAATGCAGAGCTCCCCACAAATATGCCCTGAACCTGTACCCCTCCATAACCTTCCTGTCTCACTGGAACGTACCATTGCAGAACACCAGACAAATATGCCCTGAACCTGTACCACTCCATAACCTCCCTGTCTCACTGGAACGTACCAATGCAGAACTCCACACAAATATGCCCTAAACCCTTAACCGTCCATAAACTCCCTGTCTCACTGGAACGTCCCACTGCAGAACTCCACACAAATATGCCATGAACCTGTACCATCTATAACCACCCTGACTCACTGGAACGTCCCACTGCAGAACTCCACACAAATATGCCATGAACCTGTACCCTCTATAACCACCCTGTCTCACTGGAACGTACCACTGCAGAACTCCACACAAATATGCCCTGAACCTGTACCATCCATAACCACCGTGTCTCACTGGAACGTACCAATGCAGAACTTCACACAAATATGCCCTGATCCTGTACCCTCCATAACCTCCCTGTCTCACTGGAACGTACCATTGCAGAACACCACACAAATATGCCCTGAACCTGTACCCCTCCATAACCTCCCTGTCAAACTGGAACGTACCAATGCAGAACTCCACACAAATATGCCCTGAACCTTTACCCGTCCATAACATCCCTGTCTCACTGGAACGTCCCACTGCAGAACTCCACACAAATATGCCATGAACCTGTTCCCTCCATAACCTCCCTGTCTCACTGGAACGTACCAATGCAGAACTCCACACAAATATGCCCTGAACCTGTAGCATTCCATAACCTCACTGTCTCACTGGAACGTACCAATGCAGAACTCCACACAAATATGCCCTGAACCTGTACCCCTGCATAACCTCCCTGTTTCACTGGAACGCACCAATGCCAATCTCCACTCAAATATGCCCTGAACCTGTACCCTTCCATAAACTCCCTGTCTCACTGGAACGTACCAATGCAGAACTCCACACAAATATGACATGAACCTGTACCCTCTATAACCTCCCTGTCTCACTGGAAAGTACCACTGCAGAACTCCACACAAATATGCCCTGAAGCTGTACCCCTCCATAACCTCCCTGTCTCACTGGAACGTACCAATGCAGAACTCCACACAAATATGCCCTGAACCAGTACCCTCCATAAACTCCCAGTCTCACTGGGAAGTACCAATGCAGAACTCCACACAAATATGCCCTGAATCTGTACACTCCATAACGTCATTATCTCACTGGAAAGTACCAATGCAGAACTCCCCACAAATATGTCCTGAACCTGTACCCCTCCATAACCTTCTTGTCTCACTGGAACGTACCAATGCAGAACTCCACACAAATATGCCCTGAACCTCTACCCTCCATATCCTCCCTGTCTCACAGGAACGTACCAATACAGAATTCCACACAAATATGCCATGAACCTGTACCATCTATAACCACCCTGACTCACTGGAACGTCCCACTGCAGAACTCCACACAAATATGCCATGAACCTGTACCCTCTATAACCACCCTGTCTCACTGGAACGTACCACTGCAGAACTCCACACAAATATGCCCTGAACCTGTACCATCCATAACCACCGTGTCACACTGGAACGTACCAATGCAGAACTGCACACAAATATGCCCTGATCCTGTACCCTCCATAACCTCCCTGTCTCACTGGAACGTACCATTGCAGAACACCACACAAATATGCCCTGAACCTGTACCCCTCCATAAACTCCCAGTGATACAGGCACGTACCAGCGCAGAACTCCACACAAATATACCCTGAACATTTACCCTCCATAACCTCCCTGTCTCACTGGAACGTACCAATGCAGAACTCCACACAAATATGACCTGAATCTGTACCCCTCCATAACCTCCCTGTCTCACAGGAACGTACCAGTGCAGAACTCCACACAAATATGCCCTGAACCTCTACCCTCCATATCCTCCCTGTCTCACAGGAACGTAACAATACAGAATTCCACACAAATATGCCCTGAACCTGTACCCGCCCATAACCTCCTTGTCTCACTGGAACGTACCAATGCAGAACTCAACACAAATATGCCCTGAACCTGTACCCCTGCATTACCTCCCTGTTTCACTGGAACACACCAATGCCAAACTCCACTCAAATATGCACTGAACCTGTACCCTGCAAAACCTCCCTGTCTCACTGGAACGTACCATTGCAGAACACCAGACAAATATGCCCTAAACCTGTACCACTCCATAACCTCCCTGTCTCACTGGAACGTCCCACTGCAGAACTCCACACAAATATGCCATGAACATGTACCCTCCATAACCTCCCTGTCTCACTTGAAAGTACCAATGCAGAACTCCACACAAATATGCCCTGAACCTGTACACTCAATAAAGTCATTGTCTCACTGGAAAGTACCAATGCAGAGCTCCCCACAAATATGCCCTGAACCTGTACCCCTCCATAACCTTCCTGTCTCACTGGAACGTACCATTGCAGAACACCAGACAAATATGCCCTGAACCTGTACCACTCCATAACCTCCCTGTCTCACTGGAACGTACCAATGCAGAACTCCACACAAATATGCCCTAAACCCTTAACCGTCCATAAACTCCCTGTCTCACTGGAACGTCCCACTGCAGAACTCCACACAAATATGCCATGAACCTGTACCATCTATAACCACCCTGACTCACTGGAACGTCCCACTGCAGAACTCCACACAAATATGCCATGAACCTGTACCCTCTATAACCACCCTGTCTCACTGGAACGTACCACTGCAGAACTCCACACAAATATGCCCTGAACCTGTACCATCCATAACCACCGTGTCTCACTGGAACGTACCAATGCAGAACTTCACACAAATATGCCCTGATCCTGTACCCTCCATAACCTCCCTGTCTCACTGGAACGTACCATTGCAGAACACCACACAAATATGCCCTGAACCTGTACCCCTCCATAACCTCCCTGTCAAACTGGAACGTACCAATGCAGAACTCCACACAAATATGCCCTGAACCTTTACCCGTCCATAACATCCCTGTCTCACTGGAACGTCCCACTGCAGAACTCCACACAAATATGCCATGAACCTGTTCCCTCCATAACCTCCCTGTCTCACTGGAACGTACCAATGCAGAACTCCACACAAATATGCCCTGAACCTGTAGCATTCCATAACCTCACTGTCTCACTGGAACGTACCAATGCAGAACTCCACACAAATATGCCCTGAACCTGTACCCCTGCATAACCTCCCTGTTTCACTGGAACGCACCAATGCCAATCTCCACTCAAATATGCCCTGAACCTGTACCCTTCCATAAACTCCCTGTCTCACTGGAACGTACCAATGCAGAACTCCACACAAATATGACATGAACCTGTACCCTCTATAACCTCCCTGTCTCACTGGAAAGTACCACTGCAGAACTCCACACAAATATGCCCTGAAGCTGTACCCCTCCATAACCTCCCTGTCTCACTGGAACGTACCAATGCAGAACTCCACACAAATATGCCCTGAACCAGTACCCTCCATAAACTCCCAGTCTCACTGGGAAGTACCAATGCAGAACTCCACACAAATATGCCCTGAATCTGTACACTCCATAACGTCATTATCTCACTGGAAAGTACCAATGCAGAACTCCCCACAAATATGTCCTGAACCTGTACCCCTCCATAACCTTCTTGTCTCACTGGAACGTACCAATGCAGAACTCCACACAAATATGCCCTGAACCTCTACCCTCCATATCCTCCCTGTCTCACAGGAACGTACCAATACAGAATTCCACAGAAATATGCCATGAACCTGTTCCCTCTATAACCACCCTGTCTCACTGGAACGTACCACTGCAGAACTCCACACAAATATGTCCTGAACCTGTACCATCCATAACCACCGTGTCTCACTGGAACGTACCAATGCAGAACTTCACACAAATATGCCCTGATCCTGTACCCTCCATAACCTCCCTGTCTCACTGGAACGTACCATTGCAGAACACCACACAAATATGCCCTGAACCAGTACCCCTCCATAACCTCCCTGTCAAACTGGAACGTACCAATGCAGAACTCCACACAAATATGCCCTGAACCTTTACCCTCCATAACCTCCCTGTCTCACTGGAACGTACCAATGCAGAACTCCACACAAATATGACCTGAATCTGTACCCCTCCATAACCTCCCTGTCTCACAGGAACGTACCAGTGCAGAACTCCACACAAATATGCCCTGAACCTCTACCCTCCATATCCTCCCTGTCTCACAGGAACGTACCAATACAGAATTCCACACAAATATGCCCTGAACCTGTACCCGCCCATAACCTCCTTGTCTCACTGGAACGTACCAATGCAGAACTCAACACAAATATGCCCTGAACCTGTACCCCTGCATAACCTCCCTGTTTCACTGGAACACACCAATGCCAAACTCCACTCAAATATGCACTGAACCTGTACCCTGCAAAACCTCCCTGTCTCACTGGAACGTACCATTGCAGAACACCAGACAAATATGCCCTAAACCTGTACCACTCCATAACCTCCCTGTCTCACTGGAACGTACCAATGCAGAACTCCACACAAATATGCCCTGAACCTGTAACCGTCCGTAAACTCCCTGTCTCACTGGAACGTCCCACTGCAGAACTCCACACAAATATGACATGAACCTGTACCCTCTATAACCTCCCTGTCTCACTGGAAAGTACCAATGCAGAACTCCACACAAATATGCCCTGAACCTGAACCCATCCATAACCACGCTGTCTCACTGGAACGTACCACTACAGAACTCCACACAAATATGCCCTGAACCTTTACCCTCCATAACCTCCCTGTCTCACTGGAACGTACCATTGCAGAACACCACACAAATATGCCCTGAACCTGTACACCTCCATAACCTCCCTGTCAAACTGGAACGTACCAATGCAGAACTCCACACAAATATGACCTGAATCTGTACCCCTCCATAACCTCCCTGTCTCACAGGAACGTACCAGTGCAGAACTCCACACAAATATGCCCTGAACCTCTACCCTCCATATCCTCCCTGTCTCACAGGAACGTACCAATACAGAATTCCACACAAATATGCCCTGAACCTGTACCCGCCCATAACCTCCTTGTCTCACTGGAACGTACCAATGCAGAACTCAACACAAATATGCCCTGAACCTGTACCCCTGCATAACCTCCCTGTTTCACTGGAACACACCAATGCCAAACTCCACTCAAATATGCACTGAACCTGTACCCTGCAAAACCTCCCTGTCTCACTGGAACGTACCATTGCAGAACACCAGACAAATATGCCCTAAACCTGTACCACTCCATAACCTCCCTGTCTGACTGGAACGTACCAATGCAGAACTCCACACAAATATGCCCTGAACCTGTAACCGTCCGTAAACTCCCTGTCTCACTGGAACGTCCCACTGCAGAACTCCACACAAATATGACATAAACCTGTACCCTCTATAACCTCCCTGTCTTACTGGAAAGTACCATTGCAGAACTCCACACAAATATGCCCTGAACCTGTACCCATCCATAACCACCCTGTCTCACTGGAACGTACCATTGCAGAACGCCACACAAATATGCCCTGAACCTGTACCCTCCATAACCTCCCTGTCTCACTGGAATGTACCAAGGCAGAACTCCACACAAATATGCCCTGAACCTGTACACTCCATATCCTCCCTGTCTCACTGGAAAGTTCCATTGCAGAACACCACACAAATATGTCCTGAACCTGTACCCGTCCATAAACTCCCTGTCTCACTGGAACGTCCCACTGCAGAACTCCACACAAATATGCCATGAACATGTACCCTCCATAACCTCCCTGTCTCACTTGAAAGTACCAATGCAGAACTCCACACAAATATGCCCTGAACCTGTACACTCCATAACCTCACTGTCTCACTGGAACGTACCAATGCAGAACTCCACTCAAATATGCCCTGAACCTGTACCCTACAAAACCTCCCTGTCTCACTGGAACGTACCATTGCAGAACACCAGACAAATATGCCCTGAACCTGTACCACTCCATAACCTCCCTGTCTCACTGGAACGTACCAATGCAGAACTCCACACAAATATGCCCTAAACCTGTACCACTCCATAACCTCCCTGTCTCACTGGAACGTACCAATGCAGAACTCCACACAAATATGACATGAACCTGTACCCTCTATAACCTCCCTGTCTCACTGGAAAGTACCACTGCAGAACTCCACACAAATATGCCCTGAAGCTGTACCCCTCCATAACCTCCCTGTCTCACTGGAACGTACCAATGCAGAACTCCACACAAATATGCCCTGAACCAGTACCCTCCATAAACTCCCAGTCTCACTGGGAAGTACCAATGCAGAACTCCACACAAATATGCCCTGAATCTGTACACTCCATAACGTCATTATCTCACTGGAAAGTACCAATGCAGAAATCCCCACAAATATGTCCTGAACCTGTACCCCTCCATAACCTTCTTGTCTCACTGGAACGTACCAATGCAGAACTCCACACAAATATGCCCTGAACCTCTACCCTCCATATCCTCCCTGTCTCACAGGAACGTACCAATACAGAATTCCACACAAATATGCCATGAACCTGTACCATCTATAACCACCCTGACTCACTGGAACGTCCCACTGCAGAACTCCACACAAATATGCCATGAACCTGTACCCTCTATAACCACCCTGTCTCACTGGAACGTACCACTGCAGAACTCCACACAAATATGCCCTGAACCTGTACCATCCATAACCACCGTGTCACACTGGAACGTACCAATGCAGAACTGCACACAAATATGCCCTGATCCTGTACCCTCCATAACCTCCCTGTCTCACTGGAACGTACCATTGCAGAACACCACACAAATATGCCCTGAACCTGTACCCCTCCATAAACTCCCAGTGATACAGGCACGTACCAGCGCAGAACTCCACACAAATATACCCTGAACATTTACCCTCCATAACCTCCCTGTCTCACTGGAACGTACCAATGCAGAACTCCACACAAATATGACCTGAATCTGTACCCCTCCATAACCTCCCTGTCTCACAGGAACGTACCAGTGCAGAACTCCACACAAATATGCCCTGAACCTCTACCCTCCATATCCTCCCTGTCTCACAGGAACGTAACAATACAGAATTCCACACAAATATGCCCTGAACCTGTACCCGCCCATAACCTCCTTGTCTCACTGGAACGTACCAATGCAGAACTCAACACAAATATGCCCTGAACCTGTACCCCTGCATTACCTCCCTGTTTCACTGGAACACACCAATGCCAAACTCCACTCAAATATGCACTGAACCTGTACCCTGCAAAACCTCCCTGTCTCACTGGAACGTACCATTGCAGAACACCAGACAAATATGCCCTAAACCTGTACCACTCCATAACCTCCCTGTCTCACTGGAACGTCCCACTGCAGAACTCCACACAAATATGCCATGAACATGTACCCTCCATAACCTCCCTGTCTCACTTGAAAGTACCAATGCAGAACTCCACACAAATATGCCCTGAACCTGTACACTCAATAAAGTCATTGTCTCACTGGAAAGTACCAATGCAGAGCTCCCCACAAATATGCCCTGAACCTGTACCCCTCCATAACCTTCCTGTCTCACTGGAACGTACCATTGCAGAACACCAGACAAATATGCCCTGAACCTGTACCACTCCATAACCTCCCTGTCTCACTGGAACGTACCAATGCAGAACTCCACACAAATATGCCCTAAACCCTTAACCGTCCATAAACTCCCTGTCTCACTGGAACGTCCCACTGCAGAACTCCACACAAATATGCCATGAACCTGTACCATCTATAACCACCCTGACTCACTGGAACGTCCCACTGCAGAACTCCACACAAATATGCCATGAACCTGTACCCTCTATAACCACCCTGTCTCACTGGAACGTACCACTGCAGAACTCCACACAAATATGCCCTGAACCTGTACCATCCATAACCACCGTGTCTCACTGGAACGTACCAATGCAGAACTTCACACAAATATGCCCTGATCCTGTACCCTCCATAACCTCCCTGTCTCACTGGAACGTACCATTGCAGAACACCACACAAATATGCCCTGAACCTGTACCCCTCCATAACCTCCCTGTCAAACTGGAACGTACCAATGCAGAACTCCACACAAATATGCCCTGAACCTTTACCCGTCCATAACATCCCTGTCTCACTGGAACGTCCCACTGCAGAACTCCACACAAATATGCCATGAACCTGTTCCCTCCATAACCTCCCTGTCTCACTGGAACGTACCAATGCAGAACTCCACACAAATATGCCCTGAACCTGTAGCATTCCATAACCTCACTGTCTCACTGGAACGTACCAATGCAGAACTCCACACAAATATGCCCTGAACCTGTACCCCTGCATAACCTCCCTGTTTCACTGGAACGCACCAATGCCAATCTCCACTCAAATATGCCCTGAACCTGTACCCTTCCATAAACTCCCTGTCTCACTGGAACGTACCAATGCAGAACTCCACACAAATATGACATGAACCTGTACCCTCTATAACCTCCCTGTCTCACTGGAAAGTACCACTGCAGAACTCCACACAAATATGCCCTGAAGCTGTACCCCTCCATAACCTCCCTGTCTCACTGGAACGTACCAATGCAGAACTCCACACAAATATGCCCTGAACCAGTACCCTCCATAAACTCCCAGTCTCACTGGGAAGTACCAATGCAGAACTCCACACAAATATGCCCTGAATCTGTACACTCCATAACGTCATTATCTCACTGGAAAGTACCAATGCAGAACTCCCCACAAATATGTCCTGAACCTGTACCCCTCCATAACCTTCTTGTCTCACTGGAACGTACCAATGCAGAACTCCACACAAATATGCCCTGAACCTCTACCCTCCATATCCTCCCTGTCTCACAGGAACGTACCAATACAGAATTCCACAGAAATATGCCATGAACCTGTTCCCTCTATAACCACCCTGTCTCACTGGAACGTACCACTGCAGAACTCCACACAAATATGTCCTGAACCTGTACCATCCATAACCACCGTGTCTCACTGGAACGTACCAATGCAGAACTTCACACAAATATGCCCTGATCCTGTACCCTCCATAACCTCCCTGTCTCACTGGAACGTACCATTGCAGAACACCACACAAATATGCCCTGAACCAGTACCCCTCCATAACCTCCCTGTCAAACTGGAACGTACCAATGCAGAACTCCACACAAATATGCCCTGAACCTTTACCCTCCATAACCTCCCTGTCTCACTGGAACGTACCAATGCAGAACTCCACACAAATATGACCTGAATCTGTACCCCTCCATAACCTCCCTGTCTCACAGGAACGTACCAGTGCAGAACTCCACACAAATATGCCCTGAACCTCTACCCTCCATATCCTCCCTGTCTCACAGGAACGTACCAATACAGAATTCCACACAAATATGCCCTGAACCTGTACCCGCCCATAACCTCCTTGTCTCACTGGAACGTACCAATGCAGAACTCAACACAAATATGCCCTGAACCTGTACCCCTGCATAACCTCCCTGTTTCACTGGAACACACCAATGCCAAACTCCACTCAAATATGCACTGAACCTGTACCCTGCAAAACCTCCCTGTCTCACTGGAACGTACCATTGCAGAACACCAGACAAATATGCCCTAAACCTGTACCACTCCATAACCTCCCTGTCTCACTGGAACGTACCAATGCAGAACTCCACACAAATATGCCCTGAACCTGTAACCGTCCGTAAACTCCCTGTCTCACTGGAACGTCCCACTGCAGAACTCCACACAAATATGACATGAACCTGTACCCTCTATAACCTCCCTGTCTCACTGGAAAGTACCAATGCAGAACTCCACACAAATATGCCCTGAACCTGAACCCATCCATAACCACGCTGTCTCACTGGAACGTACCACTACAGAACTCCACACAAATATGCCCTGAACCTTTACCCTCCATAACCTCCCTGTCTCACTGGAACGTACCATTGCAGAACACCACACAAATATGCCCTGAACCTGTACACCTCCATAACCTCCCTGTCAAACTGGAACGTACCAATGCAGAACTCCACACAAATATGACCTGAATCTGTACCCCTCCATAACCTCCCTGTCTCACAGGAACGTACCAGTGCAGAACTCCACACAAATATGCCCTGAACCTCTACCCTCCATATCCTCCCTGTCTCACAGGAACGTACCAATACAGAATTCCACACAAATATGCCCTGAACCTGTACCCGCCCATAACCTCCTTGTCTCACTGGAACGTACCAATGCAGAACTCAACACAAATATGCCCTGAACCTGTACCCCTGCATAACCTCCCTGTTTCACTGGAACACACCAATGCCAAACTCCACTCAAATATGCACTGAACCTGTACCCTGCAAAACCTCCCTGTCTCACTGGAACGTACCATTGCAGAACACCAGACAAATATGCCCTAAACCTGTACCACTCCATAACCTCCCTGTCTGACTGGAACGTACCAATGCAGAACTCCACACAAATATGCCCTGAACCTGTAACCGTCCGTAAACTCCCTGTCTCACTGGAACGTCCCACTGCAGAACTCCACACAAATATGACATAAACCTGTACCCTCTATAACCTCCCTGTCTTACTGGAAAGTACCATTGCAGAACTCCACACAAATATGCCCTGAACCTGTACCCATCCATAACCACCCTGTCTCACTGGAACGTACCATTGCAGAACGCCACACAAATATGCCCTGAACCTGTACCCTCCATAACCTCCCTGTCTCACTGGAATGTACCAAGGCAGAACTCCACACAAATATGCCCTGAACCTGTACACTCCATATCCTCCCTGTCTCACTGGAAAGTTCCATTGCAGAACACCACACAAATATGTCCTGAACCTGTACCCGTCCATAAACTCCCTGTCTCACTGGAACGTCCCACTGCAGAACTCCACACAAATATGCCATGAACATGTACCCTCCATAACCTCCCTGTCTCACTTGAAAGTACCAATGCAGAACTCCACACAAATATGCCCTGAACCTGTACACTCCATAACCTCACTGTCTCACTGGAACGTACCAATGCAGAACTCCACTCAAATATGCCCTGAACCTGTACCCTACAAAACCTCCCTGTCTCACTGGAACGTACCATTGCAGAACACCAGACAAATATGCCCTGAACCTGTACCACTCCATAACCTCCCTGTCTCACTGGAACGTACCAATGCAGAACTCCACACAAATATGCCCTAAACCTGTACCACTCCATAACCTCCCTGTCTCACTGGAACGTACCAATGCAGAACTCCACACAAATATGCCCTAAACCCTTAACAGTCCATAAACTCCCTGTCTCACTGGAACGTCCCACTGCAGAACTCCACACAAATATGCCATGAACCTGTACCATCTATAACCACCCTGACTCACTGGAACGTCCCACTGCAGAACTCCACACAAATATGCCATGAACCTGTACCCTTTATAACCACCCTGTCTCACTGGAACGTACCACTGCAGAACTCCACACAAATATGCCCTGAACCTGTACCATCCATAACCACCGTGTCTCACTGGAACGTACCAATGCAGAACTTCACACATATATGCCCTGATCCTGTAACCTCCATAACCTCCCTGTCTCACTGGAACGTACCATTGCAGAACACCACACAAATATGCCCTGAACCTGTACCCCTCCATAACCTCCCTGTCAAACTGGAACGTACCAATGCAGAACTCCACACAAATATGCCCTGAACCTTTACCCGTCCATAACATCCCTGTCTCACTGGAACGTCCCACTGCAGAACTCCACACAAATATGCCATGAACCTGTTCCCTCCATAACCTCCCTGTCTCACTGGAACGTACCAATGCAGAACTCCACACAAATTTGCCCTGAACCTGTACCCCTCCCCCTCCATAACCTCCCTGTCTCACTGGAACGTACCAATGCAGAACTCCACACAAATATGCCCTGAACCTGTAGCACTCCATAACCTCACTGTCTCACTGGAACGTACCAATGCAGAACTCCACACAAATATGCCCTGAACCTGTACCCCTGCATAACCTCCCTGTTTCACTGGAACGCACCAATGCCAATCTCCACTCAAATATGCCCTGAACCTGTACCCTTCCATAAACTCCCTGTCTCACTGGAACGTACCAATGCAGAACTCCACACAAATATGACATGAACCTGTACCCTCTATAACCTCCTTGTCTCACTGGAAAGCACCAATGCAGAACACCACACAAATATGCCCTGAACCTGTACCCGTCCATAACCTCCCTGTCTCACTGGAAAGTACCAATGACGAACTCCACACAAATATGCCCTGAACCTGTACACTCCATAACGTCATTATCTCACTGGAAAGTACCAATGCAGAACTCCACTCAAATATGACCTGAACCTGTACCCCTCCATAACCTTCCTGTCTCACTGGAACGTACCAATGCAGAACTCCAAACAAATATGCCCTGAACCTGTACCCCTCCATAACCTCCCAGTCACACTGGAACGTACCAACGCAGAACTCCACAAAAATATACCCTGAACATGTACCCTCCATAACCTTCCTGTCTCACTGGAACGTACCAATGCAGAACTCCACACAAATATGCCCTGAACCTCTACCCTCCATATCCTCCCTGTCTCACAGGAACGTACCAATACAGAATTCCACACAAATATGCCCTGAACCAGTACCCTCCATAAACTCCCAGTCTCACTGGGAAGTACCAATGCAGAACTCCACACAAATATGCCCTGAATCTGTACACTCCATAACGTCATTATCTCACTGGAAAGTACCAATGCAGAACTCCCCACAAATATGTCCTGAACCTGTACCCCTCCATAACCTTCTTGTCTCACTGGAACGTACCAATGCAGAACTCCACACAAATATGCCCTGAACCTCTACCCTCCATATCCTCCCTGTCTCACAGGAACGTACCAATACAGAATCTCACAGAAATATGCCATGAACCTGTTCCCTCTATAACCACCCTGTCTCACTGGAACGTACCACTGCAGAACTCCACACAAATATGTCCTGAACCTGTACCATCCATAACCACCGTGTCTCACTGGAACGTACCAATGCAGAACTTCACACAAATATGCCCTGATCCTGTACCCTCCATAACCTCCCTGTCTCACTGGAACGTACCATTGCAGAACACCACACAAATATGCCCTGAACCTGTACCCCTCCATAACCTCCCTGTCAAACTGGAACGTACCAATGCAGAACTCCACACAAATATGCCCTGAACCTTTACCCTCCATAACCTCCCTGTCTCACTGGAACGTACCAATGCAGAACTCCACACAAATATGACCTGAATCTGTACCCCTCCATAACCTCCCTGTCTCACAGGAACGTACCAGTGCAGAACTCCACACAAATATGCCCTGAACCTCTACCCTCCATATCCTCCCTGTCTCACAGGAACGTACCAATACAGAATTCCACACAAATATGCCCTGAACCTGTACCCGCCCATAACCTCCTTGTCTCACTGGAACGTACCAATGCAGAACTCAACACAAATATGCCCTGAACCTGTACCCCTGCATAACCTCCCTGTTTCACTGGAACACACCAATGCCAAACTCCACTCAAATATGCACTGAACCTGTACCCTGCAAAACCTCCCTGTCTCACTGGAACGTACCATTGCAGAACACCAGACAAATATGCCCTAAACCTGTACCACTCCATAACCTCCCTGTCTGACTGGAACGTACCAATGCAGAACTCCACACAAATATGCCCTGAACCTGTAACCGTCCGTAAACTCCCTGTCTCACTGGAACGTCCCACTGCAGAACTCCACACAAATATGACATAAACCTGTACCCTCTATAACCTCCCTGTCTTACTGGAAAGTACCACTACAGAACTCCACACAAATATGCCCTGAACCTGTACCCTCCATAACCTCCCTGTCTCACTGGAATGTACCAAGGCAGAACTCCACACAAATATGCCCTGAACCTGTACACTCCATATCCTCCCTGTCTCACTGGAAAGTTCCATTGCAGAACACCACACAAATATGTCCTGAACCTGTACCCGTCCATAAACTCCCTGTCTCACTGGAACGTCCCACTGCAGAACTCCACACAAATATGCCATGAACATGTACCCTCCATAACCTCCCTGTCTCACTTGAAAGTACCAATGCAGAACTCCACACAAATATGCCCTGAACCTGTACACTCCATAACCTCACTGTCTCACTGGAACGTACCAATGCAGAACTCCACTCAAATATGCCCTGAACCTGTACCCTACAAAACCTCCCTGTCTCACTGGAACGTACCATTGCAGAACACCAGACAAATATGCCCTGAACCTGTACCACTCCATAACCTCCCTGTCTCACTGGAAAGTACCAATGCAGAACTCCACACAAATATGCCCTAAACCTGTACCACTCCATAACCTCCCTGTCAAACTGGAACGTACCAATGCAGAACTCCACACAAATATGCCCTGAACCTTTACCCGTCCATAACATCCCTGTCTCACTGGAACGTCCCACTGCAGAACTCCACACAAATATGCCATGAACCTGTTCCCTCCATAACCTCCCTGTCTCACTGGAACGTACCAATGCAGAACTCCACACAAATTTGCCCTGAACCTGTACCCCTCCCCCTCCATAACCTCCCTGTCTCACTGGAACGTACCAATGCAGAACTCCACACAAATATGCCCTGAACCTGTAGCACTCCATAACCTCACTGTCTCACTGGAACGTACCAATGCAGAACTCCACACAAATATGCCCTGAACCTGTACCCCTGCATAACCTCCCTGTTTCACTGGAACGCACCAATGCCAATCTCCACTCAAATATGCCCTGAACCTGTACCCTTCCATAAACTCCCTGTCTCACTGGAACGTACCAATGCAGAACTCCACACAAATATGACATGAACCTGTACCCTCTATAACCTCCCTGTCTCACTGGAAAGCACCAATGCAGAACACCACACAAATATGCCCTGAACCTGTACCCGTCCATAAC
Source organism: Hemitrygon akajei (assembly GCF_048418815.1). Lineage (NCBI taxonomy): Eukaryota > Metazoa > Chordata > Chondrichthyes > Myliobatiformes > Dasyatidae > Hemitrygon > Hemitrygon akajei. Next base: position 2,022,465 of record NW_027331948.1, read on the forward strand.
CTCCCTGTCCCACTGGAAAGTACCACTGCAGAACTCCACACAAATATGCCCTGAAGCTGTACCCCTCCATAACCTCCCTGTCTCACTGGAACGTACCAATGCAGAACTCCACACAAATATGCCCTGAACCAGTACCCTCCATAACCTCCCAGTCTCACTGGGAAGTACCAATGCAGAACTCCACACAAATTTGCCCTGAACCTGTACCCCTCCATAACCTCCCTGTCTCACTGGAACGTACCAATGCAGAACTCCGCACAAATATGCCATGAACCTGTACCCTCCATAACCTCCCTGTCTCACTTGAAAGTACCAATGCAGAACTCCACACAAATATGCCCTGAACCTGTACACTCCATAACGTCATTATCTCACTGGAAAGTACCAATGCAGAACTCCACTCAAATATGTCCTGAACCTGTACCCCTCCATAACCTTCCTGTCTCACTGGAACGTACCAATGCAGAACTCCAAACAAATATGCCCTGAACCTGTACCCCTCCATAACCTCCCAGTCACACTGGAACGTACCAACGCAGAACTCCACAAAAATATACCCTGAACATGTACCCTCCATAACCTTCCTGTCTCACTGGAACGTACCAATGCAGAACTCCACACAAATATGCCCTGAACCTCTACCCTCCATATCCTCCCTGTCTCACAGGAACGTACCAATACAGAATTCCACACAAATATGCCATGAACCTGTACCCTCTATAACCACCCAGTCTCACTGGAACGTACCACTGCAGAACTCCACACAAATATGCCCTGAACCTGTACCATCCATAACCACCGGGTCTCACTGGAACGTACCAATGCAGAACTTCACACAAATATGCCCTGATCCTGTAACCCTCCATAACCTCCCTGTCTCACTGGAACGTACCATTGCAGAACACCACACAAATATGCCCTGAACCTGTACCCCTCCATAACCTCCCTGTCAAACTGGAACGTACCAATGCAGAACTCCACACAAATATGCCCTGAACCTTTACCCTCCATAACCTCCCTGTCTCACTGGAACGTACCAATGCAGAACTCCACACAAATATGACCTGAATCTGTACCCCTCCATAACCTCCCTGTCTCACAGGAACGTACCAGTTCAGAACTCCACACAAATATGCCCTGAACCTCTACCCTCCATATCCTCCCTGTCTCACAGGAACGTACCAATACAGAATTCCACACAAATATGCCCTGAACCTGTACCCGCCCATAACCTCCTTGTCTCACTGGAACGTACCAATGCAGAACTCAACACAAATATGCCCTGAACCTGTACCCCTGCATAACCTCCCTGTTTCACTGGAACACACCAATGCCAAACTCCACTCAAATATGCACTGAAACTGTACCCTGCAAAACCTCCCTGTCTCACTGGAACGTACCATTGCAGAACACCAGACAAATATGCCCTAAACCTGTACCACTCCATAACCTCCCTGTCTCACTGGAACGTACCAATGCAGAACTCCACACAAATATGCCCTGAACCTGTAACCGTCCGTAAACTCCCTGTCTCACTGGAACGTCCCACTGCAGAACTCCACACAAATATGACATGAACCTGTACCCTCTATAACCTCCCTGTCTCACTGGAAAGTACCAATGCAGAACTCCACACAAATATGCCCTGAACCTGTACCCATCCATAACCACCCTGTCTCACTTGAAAGTACCAATGCAGAACTCCACACAAATATGCCCTGAACCTGTACACTCAATAAAGTCATTGTCTCTCTGGAAAGTACCAATGCAGAGCTCCCCACAAATATGCCCTGAACCTGTACCCCTCCATAACCTTCCTGTCTCACTGGAACGTACCATTGCAGAACACCAGACAAATATGCCCTGAACCTGTACCACTCCATAACCTCCCTGTCTCACTGGAACGTACCAATGCCGAACCCCACACAAATATGCCCTAAACCCTTAACCGTCCATAAACTCCCTGTCTCACTGGAACGTCCCACTGCCGAACTCCACACAAATATGCCATGAACCTGTACCATCTATAACCACCCTGACTCACTGGAACGTCCCACTGCAGAACTCCACACAAATATGCCATGAACCTGTACCCTCTATAACCACCCTGTCTCACTGGAACGTACCACTGCAGAACTTCACACAAATATGCCCTGATCCTGTACCCTCCATAACATTCCTGTCTCACTGGAACGTACCATTGCAGAACACCACACAAATATGCCCTGAAACTGTACCACTCCATAACCTCCCTGTCAAACTGGAACGTACCAATGCAGAACTCCAGACAAATATGCCCTGAACCTTTACCCGTCCATAACCTCCCTGTCTCACTGGAACGTCCCACTGCAGAACTCCACACATATATGCCATGAACTTGTTCCCTCCATAACCTCCCTGTCTCACTGGAACGTACCAATGCAGAACTCCACACAAATTTGCCCTGAACCTGTACCCCTCCCCCTCCATAACCTCCCTGTCTCACTGGAACGTACCAATGCAGAACTCCACACAAATATGCCCTGAACCTGTAGCACTCCATAACCTCCTTGTCTCACTGGAACGTACCAATGCAGAACTCCACACAAATATGCCCTGAACCTGTACCCCTGCATAACCTCCCTGTTTCACTGGAACGCACCAATGCCAATCTCCACTCAAATATGCCCTGAACCTGTACCCTGCAAAACCTCCCTGTCTCACTGGAACGTACCATTGCAGAACACCAGACAAATATGCCCTGAACCTGTACCCTTCCATAAACTCCCTGTCTCACTCGAACGTACCAATGCAGAACTCCACACAAATATGACATGAACCTGTACCCTCTATAACCTCCCTGTCTCACTGGAAAGCAACAATGCAGAACACCACACAAATATGCCCTGAAGCTGTACCCCTCCATAACCTCCCTGTCTCACTGGAACGTACCAATGCAGAACTCCACACAAATATGCCCTGAACCAATACCCTCCATAACCTCCCAGTCTCACTGGGAAGTACCAATGCAGAACTCCACACAAATTTGCCCTGAACCTGTACCCCTCCATAACCTCCCTGTCTCACTGGAACGTACCAATGCAGAACTCCGCACAAATATGCCATTATCCTGTACCCTCAATAACCTCCCTGTCTCACTTGAAAGTACCAATGCAGAACTCCACACAAATATGCCCTGAACCTGTACACTCCATAACGTCATTATCTCACTGGAAAGTTGCAATGCAGAACTCCCCACAAATATGTCCTGAGCCTGTACCCCTCCATAACCTTCCTGTCTCACTGGAACGTACCAATGCAGAACTACAAACAAATATGCCCTGAACCTGTACCCCTCCATAAACTCCCAGTCACACTGGAACGTACCAACGCGGAACTCCACAAAAATATACCCTGAACATGTACCCTCCATAACCTTCCTGTCTCACTGGAACGTACCAATGCAGAACTCCACACAAATATGCCCTGAACTTGTTCCCTCCATAACCTCCTTGTCGCACTGGAACGTACCAACGCAGAACTCCACACAAATATGTCCTGAACCTGTATCCCTCCATAACGTCCCTGTCTCACTGGAACGTACCAATGCAGAACTCCATACAAATATGCCCTGAACCGGTACCCTCCATTACCTCCCTGACTCACTGGAACGTACCAATACAGAATTCCACACAAATATGCACTGAACCTGTACCCGCCCATAACCTCCTTGTCTCACTGGAACGTACCAATGCAGAACTCCACACAAATTTCCCCTGAACCTGTACCCCTCCATAACCTCCCTGTCTCACAGAATGGTACCAATGCAGAACTCCACACAAATATGCCCTGAACCTGTACTCCTCCATAACCTCACTGTCTCACCGGAACATACCAATGCAGAACTCCTCACAAATATGCCCTGAACCTGTACCCATTGCATAAGCTCCCTGTTTCACTGGAACGCACCAATGCCGAACTCCACTCAAATATGCCCTGAACCTGTACCACTCCATTACCTCCCTGTCTCACTGGAACGTCCCACTGCAGAACTCCACACAAATATGCCCTAAACCCTTAACCGTCCATAAACTGCCTGTCTCACTGGAACGTCCCACTGCAGAACTCCACACAAATATGCCATGAACCTGTACCCTCTATAAACACCCTGTCTCACTGGAACGTACCACTGCAGAACTCCACACAAATATGCCCTGAACCTGTACCATCCATAACCACCGTGTCTCACTGGAACGTACCAATGCAGAACTTCACACAAATATGCCCTGATCCTGTACCCCTCCATAACCTCCCTGTCTCACTGAAACGTACCAATGCAGAACTCCACACAAATATGCCCTGAACCTTTACCGGTCCATAACCTCCCTGTCTCACTGGAACGTCCCACTGCAGAACTCCACACAAATATGACATGAACCTGTACCCTCCATAACCTCCCAGTCTCACTGGGAAGTAACAATGCAGAACTCCACACAAATTTGCCCTGAACCTGTACCCCTCAATAACCTTCCTGTCTCACTGGAACGTACCAATGCAGAACACCGCACAAATATGCCATGATCCTGTACCCTCCATAACCTCCTTGTCTCACTTGAAAGTACCAACGCAGAACTCCACACAAATATGCCCTGAACCTGTACACCCCATAACGTCATTATCTCACTGGAAAGTACCAATGCAGAACTCCCCACAAATATGTCCTGAACCTGTACCCCTCCATAACCTTCCTGTCTCACTGGAACACACCAATGCCAAACTCCACTCAAATATGCACTGAACCTGTACCCTGCAAAACCTCCCTGTCTCACTGGAACGTACCATTGCAGAACTCCAAACAAATATGCCCCGAACCTGTACCCCTCCATAAACTCCCAGTCACACTGGAACGTACCAACGCAGAACTCCACAAAAATATACCCTGAACATGTACCCTCCATAACCTCCCTGTCTCACTGGAACGTCCCACTGCAGAACTCCACACAAATATGCCATGAACCTGTACCATCTATAACCACCCTGACTCACTGGAACGTCCCACTGCAGAACTCCACACAAATATGCCATGAACCTGTACCCTCTATAACCACCCTGTCTCACTGGAACGTACCACTGCAGAACTTCACACAAATATGCCCTGATCCTGTACCCTCCATAACATTCCTGTCTCACTGGAACGTACCATTGCAGAACACCACACAAATATGCCCTGAAACTGTACCACTCCATAACCTCCCTGTCAAACTGGAACGTACCAATGCAGAACTCCACACAAATATGCCCTGAACCTTTACCCGTCCATAACCTCCCTGTCTCACTGGAACGTCCCACTGCAGAACTCCACACAAATATGCCATGAACTTGTTCCCTCCATAACCTCCCTGTCTCACTGGAACGTACCAATGCAGAACTCCACACAAATTTGCCCTGAACCTGTACCCCTCCCCCTCCATAACCTCCCTGTCTCACTGGAACGTACCAATGCAGAACTCCACACAAATATGCCCTGAACCTGTAGCACTCCATAACCTCCTTGTCTCACTGGAACGTACCAATGCTGAACTCCACACAAATATGCCCTGAACCTGTACCCCTGCATAACCTCCCTGTTTCACTGGAACGCACCAATGCCAATCTCCACTCAAATATGCCCTGAACCTGTACCCTGCAAAACCTCCCTGTCTCACTGGAACGTACCATTGCAGAACACCAGACAAATATGCCCTGAACCTGTACCCTTCCATAAACTCCCTGTCTCACTCGAACGTACCAATGCAGAACTCCACACAAATATGACATGAACCTGTACCCTCTATAACCTCCCTGTCTCACTGGAAAGCAACAATGCAGAACACCACACAAATATGCCCTGAAGCTGTACCCCTCCATAACCTCCCTGTCTCACTGGAACGTACCAATGCAGAACTCCACACAAATATGCCCTGAACCAATACCCTCCATAACCTCCCAGTCTCACTGGGAAGTACCAATGCAGAACTCCACACAAATTTGCCCTGAACCTGTACCCCTCCATAACCTCCCTGTCTCACTGGAACGTACCAATGCAGAACTCCGCACAAATATGCCATTATCCTGTACCCTCAATAACCTCCCTGTCTCACTTGAAAGTACCAATGCAGAACTCCACACAAATATGCCCTGAACCTGTACACTCCATAACGTCATTATCTCACTGGAAAGTTGCAATGCAGAACTCCCCACAAATATGTCCTGAGCCTGTACCCCTCCATAACCTTCCTGTCTCACTGGAACGTACCAATGCAGAACTCCAAACAAATATGCCCTGAACCTGTACCCCTCCATAAACTCCCAGTCACACTGGAACGTACCAACGCGGAACTCCACAAAAATATACCCTGAACATGTACCCTCCATAACCTTCCTGTCTCACTGGAACGTACCAATGCAGAACTCCACACAAATATGCCCTGAACTTGTTCCCTCCATAACCTCCTTGTCGCACTGGAACGTACCAACGCAGAACTCCACACAAATATGTCCTGAACCTGTATCCCTCCATAACGTCCCTGTCTCACTGGAACGTACCAATGCAGAACTCCATACAAATATGCCCTGAACCGGTACCCTCCATTACCTCCCTGACTCACTGGAACGTACCAATACAGAATTCCACACAAATATGCACTGAACCGGTACCCGCCCATTACCTCCTTGTCTCACTGGAACGTACCAATGCAGAACTCCACACAAATTTCCCCTGAACCTGTACCCCTCCATAACCTCCCTGTCTCACTGGATGGTACCAATGCAGAACTCCACACAAATATGCCCTGAACCTGTACTCCTCCATAACCTCACTGTCTCACCGGAACATACCAATGCAGAACTCCTCACAAATATGCCCTGAACCTGTACCCATTGCATAAGCTCCCTGTTTCACTGGAACGCACCAATGCCGAACTCCACTCAAATATGCCCTGAACCTGTACCACTCCATTACCTCCCTGTCTCACTGGAACGTCCCACTGCAGAACTCCACACAAATATGCCCTAAACCCTTAACCGTCCATAAACTGCCTGTCTCACTGGAACGTCCCACTGCAGAACTCCACACAAATATGCCATGAACCTGTACCCTCTATAAACACCCTGTCTCACTGGAACGTACCACTGCAGAACTCCACACAAATATGCCCTGAACCTGTACCATCCATAACCACCGTGTCTCACTGGAACGTACCAATGCAGAACTTCACACAAATATGCCCTGATCCTGTACCCCTCCATAACCTCCCTGTCTCACTGAAACGTACCAATGCAGAACTCCACACAAATATGCCCTGAACCTTTACCGGTCCATAACCTCCCTGTCTCACTGGAACGTCCCACTGCAGAACTCCACACAAATATGACATGAACCTGTACCCTCCATAACCTCCCAGTCTCACTGGGAAGTACCAATGCAGAACTCCACACAAATTTGCCCTGAACCTGTACCCCTCCATAACCTTCCTGTCTCACTGGAACGTACCAATGCAGAACACCGCACAAATATGCCATGATCCTGTACCCTCCATAACCTCCTTGTCTCACTTGAAAGTACCAACGCAGAACTCCACACAAATATGCCCTGAACCTGTACACCCCATAACGTCATTATCTCACTGGAAAGTACCAATGCAGAACTCCCCACAAATATGTCCTGAACCTGTACCCCTCCATAACCTTCCTGTCTCACTGGAACGTACCAATGCAGAACTCCAAACAAATATGCCCCGAACCTGTACCCCTCCATAAACTCCCAGTCACACTGGAACGTACCAACGCAGAACTCCACAAAAATATACCCTGAACATGTACCCTCCATAACCTTCCTGTCTCACTGGAACGTACCAATGCAGAACTCCACACAAATATGCCCTGAACCGGTACCCTCCATTACCTCCCTGACTCACTGGAACGTACCAATACAGAATTCCACACAAATATGCACTGAACCTGTACCCGCCCATAACCTCCTTGTCTCACTGGAACGTACCAATGCAGAACTCCACACAAATTTCCCCTGAACCTGTACCCCTCCATAACCTCCCTGTCTCACTGGATGGTACCAATGCAGAACTCCACACAAATATGCCATGAACCTGTATCCTCTATAAACACCCTGTCTCACTGGAACGTACCACTGCAGAACTCCACACAAATATGCCCTGAACCTGTACCATCCATAACCACCGTGTCTCACTGGAACGTACCAATGCAGAACTTAACACAAATATGCCCTGATCCTGTACCCTCCATAACCTCCCTGTCTCACTGGAACGTACCATTGCAGAACACCACACAAATATGCCCTGAACCTGTACCCCTCCATAACCTCCCTGTCTCACTGAAACGTACCAATGCAGAACTCCACACAAATATGCCCTGAACCTTTACCCGTCCATAACCTCCCTGTCTCACTGGAACGTCCCACTGCAGAACTCCACAGAAATATGCCATGAACCTGTACCCTCCATAAGCTCCCTGTCTCACTTGAAAGTAGCAATGCAGTACTCCACACAAATATGCCCTGAACCTGTACACTCCATAACGTCATTGTCTCACTGGAACGTACCAATGGAGAACTCCCCACAAATATGCCCGGAGCCTGCACCCCTCCATAACCTCCCTGTCTCACTGGGACGTACCAATGCAGAACTCCAAACAAATATGCCCTGAAGCTGTACCCCTCCATAAACTGCCAGTGACACAGGAACGTACCAACGCAGAACTCCACACAAATATACCCTGAACATTTACCCTGCATAACCTCCCTGTCTCACTGGAACGTACCAATTCAGAACTCCACACAAATATGACCTGAATCTGTACCGCTCCATAACCTCCCTGTCTCACAGGAACGTATCAATGCAGAACTCCACACAAATATGCCCTGAACCTCTACCCTCCATATCCTCCCTGTCTCACAGGAACGTACCAATACAGAATTCCACACAAATATGCCCTGAACTTGTACCCGCCCATAACCTCCTTGTCTCACTGGAACGTACCAATGCAGAACTCAACACAAATATGCCCTGAACCTGTACCCCTGCATAACCTCCCTGTTTCACTGGAACGCACCAATGCCAAACTCCACTCAAATATGCACTGAACCTCTACCCTCCATATCCTCCCTGTCTCACAGGAACGTACCATTGCAGAACACCAGACAAATATGCCCTAAACCTGTACCACTCCATAACCTCCCTGTCTCACTGGAACGTACCAATGCAGAACTCCACACAAATATGCCCTGAACCTGTACCCATCCATAACCACCCTGTCTCACTGGAAAGTACCATTGCAGAACGCCACACAAATATGCCCTGAACCTGTACCCTCCATAACCTCCCTGTCTCACTGGAATGTACCAAGGCAGAACTCCACACAAATATGCCCTGAACCTGTACACTCCATATCCTCCCTGTCTCACTAGAAAGTTCCATTGCAGAACACCACACAAATATGCCCTGAACCTGTACACTCAATAAAGTCATTGTCTCACTGGAAAGTACCAAATCAGAGCTCCCCACAAATATGCCCTGAACCTGTACCCCTCCATAACCTCCCTGTCTCACTGGAACGTACCAATGCAGAACTCCACACAAATATGCCCTAAACCCTTAACCGCCCATAAACTCCCTGTCTCACTGGAACGTCCCACTGCAGAACTCCACACAAATATGCCATGAACCTGTACCATCTATAACCACCCTGACTCACTGGAACGTCCCATTGCAGAACTCCACACAAATATGCCATGAACCTGTACCCTCTATAACAACCCTGTCTCACTGGAACGTACCACTGCAGAAGTCCACACAAATATGCCCTGAAGCTGTACCCCTCCATAACCTCCCTGTCTCACTGGAACGTACCAATGCAGAACTCCACACAAATATGCCCTGAACCAGTACCCTCCATAACCTCCCAGTCTCACTGGGAAGTACCAATGCAGAACTCCACACAAATTTGCCCTGAACCTGTACCCCTCCATAACCTCGCTGTCTCACTGGAACGTACCAATGCAGAACTCCGCACAAATATGCCATGAACCTGTACCCTCCATAACCTCCCTGTCTCATTTGAAAGTACCAATGCAGAACTCCACACAAATATGCCCTGAACCTGTACGCTCCATAACGTCATTATCTCACTGGAAAGTACCAATGCAGAACTCCACTCAAATATGTCCTGAACCTGTACCCCTCCATAACCTTCCTGTCTCACTGGAACGTACCAATGCGGAACTCCAAACAAATATGCCCTGAACCTGTACCCCTCCATAACCTCCCAGTCACACTGGAACGTACCAACGCAGAACTCCACAAGAATATACCCTGAACATGTACCCTCCATAACCTTCCTGTCCCACTGGAACGTACCAATGCAGAACTCCACACAAATATGCCCTGAACCTCTACCCTCCATATCCTCCCTGTCTCACAGGAACGTACCAATACAGAATTCCACACAAATATGCCATGAACCTGTACCCTCTATAACCACCCAGTCTCACTGGAACGTACCACTGCAGAACTCCACACAAATATGCCCTGAACCTGTACCATCCATAACCACCGGGTCTCACTGGAACGTACCAATGCAGAAGTTCACACAAATATGCCCTGATCCTGTACCCTCCATAACCTCCCTGTCTCACTGGAACGTACCATTGCAGAACACCACACAAATATGCCCTGAACCTGTACCCCTCCATAACCTCCCTGTCAAACTGGAACGTACCAATGCAGAACTCCACACAAATATGCCCTGAACCTTTACCCTCCATAACCTCCCTGTCTCACTGGAACGTACCAATGCAGAACTCCACACAAATATGACCTGAATCTGTACCCCTCCATAACCTCCCTGTCTCACAGGAACGTACCAGTTCAGAACTCCACACAAGTATGCCCTAAACCTGTACCACTCCATAACCTCCCTGTCTCACTGGAACGTACCAATGCAGAACTCCACACAAATATGCCCTGAACCTGTAACCGTCCGTAAACTCCCTGTCTCACTGGAACGTACCACTGCAGAACTCCACACAAATATGACATGAACCTGTACCCTCTATAACCTCCCTGTCTCACTGGAAAGTACCAATGCAGAACTCCACACAAATATGCCCTGAAACTGTACCCATCCATAACCACCCTGTCTCACTGGAACGTACCATTGCAGAACGCCACACAAATATGCCCTGAACCTGTACCCTCCATAACCTCCCTGTCTCACTGGAATGTACCAAGGCAGAACTCCACACAAATATGCCCTGAACCTGTACACTCCATATCCTCCCTGTCTCACTGGAAAGTTCCATTGCAGAACACCACACAAATATGCCCTGAACCTGTACCCGTCCATAAACTCCCTGTCTCACTGGAACGTCCCACTGCAGAACTCCACACAAATATGCCATGAACATGTACCCTCCATAACCTCCCTGTCTCACTTGAAAGTACCAATGCAGAACTCCACACAAATATGCCCTGAACCTGTACACTCAATAAAGTCATTGTCTCACTGGAAAGTACCAATGCAGAGCTCCCCACAAATATGCCCTGAACCTGTACCCCTCCATAACCTTCCTGTCTCACTGGAACGTACCATTGCAGAACACCAGACAAATATGCCCTGAACCTGTACCACTCCATAACCTCCCTGTCTCACTGGAACGTACCAATGCCGAACCCCACACAAATATGCCCTAAACCCTTAACCGTCCATAAACTCCCTGTCTCACTGGAACGTCCCACTGCAGAACTCCACACAAATATGCCATGAACCTGTACCATCTATAACCACCCTGACTCACTGGAACGTCCCACTGCAGAACTCCACACAAATATGCCATGAACCTGTACCATCCATAACCACCGTGTCTCACTGGAACGTCCCACTGCAGAACTCCACACAAATATGCCATGAACCTGTACCCTCTATAACCACCCTGTCTCACTGGAACGTACCACTGCAGAACTCCACACAAATATGCCCTGAACCTGTACCATCCATAACCACCGTGTCTCACTGGAACGTACCAATGCAGAACTTCACACAAATATGCCCTGATCCTGTACCCTCCATAACATCCCTGTCTCACTGGAACGTACCATTGCAGAACACCACACAAATATGCCCTGAAACTGTACCACTCCATAACCTCCCTGTCAAACTGGAACGTACCAATGCAGAACTCCACACAAATATGCCCTGAACCTTTACCCGTCCATAACCTCCCTGTCTCACTGGAACGTCCCACTGCAGAACTCCACACAAATATGCCATGAACTTGTTCCCTCCATAACCTCCCTGTCTCACTGGAACGTACCAATGCAGAACTCCACACAAATTTGCCCTGAACCTGTACCCCTCCCCCTCCATAACCTCCCTGTCTCACTGGAACGTACCAATGCAGAACTCCACACAAATATGCCCTGAACCTGTAGCACTCCATAACCTCCTTGTCTCACTGGAACGTACCAATGCAGAACTCCACACAAATATGCCCTGAACCTGTACCCCTGCATAACCTCCCTGTTTCACTGGAACGCACCAATGCCAATCTCCACTCAAATATGCCCTGAACCTGTACCCTGCAAAACCTCCCTGTCTCACTGGAACGTACCATTGCAGAACACCAGACAAATATGCCCTGAACCTGTACCCTTCCATAAACTCCCTGTCTCACTGGAACGTACCAATGCAGAACTCCACACAAATATGACATGAACCTGTACCCTCTATAACCTCCCTGTCTCACTGGAAAGCACCAATGCAGAACACCACACAAATATGCCCTGAACCTGTACCCGTCCATAAACTCCCTGTCCCACTGGAAAGTACCACTGCAGAACTCCACACAAATATGCCCTGAAGCTGTACCCCTCCATAACCTCCCTGTCTCACTGGAACGTACCAATGCAGAACTCCACACAAATATGCCCTGAACCAGTACCCTCCATAACCTCCCAGTCTCACTGGGAAGTACCAATGCAGAACTCCACACAAATTTGCCCTGAACCTGTACCCCTCCATAACCTCCCTGTCTCACTGGAACGTCCCACTGCAGAACTCCACACAAATATGCCCTAAACCCTTAACCGTCCATAAACTGCCTGTCTCACTGGAACGTCCCACTGCAGAACTCCCCACAAATATGCCATGAACCTGTACCCTCTATAAACACCCTGTCTCACTGGAACGTACCACTGCAGAACTCCACACAAATATGCCCTGAACCTGTACCATCCATAACCACCGTGTCTCACTGGAACGTACCAATGCAGAACTTCACACAAATATGCCCTGATCCTGTACCCCTCCATAACCTCCCTGTCTCACTGAAACGTACCAATGCAGAACTCCACACAAATATGCCCTGAACCTTTACCGGTCCATAACCTCCCTGTCTCACTGGAACGTCCCACTGCAGAACTCCACACAAATATGACATGAACCTGTACCCTCCATAACCTCCCAGTCTCACTGTGAAGTACCAATGCAGAACTCCACACAAATTTGCCCTGAACCTGTACCCCTCCATAACCTTCCTGTCTCACTGGAACGTACCAATGCAGAACACCGCACAAATATGCCATGATCCTGTACCCTCCATAACCTCCTTGTCTCACTTGAAAGTACCAACGCAGAACTCCACACAAATATGCCCTGAACCTGTACACCCCATAACGTCATTATCTCACTGGAAAGTACCAATGCAGAACTCCCCACAAATATGTCCTGAACCTGTACCCCTCCATAACCTTCCTGTCTCACTGGAACGTACCAATGCAGAACTCCAAACAAATATGCCCCGAACCTGTACCCCTCCATAAACTCCCAGTCACACTGGAACGTACCAACGCAGAACTCCACAAAAATATACCCTGAACATGTACCCTCCATAACCTTCCTGTCTCACTGGAACGTACCAAAGCAGAACTCCACACAAATATGCCCTGAACCGGTACCCTCCATTACCTCCCTGACTCACTGGAACGTACCAATACAGAATTCCACACAAATATGCACTGAACCTGTACCCGCCCATAACCTCCTTGTCTCACTGGAACGTACCAATGCAGAACTCCACACAAATTTCCCCTGAACCTGTACCCCTCCATAACCTCCCTGTCTCACTGGATGGTACCAATGCAGAACTTCACACAAATATGCCCTGATCCTGTACCCTCCATAACATCCCTGTCTCACTGGAACGTACCATTGCAGAACACCACACAAATATGCCCTGAAACTGTACCACTCCATAACCTCCCTGTCAAACTGGAACGTACCAATGCAGAACTCCACACAAATATGCCCTGAACCTTTACCCGTCCATAACCTCCCTGTCTCACTGGAACGTCCCACTGCAGAACTCCACACAAATATGCCATGAACTTGTTCCCTCCATAACCTCCCTGTCTCACTGGAACGTACCAATGCAGAACTCCACACAAATTTGCCCTGAACCTGTACCCCTCCCCCTCCATAACCTCCCTGTCTCACTGGAACGTACCAATGCAGAACTCCACACAAATATGCCCTGAACCTGTAGCACTCCATAACCTCCTTGTCTCACTGGAACGTACCAATGCAGAACTCCACACAAATATGCCCTGAACCTGTACCCCTGCATAACCTCCCTGTTTCACTGGAACGCACCAATGCCAATCTCCACTCAAATATGCCCTGAACCTGTACCCTGCAAAACCTCCCTGTCTCACTGGAACGTACCATTGCAGAACACCAGACAAATATGCCCTGAACCTGTACCCTTCCATAAACTCCCTGTCTCACTGGAACGTACCAATGCAGAACTCCACACAAATATGACATGAACCTGTACCCTCTATAACCTCCCTGTCTCACTGGAAAGCACCAATGCAGAACACCACACAAATATGCCCTGAACCTGTACCCGTCCATAAACTCCCTGTCCCACTGGAAAGTACCACTGCAGAACTCCACACAAATATGCCCTGAAGCTGTACCCCTCCATAACCTCCCTGTCTCACTGGAACGTACCAATGCAGAACTCCACACAAATATGCCCTGAACCAGTACCCTCCATAACCTCCCAGTCTCACTGGGAAGTACCAATGCAGAACTCCACACAAATTTGCCCTGAACCTGTACCCCTCCATAACCTCCCTGTCTCACTGGAACGTCCCACTGCAGAACTCCACACAAATATGCCCTAAACCCTTAACCGTCCATAAACTGCCTGTCTCACTGGAACGTCCCACTGCAGAACTCCCCACAAATATGCCATGAACCTGTACCCTCTATAAACACCCTGTCTCACTGGAACGTACCACTGCAGAACTCCACACAAATATGCCCTGAACCTGTACCATCCATAACCACCGTGTCTCACTGGAACGTACCAATGCAGAACTTCACACAAATATGCCCTGATCCTGTACCCCTCCATAACCTCCCTGTCTCACTGAAACGTACCAATGCAGAACTCCACACAAATATGCCCTGAACCTTTACCGGTCCATAACCTCCCTGTCTCACTGGAACGTCCCACTGCAGAACTCCACACAAATATGACATGAACCTGTACCCTCCATAACCTCCCAGTCTCACTGTGAAGTACCAATGCAGAACTCCACACAAATTTGCCCTGAACCTGTACCCCTCCATAACCTTCCTGTCTCACTGGAACGTACCAATGCAGAACACCGCACAAATATGCCATGATCCTGTACCCTCCATAACCTCCTTGTCTCACTTGAAAGTACCAACGCAGAACTCCACACAAATATGCCCTGAACCTGTACACCCCATAACGTCATTATCTCACTGGAAAGTACCAATGCAGAACTCCCCACAAATATGTCCTGAACCTGTACCCCTCCATAACCTTCCTGTCTCACTGGAACGTACCAATGCAGAACTCCAAACAAATATGCCCCGAACCTGTACCCCTCCATAAACTCCCAGTCACACTGGAACGTACCAACGCAGAACTCCACAAAAATATACCCTGAACATGTACCCTCCATAACCTTCCTGTCTCACTGGAACGTACCAATGCAGAACTCCACACAAATATGCCCTGAACCGGTACCCTCCATTACCTCCCTGACTCACTGGAACGTACCAATACAGAATTCCACACAAATATGCACTGAACCTGTACCCGCCCATAACCTCCTTGTCTCACTGGAACGTACCAATGCAGAACTCCACACAAATTTCCCCTGAACCTGTACCCCTCCATAACCTCCCTGTCTCACTGGATGGTACCAATGCAGAACTCCACACAAATATGCCATGAACCTGTATCCTCTATAAACACCCTGTCTCACTGGAACGTACCACTGCAGAACTCCACACAAATATGCCCTGAACCTGTACCATCCATAACCACCGTGTCTCACTGGAACGTACCAATGCAGAACTTAACACAAATATGCCCTGATCCTGTACCCTCCATAACCTCCCTGTCTCACTGGAACGTACCATTGCAGAACACCACACAAATATGCCCTGAACCTGTACCCCTCCATAACCTCCCTGTCTCACTGAAACGTACCAATGCAGAACTCCACACAAATATGCCCTGAACCTTTACCCGTCCATAACCTCCCTGTCTCACTGGAACGTCCCACTGCAGAACTCCACAGAAATATGCCATGAACCTGTACCCTCCATAAGCTCCCTGTCTCACTTGAAAGTACCAATGCAGTACTCCACACAAATATGCCCTGAACCTGTACACTCCATAACGTCATTGTCTCACTGGAACGTACCAATGGAGAACTCCCCACAAATATGCCCGGAACCTGCACCCCTCCATAACCTCCCTGTCTCACTGGGACGTACCAATGCAGAACTCCAAACAAATATGCCCTGAAGCTGTACCCCTCCATAAACTGCCAGTGACACAGGAACGTACCAACGCAGAACTCCACACAAATATACCCTGAACATTTACCCTGCATAACCTCCCTGTCTCACTGGAACGTACCAATTCAGAACTCCACACAAATATGACCTGAATCTGTACCCCTCCATAACCTCCCTGTCTCACAGGAACGTATCAATGCAGAACTCCACACAAATATGCCCTGAACCTCTACCCTCCATATCCTCCCTGTCTCACAGGAACGTACCAATACAGAATTCCACACAAATATGCCCTGAACTTGTACCCGCCCATAACCTCCTTGTCTCACTGGAACGTACCAATGCAGAACTCAACACAAATATGCCCTGAACCTGTACCCCTGCATAACCTCCCTGTTTCACTGGAACGCACCAATGCCAAACTCCACTCAAATATGCACTGAACCTCTACCCTCCATATCCTCCCTGTCTCACAGGAACGTACCATTGCAGAACACCAGACAAATATGCCCTAAACCTGTACCACTCCATAACCTCCCTGTCTCACTGGAACGTACCAATGCAGAACTCCACACAAATATGCCCTGAACCTGTACCCATCCATAACCACCCTGTCTCACTGGAAAGTACCATTGCAGAACGCCACACAAATATGCCCTGAACCTGTACCCTCCATAACCTCCCTGTCTCACTGGAATGTACCAAGGCAGAACTCCACACAAATATGCCCTGAACCTGTACACTCCATATCCTCCCTGTCTCACTAGAAAGTTCCATTGCAGAACACCACACAAATATGCCCTGAACCTGTACACTCAATAAAGTCATTGTCTCACTGGAAAGTACCAAATCAGAGCTCCCCACAAATATGCCCTGAACCTGTACCCCTCCATAACCTCCCTGTCTCACTGGAACGTACCAATGCAGAACTCCACACAAATATGCCCTAAACCCTTAACCGCCCATAAACTCCCTGTCTCACTGGAACGTCCCACTGCAGAACTCCACACAAATATGCCATGAACCTGTACCATCTATAACCACCCTGACTCACTGGAACGTCCCACTGCAGAACTCCACACAAATATGCCATGAACCTGTACCCTCTATAACAACCCTGTCTCACTGGAACGTACCACTGCAGAAGTCCACACAAATATGCCCTGAAGCTGTACCCCTCCATAACCTCCCTGTCTCACTGGAACGTACCAATGCAGAACTCCACACAAATATGCCCTGAACCAGTACCCTCCATAACCTCCCAGTCTCACTGGGAAGTACCAATGCAGAACTCCACACAAATTTGCCCTGAACCTGTACCCCTCCATAACCTCGCTGTCTCACTGGAACGTACCAATGCAGAACTCCGCACAAATATGCCATGAACCTGTACCCTCCATAACCTCCCTGTCTCATTTGAAAGTACCAATGCAGAACTCCACACAAATATGCCCTGAACCTGTACACTCCATAACGTCATTATCTCACTGGAAAGTACCAATGCAGAACTCCACTCAAATATGTCCTGAACCTGTACCCCTCCATAACCTTCCTGTCTCACTGGAACGTACCAATGCAGAACTCCAAACAAATATGCCCTGAACCTGTACCCCTCCATAACCTCCCAGTCACACTGGAACGTACCAACGCAGAACTCCACAAGAATATACCCTGAACATGTACCCTCCATAACCTTCCTGTCTCACTGGAACGTACCAATGCAGAACTCCACACAAATATGCCCTGAACCTCTACCCTCCATATCCTCCCTGTCTCACAGGAACGTACCAATACAGAATTCCACACAAATATGCCATGAACCTGTACCCTCTATAACCACCCAGTCTCACTGGAACGTACCACTGCAGAACTCCACACAAATATGCCCTGAACCTGTACCATCCATAACCACCGGGTCTCACTGGAACGTACCAATGCAGAACTTCACACAAATATGCCCTGATCCTGTACCCTCCATAACCTCCCTGTCTCACTGGAACGTACCATTGCAGAACACCACACAAATATGCCCTGAACCTGTACCCCTCCATAACCTCCCTGTCAAACTGGAACGTACCAATGCAGAACTCCACACAAATATGCCCTGAACCTTTACCCTCCATAACCTCCCTGTCTCACTGGAACGTACCAATGCAGAACTCCACACAAATATGACCTGAATCTGTACCCCTCCATAACCTCCCTGTCTCACAGGAACGTACCAGTTCAGAACTCCACACAAATATGCCCTAAACCTGTACCACTCCATAACCTCCCTGTCTCACTGGAACGTACCAATGCAGAACTCCACACAAATATGCCCTGAACCTGTAACCGTCCGTAAACTCCCTGTCTCACTGGAACGTACCACTGCAGAACTCCACACAAATATGACATGAACCTGTACCCTCTATAACCTCCCTGTCTCACTGGAAAGTACCAATGCAGAACTCCACACAAATATGCCCTGAAACTGTACCCATCCATAACCACCCTGTCTCACTGGAACGTACCATTGCAGAACGCCACACAAATATGCCCTGAACCTGTACCCTCCATAACCTCCCTGTCTCACTGGAATGTACCAAGGCAGAACTCCACACAAATATGCCCTGAACCTGTACACTCCATATCCTCCCTGTCTCACAGGAAAGTTCCATTGCAGAACACCACACAAATATGCCCTGAACCTGTACCCGTCCATAAACTCCCTGTCTCACTGGAACGTCCCACTGCAGAACTCCACACAAATATGCCATGAACATGTACCCTCCATAAACTCCCTGTCTCACTTGAAAGTACCAATGCAGAACTCCACACAAATATGCCCTGAACCTGTACACTCAATAAAGTCATTGTCTCACTGGAAAGTACCAATGCAGAGCTCCCCACAAATATGCCCTGAACCTGTACCCCTCCATAACCTTCCTGTCTCACTGGAACGTACCATTGCAGAACACCAGACAAATATGCCCTGAACCTGTACCACTCCATAACCTCCCTGTCTCACTGGAACGTACCAATGCCGAACCCCACACAAATATGCCCTAAACCCTTAACCGTCCATAAACTCCCTGTCTCACTGGAACGTCCCACTGCAGAACTCCACACAAATATGCCATGAACCTGTACCATCTATAACCACCCTGACTCACTGGAACGTCCCACTGCAGAACTCCACACAAATATGCCATGAACCTGTACCCTCTATAACCACCCTGTCTCACTGGAACGTACCACTGCAGAACTCCACACAAATATGCCCTGAACCTGTACCATCCATAACCACCGTGTCTCACTGGAACGTACCAATGCAGAACATCACACAAATATGCCCTGATCCTGTACCCTCCATAACATCCCTGTCTCACTGGAACGTACCATTGCAGAACACCACACAAATATGCCCTGAAACTGTACCACTCCATAACCTCCCTGTCAAACTGGAACGTACCAATGCAGAACTCCATACAAATATGCCCTGAACCTTTACCCGTCCATAACCTCCCTGTCTCACTGGAACGTCCCACTGCAGAACTCCACACAAATATGCCATGAACTTGTTCCCTCCATAACCTCCCTGTCTCACTGGAACGTACCAATGCAGAACTCCACACAAATTTGCCCTGAACCTGTACCCCTCCCCCTCCATAAGCTCCCTGTCTCACTGGAACGTACCAATGCAGAACTCCACACAAATATGCCCTGAACCTGTAGCACTCCATAACCTCCTTGTCTCACTGGAACGTACCAATGCAGAACTCCACACAAATATGCCCTGAACCTGTACCCCTGCATAACCTCCCTGTTTCACTGGAACGCACCAATGCCAATCTCTACTCAAATATGCCCTGAACCTGTACCCTGCAAAACCTCCCTGTCTCACTGGAACGTACCATTGCAGAACACCAGACAAATATGCCCTGAACCTGTACCCTTCCATAAACTCCCTGTCTCACTGGAACGTACCAATGCAGAACTCCACACAAATATGACATGAACCTGTACCCTCTATAACCTCCCTGTCTCACTGGAAAGCACCAATGCAGAACACCACACAAACATGCCCTGAACCTGTACCCGTCCATAAACTCCCTGTCCCACTGGAAAGTACCACTGCAGAACTCCACACAAATATGCCCTGAAGCTGTACCCCTCCATAACCTCCCTGTCTCACTGGAACGTACCAATGCAGAACTCCACACAAATATGCCCTGAACCAGTACCCTCCATAACCTCCCAGTCTCACTGGGAAGTACCAATGCAGAACTCCACACAAATTTGCCCTGAACCTGTACCCCTCCATAACCTCCCTGTCTCACTGGAACGTACCAATGCAGAACTCCGCACAAATATGCCATGATCCTGTACCCTCAATAACCTCCCTGTCTCACTTGAAAGTACCAATGCAGAACTCCACACAAATATGCCCTGAACCTGTACACTCCATAACGTCATTATCTCACTGGAAAGTTGCAATGCAGAACTCCCCACAAATATGTCCTGAGCCTGTACACCTCCATAACCATCCTGTCTCACTGGAACGTACCAATGCAGAACTCCAAACAAATATGCCCTGAACCTGTACCCCTCCATAAACTCCCAGTCACACTGGAACGTACCAACGCAGAACTCCACAAAAATATACCCTGAACTTGTACCCTCCATAACCTTCCTGTCTCACTGGAACGTACCAATGCAGAACTCCACACAAATATGCCCAGAACTTGTTCCCTCCATAACCTCCTTGTCGCACTGGAACGTACCAATGCAGAACTCCACACAAATATGTCCTGAACCTGTATCCCTCCATAACGTCCCTGTCTCACTGGAACGTACCAATGCAGAACTCCATACAAATATGCCCTGAACCGGTACCCTCCATTACCTCCCTGACTCACTGGAACGTACCAATACAGAATTCCACACAAATATGCACTGAACCTGTACCCGCCCATAACCTCCTTGTCTCACTGGAACGTACCAATGCAGAACTCCACACAAATTTCCCCTGAACCTGTACCCCTCCATAACCTCCCTGTCTCACTGGATGGTACCAATGCAGAACTCCACACAAATATGCCCTGAACCTGTACTCCTCCATAACCTCACCGTCTCACCGGAACATACCAATGCAGAACTCCTCACAAATATGCCCTGAACCTGTACCCATTGCATAAGCTCCCTGTTTCACTGGAACGCACCAATGCCGAACTCCACTCAAATATGCCCTGAACCTTTACCACTCCATTACCTCCCTGTCTCACTGGAACGTCCCACTGCAGAACTCCACACAAATATGCCCTAAACCCTTAACCGTCCATAAACTGCCTGTCTCACTGGAACGTCCCACTGCAGAACTCCACACAAATATGCCATGAACCTGTACCATCTATAACCACCCTGACTCACTGGAACGTCCCACTGCAGAACTGCACACAAATATGCCATGAACCTGTACCCTCTATAAACACCCTGTCTCACTGGAACGTACCACTGCAGAACTCCACACAAATATGCCCTGAACCTGTACCATCCATAACCACCGTGTCTCACTGGAACGTACCAATGCAGAACTTCACACAAATATGCCCTGATCCTGTACCCCTCCATAACCTCCCTGTCTCACTGAAACGTACCAATGCAGAACTCCACACAAATATGCCCTGAAGCTGTACCCCTCCATAACCTCCCTGTCTCACTGGAACGTACCAATGCAGAACTCCACACAAATATGCCCTGAACCAGTACCCTCCATAACCTCCCAGTCTCACTGGGAAGTACCAATGCAGAACTCCACACAAATTTGCCCTGAACCTGTACCCCTCCATAACCTCCCTGTCTCACTGGAACGTACCAATGCAGAACTCCGCACAAATATGCCATGAACCTGTACCCTCCATAACCTCCCTGTCTCACTTGAAAGTACCAATGCAGAACTCCACACAAATATGCCCTGAACCTGTACACTCCATAACGTCATTATCTCACTGGAAAGTACCAATGCAGAACTCCACTCAAATATGTCCTGAACCTGTACCCCTCCATAACCTTCCTGTCTCACTGGATCGTACCAATGCAGAACTCCAAACAAATATGCCCTGAACCTGTACCCCTCCATAACCTCCCAGTCACACTGGAACGTACCAACGCAGAACTCCACAAGAATATACCCTGAACATGTACCCTCCATAACCTTCCTGTCTCACTGGAACGTACCAATGCAGAACTCCACACAAATATGCCCTGAACCACTACCCTCCATATCCTCCCTGTCTCACAGGAACGTACCAATACAGAATTCCACACAAATATGCCATGAACCTGTACCCTCTATAACCACCCAGTCTCACTGGAACGTACCACTGCAGAACTCCACACAAATATGCCCTGAACCTGTACCATCCATAACCACCGGGTCTCACTGGAACGTACCAATGCAGAACTTCACACAAATATGCCCTGATCCTGTACCCTCCATAACCTCCCTGTCTCATGGAACGTACCATTGCAGAACACCACACAAATATGCCCTGAACCTGTACCCCTCCATAACCTCCCTGTCAAACTGGAACGTACCAATGCAGAACTCCACACAAATATGCCCTGAACCTTTACCCTCCATAACCTCCCTGTCTCACTGGAACGTACCAATGCAGAACTCCACACAAATATGACCTGAATCTGTACCCCTCCATAACCTCCCTGTCTCACAGGAACGTACCAGTTCAGAACTCCACACAAATATGCCCTAAACCTGTACCACTCCATAACCTCCCTGTCTCACTGGAACGTACCAATGCAGAACTCCACACAAATATGCCCTTAACCTGTAACCGTCCGTAAACTCCCTGTCTCACTGGAACGTACCACTGCAGAACTCCACACAAATATGACATGAACCTGTACCCTCTATAACCTCCCTGTCTCACTGGAAAGTACCAATGCAGAACTCCACACAAATATGCCCTGAACCTGTACCCATCCATAACCACCCTGTCTCACTGGAACGTACCATTGCAGAACGCCACACAAATATGCCCTGAACCTGTACCCTCCATAACCTCCCTGTCTCACTGGAATGTACCAAGGCAGAACTCCACACAAATATGCCCTGAACCTGTACACTCCATATCCTCCCTGTCTCACTGGAAAGTTCCATTGCAGAACACCACACAAATATGCCCTGAACCTGTACCCGTCCATAAACTCCCTGTCTCACTGGAACGTCCCACTGCAGAACTCCACACAAGTATGCCATGAACATGTACCCTCCATAACCTCCCTGTCTCACTTGAAAGTACCAATGCAGAACTCCACACAAATATGCCCTGAACCTGTACACTCAATAAAGTCATTGTCTCACTGGAAAGTACCAATGCAGAGCTCCCCACAAATATGCCCTGAACCTGTACCCCTCCATAACCTTCCTGTCTCACTGGAACGTACCATTGCAGAACACCAGACAAATATGCCCTGAACCTGTACCACTCCATAACCTCCCTGTCTCACTGGAACGTACCAATGCCGAACCCCACACAAATATGCCCTAAACCCTTAACCGTCCATAAACTCCCTGTCTCACTGGAACGTCCCACTGCAGAACTCCACACAAATATGCCATGAACCTGTACCATCCATAACCACCCTGACTCACTGGAACGTCCCACTGCAGAACTCCACACAAATATGCCATGAACCTGTACCCTCTATAACCACCCTGTCTCACTGGAACGTACCACTGCAGAACTCCACACAAATATGCCCTGAACCTGTACCATCCATAACCACCGTGTCTCACTGGAACGTACCAATGCAGAACTTCACACAAATATGCCCTGATCCTGTACCCTCCATAACATCCCTGTCTCACTGGAACGTACCATTGCAGAACACCACACAAATATGCCCTGAAACTGTACCACTCCATAACCTCCCTGTCAAACTGGAACGTACCAATGCAGAACTCCACACAAATATGCCCTGAACCTTTACCCGTCCATAACCTCCCTGTCTCACTGGAACGTCCCACTGCAGAACTCCACACAAATATGCCATGAACTTGTTCCCTCCATAACCTCCCTGTCTCACTGGAACGTACCAATGCAGAACTCCACACAAATTTGCCCTGAACCTGTACCCCTCCCCCTCCATAACCTCCCTGTCTCACTGGAACGTACCAATGCAGAACTCCACACAAATATGCCCTGAACCTGTAGCACTCCATAACCTCCTTGTCTCACTGGAACGTACCAATGCAGAACTCCACACAAATATGCCCTGAACCTGTACCCCTGCATAACCTCCCTGTTTCACTGGAACGCACCAATGCCAATCTCCACTCAAATATGCCCTGAACCTGTACCCTGCAAAACCTCCCTGTCTCACTGGAACGTACCATTGCAGAACACCAGACAAATATGCCCTGAACCTGTACCCTTCCATAAACTCCCTGTCTCACTGGAACGTACCAATGCAGAACTCCACACAAATATGACATGAACCTGTACCCTCTATAACCTCCCTGTCTCACTGGAAAGCACCAATGCAGAACACGACACAAATATGCCCTGAACCTGTACCCGTCCATAAACTCCCTGTCCCACTGGAAAGTACCACTGCAGAACTCCACACAAATATGCCCTGAAGCTGTACCCCTCCATAACCTCCCTGTCTCACTGGAACGTACCAATGCAGAACTCCACACAAATATGCCCTGAACCAGTACCCTCCATAACCTCCCAGTCTCACTGGGAAGTACCAATGCAAAACTCCACACAAATTTGCCCTGAACCTGTACCCCTCCATAACCTCCCTGTCTCACTGGAACGTACCAATGCAGAACTCCGCACAAATATGCCATGATCCTGTACCCTCAATAACCTCCCTGTCTCACTTGAAAGTACCAATGCAGAACTCCACACAAATATGCCCTGAACCTGTACACTCCATAACGTCATTATCTCACTGGAAAGTTGCAATGCAGAACTCCCCACAAATATGTCCTGAGCCTGTACCCCTCCATAACCTTCCTGTCTCACTGGAACGTACCAATGCAGAACTCCAAACAAATATGCCCTGAACCTGTACCCCTCCATAAACTCCCAGTCACACTGGAACGTACCAACGCAGAACTCCACAAAAATATACCCTGAACATGTACCCTCCATAACCTTCCTGTCTCACTGGAACGTACCAATGCAGAACTCCACACAAATATGCCCAGAACTTGTTCCCTCCATAACCTCCTTGTCGCACTGGAACGTACCAATGCAAAACTCCACACAAATATGTCCTGAACCTGTATCCCTCCATAACGTCCCTGTCTCACTGGAACGTACCAATGCAGAACTCCATACAAATATGCCCTGAACCGGTACCCTCCATTACCTCCCTGACTCACTGGAACGTACCAATACAGAATTCCACACAAATATGCACTGAACCTGTACCCGCCCATAACCTCCTTGTCTCACTGGAACGTACCCATGCAGAACTCCACACAAATTTCCCCTGAACCTGTACCCCTCCATAACCTCCCTGTCTCACTGGATGGTACCAATGCAGAACTCCACACAAATATGCCCTGAACCTGTACTCCTCCATAACCTCACTGTCTCACCGGAACATACCAATGCAGAACTCCTCACAAAAATGCCCTGAAACTGTACCCATTGCATAAGCTCCCTGTTTCACTGGAACGCACCAATGCCGAACTCCACTCAAATATGCCCTGAACCTGTACCACTCCATTACCTCCCTGTCTCACTGGAACGTCCCACTGCAGAACTCCACACAAATATGCCCTAAACCCTTAACCGTCCATAAACTGCCTGTCTCACTGGAACGTCCCACTGCAGAACTCCACACAAATATGCCATGAACCTGTACCATCTATAACCACCCTGACTCACTGGAACGTCCCACTGCAGAACTGCACACAAATATGCCATGAACCTGTACCCTCTATAAACACCCTGTCTCACTGGAACGTACCACTGCAGAACTCCACACAAATATGCCCTGAACCTGTACCATCCATAACCACCGTGTCTCACTGGAACGTACCAATGCAGAACTTCACACAAATATGCCCTGATCCTGTACCCCTCCATAACCTCCCTGTCTCACTGAAACGTACCAATGCAGAACTCCACACAGATATGCCCTGAACCTTTACCGGTCCATAACCTCCCTGTCTCACTGGAACGTCCCACTGCAGAACTCCACACAAATATGACATGAACCTGTACCCTCCATAACCTCCCAGTCTCACTGGGAAGTACCAATGCAGAACTCCACACAAATTTGCCCTGAACCTGTACCCTCCATAACCTCCCTGTCTCACTGGAACGTAGCAATGCAGAACGCCGCACAAATATGCCATGATCCTGTACCCTCCATAACCTCCTTGTCTCACTTGAAAGTACCAACGCAGAACTCCACACAAATATGCCCTGAACCTGTACACTCCATAACGTCATTATCTCACTGGAAAGTACCAATGCAGAACTCCCCACAAATATGTCCTGAACCTGTACCCCTCCATAACCTTCCTGTCTCACTGGAACGTACCAATGCAGAACTCCAAACAAATATGCCCTGAACCTGTACCCCTCCATAAACTCCCAGTCACACTGGAACGTACCAACGCAGAACTCCACAAAAATATACCCTGAACATGTACCCTCCATAACCTTCCTGTCTCACTGGAACGTACCAATGCAGAACTCCACACAAATATGCCCTGAACCGGTACCCTCCATTACCTCCCTGACTCACTGGAACGTACCAATACAGAATTCCACACAAATATGCACTGAACCTGTACCCGCCCATGACCTCCTTGTCTCACTGGAACGTACCAATGCAGAACTCCACACAAATTTCCCCTGAACCTGTACCCCTCCATAACCTCCCTGACTCACTGGATGGTACCAATGCAGAACTCCACACAAATATGCCCTGAACCTGTACTCCTCCATAACCTCACTGTCTCACCGGAACATACCAATGCAGAACTCCACACAAATATGCCCTGAACCTGTACTCATTGCATAAGCTCCCTGTTTCACTGGAACGTACCAATGCAGAACTCCACACAAATATGCCCTAAACCCTTAACCGTCCATAAACTGCCTGTCTCACTGGAACGTCCCACTGCAGAACTGCACACAAATATGCCATGAACCTGTATCCTCTATAAACACCCTGTCTCACTGGAACGTACCACTGCAGAACTCCACACAAATATGCCCTGAACCTGTACCATCCATAACCACCGTGTCTCACTGGAACGTACCAATGCAGAACTTAACACAAATATGCCCTGATCCTGTACCCTCCATAACCTCCCTGTCTCACTGGAACGTACCATTGCAGAACACCACTCAAATATGCCCTGAACCTGTACCCCTCCATAACCTCCCTGTCTCACTGAAACGTACCAATGCAGAACTCCACACAAATATGCCCTGAACCTTTACCCGTCCATAACCTCCCTGTCTCACTGGAACGTCCCACTGCAGAACTCCACACAAATATGCCATGAACCTGTACCCTCCATAAGCTCCCTGTCTCACTTGAAAGTACCAATGCAGTACTCCACACAAATATGCCCTGAACCTGTACACTCCATAACGTCATTGTCTCACTGGAACGTACCAATGCAGAACTCCCCACAAATATGCCCGGAACCTGCACCCCTCCATAACCTCCCTGTCTCACTGGGACGTACCAATGCAGAACTCCAAACAAATATGCCCTGAAGCTGTACCCCTCCATAAACTCCCAGTGACACAGGAACGTACCAACGCAGAACTCCACACAAATATACCCTGAACATTTACCCTGCATAACCTCCCTGTCTCACTGGAACGTACCAATTCAGAACTCCACACAAATATGACCTGAATCTGTACCCCTCCATAACCTCCCTGTCTCACAGGAACGTATCAATGCAGAACTCCACACAAATATGCCCTGAACCAGTACCCTCCATAACCTCCCAGTCTCACTGGGAAGTACCAATGCAGAACTCCACACAAATTTGCCCTGAACCTGTACCCCTCCATAACCTCCCTGTCTCACTGGAACGTACCAATGCAGAACTCCGCACAAATATGCCATGAACCTGTACCCTCCATAACCTCCCTGTCTCACTTGAAAGTACCAATGCAGAACTCCACACAAATATGCCCTGAACCTGTACACTCCATAACGTCATTATCACACTGGAAATTACCAATGCAGAACTCCCCACAAATATGCCCTGAACCTGTACCATCTATAACCACCCTGACTCACTGGAACGTCCCACTGCAGAACTCCACACAAATATGCCATGAACCTGTACCCTCTATATACACCCTGTCTCACTGGAACGTACCACTGCAGAACTCCACACAAATATGCCCTGAACCAGTACCATCCATAACCACCGTGTCTCACTGGAACGTACAAATGCAGAACCTCACACAAATATGCCCTGATCCTGTACCCTCCATAACCTCCCTGTCTCTCTGGAACGTACCATTGCAGAACACCACACAAATATTCCCTGAACCTGTACCCCTCCATAACCTCCCTGTCTCACTGGAAAGTTCCATTGCAGAACACCACACAAATATGCCCTGAACCTGTACACGTCCATAAACTCCCTGTCTCACTGGAACGTCCCACTGCAGAACTCCACACAAATATGCCATGAACATGTACCCTCCATAACCTCCCTGTCTCACTTGAAAGTACCAATGCAGAACTCCACACAAATATGCCCTGAACCTGTACACTCAATAATGTCATTGTCTCACTGGAAAGTACCAATGCAGAGCTCCCCACAAATATGCCCTGAACCTATACCCTCCATAACCTTCCTCTCTCACTGGAACGTACCATTGCAGAACACCAGACAAATATGCCCTGAACCTGTACCACTCCATAACCTCCCTGTCTCACTGGAACGTACCAATGCAGAACTCCACACAAATATGCCCTAAACCCTTAACCGTCCATAAACTCCCTGTCTCACTGGAACGTCCCACTGCAGAACTCCACACAAATATGCCATGAACCTGTACCATCTATAACCACCCTGACTCACTGGAACGTCCCACTGCAGAACTCCACACAAATATGCCATGAACCTGTACCCTCTATAACCACCCTGTCTCACTGGAACGTACCACTGCAGAACTCCACACAAATATGCCCTGAACCTGTACCATCCATAACCACCGTGTCTCACTGGAACGTACCAATGCAGAACTTCACACAAATATGCCCTGATCCTCTACCCTCCATAACCTCCCTGTCTCACTGGAACGTACCACTGCAGAACACCACACAAATATGCCCTGAACCTGTACCCCTCCATAACCTCCCTGTCTCACTGGAACGTACCAATGCAGAACTCCACACAAATATGCCCTGAACCTTTACCCGTCCATAACCTCCCTGTCTCACTGGAACGTCCCACTGCAGAACTTCACACAAATATGCCATGAACCTGTTCCCTCCATAACCTCCCTGTCTCACTGGAACGTACCAATGCAGAACTCCACACAAATTTGCCCTGAACCTGTACCCCTCCCCCTCCATAACCTCCCTGTCTCACTGGAACGTACCAATGCAGAACTCCACACAAATGTGCCCTGAACCTGTAGCACTCCATAACCTCACTGTCTCACTGGAACGTACCAATGCAGAACTCCACTCAAATATGCCCTGAACCTGTACCCTACAAAACCTCCCTGTCTCACTGGAACGTACCAATGCAGAACTCCAAACAAATATGCCCTGAACCTGTACCGCTCCATAAACTCCCAGTGATACAGGAACGTACCAACGCAGAACTCCACATAAATATACCCTGAACATTTACCCTCCATAACCTCCCTGTCTCACTGGAACGTACCAATGCAGAACTCCACACAAATATGACCTGAATCTGAACCCCTCCATAACCTCCCTGTCTCACAGGAACGTACCAGTGCAGAACTCCACACAAATATGCCCTGAACCTCTACCCTCCATATCCTCCCTGTCTCACAGGAACGTACCAATACAGAATTCCACACAAATATGCCCTGAACCTGTACCCGCCCATAACCTCCTTGTCTCACTGGAACGTACCAATGCAGAACTCAACACAAATATGCCCTGAACCTGTACCCCTGCATAACCTCCCTGTTTCACTGGAACACACCAATGCCAAACTCCACTCAAATATGCACTGAACCTGTACCCTGCAAAACCTCCCTGTCTCACTGGAACGTACCATTGCAGAACACCCTACAAATATGCCCTAAACCTGTACCACTCCATAACCTCCCTGTCTCACTGGAACGTACCAATGCAGAACTCCACACAAATATGCCCTGAACCTGTAACCGTCCGTAAACTCCCTGTCTCACTGGAACGTCCCACTGCAGAACTCCACACAAATATGACATGAACCTGTACCCTCTATAACCTCCCTGTCTCACTGGAAAGTACCAATGCAGAACTCCACACAAATATGCCCTGAACCTGTACCCATCCATAACCACCCTGTCTCACTGGAACGTACCATCGCAGAACGCCACACAAATATGCCCTGAACCTGTACCCTCCATAACCTCCCTGTCTCACTGGAATGTACCAAGGCAGAACTCCACACAAATATGCCCTGAACCTGTACACTCCATATCCTCCCTGTCTCACTGGAAAGTTCCATTGCAGAACACCACACAAATATGCCCTGAACCTGTACCCGTCCATTAACTCCCTGTCTCACTGGAACGTCCCACTGCAGAACTCCACACAAATATGCCATGAACATGTACCCTCCATAACCTCCCTGTCTCACTTGAAAGTACCAATGCAGAACTCCACACAAATATGCCCTGACCCTGTACACTCAATAAAGTCATTGTCTCACTGGAAAGTACCAATGCAGAGCTCCCCACAAATATGCCCTGAACCTGTATCCCTCCATAACCTTCCTGTCTCACTGGAACGTACCATTGCAGAACACCAGACAAATATGCCCTGAACCTGTACCACTCCATAACCTCCCTGTCTCACTGGAACGTACCAATGCAGAACTCCACACAAATATGCCCTAAACCCTTAACCGTCCATAAACTCCCTGTCTCACTGGAACGTCCCACTGCAGAACTCCACACAAATATGCCATGAACCTGTACCATCTATAACCACCCTGACTCACTGGAACGTCCCACTGCAGAACTCCACACAAATATGCCATGAACCTGTACCCTCTATAACCACCCTGTCTCACTGGAACGTACCACTGCAGAACTCCACACAAATATGCCCTGAACCTGTACCATCCATAACCACCGTGTCTCACTGGAACGTACCAATGCAGAACTTCACACAAATATGCCCTGATCCTGTACCCTCCATAACCTCCCTGTCTCACTGGAACGTACCATTGCAGAACACCACACAAATATGCCCTGAACCTGTACCCCTCCATAACCTCCCTGTCAAACTGGAACGTACCAATGCAGAACTCCACACAAATATGCCCTGAACCTTTACCCTCCATAACCTCCCTGTCTCACTGGAACGTACCAATGCAGAACTCCATACAAATATGACCTGAATCTGTACCCCTCCATAACCTCCCTGTCTCACAGGAACGTACCAGTGCAGAACCCCACACAAATATGCCCTGAACCTCTACCCTCCATATCCTCCCTGTCTCACAGGAACGTACCAATACAGAATTCCACACAAATATGCCCTGAACCTGTACCCGCCCATAACCTCCTTGTGTCACTGGAACGTACCAATGCAGAACTCAACACAAATATGCCCTGAACCTGTACCCCTGCATAACCTCCCTGTTTCACTGGAACACACCAATGCCAAACTCCACTCAAATATGCACTGAACCTGTACCCTGCAAAACCTCCCTGTCTCACTGGAACGTACCATTGCAGAACACCAGACAAATATGCCCTAAACCTGTACCACTCCATAACCTCCCTGTCTCACTGGAACGTACCAATGCAGAACTCCACACAAATATGCTCTGAACCTGTACACTCAATAAAGTCATTGTCTCACTGGAAAGTACCAATGCAGAGCTCCCCACAAATATGCCCTGAACCTGTACCCTCCATAACCTTCCTGTCTCACTGGAACGTACCATTGCAGAACACCAGACAAATATGCCCTGAACCTGTACCACTCCATAACCTCCCTGTCTCACTGGAACGTACCAACGCAGAACTCCACACAAATATGCCCTAAACCCTTAACCGTCCATAAACTCCCTGTCTCACTGGAACGTCCCACTGCAGAACTCCACACAAATATGCCATGAACG
Organism: Hemitrygon akajei; assembly: GCF_048418815.1. Taxonomy (NCBI): domain Eukaryota; kingdom Metazoa; phylum Chordata; class Chondrichthyes; order Myliobatiformes; family Dasyatidae; genus Hemitrygon; species Hemitrygon akajei. The sequence continues at coordinate 2,055,706 of NW_027331948.1, forward strand.
TGTACCATCTATAACCACCCTGACTCACTGGAACGTCCCACTGCAGAACTCCACACAAATATGCCATGAACCTGTACCCTCTATAACCACCCTGTCTCACTGGAACGTACCACTGCAGAACTCCACACAAATATGCCCTGAACCTGTAGCACTCCATAACCTCACTGTCTCACTGGAACGTACCAATGCAGAACTCCACTCAAATATGCCCTGAACCTGTACCCTACAAAATCTCCCTGTCTCACTGGAACGTACCATTGCAGAACACCAGACAAATATGCCCTGAACCTGTACCACTCCATAACCTCCCTGTCTCACTGGAACGTACCAATGCAGAACTCCACACAAATATGCCCTAAACCCTTAACCGTCCATTAGCTCCCTGTCTCACTGGAACGTCCACCTGCAGAACTCCACTCAAATATGCCCTGAACCTGTACCCTCCATAACCTCCCTGTTTCACTGGAACACACCAATGCCAAACTCCACTCAAATATGCACTGAACCTGTACCCTGCAAAACCTCCCTGTCTCACTGGAACGTACCATTGCAGAACACCAGACAAATATGCCCTAAACCTGTACCACTCCATAACCTCCCTGTCTCACTGGAACGTACCAATGCAGAACTCCACACAAATATGCCCTGAACCTGTAACCGTCCGTAAACTCCCTGTCTCACTGGAACGTCCCACTGCAGAACTCCACACAAATATGACATGAACCTGTACCCTCTATAACCTCCCTGTCTCACTGGAAAGTACCAATGCAGAACTCCACACAAATATGCCCTGAACCTGTACCCATCCATAACCACCCTGTCTCACTGGAACGTACCACTGCAGAACGCCACACAAATATGCCCTGAACCTGTACCCTCCATAACCTCCCTGTCTCACTGGAATGTACCAAGGCAGAACTCCACACAAATATGCCCTGAACCTGTACACTCCATATCCTCCCTGTCTCACTGGAAAGTTCCATTGCAGAACACTACACAAATATGCCCTGAACCTGTACCCGTCCATAAACTCCCTGTCTCACTGGAACGTCCCACTGCAGAACTCCACACAAATATGCCATGAACATGTACCCTCCATAACCTCACTGTCTCACTTGAAAGTACCAATGCAGAACTCCACACAAATATGCCCTGAACCTGTACACTCAATTATGTCATTGTCTCACTGGAAAGTACCAATGCAGAGCTCCCCACAAATATGCCCTGAACCTGTACCCTCCATAACCTTCCTGTCTCACTGGAACGTACCATTGCAGAACACCAGACAAATATGCCCTGAACCTGTACCACTCCATAACCTCCCTGTCTCACTGGAACGTACCAATGCAGAACTACACACAAATATGCCCTAAACCCTTAACCGTCCATAAACTCCCTGTCTCACTGGAACGTCCCACTGCAGAACTCCACACAAATATGCCATGAACCTGTACCATCTATAACCACCCTGACTCACTGGAACGTCCCACTGCAGAACTCCACACAAATATGCCATGAACCTGTACCCTCTATAACCACCCTGTCTCACTGGAACGTACCACTGCAGAACTCCACACAAATATGCCCTGAACCTGTACCATCCATAACCACCGTGTCTCACTGGAACGTACCAATGCAGAACTTCACACAAATATGCCCTGATCCTGTACCCTCCATAACCTCCCTGTCTCACTGGAACGTACCATTGCAGAACACCACACAAATATGCCCTGAACCTGTACCCCTCCATAACCTCCCTGTCTCACTGGAACGTACCAATGCAGAATTCCACACAAATATTCCCTGAACCTTTACCCGTCCATAACCTCCCTGTCTCACTGGAACGTCCCACTGCAGAACTCCACACAAATATGCCATGAACCTGTTCCCTCCATAACCTCCCTGTCTCACTGGAACGTACCAATGCAGAACTCCACACAAATATGCCCTGAACCTGTAGCACTCCATAACCTCACTGTCTCACTGGAACGTAACAATGCAGAACTCCACTCAAATATGCCCTGAACCTGTACCCTACAAAACCTCCCTGTCTCACTGGAACGTACCATTGCAGAACACCAGACAAATATGCCCTGAACCTGTACCACTCCATAACCTCCCTGTCTCACTGGAACGTACCAATGCAGAACTCCACACAAATATGCCCTAAACCCTTAACCGTCCATAAACTCCCTGTCTCACTGGAACGTCCACCTGCAGAACTCCACACAAATATGCCATGAACCTGTACCATCTATAACCACCCTGACTCACTGGAACGTCCCACTGCAGAACTCCACACAAATATGCCATGAACCTGTACCCTCTATAACCACCCAGTCTCACTGGAACGTACCACTGCAGAACTCCACACAAATATGCCCTGATCCTGTACCATCCATAACCACCGTGTCTCACTGGAACGTACCAATGCAGAACTTCACACAAATATGCCCTGAACCTTTACCCGTCCATAACCTCCCTGTCTCACTGGAACGTACCATTGCAGAACACCACACAAATATTCCCTGAACCTGTACCCCTCCATAACCTCCCTGTCTCACTGGAACGTACCAATGCAGAACTCCACACAAATATGCCCTGAACCTTTACCCGTCCATAACCTCCCTGTCTCACTGGAACGTCCCACTGCAGAACTCCACACTAATATGCCATGAACCTCTACCCTCCATAACCTCCCTGTCTCACTGGAACGTCCCAATGCAGTACTCCACACTAATATGCCATGAACCTGTACACTCCATAACGTCATTGTCTCACTGGAACGTACCAATGGAGAACTCCCCACAAATATGCCCTGAACCTGCACCCCTCCATAACCTCCCTGTCTCACTGGAACGTACCAATGCAGAACTCCAAACAAATTTGCCCTGAACCTGTACCCCTCCATAAACTCCCAGTGATACAGGCACGTACCAACGCAGAACTCCACACAAATATACCCTGAACATTTACCCTCCATAACCTCCCTGTCTCACTGGAACGTACCAATGCAGAACTCCACACAAATATGACCTGAATCTGTACCCCTCCATAACCTCCCTGTCTCACAGGAACGTACCAGTGCAGAACTCCACACAAATATGCCCTGAACCTCTACCCTCCATATCCTCCCTGTCTCACAGGAACGTAACAATACAGAATTCCACACAAATATGCCCTGAACCTGTACCCGCCCATAACCTCCTTGTCTCACTGGAACGTACCAATGCAGAACTCAACACAAATATGCCCTGAACCTGTACCCCTGCATTACCTCCCTGATTCACTGGAACACACCAATGCCAAACTCCACTCAAATATGCACTGATCCTGTACCCTGCAAAACCTCCCTGTCTCACTGGAACGTACCATTGCAGAACACCAGACAAATATGCCCTAAACCTGTACCACTCCATAACCTCCCTGTCTCACTGGAACGTCCCACTGCAGAACTCCACACAAATATGACATGAACCTGTACCCTCTATAACCTCCCTGTCTCACTGGAAAGTTCCATTGCAGAACACCACACAAATATGCCCTGAACCTGTACCCGTCCATAAACTCCCTGTCTCACTGGAACGTCCCACTGCAGAACTCCACACAAATATGCCATGAACATGTACCCTCCATAACCTCCCTGTCTCACTTGAAAGTACCAATGCAGAACTCCACACAAATATGCCCTGAACCTGTACACTCAATAATGTCATTGTCTCACTGGAAAGTACCAATGCAGAGCTCCCCACAAAAAGGCCCTGAACCTGTACCCCTCCATAACCTTCCTGTCTCACTGGAACGTACCATTGCAGAACACCAGACAAATATGCCCTGAACCTGTACCACTCCATAACCTCCCTGTCTCACTGGAACGTACCAATGCAGAACTCCACACAAATATGCCCTAAACCCTTAACCGTCCATAAACTCCTTGTCTCACTGGAACGACCCACTGCAGAACTCCACACAAATATGCCATGAACCTGTACCATCTATAACCACCCTGACTCACTGGAACGTCCCACTGCAGAACTCCACACAAATATGCCATGAACCTGTACCCTCTATAACCACCCTGTCTCACTGGAACGTACCACTGCAGAACTCCACACAAATATGCCCTGAACCTTTACCATCCATAACCACCGTGTCTCACTGGAACGTACCAATGCAGAACTGCACACAAATATGCCCTGATCCTGTACCCTCCATAACCTCCCTGTCTCACTGGAACGTACCATTGCAGAACACCACACAAATATGCCCTGAACCTGTACCCCTCCATAACCTCCCTGTCAAACTGGAACGTACCAATGCAGAACTCCACACAAATATGACCTGAACCTTTACCCTCCATAACCTCCCTGTCTCACTGGAACGTACCAATGCAGAACTCCACACAAATATGACCTGAATCTGTACCCCTCCATAACCTCCCTGTCTCACAGGAACGTACCAGTGCAGAACTCCACACAAATATGCCCTGAACCTGTACCCCTGCATAACCTCCCTGTTTCACTGGAACACACCAATGCCAAACTCCACTCAAATATGCACTGAACCTGTACCCTGCAAAACCTCCCTGTCTCACTGGAACGTACCATTGCAGAACACCAGACAAATATGCCCTAAACCTGTACCACTCCATAACCTCCCTGTCTGGCTGGAACGTACCAATGCAGAACTCCACACAAATATGCCCTGAACCTGTACCCCTGCATAACCTCCCTGTTTCACTGGAACACACCAATGCCAAACTCCACTCAAATATGCACTGAACCTGTACCCTGCAAAACCTCCCTGTCTCACTGGAACGTACCATTGCAGAACACCAGACAAATATGCCCTAAACCTGTACCACTCCATAACCTCCCTGTCTGGCTGGAACGTACCAATGCAGAACTCCACACAAATATGCCCTGAACCTGTAACCGTCCGTAAACTCCCTGTCTCACTGGAACGTCCCACTGCAGAACTCCACACAAATATGACATGAACCTGTACCCTCTATAACCTCCCTGTCTCACTGGAAAGTACCATTGCAGAACTCCACACAAATATGCCCTGAACCTGTACCCATCCATAACCACCCTGTCTCACTGGAACGTACCATTGCAGAACGCCACACAAATATACCCTGAACCTGTACCCTGCATAACCTCCCTGTCTCACTGGAATGTACCAAGGCAGAACTCCACACAAATATGCCCTGAACCTGTACACTCCATATCCTCCCTGTCTCACTGGAAAGTTCCATTGCAGAACACCACACAAATATGCCCTGAACCTGTACCCGTCCATAAACTCCCTGTCTCACTGGAACGTCCCACTGCAGAACTCCACACAAATATGCCATGAACCTGTACCATCTATAACCACCCTGACTCACTGGAACGTCCCACTGCAGAACTCCACACAAATATGCCATGAACCTGTACCCTCTATAACCACCCTGTCTCACTGGAACGTACCACTGCAGAACTCCACACAAATATGCCCTGATCCTGTACCCTCCATAACCTCCCTGTCTCACTGGAACGTACCATTGCAGAACACCACACAAATATGCCCTGAACCTGTACCCCTCCATAAACTCCCAGTGATACAGGCACGTACCAGCGCAGAACTCCACACAAATATACCCTGAACATTTACCCTCCATAACCTCCCTGTCTCACTGGAACGTACCAATGCAGAACTCCACACAAATATGACCTGAATCTGTACCCCTCCATAACCTCCCTGTCTCACAGGAACGTACCAGTGCAGAACTCCACACAAATATGCCCTGAACCTCTACCCTCCATATCCTCCCTGTCTCACAGGAACGTAACAATACAGAATTCCACACAAATATGCCCTGAACCTGTCCCCGCCCATAACCTCCTTGTCTCACTGGAACGTACCAATGCAGAACTCAACACAAATATGCCCTGAACCTGTACCCCTGCATTACCTCCCTGTTTCACTGGAACACACTAATGCCAAACTCCACTCAAATATGCACTGAACCTGTACCCTGCAAAACCTCCCTGTCTCACTGGAACGTACCATTGCAGAACACCAGACAAATATGCCCTAAACCTGTACCACTCCATAACCTCCCTGTCTCACTGGAACGTCCCACTGCAGAACTCCACACAAATATGCCATGAACATGTACCCTCCATAACCTCCCTGTCTCACTTGAAAGTACCAATGCAGAACTCCACACAAATATGCCCTGAACCTGTACACTCAATAAAGTCATTGTCTCACTGGAAAGTACCAATGCAGAGCTCCCCACAAATATGCCCTGAACCTGTACCCCTCCATAACCTTCCTGTCTCACTGGAACGTACCATTGCAGAACACCAGACAAATATGCCCTGAACCTGTACCACTCCATAACCTCCCTGTCTCACTGGAACGTACCAATGCAGAACTCCACACAAATATGCCCTAAACCCTTAACCGTCCATAAACTCCCTGTCTCACTGGAACGTCCCACTGCAGAACTCCACACAAATATGCCATGAACCTGTACCATCTATAACCACCCTGACTCACTGGAACGTCCCACTGCAGAACTCCACACAAATATGCCATGAACCTGTACCCTCTATAACCACCCTGTCTCACTGGAACGTACCACTGCAGAACTCCACACAAATATGCCCTGAACCTGTACCATCCATAACCACCGTGTCTCACTGGAACGTACCAATGCAGAACTTCACACAAATATGCCCTGATCCTGTACCCTCCATAACCTCCCTGTCTCACTGGAACGTACCATTGCAGAACACCACACAAATATGCCCTGAACCTGTACCCCTCCATAACCTCCCTGTCAAACTGGAACGTACCAATGCAGAACTCCACACAAATATGCCCTGAACCTTTACCCGTCCATAACATCCCTGTCTCACTGGAACGTCCCACTGCAGAACTCCACACAAATATGCCATGAACCTGTTCCCTCCATAACCTCCCTGTCTCACTGGAACGTACCAATGCAGAACTCCACACAAATATGCCCTGAACCTGTAGCATTCCATAACCTCACTGTCTCACTGGAACGTACCAATGCAGAACTCCACACAAATATGCCCTGAACCTGTACCCCTGCATAACCTCCCTGTTTCACTGGAACGCACCAATGCCAATCTCCACTCAAATATGCCCTGAACCTGTACCCTTCCATAAACTCCCTGTCTCACTGGAACGTACCAATGCAGAACTCCACACAAATATGACATGAACCTGTACCCTCTATAACCTCCCTGTCTCACTGGAAAGTACCACTGCAGAACTCCACACAAATATGCCCTGAAGCTGTACCCCTCCTTAACCTCCCTGTCTCACTGGAACGTACCAATGCAGAACTCCACACAAATATGCCCTGAACCAGTACCCTCCATAAACTCCCAGTCTCACTGGGAAGTACCAATGCAGAACTCCACACAAATATGCCCTGAATCTGTACACTCCATAACGTCATTATCTCACTGGAAAGTACCAATGCAGAACTCCCCACAAATATGTCCTGAACCTGTACCCCTCCATAACCTTCTTGTCTCACTGGAACGTACCAATGCAGAACTCCACACAAATATGCCCTGAACCTCTACCCTCCATATCCTCCCTGTCTCACAGGAACGTACCAATACAGAATTCCACAGAAATATGCCATGAACCTGTTCCCTCTATAACCACCCTGTCTCACTGGAACGTACCACTGCAGAACTCCACACAAATATGTCCTGAACCTGTACCATCCATAACCACCGTGTCTCACTGGAACGTACCAATGCAGAACTTCACACAAATATGCCCTGATCCTGTACCCTCCATAACCTCCCTGTCTCACTGGAACGTACCATTGCAGAACACCACACAAATATGCCCTGAACCTGTACCCCTCCATAACCTCCCTGTCAAACTGGAACGTACCAATGCAGAACTCCACACAAATATGCCCTGAACCTTTACCCTCCATAACCTCCCTGTCTCACTGGAACGTACCAATGCAGAACTCCACACAAATATGACCTGAATCTGTACCCCTCCATAACCTCCCTGTCTCACAGGAACGTACCAGTGCAGAACTCCACACAAATATGCCCTGAACCTCTACCCTCCATATCCTCCCTGTCTCACAGGAACGTACCAATACAGAATTCCACACAAATATGCCCTGAACCTGTACCCGCCCATAACCTCCTTGTCTCACTGGAACGTACCAATGCAGAACTCAACACAAATATGCCCTGAACCTGTACCCCTGCATAACCTCCCTGTTTCACTGGAACACACCAATGCCAAACTCCACTCAAATATACACTGAACCTGTACCCTGCAAAACCTCCCTGTCTCACTGGAACGTACCATTGCAGAACACCAGACAAATATGCCCTAAACCTGTACCACTCCATAACCTCCCTGTCTCACTGGAACGTACCAATGCAGAACTCCACACAAATATGCCCTGAACCTGTAACCGTCCGTAAACTCCCTGTCTCACTGGAACGTCCCACTGCAGAACTCCACACAAATATGACATGAACCTGTACCCTCTATAACCTCCCTGTCTCACTGGAAAGTACCAATGCAGAACTCCACACAAATATGCCCTGAACCTGAACCCATCCATAACCACCCTGTCTCACTGGAACGTACCACTACAGAACTCCACACAAATATGCCCTGAACCTTTACCCTCCATAACCTCCCTGTCTCACTGGAACGTACCATTGCAGAACACCACACAAATATGCCCTGAACCTGTACACCTCCATAACCTCCCTGTCAAACTGGAACGTACCAATGCAGAACTCCACACAAATATGACCTGAATCTGTACCCCTCCATAACCTCCCTGTCTCACAGGAACGTACCAGTGCAGAACTCCACACAAATATGCCCTGAACCTCTACCCTCCATATCCTCCCTGTCTCACAGGAACGTACCAATACAGAATTCCACACAAATATGCCCTGAACCTGTACCCGCCCATAACCTCCTTGTCTCACTGGAACGTACCAATGCAGAACTCAACACAAATATGCCCTGAACCTGTACCCCTGCATAACCTCCCTGTTTCACTGGAACACACCAATGCCAAACTCCACTCAAATATGCACTGAACCTGTACCCTGCAAAACCTCCCTGTCTCACTGGAACGTACCATTGCAGAACACCAGACAAATATGCCCTAAACCTGTACCACTCCATAACCTCCCTGTCTGACTGGAACGTACCAATGCAGAACTCCACACAAATATGCCCTGAACCTGTAACCGTCCGTAAACTCCCTGTCTCACTGGAACGTCCCACTGCAGAACTCCACACAAATATGACATAAACCTGTACCCTCTATAACCTCCCTGTCTTACTGGAAAGTACCATTGCAGAACTCCACACAAATATGCCCTGAACCTGTACCCATCCATAACCACCCTGTCTCACTGGAACGTACCATTGCAGAACGCCACACAAATATGCCCTGAACCTGTACCCTCCATAACCTCCCTGTCTCACTGGAATGTACCAAGGCAGAACTCCACACAAATATGCCCTGAACCTGTACACTCCATATCCTCCCTGTCTCACTGGAAAGTTCCATTGCAGAACACCACACAAATATGTCCTGAACCTGTACCCGTCCATAAACTCCCTGTCTCACTGGAACATCCCACTGCAGAACTCCACACAAATATGCCATGAACATGTACCCTCCATAACCTCCCTGTCTCACTTGAAAGTACCAATGCAGAACTCCACACAAATATGCCCTGAACCTGTACACTCCATAACCTCACTGTCTCACTGGAACGTACCAATGCAGAACTCCACTCAAATATGCCCTGAACCTGTACCCTACAAAACCTCCCTGTCTCACTGGAACGTACCATTGCAGAACACCAGACAAATATGCCCTGAACCTGTACCACTCCATAACCTCCCTGTCTCACTGGAACGTACCAATGCAGAACTCCACACAAATATGCCCTAAACCTGTACCACTCCATAACCTCCCTGTCTCACTGGAACGTACCAATGCAGAACTCCACACAAATATGCCCTAAACCCTTAACCGTCCATAAACTCCCTGTCTCACTGGAACGTCCCACTGCAGAACTCCACACAAATATGCCATGAACCTGTACCATCTATAACCACCTTGACTCACTGGAACGTCCCACTGCAGAACTCCACACAAATATGCCATGAACCTGTACCCTTTATAACCACCCTGTCTCACTGGAACGTACCACTGCAGAACTCCACACAAATATGCCCTGAACCTGTACCATCCATAACCACCGTGTCTCACTGGAACGTACCAATGCAGAACTTCACACAAATATGCCCTGATCCTGTACCCTCCATAACCTCCCTGTCTCACTGGAACGTACCATTGCAGAACACCACACAAATATGCCCTGAACCTGTACCCCTCCATAACCTCCCTGTCAAACTGGAACGTACCAATGCAGAACTCCACACAAATATGCCCTGAACCTTTACCCGTCCATAACATCCCTGTCTCACTGGAACGTCCCACTGCAGAACTCCACACAAATATGCCATGAACCTGTTCCCTCCATAACCTCCCTGTCTCACTGGAACGTACCAATGCAGAACTCCACACAAATTTGCCCTGAACCTGTACCCCTCCCCCTCCATAACCTCCCTGTCTCACTGGAACGTACCAATGCAGAACTCCACACAAATATGCCCTGAACCTGTAGCACTCCATAACCTCACTGTCTCACTGGAACGTACCAATGCAGAACTCCACACAAATATGCCCTGAACCTGTACCCCTGCATAACCTCCCTGTTTCACTGGAACGCACCAATGCCAATCTCCACTCAAATATGCCCTGAACCTGTACCCTTCCATAAACTCCCTGTCTCACTGGAACGTACCAATGCAGAACTCCACACAAATATGACATGAACCTGTACCCTCTATAACCTCCCTGTCTCACTGGAAAGCACCAATGCAGAACACCACACAAATATGCCCTGAACCTGTACCCGTCCATAACCTCCCTGTCCCACTGGAAAGTACCACTGCAGAACTCCACACAAATATGCCCTGAAGCTGTACCCCTCCATAACCTCCCTGTCTCACTGGAACGTACCAATGCAGAACTCCACACAAATATGCCCTGAACCAGTACCCTCCATAACCTCCCAGTCTCACTGGGAAGTACCAATGCAGAACTCCACACAAATTTGCCCTGAACCTGTACCCCTCCATAACCTCCCTGTCTCACTGGAACGTACCAATGCAGAACTCCGCACAAATATGCCATGAACCTGTACCCTCCATAACCTCCCTGTCTCACTTGAAAGTACCAATGCAGAACTCCACACAAATATGCCCTGAACCTGTACACTCCATAACGTCATTATCTCACTGGAAAGTACCAATGCAGAACTCCACTCAAATATGTCCTGAACCTGTACCCCTCCATAACCTTCCTGTCTCACTGGAACGTACCAATGCAGAACTCCAAACAAATATGCCCTGAACCTGTACCCCTCCATAACCTCCCAGTCACACTGGAACGTACCAACGCAGAACTCCACAAAAATATACCCTGAACATGTACCCTCCATAACCTTCCTGTCTCACTGGAACGTACCAATGCAGAACTCCACACAAATATGCCCTGAACCTCTACCCTCCATATCCTCCCTGTCTCACAGGAACGTACCAATACAGAATTCCACACAAATATGCCATGAACCTGTACCCTCTATAACCACCCAGTCTCACTGGAACGTACCACTGCAGAACTCCACACAAATATGCCCTGATCCTGTACCCTCCATAACCTCCCTGTCTCACTGGAACGTACCATTGCAGAACACCACACAAATATGCCCTGAACCTGTACCCCTCCATAACCTCCCTGTCAAACTGGAACGTACCAATGCAGAACTCCACACAAATATGACCTGAATCTGTACCCCTCCATAACCTCCCTGTCTCACAGGAACGTACCAGTTCAGAACTCCACACAAATATGCCCTGAACCTCTACCCTCCATATCCTCCCTGTCTCACAGGAACGTACCAATACAGAATTCCACACAAATATGCCCTGAACCTGTACCCGCCCATAACCTCCTTGTCTCACTGGAACGTACCAATGCAGAACTCAACACAAATATGCCCTGAACCTGTACCCCTGCATAACCTCCCTGTTTCACTGGAACACACCAATGCCAAACTCCACTCAAATATGCACTGAACCTGTACCCTGCAAAACCTCCCTGTCTCACTGGAACGTACCATTGCAGAACACCAGACAAATATGCCCTAAACCTGTACCACTCCATAACCTCCCTGTCTCACTGGAACGTACCAATGCAGAACTCCACACAAATATGCCCTGAACCTGTAACCGTCCGTAAACTCCCTGTCTCACTGGAACGTCCCACTGCAGAACTCCACACAAATATGACATGAACCTGTACCCTCTATAACCTCCCTGTCTCACTGGAAAGTACCAATGCAGAACTCCACACAAATATGCCCTGAACCTGTACCCATCCATAACCACCCTGTCTCACTGGAACGTACCATTGCAGAACGCCACACAAATATGCCCTGAACCTGTACCCTCCATAACCTCCCTGTCTCACTGGAATGTACCAAGGCAGAACTCCACACAAATATGCCCTGAACCTGTACACTCCATATCCTCCCTGTCTCACTGGAAAGTTCCATTGCAGAACACCACACAAATATGCCCTGAACCTGTACCCGTCCATAAACTCCCTGTCTCACTGGAACGTCCCACTGCAGAACTCCACACAAATATGCCATGAACATGTACCCTCCATAACCTCCCTGTCTCACTTGAAAGTACCAATGCAGAACTCCACACAAATATGCCCTGAACCTGTACACTCAATAAAGTCATTGTCTCTCTGGAAAGTACCAATGCAGAGCTCCCCACAAATATGCCCTGAACCTGTACCCCTCCATAACCTTCCTGTCTCACTGGAACGTACCATTGCAGAACACCAGACAAATATGCCCTGAACCTGTACCACTCCATAACCTCCCTGTCTCACTGGAACGTACCAATGCCGAACCCCACACAAATATGCCCTAAACCCTTAACCGTCCATAAACTCCCTGTCTCACTGGAACGTCCCACTGCAGAACTCCACACAAATATGCCATGAACCTGTACCATCTATAACCACCCTGACTCACTGGAACGTCCCACTGCAGAACTCCACACAAATATGCCATGAACCTGTACCCTCTATAACCACCCTGTCTCACTGGAACGTACCACTGCAGAACTCCACACAAATATGCCCTGAACCTGTACCATCCATAACCACCGTGTCTCACTGGAACGTACCAATGCAGAACTTCACACAAATATGCCCTGATCCTGTACCCTCCATAACATTCCTGTCTCACTGGAACGTACCATTGCAGAACACCACACAAATATGCCCTGAAACTGTACCACTCCATAACCTCCCTGTCAAACTGGAACGTACCAATGCAGAACTCCACACAAATATGCCCTGAACCTTTACCCGTCCATAACCTCCCTGTCTCACTGGAACGTCCCACTGCAGAACTCCACACAAATATGCCATGAACTTGTTCCCTCCATAACCTCCCTGTCTCACTGGAACGTACCAATGCAGAACTCCACACAAATTTGCCCTGAACCTGTACCCCTCCCCCTCCATAACCTCCCTGTCTCACTGGAACGTACCAATGCAGAACTCCACACAAATTTGCCCTGAACCTGTACCCCTCCCCCTCCATAACCTCCTTGTCTCACTGGAACGTACCAATGCAGAACTCCACACAAATATGCCCTGAACCTGTACCCCTGCATAACCTCCCCGTTTCACTGGAACGCACCAATGCCAATCTCCACTCAAATATGCCCTGAACCTGTACCCTGCAAAACCTCCCTGTCTCACTGGAACGTACCATTGCAGAACACCAGACAAATATGTCCTGAACCTGTACCCTTCCATAAACTCCCTGTCTCACTGGAACGTACCAATGCAGAACTCCACACAAATATGACATGAACCTGTACCCTCTATAACCTCCCTGTCTCACTGGAAAGCACCAATGCAGAACACCACACAAATATGCCCTGAAGCTGTACCCCTCCATAACCTCCCTGTCTCACTGGAACGTACCAATGCAGAACTCCACACAAATATGCCCTGAACCAGTCCCCTCCATAACCTCCCAGTCTCAATGGGAAGTACCAATGCAGAACTCCACACAAATTTGCCTGAACCTGTACCCCTCCATAACCTCCCTGTCTCACTGGAACGTACCAATGCAGAACTCCGCACAAATATGCCATTATCCTGTACCCTCAATAACCTCCCTGTCTCACTTGAAAGTACCAATGCAGAACTCCACACAAATATGCCCTGAACCTGTACACTCCATAACGTCATTATCTCACTGGAAAGTTGCAATGCAGAACTCCCCACAAATATGTCCTGAGCCTGTACCCCTCCATAACCTTCCTGTCTCACTGGAACGTACCAATGCAGAACTCCAAACAAATATGCCCTGAACCTGTACCCCTCCATAAACTCCCAGTCACACTGGAACGTACCAACGCAGAACTCCACAAAAATATACCCTGAACATGTACCCTCCATAACCTTCCTGTCTCACTGGAACGTACCAATGCAGAACTCCACACAAATATGCCCTGAACTTGTTCCCTCCATAACCTCCTTGTCGCACTGGAACGTACCAAAGCAGAACTCCACACAAATATGTCCTGAACCTGTATCCCTCCATAACGTCCCTGTCTCACTGGAACGTACCAATGCAGAACTCCATACAAATATGCCCTGAACCGGTACCCTCCATTACCTCCCTGACTCACTGGAACGTACCAATACAGAATTCCACACAAATATGCACTGAACCTGTACCCGCCCATAACCTCCTTGTCTCACTGGAACGTACCAATGCAGAACTCCACACAAATTTCCCCTGAACCTGTACCCCTCCATAACCTCCCTGTCTCACTGGATGGTACCAATGCAGAACTCCACACAAATATGCCCTGAACCTGTACTCCTCCATAACCTCACTGTCTCACCGGAACATACCAATGCAGAACTCCTCACAAATATGCCCTGAACCTGTACCCATTGCATAAGCTCCCTGTTTCACTGGAACGCACCAATGCCGAACTCCACTCAAATATGCCCTGAACCTGTACCACTCCATTACCTCCCTGTCTCACTGGAACGTCCCACTGCAGAACTCCACACAAATATGCCATGAACCTGTACCCTCTATAAACACCCTGTCTCACTGGAACGTACCACTGCAGAACTCCACACAAATATGCCCTGAACCTGTACCATCCATAACCACCGTGTCTCACTGGAACGTACCAATGCAGAACTTCACACAAATATGCCCTGATCCTGTACCCCTCCATAACCTTCCTGTCTCACTGAAACGTACCAATGCAGAACTCCACACAAATATGCCCTGAACCTTTACCGGTCCATAACCTCCCTGTCTCACTGGAACGTCCCACTGCAGAACTCCACACAAATATGACATGAACCTGTACCCTCCATAACCTCCCAGTCTCACTGGGAAGTACCAATGCAGAACTCCACACAAATTTGCCCTGAACCTGTACCCCTCCATAACCTCCCTGTCTCACTGGAACGTACCAATGCAGAACTCCGCACAAATATGCCATGAACCTGTACCCTCCATAACCTCCCTGTCTCACTTGAAAGTACCAATGCAGAACTCCACACAAATATGCCCTGAACCTGTACACTCCATAACGTCATTATCTCACTGGAAAGTACCAATGCAGAACTCCACTCAAATATGTCCTGAACCTGTACCCCTCCATAACCTTCCTGTCTCACTGGAACGTACCAATGCAGAACTCCAAACAAATATGCCCTGAACCTGTACCCCTCCATAACCTCCCAGTCTCACTGGAACGTACCAATGCAGAACTCCACACAAATATGACATGAACCTGTACCCTCTATAACCTCCCTGTCTCACTGGAAAGCACCAATGCAGAACACCACACAAATATGCCCTGAAGCTGTACCCCTCCATAACCTCCCTGTCTCACTGGAACGTACCAATGCAGAACTCCACACAAATATGCCCTGAACCAGTCCCCTCCATAACCTCCCAGTCTCACTGGGAAGTACCAATGCAGAACTCCACACAAATTTGCCTGAACCTGTACCCCTCCATAACCTCCCTGTCTCACTGGAACGTACCAATGCAGAACTCCGCACAAATATGCCATTATCCTGTACCCTCAATAACCTCCCTGTCTCACTTGAAAGTACCAATGCAGAACTCCACACAAATATGCCCTGAACCTGTACACTCCATAACGTCATTATCTCACTGGAAAGTTGCAATGCAGAACTCCCCACAAATATGTCCTGAGCCTGTACCCCTCCATAACCTTCCTGTCTCACTGGAACGTACCAATGCAGAACTCCAAACAAATATGCCCTGAACCTGTACCCCTCCATAAACTCCCAGTCACACTGGAACGTACCAACGCAGAACTCCACAAAAATATACCCTGAACATGTACCCTCCATAACCTTCCTGTCTCACTGGAACGTACCAATGCAGAACTCCACACAAATATGCCCTGAACTTGTTCCCTCCATAACCTCCTTGTCGCACTGGAACGTACCAACGCAGAACTCCACACAAATATGTCCTGAACCTGTATCCCTCCATAACGTCCCTGTCTCACTGGAACGTACCAATGCAGAACTCCATACAAATATGCCCTGAACCGGTACCCTCCATTACCTCCCTGACTCACTGGAACGTACCAATACAGAATTCCACACAAATATGCACTGAACCTGTACCCGCCCATAACCTCCTTGTCTCACTGGAACGTACCAATGCAGAACTCCACACAAATTTCCCCTGAACCTGTACCCCTCCATAACCTCCCTGTCTCACTGGATGGTACCAATGCAGAACTCCACACAAATATGCCCTGAACCTGTACTCCTCCATAACCTCACTGTCTCACCGGAACATACCAATGCAGAACTCCTCACAAATATGCCCTGAACCTGTACCCATTGCATAAGCTCCCTGTTTCACTGGAACGCACCAATGCCGAACTCCACTCAAATATGCCCTGAACCTGTACCACTCCATTACCTCCCTGTCTCACTGGAACGTCCCACTGCAGAACTCCACACAAATATGCCATGAACCTGTACCCTCTATAAACACCCTGTCTCACTGGAACGTACCACTGCAGAACTCCACACAAATATGCCCTGAACCTGTACCATCCATAACCACCGTGTCTCACTGGAACGTACCAATGCAGAACTTCACACAAATATGCCCTGATCCTGTACCCCTCCATAACCTTCCTGTCTCACTGAAACGTACCAATGCAGAACTCCACACAAATATGCCCTGAACCTTTACCGGTCCATAACCTCCCTGTCTCACTGGAACGTCCCACTGCAGAACTCCACACAAATATGACATGAACCTGTACCCTCCATAACCTCCCAGTCTCACTGGGAAGTACCAATGCAGAACTCCACACAAATTTGCCCTGAACCTGTACCCCTCCATAACCTCCCTGTCTCACTGGAACGTACCAATGCAGAACTCCGCACAAATATGCCATGAACCTGTACCCTCCATAACCTCCCTGTCTCACTTGAAAGTACCAATGCAGAACTCCACACAAATATGCCCTGAACCTGTACACTCCATAACGTCATTATCTCACTGGAAAGTACCAATGCAGAACTCCACTCAAATATGTCCTGAACCTGTACCCCTCCATAACCTTCCTGTCTCACTGGAACGTACCAATGCAGAACTCCAAACAAATATGCCCTGAACCTGTACCCCTCCATAACCTCCCAGTCACACTGGAACGTACCAACGCAGAACTCCACAAAAATATACCCTGAACATGTACCCTCCATAACCTTCCTGTCTCACTGGAACGTACGAATGCAGAACTCCACACAAATATGCCCTGAACCTCTACCCTCCATATCCTCCCTGTCTCACAGGAACGTACCAATACAGAATTCCACACAAATATGCCATGTACCTGTACCCTCTATAACCACCCAGTCTCACTGGAACGTACCACTGTAGAACTCCACACAAATATGCCCTGAACCTGTACCATCCATAACCACCGGGTCTCACTGGAACGTACCAATGCAGAACTTCACACAAATATGCCCTGATCCTGTACCCTCCATAACCTCCCTGTCTCACTGGAACGTACCATTGCAGAACACCACACAAATATGCCCTGAACCTGTACCCCTCCATAACCTCCCTGTCAAACTGGAACGTACCAATGCAGAACTCCACACAAATATGCCCTGAACCTTTACCCTCCATAACCTCCCTGTCTCACTGGAACGTACCAATGCAGAACTCCACACAAATATGACCTGAATCTGTACCCCTCCATAACCTCCCTGTCTCACAGGAACGTACCAGTTCAGAACTCCACACAAATATGCCCTGAACCTCTACCCTCCATATCCTCCCTGTCTCACAGGAACGTACCAATACAGAATTCCACACAAATATGCCCTGAACCTGTACCCGCCCATAACCTCCTTGTCTCACTGGAACGTACCAATGCAGAACTCAACACAAATATGCCCTGAACCTGTACCCCTGCATAACCTCCCTGTTTCACTGGAACACACCAATGCCAAACTCCACTCAAATATGCACTGAACCTGTACCCTGCAAAACCTCCCTGTCTCACTGGAACGTACCATTGCAGAACACCAGACAAATATGCCCTAAACCTGTACCACTCCATAACCTCCCTGTCTCACTGGAACGTACCAATGCAGAACTCCACACAAATATGCCCTGAACCTGTAACCGTCCGTAAACTCCCTGTCTCACTGGAACGTCCCACTGCAGAACTCCACACAAATATGACATGAACCTGTACCCTCTATAACCTCCCTGTCTCACTGGAAAGTACCAATGCAGAACTCCACACAAATATGCCCTGAACCTGTACCCATCCATAACCACCCTGTCTCACTGGAACGTACCATTGCAGAACGCCACACAAATATGCCCTGAACCTGTACCCTCCATAACCTAACTGTCTCACTGGAATGTACCAAGGCAGAACTCCACACAAATATGCCCTGAACCTGTACACTCCATATCCTCCCTGTCTCACTGGAAAGTTCCATTGCAGAACACCACACAAATATGCCCTGAACCTGTACCCGTCCATAAACTCCCTGTCTCACTGGAACGTCCCACTGCAGAACTCCACACAAATATGCCATGAACATGTACCCTCCATAACCTCCCTGTCTCACTTGAAAGTACCAATGCAGAACTCCACACAAATATGCCCTGAACCTGTACACTCAATAAAGTCATTGTCTCTCTGGAAAGTACCAATGCAGAGCTCCCCACAAATATGCCCTGAACCTGTACCCCTCCATAACCTTCCTGTCTCACTGGAACGTACCATTGCAGAACACCAGACAAATATGCCCTGAACCTGTACCACTCCATAACCTCCCTGTCTCACTGGAACGTACCAATGCCGAACCCCACACAAATATGCCCTAAACCCTTAACCGTCCATAAACTCCCTGTCTCACTGGAACGTCCCACTGCAGAACTCCACACAAATATGCCATGAACCTGTACCATCTATAACCACCCTGACTCACTGGAACGTCCCACTGCAGAACTCCACACAAATATGCCATGAACCTGTACCCTCTATAACCACCCTGTCTCACTGGAACGTACCACTGCAGAACTCCACACAAATATGCCCTGAACCTGCACCATCCATAACCACCGTGTCTCACTGGAACGTACCAAAGCAGAACTTCACACAAATATGCCCTGATCCTGTACCCTCCATAACATTCCTGTCTCACTGGAACGTACCATTGCAGAACACCACACAAATATGCCCTGAAACTGTACCACTCCATAACCTCCCTGTCAAACTGGAACGTACCAATGCAGAACTCCACACAAATATGCCCTGAACCTTTACCCGTCCATAACCTCCCTGTCTCACTGGAACGTCCCACTGCAGAACTCCACACAAATATGCCATAAACTTGTTCCCTCCATAACCTCCCTGTCTCACTGGAACGTACCAATGCAGAACTCCACACAAATTTGCCCTGAACCTGTACCCCTCCCCCTCCATAACCTCCCTGTCTCACTGGAACGTACCAATGCAGAACTCCACACAAATATGCCCTGAACCTGTAGCACTCCATAACCTCCTTGTCTCACTGGAACGTACCAATGCAGAACTCCACACAAATATGCCCTGAACCTGTACCCCTGCATAACCTCCCCGTTTCACTGGAACGCACCAATGCCAATCTCCACTCAAATATGCCCTGAACCTGTACCCTGCAAAACCTCCCTGTCTCACTGGAACGTACCATTGCAGAACACCAGACAAATATGCCCTGAACCTGTACCCTTCCATAAACTCCCTGTCTCACTGGAACGTACCAATGCAGAACTCCACACAAATATGACATGAACCTGTACCCTCTATAACCTCCCTGTCTCACTGGAAAGCACCAATGCAGAACACCACACAAATATGCCCTGAAGCTGTACCCCTCCATAACCTCCCTGTCTCACTGGAACGTACCAATGCAGAACTCCACACAAATATGCCCTGAACCAGTACCCTCCATAACCTCCCAGTCTCACTGGGAAGTACCAATGCAGAACTCCACACAAATTTGCCTGAACCTGTACCCCTCCATAACCTCCCTGTCTCACTGGAACGTACCAATGCAGAACTCCGCACAAATATGCCATTATCCTGTACCCTCAATAACCTCCCTGTCTCACTTGAAAGTACCAATGCAGAACTCCACACAAATATGCCCTGAACCTGTACACTCCATAACGTCATTATCTCACTGGAAAGTTGCAATGCAGAACTCCCCACAAATATGTCCTGAGCCTGTACCCCTCCATAACCTTCCTGTCTCACTGGAACGTACCAATGCAGAACTCCAAACAAATATGCCCTGAACCTGTACCCCTCCATAAACTCCCAGTCACACTGGAACGTACCAACGCAGAACTCCACAAAAATATACCCTGAACATGTACCCTCCATAACCTTCCTGTCTCACTGGAACGTACCAATGCAGAACTCCACACAAATATGCCCTGAACTGGTTCCCTCCATAACCTCCTTGTCGCACTGGAACGTACCAACGCAGAACTCCACACAAATATGTCCTGAACCTGTATCCCTCCATAACGTCCCTGTCTCACTGGAACGTACCAATGCAGAACTCCATACAAATATGCCCTGAACCGGTACCCTCCATTACCTCCCTGACTCACTGGAACGTACCAATACAGAATTCCACACAAATATGCACTGAACCTGTACCCGCCCATAACCTCCTTGTCTCACTGGAACGTACCAATGCAGAACTCCACACAAATTTCCCCTGAACCTGTACCCCTCCATAACCTCCCTGTCTCACTGGATGGTACCAATGCAGAACTCCACACAAATATGCCCTGAACCTGTACTCCTCCATAACCTCACTGTCTCACCGGAACATACCAATGCAGAACTCCTCACAAATATGCCCTGAACCTGTACCCATTGCATAAGCTCCCTGTTTCACTGGAACGCACCAATGCCGAACTCCACTCAAATATGCCCTGAACCTGTACCACTCCATTACCTCCCTGTCTCACTGGAACGTCCCACTGCAGAACTCCACACAAATATGCCCTAAACCCTTAACCGTCCATAAACTGCCTGTCTCACTGGAACGTCCCACTGCAGAACTCCACACAAATATGCCATGAACCTGTACCCTCTATAAACACCCTGTCTCACTGGAACGTACCACTGCAGAACTCCACACAAATATGCCCTGAACCTGTACCATCCATAACCACCGTGTCTCACTGGAACGTACCAATGTAGAACTTCACACAAATATGCCCTGATCCTGTACCCCTCCATAACCTTCCTGTCTCACTGAAACGTACCAATGCAGAACTCCACACAAATATGCCCTGAACCTTTACCGGTCCATAACCTCCCTGTCTCACTGGAACGTCCCACTGCAGAACTCCACACAAATATGACATGAACCTGTACCCTCCATAACCTCCCAGTCTCACTGGGAAGTACCAATGCAGAACTCCACACAAATTTGCCCTGAACCTGTACCCCTCCATAACCTTCCTGTCTCACTGGAACGTACCAATGCAGAACACCGCACAAATATGCCATGATCCTGTACCCTCCATAACCTCCTTGTCTCACTGGAAAGTACCAATGCAGAACTCCCCACAAATATGTCCTGAACCTGTACCCCTCCATAACCTTCCTGTCTCACTGGAACGTACCAATGCAGAACTCCAAACAAATATGCCCTGAACCTGTAACCCTCCATAAACTCCCAGTCACACTGGAACGTACCAACGCAGAACTCCACAAAAATATACCCTGAACATGTACCCTCCATAACCTTCCTGTCTCACTGGAACGTACCAATGCAGAACTCCACACAAATATGCCCTGAACCGGTACCCTCCATTACCTCCCTGACTCACTGGAACGTACCAATACAGAATTCCACACAAATATGCACTGAACCTGTACCCGCCCATAACCTCCTTGTCTCACTGGAACGTACCAATGCAGAACTCAACACAAATTTCCCCTGAACCTGTACCCCTCCATAACCTCCCTGTCTCACTGGATGGTACCAATGCAGAACTCCACACTAATATGCCATGAACCTGTATCCTCTATAAACACCCTGTCTCACTGGAACGTACCACTGCAGAACTCCACACAAATATGCCCTGAACCTGTACCATCCATAACCACCGTGTCTCACTGGAACGTACCAATGCAGAACTTAACACAAATATGCCCTGATCCTGTACCCTCCATAACCTCCCTGTCTCACTGGAACGTACCATTGCAGAACACCACACAAATATGCCCTGAACCTGTACCCCTCCATAACCTCCCTGTCTCACTGAAACGTACCAATGCAGAACTCCACACAAATATGCCCTGAACCTTTACCCGTCCATAACCTCCCTGTCTCACTGGAACGTCCCACTGCAGAACTCCACACAAATATGCCATGAACCTGTACCCTCCATAAGCTCCCTGTCTCACTTGAAAGTACCAATGCAGTACTCCACACAAATATGCCCTGAACCTGTACACTCCATAACGTCATTGTCTCACTGGAACGTACCAATGGAGAACTCCCCACAAATATGCCCGGAACCTGCACCCCTCCATAACCTCCCTGTCTCACTGGGACGTACCAATGCAGAACTCCAAAAAAATATGCCCTGAAGCTGTACCCCTCCATAAACTGCCAGTGACACAGGAACGTACCAACGCAGAACTCCACACAAATATACCCTGAACATTTACCCTGCATAACCTCCCTGTCTCACTGGAACGTACCAATTCAGAACTCCACACAAATATGACCTGAATCTGTACCCCTCCATAACCTCCCTGTCTCACAGGAACGTATCAATGCAGAACTCCACACAAATATGCCCTGAACCTCTACCCTCCATATCCTCCCTGTCTCACAGGAACGTACCAATACAGAATTCCACACAAATATGCCCTGAACCTGTACCCGCCCATAACCTCCTTGTCTCACTGGAACGTACCAATGCAGAACTCAACACAAATATGCCCTGAACCTGTACCCCTGCATAACCTCCCTGTTTCACTGGAACGCACCAATGCCAAACTCCACTCAAATATGCACTGAACCTCTACCCTCCATATCCTCCCTGTCTCACAGGAACGTACCATTGCAGAACACCAGACAAATATGCCCTAAACCTGTACCACTCCATACCCTCCCTGTCTCACTGGAACGTACCAATGCAGAACTCCACACAAATATGCCCTGAACCTGTACCCATCCATAACCACCCTGTCTCACTGGAAAGTACCATTGCAGAACGCCACACAAATATGCCCTGAACCTGTACCCTCCATAACCTCCCTGTCTCACTGGAATGTACCAAGGCAGAACTCCACACAAATATGCCCTGAACCTGTACACTCCATATCCTCCCTGTCTCACTGGAAAGTTCCATTGCAGAACACCACACAAATATGCCCTGAACCTGTACACTCAATAAAGTCATTGTCTCACTGGAAAGTACCAAATCAGAGCTCCCCACAAATATGCCCTGAACCTGTACCCCTCCATAACCTCCCTGTCTCACTGGAACGTACCAATGCAGAACTCCACACAAATATGCCCTAAACCCTTAACCGTTCATAAACTCCCTGTCTCACTGGAACGTCCCACTGCAGAACTCCACACAAATATGCCATGAACCTGTACCATCTATAACCACCCTGACTCACTGGAACGTCCCACTGCAGAACTCCACACAAATATGCCATGAACCTGTACCCTCTATAACAACCCTGTCTCACTGGAACGTACCACTGCAGAAGTCCACACAAATATGCCCTGAAGCTGTACCCCTCCATAACCTCCCTGTCTCACTGGAACGTACCAATGCAGAACTCCACACAAATATGCCCTGAACCAGTACCCTCCATAACCTCCCAGTCTCACTGGGAAGTACCAATGCAGAACTCCACACAAATTTGCCCTGAACCTGTACCCCTCCATAACCTCCCTGTCTCACTGGAACGTACCAATGCAGAACTCCGCACAAATATGCCATGAACCTGTACCCTCCATAACCTCCCTGTCTCACTTGAAAGTACCAATGCAGAACTCCACACAAATATGCCCTGAACCTGTACACTCCATAACGTCATTATCTCACTGGAAAGTACCAATGCAGAACTCCACTCAAATATGTCCTGAACCTGTACCCCTCCATAACCTTCCTGTCTCACTGGAACGTACCAATGCAGAACTCCAAACAAATATGCCCTGAACCTGTACCCCTCCATAACCTCCCAGTCACACTGGAACGTACCAACGCAGAACTCCACAAGAATATACCCTGAACATGAACCCTCCATAACCTTCCTGTCTCACTGGAACGTACCAATGCAGAACTCCACACAAATATGCCCTGAACCTCTACCATCCATATCCTCCCTGTCTCACAGGAACGTACCAATACAGAATTCCACACAAATATGCCATGAACCTGTACCCTCTATAACCACCCAGTCTCACTGGAACGTACCACTGCAGAACTCCACACAAATATGCCCTGAACCTGTACCATCCATAACCACCGGGTCTCACTGGACCGTACCAATGCAGAACTTCACACAAATATGCCCTGATCCTGTACCCTCCATAACCTCCCTGTCTCACTGGAACGTACCATTGCAGAACACCACACAAATATGCCCTGAACCTGTACCCCTCCATAACCTCCCTGTCAAACTGGAACGTACCAATGCAGAACTCCACACAAATATGCCCTGAACCTTTACCCTCCATAACCTCCCTGTCTCACTGGAACGTACCAATGCAGAACTCCACACAAATATGACCTGAATCTGTACCCCTCCATAACCTCCCTGTCTCACAGGAACGTACCAGTTCAGAACTCCACACAAATATGCCCTAAACCTGTACCACTCCATAACCTCCCTGTCTCACTGGAACGTACCAATGCAGAACTCCACACAAATATGCCCTGAACCTGTAACCGTCCGTAAACTCCCTGTCTCACTGGAACGTACCACTGCAGAACTCCACACAAATATGACATGAACCTGTACCCTCTATAACCTCCCTGTCTCACTGGAAAGTACCAATGCAGAACTCCACACAAATATGCCCTGAACCTGTACCCTCCATAACCTCCCTGTCTCACTGGAATGTACCAAGGCAGAACTCCACACAAATATGCCCTGAACCTGTACACTCCATATCCTCCCTGTCTCACTGGAAAGTTCCATTGCAGAACACCACACAAATATGCCCTGAACCTGTACCCGTCCATAAACTCCCTGTCTCACTGGAACGTCCCACTGCAGAACTCCACACAAATATGCCATGAACATGTACCCTCCATAACCTCCCTGTCTCACTTGAAAGTACCAATGCAGAACTCCACACAAATATGCCCTGAACCTGTACAGTCAATAAAGTCATTGTCTCACTGGAAAGTACCAATGCAGAGCTCCCCACAAATATGCCCTGAACCTGTACCCCTCCATAACCTTCCTGTCTCACTGGAACGTACCATTGCAGAACACCAGACAAATATGCCCTGAACCTGTACCACTCCATAACCTCCCTGTCTCACTGGAACGTACCAATGCCGAACCCCACACAAATATGCCCTAAACCCTTAACCGTCCATAAACTCCCTGTCTCACTGGAACGTCCCACTGCAGAACTCCACACAAATATGCCATGAACCTGTACCATCTATAACCACCCTGACTCACTGGAACGTCCCACTGCAGAACTCCACACAAATATGCCATGAACCTGTACCCTCTATAACCACCCTGTCTCACTGGAACGTACCACTGCAGAACTCCACACAAATATGCCCTGAACCTGTACCATCCATAACCACCGTGTCTCACTGGAACGTACCAATGCAGAACTTCACACAAATATGCCCTGATCCTGTACCCTCCATAACATCCCTGTCTCACTGGAACGTACCATTGCAGAACACCACACAAATATGCCCTGAAACTGTACCACTCCATAACCTCCCTGTCAAACTGGAACGTACCAATGCAGAACTCCACACAAATATGCCCTGAACCTTTACCCGTCCATAACCTCCCTGTCTCACTGGAACGTCCCACTGCAGAACTCCACACAAATATGCCATGAACCTGTTCCCTCCATAACCTCCCTGTCTCACTGGAACGTACCAATGCAGAACTCCACACAAATTTGCCCTGAACCTGTACCCCTCCCCCTCCATAACCTCCCTGTCTCACTGGAACGTACCAATGCAGAACTCCACACAAATATGCCCTGAACCTGTAGCACTCCATAACCTCCTTGTCTCACTGGAACGTACCAATGCAGAACTCCACACAAATATGCCCTGAACCTGTACCCCTGCATAACCTCCCTGTTTCACTGGAACGCACCAATGCCAATCTCGACTCAAATATGCCCTGAACCTGTACCCTGCAAAACCTCCCTGTCTCACTGGAACGTACCATTGCAGAACACCAGACAAATATGCCCTGAACCTGTACCCTTCCATAAACTCCCTGTCTCACTGGAACGTACCAATGCAGAACTCCACACAAATATGACATGAACCTGTACCCTCTATAACCTCCCTGTCTCACTGGAAAGCACCAATGCAGAACACCACACAAATATGCCCTGAACCTGTACCCGTCCATAAACTCCCTGTCCCACTGGAAAGTACCACTGCAGAACTCCACACAAATATGCCCTGAAGCTGTACCCCTCCATAACCTCCCTGTCTCACTGGAACGTACCAATGCAGAACTCCACACAAATATGCCCTGAACCAGTACCCTCCATAACCTCCCAGTCTCACTGGGAAGTACCAATGCAGAACTCCACACAAATTTGCCCTGAACCTGTACCCCTCCATAACCTCCCTGTCTCACTGGAACGTACCAATGCAGAACTCCGCACAAATATGCCATGATCCTGTACCCTCAATAACCTCCCTGTCTCACTTGAAAGTACCAATGCAGAACTCCACACAAATATGCCCTGAACCTGTACACTCCATAACGTCATTATCTCACTGGAAAGTTGCAATGCAGAACTCCCCACAAATATGTCCTGAGCCTGTACCCCTCCATAACCTTCCTGTCTCACTGGAACGTACCAATGCAGAACTCCAAACAAATATGCCCTGAACCTGTACCCCTCCATAAACTCCCAGTCACACTGGAACGTACCAACGCAGAACTCCACAAAAATATACCCTGAACATGTACCCTCCATAACCTTCCTGTCTCACTGGAACGTACCAATGCAGAACTCCACACAAATATGCCCAGAACTTGTTCCCTCCATAACCTCCTTGTCGCACTGGAACGTACCAATGCAGAACTCCACACAAATATGTCCTGAACCTGTATCCCTCCATAACGTCCCTGTCTCACTGGAACGTACCAATGCAGAACTCCATACAAATATGCCCTGAACCGGTACCCTCCATTACCTCCCTGACTCACTGGAACGTACCAATACAGAATTCCACACAAATATGCACTGAACCTGTACCCGCCCATAACCTCCTTGTCTCACTGGAACGTACCAATGCAGAACTCCACACAAATTTCCCCTGAACCTGTACCCCTCCATAACCTCCCTGTCTCACTGGATGGTACCAATGCAGAACTCCACACAAATATGCCCTGAACCTGTACTCCTCCATAACCTCACTGTCTCACCGGAACATACCAATGCAGAACTCCTCACAAATATGCCCTGAACCTGTACCCATTGCATAAGCTCCCTGTTTCACTGGAACGCACCAATGCCGAACTCCACTCAAATATGCCCTGAACCTGTACCACTCCATTACCTCCCTGTCTCACTGGAACGTCCCACTGCAGAACTCCACACAAATATGCCCTAAACCCTTAACCGTCCATAAACTGCCTGTCTCACTGGAACGTCCCACTGCAGAACTCCACACAAATATGCCATGAACCTGTACCATCTATAACCACCCTGACTCACTGGAACGTCCCACTGCAGAACTGCACACAAATATGCCATGAACCTGTACCCTCTATAAACACCCTGTCTCACTGGAACGTACCACTGCAGAACTCCACACAAATATGCCCTGAACCTGTACCCCTGCATAACCTCCCTGTTTCACTGGAACGCACCAATGCCAAACTCCACTCAAATATGCACTGAACCTCTACCCTCCATATCCTCCCTGTCTCACAGGAACGTACCATTGCAGAACACCAGACAAATATGCCCTAAACCTGTACCACTCCATAACCTCCCTGTCTCACTGGAACGTACCAATGCAGAACTCCACACAAATATGCCCTGAACCTGTACCCATCCATAACCACCCTGTCTCACTGGAAAGTACCATTTCAGAACGCCACACAAATATGCCCTGAACCTGTACCCTCCATAACCTCCCTGTCTCACTGGAATGTACCAAGGCAGAACTCCACACAAATATGCCCTGAACCTGTACACTCCATATCCTCCCTGTCTCACTGGAAAGTTCCATTGCAGAACACCACACAAATATGCCCTGAACCTGTACACTCAATAAAGTCATTGTCTCACTGGAAAGTACCAAATCAGAGCTCCCCACAAATATGCCCTGAACCTGTACCCCTCCATAACCTCCCTGTCTCACTGGAACGTACCAATGCAGAACTCCACACAAATATGCCCTAAACCCTTAACCGTCCATAAACTCCCTGTCTCACTGGAACGTCCCACTGCAGAACTCCACACAAATATGCCATGAACCTGTACCATCTATAACCACCCTGACTCACTGGAACGTCCCACTGCAGAACTCCACACAAATATGCCATGAACCTGTACCCTCTATAACAACCCTGTCTCACTGGAACGTACCACTGCAGAAGTCCACACAAATATGCCCTGAAGCTGTACCCCTCCATAACCTCCCTGTCTCACTGGAACGTACCAATGCAGAACTCCACACAAATATGCCCTGAACCAGTACCCTCCATAACCTCCCAGTCTCACTGGGAAGTACCAATGCAGAACTCCACACAAATTTGCCCTGAACCTGTACCCCTCCATAACCTCCCTGTCTCACTGGAACGTACCAATGCAGAACTCCGCACAAATATGCCATGAACCTGTACCCTCCATAACCTCCCTGTCTCACTTGAAAGTACCAATGCAGAACTCCACACAAATATGCCCTGAACCTGTACACTCCATAACGTCATTATCTCACTGGAAAGTACCAATGCAGAACTCCACTCAAATATGTCCTGAACCTGTACCCCTCCATAACCTTCCTGTCTCACTGGAACGTACCAATGCAGAACTCCAAACAAATATGCCCTGAACCTGTACCCCTCCATAACCTCCCAGTCACACTGGAACGTACCAACGCAGAACTCCACAAGAATATACCCTGAACATGTACCCTCCATAACCTTCCTGTCTCACTGGAACGTACCAATGCAGAACTCCACACAAATATGCCCTGAACCTCTACCCTCCATATCCTCCCTGTCTCACAGGAACGTACCAATACAGAATTCCACACAAATATGCCATGAACCTGTACCCTCTATAACCACCCAGTCTCACTGGAACGTACCACTGCAGAACTCCACACAAATATGCCCTGAACCTGTACCATCCATAACCACCGGGTCTCACTGGACCGTACCAATGCAGAACTTCACACAAATATGCCCTGATCCTGTACCCCTCCATAACCTCCCTGTCAAACTGGAACGTACCAATGCAGAACTCCACACAAATATGCCCTGAACCTTTACCCTCCATAACCTCCCTGTCTCACTGGAACGTACCAATGCAGAACTCCACACAAATATGACCTGAATCTGTACCCCTCCATAACCTCCCTGTCTCACAGGAACGTACCAGTTCAGAACTCCACACAAATATGCCCTAAACCTGTACCACTCCATAACCTCCCTGTCTCACTGGAACGTACCAATGCAGAACTCCACACAAATATGCCCTGAACCTGTAACCGTCCGTAAACTCCCTGTCTCACTGGAACGTACCACTGCAGAACTCCACACAAATATGACATGAACCTGTACCCTCTATAACCTCCCTGTCTCACTGGAAAGTACCAATGCAGAACTCCACACAAATATGCCCTGAACCTGTACCCTCCATAACCTCCCTGTCTCACTGGAATGTACCAAGGCAGAACTCCACACAAATATGCCCTGAACCTGTACACTCCATATCCTCCCTGTCTCACTGGAAAGTTCCATTGCAGAACACCACACAAATATGCCCTGAACCTGTACCCGTCCATAAACTCCCTGTCTCACTGGAACGTCCCACTGCAGAACTCCACACAAATATGCCCAGAACTTGTTCCCTCCATAACCTCCTTGTCGCACTGGAACGTACCAATGCAGAACTCCACACAAATATGTCCTGAACCTGTATCCCTCCATAACGTCCCTGTCTCACTGGAACGTACCAATGCAGAACTCCATACAAATATGCCCTGAACCGGTACCCTCCATTACCTCCCTGACTCACTGGAACGTACCAATACAGAATTCCACACAAATATGCACTGAACCTGTACCCGCCCATAACCTCCTTGTCTCACTGGAACGTACCAATGCAGAACTCCTCACAAATATGCCCTGAACCTGTACCCATTGCATAAGCTCCCTGTTTCACTGGAACGCACCAATGCCGAACTCCACTCAAATATGCCCTGAACCTGTACCACTCCATTACCTCCCTGTCTCACTGGAACGTCCCACTGCAGAACTCCACACAAATATGCCCTAAACCCTTAACCGTCCATAAACTGCCTGTCTCACTGGAACGTCCCACTGCAGAACTCCACACAAATATGCCATGAACCTGTACCATCTATAACCACCCTGACTCACTGGAACGTCCCACTGCAGAACTGCACACAAATATGCCATGAACCTGTACCCTCTATAAACACCCTGTCTCACTGGAACGTACCACTGCAGAACTCCACACAAATATGCCCTGAACCTGTACCCCTGCATAACCTCCCTGTTTCACTGGAACGCACCAATGCCAAACTCCACTCAAATATGCACTGAACCTCTACCCTCCATATCCTCCCTGTCTCACAGGAACGTACCATTGCAGAACACCAGACAAATATGCCCTAAACCTGTACCACTCCATAACCTCCCTGTCTCACTGGAACGTACCAATGCAGAACTCCACACAAATATGCCCTGAACCTGTACCCATCCATAACCACCCTGTCTCACTGGAAAGTACCATTTCAGAACGCCACACAAATATGCCCTGAACCTGTACCCTCCATAACCTCCCTGTCTCACTGGAATGTACCAAGGCAGAACTCCACACAAATATGCCCTGAACCTGTACACTCCATATCCTCCCTGTCTCACTGGAAAGTTCCATTGCAGAACACCACACAAATATGCCCTGAACCTGTACACTCAATAAAGTCATTGTCTCACTGGAAAGTACCAAATCAGAGCTCCCCACAAATATGCCCTGAACCTGTACCCCTCCATAACCTCCCTGTCTCACTGGAACGTACCAATGCAGAACTCCACACAAATATGCCCTAAACCCTTAACCGTCCATAAACTCCCTGTCTCACTGGAACGTCCCACTGCAGAACTCCACACAAATATGCCATGAACCTGTACCATCTATAACCACCCTGACTCACTGGAACGTCCCACTGCAGAACTCCACACAAATATGCCATGAACCTGTACCCTCTATAACAACCCTGTCTCACTGGAACGTACCACTGCAGAAGTCCACACAAATATGCCCTGAAGCTGTACCCCTCCATAACCTCCCTGTCTCACTGGAACGTACCAATGCAGAACTCCACACAAATATGCCCTGAACCAGTACCCTCCATAACCTCCCAGTCTCACTGGGAAGTACCAATGCAGAACTCCACACAAATTTGCCCTGAACCTGTACCCCTCCATAACCTCCCTGTCTCACTGGAACGTACCAATGCAGAACTCCGCACAAATATGCCATGAACCTGTACCCTCCATAACCTCCCTGTCTCACTTGAAAGTACCAATGCAGAACTCCACACAAATATGCCCTGAACCTGTACACTCCATAACGTCATTATCTCACTGGAAAGTACCAATGCAGAACTCCACTCAAATATGTCCTGAACCTGTACCCCTCCATAACCTTCCTGTCTCACTGGAACGTACCAATGCAGAACTCCAAACAAATATGCCCTGAACCTGTACCCCTCCATAACCTCCCAGTCACACTGGAACGTACCAACGCAGAACTCCACAAGAATATACCCTGAACATGTACCCTCCATAACCTTCCTGTCTCACTGGAACGTACCAATGCAGAACTCCACACAAATATGCCCTGAACCTCTACACTCCATATCCTCCCTGTCTCACAGGAACGTACCAATACAGAATTCCACACAAATATGCCATGAACCTGTACCCTCTATAACCACCCAGTCTCACTGGAACGTACCACTGCAGAACTCCACACAAATATGCCCTGAACCTGTACCATCCATAACCACCGGGTCTCACTGGACCGTACCAATGCAGAACTTCACACAA
The DNA here is from genome assembly GCF_048418815.1 of Hemitrygon akajei. Taxonomy (NCBI): domain Eukaryota; kingdom Metazoa; phylum Chordata; class Chondrichthyes; order Myliobatiformes; family Dasyatidae; genus Hemitrygon; species Hemitrygon akajei. Next base: position 2,089,075 of record NW_027331948.1, read on the forward strand.
ATATGCCCTGATCCTGTACCCCTCCATAACCTCCCTGTCAAACTGGAACGTACCAATGCAGAACTCCACACAAATATGCCCTGAACCTTTACCCTCCATAACCTCCCTGTCTCACTGGAACGTACCAATGCAGAACTCCACACAAATATGACCTGAATCTGTACCCCTCCATAACCTCCCTGTCTCACAGGAACGTACCAGTTCAGAACTCCACACAAATATGCCCTAAACCTGTACCACTCCATAACCTCCCTGTCTCACTGGAACGTACCAATGCAGAACTCCACACAAATATGCCCTGAACCTGTAACCGTCCGTAAACTCCCTGTCTCACTGGAACGTACCACTGCAGAACTCCACACAAATATGACATGAACCTGTACCCTCTATAACCTCCCTGTCTCACTGGAAAGTACCAATGCAGAACTCCACACAAATATGCCCTGAACCTGTACCCTCCATAACCTCCCTGTCTCACTGGAATGTACCAAGGCAGAACTCCACACAAATATGCCCTGAACCTGTACACTCCATATCCTCCCTGTCTCACTGGAAAGTTCCATTGCAGAACACCACACAAATATGCCCTGAACCTGTACCCGTCCATAAACTCCCTGTCTCACTGGAACGTCCCACTGCAGAACTCCACACAAATATGCCCAGAACTTGTTCCCTCCATAACCTCCTTGTCGCACTGGAACGTACCAATGCAGAACTCCACACAAATATGTCCTGAACCTGTATCCCTCCATAACCTCCCTGTCAAACTGGAACGTACCAATGCAGAACTCCACACAAATATGCCCTGAACCTTTACCCTCCATAACCTCCCTGTCTCACTGGAACGTACCAATGCAGAACTCCACACAAATATGACCTGAATCTGTACCCCTCCATAACCTCCCTGTCTCACAGGAACGTACCAGTTCAGAACTCCACACAAATATGCCCTAAACCTGTACCACTCCATAACCTCCCTGTCTCACTGGAACGTACCAATGCAGAACTCCACACAAATATGCCCTGAACCTGTAACCGTCCGTAAACTCCCTGTCTCACTGGAACGTACCACTGCAGAACTCCACACAAATATGACATGAACCTGTACCCTCTATAACCTCCCTGTCTCACTGGAAAGTACCAATGCAGAACTCCACACAAATATGCCCTGAACCTGTACCCTCCATAACCTCCCTGTCTCACTGGAATGTACCAAGGCAGAACTCCACACAAATATGCCCTGAACCTGTACACTCCATATCCTCCCTGTCTCACTGGAAAGTTCCATTGCAGAACACCACACAAATATGCCCTGAACCTGTACCCGTCCATAAACTCCCTGTCTCACTGGAACGTCCCACTGCAGAACTCCACACAAATATGCCCAGAACTTGTTCCCTCCATAACCTCCTTGTCGCACTGGAACGTACCAATGCAGAACTCCACACAAATATGTCCTGAACCTGTATCCCTCCATAACGTCCCTGTCTCACTGGAACGTACCAATGCAGAACTCCATACAAATATGCCCTGAACCGGTACCCTCCATTACCTCCCTGACTCACTGGAACGTACCAATACAGAATTCCACACAAATATGCACTGAACCTGTACCCGCCCATAACCTCCTTGTCTCACTGGAACGTACCAATGCAGAACTCCTCACAAATATGCCCTGAACCTGTACCCATTGCATAAGCTCCCTGTTTCACTGGAACGCACCAATGCCGAACTCCACTCAAATATGCCCTGAACCTGTACCACTCCATTACCTCCCTGTCTCACTGGAACGTCCCACTGCAGAACTCCACACAAATATGCCCTAAACCCTTAACCGTCCATAAACTGCCTGTCTCACTGGAACGTCCCACTGCAGAACTCCACACAAATATGCCATGAACCTGTACCATCTATAACCACCCTGACTCACTGGAACGTCCCACTGCAGAACTGCAAACAAATATGCCATGAACCTGTACCCTCTATAAACACCCTGTCTCACTGGAACGTACCACTGCAGAACTCCACACAAATATGCCCTGAACCTGTACCCCTGCATAACCTCCCTGTTTCACTGGAACGCACCAATGCCAAACTCCACTCAAATATGCACTGAACCTCTACCCTCCATATCCTCCCTGTCTCACAGGAACGTACCATTGCAGAACACCAGACAAATATGCCCTAAACCTGTACCACTCCATAACCTCCCTGTCTCACTGGAACGTACCAATGCAGAACTCCACACAAATATGCCCTGAACCTGTACCCATCCATAACCACCCTGTCTCACTGGAAAGTACCATTGCAGAACGCCACACAAATATGCCCTGACCCTGTACCCTCCATAACCTCCCTGTCTCACTGGAATGTACCAAGGCAGAACTCCACACAAATATGCCCTGAACCTGTACACTCCATATCCTCCCTGTCTCACTGGAAAGTTCCATTGCAGAACACCACACAAATATGCCCTGAACCTGTACACTCAATAAAGTCATTGTCTCACTGGAAAGTACCAAATCAGAGCTCCCCACAAATATGCCCTGAACCTGTACCCCTCCATAACCTCCCTGTCTCACTGGAACGTACCAATGCAGAACTCCACACAAATATGCCCTAAACCCTTAACCGTCCATAAACTCCCTGTCTCACTGGAACGTCCCACTGCAGAACTCCACACAAATATGCCATGAACCTGTACCATCTATAACCACCCTGACTCACTGGAACGTCCCACTGCAGAACTCCACACAAATATGCCATGAACCTGTACCCTCTATAACAACCCTGTCTCACATGAACGTACCACTGCAGAAGTCCACACAAATATGCCCTGAAGCTGTACCCCTCCATAACCTCCCTGTCTCACTGGAACGTACCAATGCAGAACTCCACACAAATATGCCCTGAACCAGTACCCTCCATAACCTCCCAGTCTCACTGGGAAGTACCAATGCAGAACTCCACACAAATTTGCCCTGAACCTGTACCCCTCCATAACCTCCCTGTCTCACTGGAACGTACCAATGCAGAACTCCGCACAAATATGCCATGAACCTGTACCCTCCATAACCTCCCTGTCTCACTTGAAAGTACCAATGCAGAACTCCACACAAATATGCCCTGAACCTGTACACTCCATAACGTCATTATCTCACTGGAAAGTACCAATGCAGAACTCCACTCAAATATGTCCTGAACCTGTACCCCTCCATAACCTTCCTGTCTCACTGGAACGTACCAATGCAGAACTCCAAACAAATATGCCCTGAACCTGTACCCCTCCATAACCTCCCAGTCACACTGGAACGTACCAACGCAGAACTCCACAAGAATATACCCTGAACATGTACCCTCCATAACCTTCCTGTCTCACTGGAACGTACCAATGCAGAACTCCACACAAATATGCCCTGAACCTCTACCCTCCATATCCTCCCTGTCTCACAGGAACGTACCAATACAGAATTCCACACAAATATGCCATGAACCTGTACCCTCTATAACCACCCAGTCTCACTGGAACGTACCACTGCAGAACTCCACACAAATATGCCCTGAACCTGTACCATCCATAACCACCGGGTCTCACTGGACCGTACCAATGCAGAACTTCACACAAATATGCCCTGATCCTGTACCCTCCATAACCTCCCTGTCTCACTGGAACGTACCATTGCAGAACACCACACAAATATGCCCTGAACCTGTACCCCTCCATAACCTCCCTGTCAAACTGGAACGTACCAATGCAGAACTCCACACAAATATGCCCTGAACCTTTACCCTCCATAACCTCCCTGTCTCACTGGAACGTACCAATGCAGAACTCCACACAAATATGACCTGAATCTGTACCCCTCCATAACCTCCCTGTCTCACAGGAACGTACCAGTTCAGAACTCCACACAAATATGCCCTAAACCTGTACCACTCCATAACCTCCCTGTCTCACTGGAACGTACCAATGCAGAACTCCACACAAATATGCCCTGAACCTGTAACCGTCCGTAAACTCCCTGTCTCACTGGAACGTACCACTGCAGAACTCCACACAAATATGACATGAACCTGTACCCTCTATAACCTCCCTGTCTCACTGGAAAGTACCAATGCAGAACTCCACACAAATATGCCCTGAACCTGTACCCTCCATAACCTCCCTGTCTCACTGGAATGTACCAAGGCAGAACTCCACACAAATATGCCCTGAACCTGTACACTCCATATCCTCCCTGTCTCACTGGAAAGTTCCATTGCAGAACACCACACAAATATGCCCTGAACCTGTACCCGTCCATAAACTCCCTGTCTCACTGGAACGTCCCACTGCAGAACTCCACACAAATATGCCATGAACATGTACCCTCCATAACCTCCCTGTCTCACTTGAAAGTACCAATGCAGAACTCCACACAAATATGCCCTGAACCTGTACACTCAATAAAGTCATTGTCTCACTGGAAAGTACCAATGCAGAGCTCCCCACAAATATGCCCTGAACCTGTACCCTCCATAACCTCCCTGTCTCACTGGAATGTACCAAGGCAGAACTCCACACAAATATGCCCTGAACCTGTACACTCCATATCCTCCCTGTCTCACTGGAAAGTTCCATTGCAGAACACCACACAAATATGCCCTGAACCTGTACCCGTCCATAAACTCCCTGTCTCACTGGAACGTCCCACTGCAGAACTCCACACAAATATGCCCAGAACTTGTTCCCTCCATAACCTCCTTGTCGCACTGGAACGTACCAATGCAGAACTCCACACAAATATGTCCTGAACCTGTATCCCTCCATAACGTCCCTGTCTCACTGGAACGTACCAATGCAGAACTCCATACAAATATGCCCTGAACCGGTACCCTCCATTACCTCCCTGACTCACTGGAACGTACCAATACAGAATTCCACACAAATATGCACTGAACCTGTACCCGCCCATAACCTCCTTGTCTCACTGGAACGTACCAATGCAGAACTCCTCACAAATATGCCCTGAACCTGTACCCATTGCATAAGCTCCCTGTTTCACTGGAACGCACCAATGCCGAACTCCACTCAAATATGCCCTGAACCTGTACCACTCCATTACCTCCCTGTCTCACTGGAACGTCCCACTGCAGAACTCCACACAAATATGCCCTAAACCCTTAACCGTCCATAAACTGCCTGTCTCACTGGAACGTCCCACTGCAGAACTCCACACAAATATGCCATGAACCTGTACCATCTATAACCACCCTGACTCACTGGAACGTCCCACTGCAGAACTGCACACAAATATGCCATGAACCTGTACCCTCTATAAACACCCTGTCTCACTGGAACGTACCACTGCAGAACTCCACACAAATATGCCCTGAACCTGTACCCCTGCATAACCTCCCTGTTTCACTGGAACGCACCAATGCCAAACTCCACTCAAATATGCACTGAACCTCTACCCTCCATATCCTCCCTGTCTCACAGGAACGTACCATTGCAGAACACCAGACAAATATGCCCTAAACCTGTACCACTCCATAACCTCCCTGTCTCACTGGAACGTACCAATGCAGAACTCCACACAAATATGCCCTGAACCTGTACCCATCCATAACCACCCTGTCTCACTGGAAAGTACCATTGCAGAACGCCACACAAATATGCCCTGAACCTGTACCCTCCATAACCTCCCTGTCTCACTGGAATGTACCAAGGCAGAACTCCACACAAATATGCCCTGAACCTGTACACTCCATATCCTCCCTGTCTCACTGGAAAGTTCCATTGCAGAACACCACACAAATATGCCCTGAACCTGTACACTCAATAAAGTCATTGTCTCACTGGAAAGTACCAAATCAGAGCTCCCCACAAATATGCCCTGAACCTGTACCCCTCCATAACCTCCCTGTCTCACTGGAACGTACCAATGCAGAACTCCACACAAATATGCCCTAAACCCTTAACCGTCCATAAACTCCCTGTCTCACTGGAACGTCCCACTGCAGAACTCCACACAAATATGCCATGAACCTGTACCATCTATAACCACCCTGACTCACTGGAACGTCCCACTGCAGAACTCCACACAAATATGCCATGAACCTGTACCCTCTATAACAACCCTGTCTCACTGGAACGTACCACTGCAGAAGTCCACACAAATATGCCCTGAAGCTGTACCCCTCCATAACCTCCCTGTCTCACTGGAACGTACCAATGCAGAACTCCACACAAATATGCCCTGAACCAGTACCCTCCATAACCTCCCAGTCTCACTGGGAAGTACCAATGCAGAACTCCACACAAATATGCCCTGAACCTGTACACTCCATATCCTCCCTGTCTCACTGGAAAGTTCCATTGCAGAACACCACACAAATATGCCCTGAACCTGTACCCGTCCATAAACTCCCTGTCTCACTGGAACGTCCCACTGCAGAACTCCACACAAATATGCCATGAACATGTACCCTCCATAACCTCCCTGTCTCACTTGAAAGTACCAATGCAGAACTCCACACAAATATGCCCTGAACCTGTACACTCAATAAAGTCATTGTCTCACTGGAAAGTACCAATGCAGAGCTCCCCACAAATATGCCCTGAACCTGTACCCCTCCATAACCTTCCTGTCTCACTGGAACGTACCATTGCAGAACACCAGACAAATATGCCCTGAACCTGTACCACTCCATAACCTCCCTGTCTCACTGGAACGTACCAATGCCGAACCCCACACAAATATGCCCTAAACCCTTAACCGTCCATAAACTCCCTGTCTCACTGGAACGTCCCACTGCAGAACTCCACACAAATATGCCATGAACCTGTACCATCTATAACCACCCTGACTCACTGGAACGTCCCACTGCAGAACTCCACACAAATATGCCATGAACCTGTACCCTCTATAACCACCCTGTCTCACTGGAACGTACCACTGCAGAACTCCACACAAATATGCCCTGAACCTGTACCATCCATAACCACCGTGTCTCACTGGAACGTACCAATGCAGAACTTCACACAAATATGCCCTGATCCTGTACCCTCCATAACATCCCTGTCTCACTGGAACGTACCATTGCAGAACACCACACAAATATGCCCTGAAACTGTACCACTCCATAACCTCCCTGTCAAACTGGAACGTACCAATGCAGAACTCCACACAAATATGCCCTGAACCTTTACCCGTCCATAACCTCCCTGTCTCACTGGAACGTCCCACTGCAGAACTCCACACAAATATGCCATGAACTTGTTCCCTCCATAACCTCCCTGTCTCACTGGAACGTACCAATGCAGAACTCCACACAAATTTGCCCTGAACCTGTACCCCTCCCCCTCCATAACCTCCCTGTCTCACTGGAACGTACCAATGCAGAACTCCACACAAATATGCCCTGAACCTGTAGCACTCCATAACCTCCTTGTCTCACTGGAACGTACCAATGCAGAACTCCACACAAATATGCCCTGAACCTGTACCCCTGCATAACCTCCCTGTTTCACTGGAACGCACCAATGCCAATCTCCACTCAAATATGCCCTGAACCTGTACCCTGCAAAACCTCCCTGTCTCACTGGAACGTACCATTGCAGAACACCAGACAAATATGCCCTGAACCTGTACCCTTCCATAAACTCCCTGTCTCACTGGAACGTACCAATGCAGAACTCCACACAAATATGACATGAACCTGTACCCTCTATAACCTCCCTGTCTCACTGGAAAGCACCAATGCAGAACACCACACAAATATGCCCTGAACCTGTACCCGTCCATAAACTCCCTGTCCCACTGGAAAGTACCACTGCAGAACTCCACACAAATATGCCCTGAAGCTGTACCCCTCCATACCCTCCCTGTCTCACTGGAACGTACCAATGCAGAACTCCACACAAATATGCCCTGAACCAGTACCCTCCATAACCTCCCAGTCTCACTGGGAAGTACCAATGCAGAACTCCACACAAATTTGCCCTGAACCTGTACCCCTCCATAACCTCCCTGTCTCACTGGAACGTACCAATGCAGAACTCCGCACAAATATGCCATGATCCTGTACCCTCAATAACCTCCCTGTCTCACTTGAAAGTACCAATGCAGAACTCCACACAAATATGCCCTGAACCTGTACACTCCATAACGTCATTATCTCACTGGAAAGTTGCAATGCAGAACTCCCCACAAATATGTCCTGAGCCTGTACCCCTCCATAACCTTCCTGTCTCACTGGAACGTACCAATGCAGAACTCCAAACAAATATGCCCTGAACCTGTACCCCTCCATAAACTCCCAGTCACACTGGAACGTACCAACGCAGAACTCCACAAAAATATACCCTGAACATGTACCCTCCATAACCTTCCTGTCTCACTGGAACGTACCAATGCAGAACTCCACACAAATATGCCCAGAACTTGTTCCCTCCATAACCTCCTTGTCGCACTGGAAAGTACCAATGCAGAACTCCGCACAAATATGTCCTGAACCTGTATCCCTCCATAACGTCCCTGTCTCACTGGAACGTACCAATGCAGAACTCCATACAAATATGCCCTGAACCGGTACCCTCCATTACCTCCCTGACTCACTGGAACGTACCAATACAGAATTCCACACAAATATGCACTGAACCTGTACCCGCCCATAACCTCCTTGTCTCACTGGAACGTACCAATGCAGAACTCCACACAAATTTCCCCTGAACCTGTACCCCTCCATAACCTCCCTGTCTCACTGGATGGTACCAATGCAGAACTCCACACAAATATGCCCTGAACCTGTACTCCTCCATAACCTCCTTGTCTCACTGGAACGTACCAATGCAGAACTCCACACAAATTTCCCCTGAACCTGTACCACTCCATTACCTCCCTGTCTCACTGGAACGTCCCACTGCAGAACTCCACACAAATATGCCCTAAACCCTTAACCGTCCATAAACTGCCTGTCTCACTGGAACGTCCCACTGCAGAACTCCACACAAATATGCCATGAACCTGTACCATCTATAACCACCCTGACTCACTGGAACGTCCCACTGCAGAACTGCACACAAATATGCCATGAACCTGTACCCTCTATAAACACCCTGTCTCACTGGAACGTACCACTGCAGAACTCCACACAAATATGCCCTGAACCTGTACCATCCATAACCACCGTGTCTCACTGGAACGTACCAATGCAGAACTTCACACAAATATGCCCTGATCCTGTACCCCTCCATAACCTCCCTGTCTCACTGAAACGTACCAATGCAGAACTCCACACAAATATGCCCTGAACCTTTACCGGTCCATAACCTCCCTGTCTCACTGGAACGTCCCACTGCAGAACTCCACACAAATATGACATGAACCTGTACCCTCCATAACCTCCCAGTCTCACTGGAACGTACCAATGCAGAACTCCAAACAAATATGCCCTGAACCTGTACCCCTCCATAAACTCCCAGTCACACTGGAACGTACCAACGCAGAACTCCACAAAAATATACCCTGAACATGTACCCTCCATAACCTTCCTGTCTCACTGGAACGTACCAATGCAGAACTCCACACAAATATGCCCAGAACTTGTTCCCTCCATAACCTCCTTGTCGCACTGGAACGTACCAATGCAGAACTCCACACAAATATGTCCTGAACCTGTATCCCTCCATAACGTCCCTGTCTCACTGGAACGTACCAATGCAGAACTCCATACAAATATGCCCTGAACCGGTACCCTCCATTACCTCCCTGACTCACTGGAACGTACCAATACAGAATTCCACACAAATATGCACTGAACCTGTACCCGCCCATAACCTCCTTGTCTCACTGGAACGTACCAATGCAGAACTCCACACAAATTTCCCCTGAACCTGTACCCCTCCATAACCTCCCTGTCTCACTGGATGGTACCAATGCAGAACTCCACACAAATATGCCCTGAACCTGTACTCCTCCATAGCCTCACTGTCTCACCGGAACATACCAATGCAGAACTCCTCACAAATATGCCCTGAACCTGTACCCATTGCATAAGCTCCCTGTTTCACTGGAACGCACCAATGCCGAACTCCACTCAAATATGCCCTGAACCTGTACCACTCCATTACCTCCCTGTCTCACTGGAACGTCCCACTGCAGAACTCCACACAAATATGCCCTAAACCCTTAACCGTCCATAAACTGCCTGTCTCACTGGAACGTCCCACTGCAGAACTCCACACAAATATGCCATGAACCTGTACCATCTATAACCACCCTGACTCACTGGAACGTCCCACTGCAGAACTGCACACAAATATGCCATGAACCTGTACCCTCTATAAACACCCTGTCTCACTGGAACGTACCACTGCAGAACTCCACACAAATATGCCCTGAACCTGTACCATCCATAACCACCGTGTCTCACTGGAACGTACCAATGCAGAACTTCACACAAATATGCCCTGATCCTGTACCCCTCCATAACCTCCCTGTCTCACTGAAACGTACCAATGCAGAACTCCACACAAATATGCCCTGAACCTTTACCGGTCCATAACCTCCCTGTCTCACTGAAACGTCCCACTGCAGAACTCCACACAAATATGACATGAACCTGTACCCTCCATAACCTCCCAGTCTCACTGGGAAGTACCAATGCAGAACTCCACACAAATTTGCCCTGAACCTGTACCCCTCCATAACCTCCCTGTCTCACTGGAACGTACCAATGCAGAACACCGCACAAATATGCCATGATCCTGTACCCTCCATAACCTCCTTGTCTCACTTGAAAGTACCAACGCAGAACTCCACACAAATATGCCCTGAACCTGTACACTCCATAACGTCATTATCTCACTGGAAAGTACCAATGCAGAACTCCCCACAAATATGTCCTGAACCTGTACCCCTCCATAACCTTCCTGTCTCACTGGAACGTACCAATGCAGAACTCCAAACAAATATGCCCTGAACCTGTACCCCTCCATAAACTCCCAGTCACACTGGAACGTACCAACGCAGAACTCCACAAAAATATACCCTGAACATGTACCCTCCATAACCTTCCTGTCTCACTGGAACGTACCAATGCAGAACTCCACACAAATATGCCCTGAACCGGTACCCTCCATTACCTCCCTGACTCACTGGAACGTACCAATACAGAATTCCACACAAATATGCACTGAACCTGTACCCGCCCATAACCTCCTTGTCTCACTGGAACGTACCAATGCAGAACTCCACACAAATTTCCCCTGAACCTGTACCCCTCCATAACCTCCCTGTCTCACTGGATGGTACCAATGCAGAACTCCACACAAATATGCCCTGAACCTGTACTCCTCCATAACCTCACTGTCTCACCGGAACATACCAATGCAGAACTCCACACAAATATGCCCTGAACCTGTACCCATTGCATAAGCTCCCTGTTTCACTGGAACGTACCAATGCAGAACTCCACACAAATATGCCCTAAACCCTTAACCGTCCATAAACTGCCTGTCTCACTGGAACGTCCCACTGCAGAACTGCACACAAATATGCCATGAACCTGTATCCTCTATAAACACCCTGTCTCACTGGAACGTACCACTGCAGAACTCCACACAAATATGCCCTGAACCTGTACCCCTCCATAACCTCCCTGTCTCACTGAAACGTACCAATGCAGAACTCCACACAAATATGCCCTGAACCTTTACCCGTCCATAACCTCACTGTCTCACTGGAACGTCCCACTGCAGAACTCCACACAAATATGCCATGAACCTGTATCTTCCATAAGCTCCCTGTCTCACTTGAAAGTACCAATGCAGTACTCCACACAAATATGCCCTGAACCTGTACACTCCATAACGTCATTGTCTCACTGGAACGTACCAATGGAGAACTCCCCACAAATATGCCCGGAACCTGCACCCCTCCATAACCTCCCTGTCTCACTGGGACGTACCAATGCAGAACTCCAAACAAATATGCCCTGAAGCTGTACCCCTCCATAAACTCCCAGTGACACAGGAACGTACCAACGCAGAACTCCACACAAATATACCCTGAACATTTACCCTGCATAACCTCCCTGTCTCACTGGAACGTACCAATTCAGAACTCCACACAAATATGACCTGAATCTGTACCCCTCCATAACCTCCCTGTCTCACAGGAACGTATCAATGCAGAACTCCACACAAATATGCCCTGAACCTCTACCCTCCATATCCTCCCTGTCTCACAGGAACGTACCAATACAGAATTCCACACAAATATGCCCTGAACCTGTACCCGCCCATAACCTCCTTGTCTCACTGGAACGTACCAATGCAGAACTCAACACAAATATGCCCTGAACCTGTACCCCTGCATAACCTCCCTGTTTCACTGGAACGCACCAATGCCAAACTCCACTCAAATATGCACTGAACCTCTACCCTCCATATCCTCCCTGTCTCACAGGAACGTACCATTGCAGAACACCAGACAAATATGCCCTAAACCTGTACCACTCCATAACCTCCCTGTCTCACTGGAACGTACCAATGCAGAACTCCACACAAATATGCCCTGAACCTGTACCCATCCATAACCACCCTGTCTCACTGGAAAGTACCATTGCAGAACGCCACACAAATATGCCCTGAACCTGTACACTCCATATCCTCCCTGTCTCACTGGAAAGTTCCATTGCAGAACACCACACAAATATGCCCTGAACCTGTACACTCAATAAAGTCATTGTCTCACTGGAAAGTACCAAATCAGAGCTCCCCACAAATATGCCCTGAACCTGTACCCCTCCATAACCTCCCTGTCTCACTGGAACGTACCAATGCAGAACTCCACACAAATATGCCCTAAACCCTTAACCGTCCATAAACTCCCTGTCTCACTGGAACGTCCCACTGCAGAACTCCACACAAATATGCCATGAACCTGTACCATCTATAACCACCCTGACTCACTGGAACGTCCCACTGCAGAACTCCACACAAATATGCCATGAAGCTGTACCCTCTATAACAACCCTGTCTCACTGGAACGTACCACTGCAGAAGTCCACACAAATATGCCCTGAACCTGTACCATCCATAACCACCGTGTCTCACTGGAACGTACCAATGCAGAACTTCACAAAAAAATGCCCTGATCCTGTACCCTCCATAACCTCCCTGTCTCACTGGAACGTACCATTGCAGAACACCACACAAATATGCCCTGAACCTGTACCCCTCCATAACCTCCCTTTCTCACTGGAACGTACCAATGCAGAACTCCACACAAATATGCCCTGAACCTTTACCCGTCCATAACCTCCCTTTCTCACTGGAACGACCCACTGCAGAACTCCACACAAATATGCCATGAACCTGTACCCTCCATAACCTCCCTGTCTCACTGGAACGTACCAATGCAGAACTCCACACAAATTTGCCCTGAACCTGTACCCCTCCCCCTCCATAACCTCCCTGTCTCACTGGAACGTACCAATGTAGAACTCCACACAAATATGCCCTGAACCTGTAGCACTACATAACCTCACTGTCTCACTGGAACGTACCAAAGCAGAACTCCACACAAATATGCCCTGAACCTGTACCCCTGCATAACCTCCCTGTTTCACTGGAACGCACCAATGCCAAATTCCACTCAAATATGCCCTGAACCTGTACCCTGCAAAACCTCCCTGTCTCACTGGAACGTACCATTGCAGAACACCAGACAAATATGCCCTGAACCTGTACCCTTCCATAAACTCCCTGTCTCACTGGAACGTACCAATGCAGAACTCCACACAAATATGACATGAACATGTACCCTCTATAACCTCCCTGTCTCACTGGAAAGTACCACTGCAGAACTCCACACAAATATGCCCTGAAGCTGTACCCCTCCATAACGTCATTGTCTCACTGGAACGTACCAATGGAGAACTCCCCACAAATATGCCCGGAACCTGCACCCCTCCATAACCTCCCTGTCTCACTGGGACGTACCAATGCAGAACTCCAAACAAATATGCCCTGAAGCTGTACCCCTCCATAAACTCCCAGTGACACAGGAACGTACCAACGCAGAACTCCACACAAATATACCCTGAACATTTACCCTGCATAACCTCCCTGTCTCACTGGAACGTACCAATTCAGAACTCCACACAAATATGACCTGAATCTGTACCCCTCCATAACCTCCCTGTCTCACAGGAACGTATCAATGCAGAACGCCACACAAATATGCCCTGAACCTCTACCCTCCATATCCTCCCTGTCTCACAGGAACGTACCAATACAGAATTCCACACAAATATGCCCTGAACCTGTACCCGCCCATAACCTCCTTGTCTCACTGGAACGTACCAATGCAGAACTCAACACAAATATGCCCTGAACCTGTACCCCTGCATAACCTCCCTGTTTCACTGGAACGCACGAATGCCAAACTCCACTCAAATATGCACTGAACCTCTACCCTCCATATCCTCCCTGTCTCACAGGAACGTACCATTGCAGAACACCAGACAAATATGCCCTAAACCTGTACCACTCCATAACCTCCCTGTCTCACTGGAACGTACCAATGCAGAACTCCACACAAATATGCCCTGAACCTGTACCCATCCATAACCACCCTGTCTCACTGGAAAGTACCATTGCAGAACGCCACACAAATATGCCCTGAACCTGTACCCTCCATAACCTCCCTGTCTCACTGGAATGTACCAAGGCAGAACTCCACACAAATATGCCCTGAACCTGTACACTCCATATCCTCCCTGTCTCACTGGAAAGTTCCATTGCAGAACACCACACAAATATGCCCTGAACCTGTACACTCAATAAAGTCATTGTCTCACTGGAAAGTACCAAATCAGAGCTCCCCACAAATATGCCCTGAACCTGTACCCCTCCATAACCTCCCTGTCTCACTGGAACGTACCAATGCAGAACTCCACACAAATATGCCCTAAACCCTTAACCGTCCATAAACTCCCTGTCTCACTGGAACGTCCCACTGCAGAACTCCACACAAATATGCCATGAACCTGTACCATCTATAACCACCCTGACTCACTGGAACGTCCCACTGCAGAACTCCACACAAATATGCCATGAAGCTGTACCCTCTATAACAACCCTGTCTCACTGGAACGTACCACTGCAGAAGTCCACACAAATATGCCCTGAACCTGTACCATCCATAACCACCGTGTCTCACTGGAACGTACCAATGCAGAACTTCACAAAAAAATGCCCTGATCCTGTACCCTCCATAACCTCCCTGTCTCACTGGAACGTACCATTGCAGAACACCACACAAATATGCCCTGAACCTGTACCCCTCCATAACCTCCCTTTCTCACTGGAACGTACCAATGCAGAACTCCACACAAATATGCCCTGAACCTTTACCCGTCCATAACCTCCCTTTCTCACTGGAACGACCCACTGCAGAACTCCACACAAATATGCCATGAACCTGTACCCTCCATAACCTCCCTGTCTCACTGGAACGTACCAATGCAGAACTCCACACAAATTTGCCCTGAACCTGTACCCCTCCCCCTCCATAACCTCCCTGTCTCACTGGAACGTACCAATGTAGAACTCCACACAAATATGCCCTGAACCTGTAGCACTACATAACCTCACTGTCTCACTGGAACGTACCAAAGCAGAACTCCACACAAATATGCCCTGAACCTGTACCCCTGCATAACCTCCCTGTTTCACTGGAACGCACCAATGCCAAATTCCACTCAAATATGCCCTGAACCTGTACCCTGCAAAACCTCCCTGTCTCACTGGAACGTACCATTGCAGAACACCAGACAAATATGCCCTGAACCTGTACCCTTCCATAAACTCCCTGTCTCACTGGAACGTACCAATGCAGAACTCCACACAAATATGACATGAACATGTACCCTCTATAACCTCCCTGTCTCACTGGAAAGTACCACTGCAGAACTCCACACAAATATGCCCTGAAGCTGTACCCCTCCATAACCTCCCTGTCTCACTGGAACGTACCAATGCAGAACTCCACACAAATATGCCCTGAACCAGTACCCTCCATAACCTCCCAGTCTCACTGGGAAGTACCAATGCAGAACTCCACACAAATTTGCCCTGAACCTGTACCCCTCCATAACCTCCCTGTCTCACTGGAACGTACCAATGCAGAACTCCGCACAAATATGCCATGAACCTGTACCCTCCATAACCTCCCTGTCTCACTTGAAAGTACCAATGCAGAACTCCACACAAATATGCCCTGAACCTGTACACTCCATAACGTCATTATCACACTGGAAATTACCAATGCAGAACTCCCCACAAATATGCCCTGAACCTGTACCCCTCCAAAACCTTCCTGTCTCACTGGAACGTACCAATGCAGAACTCCAAACAAATATGGCCTGAACCTGTACCCCTCCATAACCTCCCAGTCACACTGGAACGTACCAACGCAGAACTCCACAAAAATATACCCTGAACATGTACCCCTCCAAAACCTTCCTATCTCACTGGAACGTACCAATGCAGAACTCCACACAAATATGCCCTGAACATGTTCCCTCCATAACCTCCTTCTCGCACTGGAACGTACCAATGCAGAACTCCACACAAATATGCCCTGAACCTGTATCCCTCCATAACGTCCCTGTCTCACTGGAACGTACCAATGCAGAACTCCATACAAATATGCCCTGAACCGGTACCCTCCATTACCTCCCTGACTCACTGGAACGTACCAATACAGAATTCCACACAAATATGCACTGAACCTGTACCCGCCCATAACCTCCTTGTCTCACTGGATGGTACCAATGCAGAACTCCACACAAATATGCCCTGAACCTGTACTCCTCCATAACCTCACTGTCTCACCGGAACATACCAATGCAGAACTCCACACAAATATGCCCTGAACCTGTACCCATTGCATAAGCTCCCTGTTTCACTGGAACGCACCAATGCCGAACTCCACTCAAATATGCCCTGAACTTGTACCCTACAAAACCTCCCTGTCTCACTGGAACGTACCATTGCAGAACACCAGACAAATATGCCCTAAACCCTTAACCGTCCATAAACTGCCTGTCTCACTGTAATGTCCCACTGCAGAACTCCACACAAATATGCCATGAACCTGTACCATCTATAACCACCCTGACTCACTGGAACGTCCTACTGCAGAACTGCACACAAATATGCCATGAACCTGTACCCTCTATAACCACCCTGTCTTACTGGAACGTACCACTGCAGAACTCCATACAAATATGCCCTGAACCTGTACCATCCATAACCACCGTGTCTCAATGGAACGTACCAATGCAGAACTTCACACAAATATGCCCTGAACCTGTACCCTCCATAACCTCCCTGTCTCACTGGAACGTACCATTGCAGAACACCACACAAATATGCCCTGAACCTGTACCCCTCCATAACCTCCCTGTCTCACTGGAACGTAACACTGCAGAACTCCACACAAATATGCCCTGAACCTGTACCATCCATAACCACCGTGTCTCAATGGAACGTACCAATGCAGAACTTCACACAAATATGCCCTGATCCTGTACCCTCCATAACCTCCCTGTCTCACTGGAACGTACCATTGCAGAACACCACACAAATATGCCCTGAACCTGTACCCCTCCATAACCTCCCTGTCTCACTGGAACGTACCAATGCAGAACTCCACACAAATATGCCCTGAACCTTTACCCGTCCATAACCTCCCTGTCTCACTGGAACGTCCCACTGCAGAACTCCACACAAATATGCCCTGAACCTGTACACTCCATAACGTCATTGTCTCACTGGAACGTACCAATGGAGAACTCCCCACAAATATGCCCTGAACCTGCACCCCTCCATAACCTCCCTGTCTCACTGGAACGTACCAATGCAGAACTCCAAACAAATATGCCCTGAAGCTGTACCCCTCCATAAACTCCCAGTGACACAGGAACGTACCAACGCAGAACTCCACACAAATATACCCTGAACATTTACCCTCCATAACCTCCCTGTCTCACTGGAACGTACCAATCCAGAACTCCACACAAATATGACCTGAATCTGTACCCCTCCATAACCTCCCTGTCTCACAGGAACGTACCAATGCAGAACTCCACACAAATATGCCCTGAACCTCTACCCTCCATATCCTCCCTGTCTCACAGGAACGTACCAATACAGAATTCCACACATATATGCCCTGAACCTGTACCCGCCCATAACCTCCTTGTCTCACTGGAACGTACCAATGCAGAACTCAACACAAATATGCCCTGAACCTGTACCCCTGCATAACCTCCCTGTTTCACTGGAACGCACCAATGCCAAACTCCACTCAAATATGCACTGAACCTGTACCCTACAAAACCTCCCTGTCTCACTGGAACGTACCAATGCAGAACTCCACACAAATATGCCCAGAACCTGTACACTCCATATCCTCCCTGTCTCACTGGAAAGTTCCATTCCAGAACACCACACAAATATGCCCTGAACCTGTACCCGTCCATAAACTCCCTGTCTCACTGGAACGTCCCACTGCAGAATTCCACACAAATATGCCATGAACATGTACCCTACATAACCTCCCTGTCTCACTTGAAAGTACCAATGCAGAACTCCACACAAATATGCCCTGAACCTGTACACTCCATAAAGTCATTGTCTCACTGGAAAGTACCAATGCAGAGCTCCCCACAAATATGCCCTGAACCTGTACCACTCCATAATCTTCCTGTCTCACTGGAACGTACCATTGCAGAACACCAGACAAATATGCCCTGAACCTGTACCCCTCCATAACCTCCCTGTCTCACTGGAACGTACCAATGCAGAACTCCACACAAATATGCCCTGAACCTTTACCCGTCCATAACCTCCATGTCTCAATGGACCGACCCACTGCAGAACTCCACACAAATATGCCATGAACCTGTATCCTCCATAACCTCCCTATCTCACTGGAACGTACCAATGCAGAACTCCACACAAATTTGCCCTGAACCTGTACCCCTCCCCCTCCATAACCTCCCTGTCTCAACTGGAACGTACCAATGAAGAACTCCACACAAATATGCCCTGAACCTGTAGCACTCCATAACCTCACTGTCTCACTGGAACGCACCAATGCCAAACTCCACTCAAATATGCCCTGAACCTGTACCCTGCAAAACCTCCCTGTCTCACTGGAACGTACCATTGCAGAACACAAGACAAATATGCCCTAAACCTGTACCACTCCATAACCTCCCTGTCTCACTGGAACGTACCAATGCAGAACTCCACACAAATATGCCCTGAACCTGTAACAGTCCGTAAACTCCCTGTCTCACTGGAACGTCCCACTGCAGAACTCCACACAAATATGCCCTGAACCTGTACCCATCCATAACCACCCTGTCTCACTGGAACGTACCATTGCAGAACGCCACACAAATATGCCCTGAAACTGTACCCTCCATAACCTCCCTGTCTCACTGGAATGTACCAATGCAGAACTCCACACAAATATGCCCTGAACCTGTACACTCCATATCCTCCCTGTCTCACTGGAAAGTTCCATTGCAGAACACCACACAAATATGCCCTGAACCTGTACCCGTCCATAAACTCCCTGTCTCACTGGAACGTCCCACTGCAGAACTCCACACAAATATGCCATGAACATGTACCCTCCATAACCTCCCTGTCTCACTTGAAAGTACCAATGCAGAACTCCACACAAATATGCCCTGAACCTGTACACTCCATAAAGTCATTGTCTCACTGGAAAGTACCAATGCAGAGCTCCCCACAAATATGCCCTGAACCTGTACCCCTCCATAACCTTCCTGTCTCACTGGAACGTACCATTGCAGAACACCAGACAAATATGCCCTGAACCTGTACCCCTCCATAACCTCCCTGTCTCACTGGAACGTACCAATGCAGAACTCCACACAAATATGCCCTGAACCTTTACCCGTCCATAACCTCCCTGTCTCACTGGAACGACCCACTGCAGAACTCCACACAAATATGCCATGAACCTGTACCCTCCATAACCTCCCTGTCTCACTGGAACGTACCATATAACCATATAACAATCACAGCACGGAAACAGGCCATTCCGGCCCTCCTAGTCCGTGCCGAACTCTTAATCTCACCTAGTCCCACCTACCCGCACTCAGCCCATAACCCTCCACTCCTTTCCTATCCATATACCTATCCAATTTTACCTTAAATGACACAACTGATCTGGCCTCTACTACTTCTACAGGAAGCTCATTCCACACAGCTATCACTCTCTGAGTAAAGAAATACCCCCTCGTGTTTCCCTTAAACTTTTGCCCCCTAACTCTCAAATCATGTCCTCTCGTTTGAATCTCCCCTACTCTCAATGGAAACAGCCTATTCACGTCAACTCTATCTATCCCTCTCAACATTTTAAATACCTCGATCAAATCCCCCCTCAACCTTCTACGCTCCAATGAATAGAGACCTAACTTGTTCAACCTTTCTCTGTAACTTAAGTGCTGAAACCCTGGTAACATCCTAGTAAATCGTCTCTGCACTCTCTCTAATTTATTGATATCTTTCCTATAATTCGGTGACCAGAACTGTACACAATATTCCAAATTTGGCCTTACCAATGCCTTGTACAATTTTAACATTACATCCCAACTTCTGTACTCAATGCTCTGATTTATAAAGGCCAGCGTTCCAAAAGCCTTCTTCACCACCCTATCTACATGAGACTCCACCTTCAGGGAACTCTGCACTGTTATTCCTAGATCTCTCTGTTCCACTGCATTCCTCAATGCCCTACCATTTACCCTGTATGTTCTATTTGGATTATTCCTGCCAAAATGTAGAACCTCACACTTCTCAGCATTAAACTCCATCTGCCAACGTTCAGCCCATTCTTCTAACCGGCATAAATCTCCCTGCAAGCTTTGAAAACCCACCTCATTATCCACAACACCTCCTACCTTAGTATCATCAGCATACTTACTAATCCAATTTACCACCCCATCATCCAGATCATTTATGTATATTACAAACAACATTGGGCCCAAAACAGATCCCTGAGGCACCCCGCTAGTCACCGGCCTCCATCCCGATAAACAATTATCCACCACTACTCTCTGGCATCTCCCATCTAGCCACTGTTGAATCCATTTTATTACTCCAGCACTAATACCTAACGACTGAACCTTCTTAACTAACCTTCCATGTGGAACTTTGTCAAAGGCCTTGCTGAAGTCCATATAGACTACATCCACTGCCTTACCCTCGTCAACATTCCTCGTAACTACTTCAAAAAATTCAATAAGGTTTGTCAAACATGACCTTCCACGCACAAATCCATGCTGGCTACTCCTAATCAGATCCTGTCTATCCAGATAATTATAAATACTATCTCTAAGAATACTTTCCATTAATTTACCCACCACTGATGTCAAACTGACAGGTCTATAATTGCCAGGCTTACTTCTAGAACCCTTTTTAAACAATGGAACCACATGAGCAATACGCCAATCCTCCGGCACAATCCCTGTTTCTAATGACATCTGAAAGATCTCCGTCAGAGCTCCTGCTATCTCTACACAAACTTCCCTCAAGGTCCTGGGGAATATCCGGTCAGGACCCGGAGATTTATCCACTTTTAAATTTCTTAAAAGCGCCAGTACTTCCACCTCTTTAATTGTCATAGGTTCCATAACTTCCTTACTTGTTTCCCACACCTTACACCTTACACCATTCGATATCCTTCTCCTTAGTGAATACCGAATGCAGAACTACACACAAATTTGCCCTGAACCTGTACCCCTCCCCCTCCATAACCTCCCTGTCTCACTGGAACGTACCAATGCAGAACTCCACACAAATTTGCCCTGAACCTGTACCCCTCCCCCTCCATAACCTCCCTGTCTCACTGGAACGTACCAATGTAGAACTCCACACAAATATGCCCTGAACCTGTAGCACTACATAACCTCACTGTCTCACTGGAACGTACCAAAGCAGAACTCCACACAAATATGCCCTGAACCTGTACCCCTGCATAACCTCCCTGTTTCACTGGAACGCACCAATGCCAAATTCCACTCAAATATGCCCTGAACCTATACCCTGCAAAACCTCCCTGTCTCACTGGAACGTACCATTGCAGAACACCAGACAAATATGCCCTGAACCTGTACCCTTCCATAAACTCCCTGTCTCACTGGAACGTACCAATGCAGAACTCCACACAAATATGACATGAACATGTACCCTCTATAACCTCCCTGTCTCACTGGAAAGTACCACTGCAGAACTCCACACAAATATGCCCTGAAGCTGTACCCCTCCATAACCTCCCTGTCTCACTGGAACGTACCAATGCAGAACTCCACACAAATATGCCCTGAACCAGTACCCTCCATAACCTCCCAGTCTCACTGGGAAGTACCAATGCAGAACTCCACACAAATTTGCCCTGAACCTGTACCCCTCCATAACCTCCCTGTCTCACTGGAACGTACCAATGCAGAACTCCGCACAAATATGCCATGAACCTGTACCCTCCATAACCTCCCTGTCTCACTTGAAAGTACCAATGCAGAACTCCACACAAATATGCCCTGAACCTGTACACTCCATAACGTCATTATCACACTGGAAATTACCAATGCAGAACTCCCCACAAATATGCCCTGAACCTGTACCCCTCCAAAACCTTCCTGTCTCACTGGAACGTACCAATGCAGAACTCCAAACAAATATGGCCTGAACCTGTACCCCTCCATAACCTCCCAGTCACACTGGAACGTACCAACGCAGAACTCCACAAAAATATACCCTGAACATGTACCCCTCCAAAACCTTCCTATCTCACTGGAACGTACCAATGCAGAACTCCACACAAATATGCCCTGAACATGTTCCCTCCATAACCTCCTTCTCGCACTGGAACGTACCAATGCAGAACTCCACACAAATATGCCCTGAACCTGTATCCCTCCATAACGTCCCTGTCTCACTGGAACGTACCAATGCAGAACTCCATACAAATATGCCCTGAACCGGTACCCTCCATTACCTCCCTGACTCACTGGAACGTACCAATACAGAATTCCACACAAATATGCACTGAACCTGTACCCGCCCATAACCTCCTTGTCTCACTGGATGGTACCAATGCAGAACTCCACACAAATATGCCCTGAACCTGTACTCCTCCATAACCTCACTGTCTCACCGGAACATACCAATGCAGAACTCCACACAAATATGCCCTGAACCTGTACCCATTGCATAAGCTCCCTGTTTCACTGGAACGCACCAATGCCGAACTCCACTCAAATATGCCCTGAACTTGTACCCTACAAAACCTCCCTGTCTCACTGGAACGTACCATTGCAGAACACCAGACAAATATGCCCTAAACCCTTAACCGTCCATAAACTGCCTGTCTCACTGTAATGTCCCACTGCAGAACTCCACACAAATATGCCATGAACCTGTACCATCTATAACCACCCTGACTCACTGGAACGTCCTACTGCAGAACTGCACACAAATATGCCATGAACCTGTACCCTCTATAACCACCCTGTCTTACTGGAACGTACCACTGCAGAACTCCATACAAATATGCCCTGAACCTGTACCATCCATAACCACCGTGTCTCAATGGAACGTACCAATGCAGAACTTCACACAAATATGCCCTGAACCTGTACCCTCCATAACCTCCCTGTCTCACTGGAACGTACCATTGCAGAACACCACACAAATATGCCCTGAACCTGTACCCCTCCATAACCTCCCTGTCTCACTGGAACGTAACACTGCAGAACTCCACACAAATATGCCCTGAACCTGTACCATCCATAACCACCGTGTCTCAATGGAACGTACCAATGCAGAACTTCACACAAATATGCCCTGAACCTGTACCCCTCCATAACCTCCCTGTCTCACTGGAACGTACCATTGCAGAACACCACACAAATATGCCCTGAACCTGTACCCCTCCATAACCTCCCTGTCTCACTGGAACGTACCAATGCAGAACTCCACACAAATATGCCCTGAACCTTTACCCGTCCATAACCTCCCTGTCTCACTGGAACGTCCCACTGCAGAACTCCACACAAATATGCCCTGAACCTGTACACTCCATAACGTCACTGTCTCACTGGAACGTACCAATGGAGAACTCCCCACAAATATGCCCTGAACCTGCACCCCTCCATAACCTCCCTGTCTCACTGGAACGTACCAATGCAGAACTCCAAACAAATATGCCCTGAAGCTGTACCCCTCCATAAACTCCCAGTGACACAGGAACGTACCAACGCAGAACTCCACACAAATATACCCTGAACATTTACCCTCCATAACCTCCCTGTCTCACTGGAACGTACCAATCCAGAACTCCACACAAATATGACCTGAATCTGTACCCCTCCATAACCTCCCTGTCTCACAGGAACGTACCAATGCAGAACTCCACACAAATATGCCCTGAACCTCTACCCTCCATATCCTCCCTGTCTCACAGGAACGTACCAATACAGAATTCCACACATATATGCCCTGAACCTGTACACGCCCATAACCTCCTTGTCTCACTGGAACGTACCAATGCAGAACTCAACACAAATATGCCCTGAACCTGTACCCCTGCATAACCTCCCTGTTTCACTGGAACGCACCAATGCCAAACTCCACTCAAATATGCACTGAACCTGTACCCTACAAAACCTCCCTGTCTCACTGGAACGTACCATTGCAGAACACCAGACAAATATGCCCTAAACCTGTACCACTCCATAACCTCCCTGTCTCACTGGAACGTACCAATGCAGAACTCCACACAAATATGCCCTGAACCTGTAACCGTCCGTAAACACCCTGTCTCACTGGAACGTCCCACTGCAGAACTCCACACAAATATGCCCTGAACCTGTACCCTCCATAACCTCCCTGTCTCACTGGAATGTACCAATGCAGAACTCCACACAAATATGCCCAGAACCTGTACACTCCATATCCTCCCTGTCTCACTGGAAAGTTCCATTCCAGAACACCACACAAATATGCCCTGAACCTGTACCCGTCCATAAACTCCCTGTCTCACTGGAACGTCCCACTGCAGAATTCCACACAAATATGCCATGAACATGTACCCTACATAACCTCCCTGTCTCACTTGAAAGTACCAATGCAGAACTCCACACAAATATGCCCTGAACCTGTACACTCCATAAAGTCATTGTCTCACTGGAAAGTACCAATGCAGAGCTCCCCACAAATATGCCCTGAACCTGTACCCCTCCATAATCTTCCTGTCTCACTGGAACGTACCATTGCAGAACACCAGACAAATATGCCCTGAACCTGTACCCCTCCATAACCTCCCTGTCTCACTGGAACGTACCAATGCAGAACTCCACACAAATATGCCCTGAACCTTTACCCGTCCATAACCTCCATGTCTCAATGGACCGACCCACTGCAGAACTCCACACAAATATGCCATGAACCTGTATCCTCCATAACCTCCCTATCTCACTGGAACGTACCAATGCAGAACTCCACACAAATTTGCCCTGAACCTGTACCCCTCCCCCTCCATAACCTCCCTGTCTCAACTGGAACGTACCAATGAAGAACTCCACACAAATATGCCCTGAACCTGTAGCACTCCATAACCTCACTGTCTCACTGGAACGTACCAATGCAGAACTCCACACAAATATGCCCTGAACCTGTACCCCTGCATAACCTCCCTGTTTCACTGGAACGCACCAATGCCAAACTCCACTCAAATATGCCCTGAACCTGTACCCTGCAAAACCTCCCTGTCTCACTGGAACGTACCATTGCAGAACACAAGACAAATATGCCCTAAACCTGTACCACTCCATAACCTCCCTGTCTCACTGGAACGTACCAATGCAGAACTCCACACAAATATGCCCTGAACCTGTAACCGTCCGTAAACTCCCTGTCTCACTGGAACGTCCCACTGCAGAACTCCACACAAATATGCCCTGAACCTGTACCCATCCATAACCACCCTGTCTCACTGGAACGTACCATTGCAGAACGCCACACAAATATGCCCTGAAACTGTACCCTCCATAACCTCCCTGTCTCACTGGAATGTACAAATGCAGAACTCCACACAAATATGCCCTGAACCTGTACACTCCATATCCTCCCTGTCTCACTGGAAAGTTCCATTGCAGAACACCACACAAATATGCCCTGAACCTGTACCCGTCCATAAACTCCCTGTCTCACTGGAACGTCCCACTGCAGAACTCCACACAAATATGCCATGAACATGTACCCTCCATAACCTCCCTGTCTCACTTGAAAGTACCAATGCAGAACTCCACACAAATATGCCCTGAACCTGTACACTCCATAAAGTCATTGTCTCACTGGAAAGTACCAATGCAGAGCTCCCCACAAATATGCCCTGAACCTGTACCCCTCCATAACCTTCCTGTCTCACTGGAACGTACCATTGCAGAACACCAGACAAATATGCCCTGAACCTGTACCCCTCCATAACCTCCCTGTCTCACTGGAACGTACCAATGCAGAACTCCACACAAATATGCCCTGAACCTTTACCCGTCCATAACCTCCCTGTCTCACTGGAACGACCCACTGCAGAACTCCACACAAATATGCCATGAACCTGTACCCTCCATAACCTCCCTGTCTCACTGGAACGTACCAATGCAGAACTACACACAAATTTGCCCTGAACCTGTACCCCTCCCCCTCCATAACCTCCCTGTCTCACTGGAACGTACCAATGCAGAACTCCACACAAATATGCCCTGAACCTGTAGCACTCCATAACCTCACTGTCTCACCTGATAGTAGCACTGCAGAACTCCACACAAATTTTCCCTGAACCTGTACCCCTCCCCCTCCATAACCTCCCTGTCTCACTGGAACGTACCAATGTAGAACTCCACACAAATATGCCCTGAACCTGTAGCACTACATAACCTCACTGTCTCACTGGAACGTACCAAAGCAGAACTCCACACAAATATGCCCTGAACCTGTACCCCTGCATAACCTCCCTGTTTCACTGGAACGCACCAATGCCAAATTCCACTCAAATATGCCCTGAACCAGTACCCTGCAAAACCTCCCTGTCTCACTGGAACGTACCATTGCAGAACACCAGACAAATATGCCCTGAACCTGTACCCTTCCATAAACTCCCTGTCTCACTGGAACGTACCAATGCAGAACTCCACACAAATATGACATGAACATGTACCCTCTATAACCTCCCTGTCTCACTGGAAAGTACCACTGCAGAACTCCACACAAATATGCCCTGAAGCTGTACCCCTCCATAACCTCCCTGTCTCACTGGAACGTACCAATGCAGAACTCCACACAAATATGCCCTGAACCAGTACCCTCCATAACCTCCCAGTCTCACTGGGAAGTACCAATGCAGAACTCCACACAAATTTGCCCTGAACCTGTACCCCTCCATAACCTCCCTGTCTCACTGGAACGTACCAATGCAGAACTCCGCACAAATATGCCATGAACCTGTACCCTCCATAACCTCCCTGTCTCACTTGAAAGTACCAATGCAGAACTCCACACAAATATGCCCTGAACCTGTACACTCCATAACGTCATTATCTCACTGGAAAGTACCAATGCAGAACTCCCCACAAATATGCCCTGAACCTGTACCCCTCCAAAACCTTCCTGTCTCACTGGAACGTACCAATGCAGAACTCCAAACAAATATGGCCTGAACCTGTACTCCTCCATAACCTCCCAGTCACACTGGAATGTACCAACGCAGAACTCCACAAAAATATACCCTGAACATGTACCCTCCATAACCTTCCTGTCTCACTGGAACGTACCAATGCAGAACTCCACACAAATATGCCCTGATCCTGTACCCTCCATAACCTCCCTGTCTCACTGGAACGTACCATTGCAGAACACCACACAAATATGCCCTGAACCTGTACCCCTCCATAACCTCCCTGTCTCACTGGAACGTACCACTGCAGAACTCCACACAAATATGCCCTGAACCTGTACCATCCATAACCACCGTGTCTCAATGGAACGTACCAATGCAGAACTTCACACAAATATGCCCTGATCCTGTACCCTCCATAACCTCCCTGTCTCACTGGAACGTACCATTGCAGAACACCACACAAATATGCCCTGAACCTGTACCCCTCCATAACCTCCCTGTCTCACTGGAACGTACCAATGCAGAACTCCACACAAATATGCCCTGAACCTTTACCCGTCCATAACCTCCCTGTCTCACTGGAACGTCCCACTGCAGAACTCCACACAAATATGCCATGAACCTGTACCCTCCATAAGCTCCCTGTCTCACTTGAAAGTACCAATGCAGTACTCCACACAAATATGCCCTGAACCTGTAAACTCCATAACGTCATTGTCTCACTGGAACGTACCAATGGAGAACTCCCCACAAATATGCCCTGAAACTGCACCCCTCCATAACCTCCCTGTCTCACTGGAACGTACCAATGCAGAACTCCAAACAAATATGCCCTGAAGCTGTACCCCTCCATAAACTCCCAGTGACACAGGAACGTACCAACGCAGAACTCCACACAAATATACACTGAACATTTACCCTCCATAACCTCCATGTCGCACTGGAACGTACCAATGCAGAACTCCACACAAATATGCCCTGAACCTGTATCCCTCCATAACGTCCCTGTCTCACTGGAACGTACCAATGCAGAACTCCATACAAATATGCCCAGAACCGGTACCCTCCATTACCTCCCTGACTCACTGGAACGTACCAATACAGAATTCCACACAAATATGCACTGAACCTGTACCCGCCCATAACCTCCTTGTCTCACTGGATGGTACCAATGCAGAACTCCACACAAATATGCCCTGAACCTGTACTCCTCCATAACCTCACTGTCTCACAGGAACATACCAATGCAGAAATCCACACAAATATGCCCTGAACCTGTACCCAATGCATAAACTCCCTGTTTCACTGGAACGCACCAATGCCGAACTCCACTCAAATATGCCCTGAACTTGTACCCTACAAAACCTCCCTGTCTCACTGGAACGTACCATTGCAGAACACCAGACAAATATGCCTTAAACCCCTAACCGTCCATAAACTGCCTGTCTCACTGGAATGTCCCACTGCAGAACTCCACACAAATATGGAATGAACCTGTACCATCTATAACCACCCTGACTCACTGGAACGTCCCACTGCAGAACTGCACACAAATATGCCATGAACCTGTACCCTCTATAACCACCCTGTCTCACTGGAACGTACCACTGCAGAACTCCACACAAATATGCCCTGAACCTGTACCATCCATAACCACCGTGTCTCAATGGAACGTACCAATGCAGAACTTCACACAAATATGCCCTGATCCTGTACCCTCCATAACCTCCCTGTCTCACTGGAACGTACCATTGCAGAACACCACACAAATATGCCCTGAACCTGTACCCCTCCATAACCTCCCTGTCTCACTGTAACGTACCACTGCAGAACTCCAAACAAATATGCCCTGAACCTGTACCATCCATAACCACCGTGTCTCAATGGAACGTACCAATGCAGAACTTCACACAAATATGCCCTGATCCTGTACCCTCCATAACCTCCCTGTCTCACTGGAACGTACCATTGCAGAACACCACACAAATATGCCCTGAACCTGTACCCCTCCATAACCTCCCTGTCTCACTGGAACGTACCAATGCAGAACTCCACACAAATATGCCCTGAACCTTTACCCGTCCATAACCTCCCTGTCTCACTGGAACATCCCACTGCAGAACTCCACACAAATATGCCATGAACCTGTACCCTCCATAAGCTCCCTGTCTCACTTGAAAGTACCAATGCAGTACTCCACACAAATATGCCCTGAACCTGTAAACTCCATAACGTCATTGTCTCACTGGAACGTACCAATGGAGAACTCCCCACAAATATGCCCTGAACCTGCACCCCTCCATAACCTCCCTGTCTCACTGGAACGTACCAATGCAGAACTCCAAACAAATATGCCCTGAAGCTGTACCCCTCCATAAACTCCCAGTGACACAGGAACGTACCAACGCAGAACTCCACACAAATATACACTGAACATTTACCCTCCATAACCTCCCTGTCTCACTGGAACGTACCAATGCAGAACTCCACACAAATATGCACTGAACCTCTACCCTCCATAACCTTCTTGTCTCACTGGAACGTACCAATGCAGAACTCAACACAAATATGCCCTGAACCTGTACCCCTGCATAACCTCCCTGTTTCACTGGAACGCACCAATGCCAAACTCCACTCAAATATGCACTGAACCTGTACCCTGCAAAACCTCCCTGTCTCACTGGAACGTACCATTGCAGAACACCAGACAAATATGCCCTAAACCTGTACCACTCCATAACCTCCCTGTCTCACTGGAACGTACCAATGCAGAACTCCACACAAATATGCCCTGAACCTGTAACCGTCCGTAAACTCCATGTCTCACTGGAGCGTCCCACTGCAGAACTCCACACAAATATGCCCTGAACCTGTACCCATCCATAACCACCCTGTCTCACTGGAACGTACCATTGCAGAACGCCACACAAATATGCCCTGAAACTGTACCCTCCATAACCTCCCTGTCTCACTGGAATGTACCAATGCAGAACTCCACACAAATATGCCCTGAACCTGTACACTCCATATCCTCCCTGTCTCACTGGAAAGTTCCATTGCAGAACACCACACAAATATGCCCTGAACCTGTACCCGTCCATAAACTCCCTGTCTCACTGGAACGTCCCACTGCAGTACTCCACACAAATATGCCATGAACATGTACCCTCCATAACCTCCCTGTCTCACTTGAAAGTACCAATGCAGAACTCCACACAAATATGCCCTGAACCTGTACACTCCATAAAGTAATTGTCTCACTGGAAAGTACCAATGCAGAGCTCCCCACAAATATGCCCTGAACCTGTACCCCTCCATAACCTTCCTGTCTCTCTGGAACGTACCATTGCAGAACACCAGACAAATATGCCCTGAACCTGTACCCCTCCATAACCTCCCTGTCTCACTGGAACTTACCACTGCAGAACTCCACACAAATATGCCATGAACCTGTACCCTCCATAACCTCCCTATCTCACTGGAACGTACCAATGCAGAACTCCACACAAATTTGCCCTGAACCTGTACCCCTCCCCCTCCATAACCTCCCTGTCTCACTAGTACGTACCAATGCAGAACTCCACACAAATATGCCCTGAACCTGTAGCACTCCATAACCTCACTGTCTCACTGGAACGTACCAATGCAGAAATCCACACAAATATGCCCTGAACCTGTACCCCTGCATAACCTCCCTGTTTCACTGGAACGCACCAATGCCAAACTCCACTCAAATATGCACTGAACCTGTACCCTGCAAAACCTCCCTGTCTCACTGGAACGTACCATTGCAGAACACCAGACAAATATGCCCTAAACCTGTACCACTCCATAACCTCCCTGTCTCACTGGAACGTACCAATGCAGAACTCCACACAAATATGCCCTGAACCTGTAACCGTCCGTAAACTCCCTGTCTCACTGGAACGTCCCACTGCAGAACTCCACACAAATATGCCCTGAACCTGTACCCATCCATAACCACCCTGTCTCACTGGAACGTACCATTGCAGAACGCCACACAAATATGCCCTGAAACTGTACCCTCCATAACCTCCCTGTCTCACTGGAATGTACCAATGCAGAACTCCACACAAATATGCCCTGAACCTGTACACTCCATATCCTCCCTGTCTCACTGGAAAGTTCCATTGCAGAACACCACACAAATATGCCCTGAAACTGTACCCGTCCATAAACTCCCTGTCTCACTGTAACGTCCCACTGCAGAACTCCACACAATTATGCCATGAACATGTACCCTCCATAACCTCCCTGTCTCACTTGAAAGTACCAATGCAGAACTCCACACAAATATGCCCTGAACCTGTACACTCCATAAAGTCATTGTCTCACTGGAAAGTACCAATGCAGAGCTCCCCACAAATATGCCCTGAACCTGTACCCCTCCATAACCTTCCTGTCTCACTGGAACGTACCATTGCAGAACACCAGACAAATATGCCCTGAACCTGTACCCCTCCATAACCTCCCTGTCTCACTGGAACGTACCAATGTAGAACTCCACACAAATATGCCCTGAACCTTTACCCGTCCATAACCTCCCTGTCTCACTGGAACGACCCACTGCAGAATTCCACACAAATATGCCATGAACCTGTACCCTCCATAACCTCCCTGTCTCACTGGAACGTACCAATGCAGAACTCCACACAAATTTGCCCTGAACCTGTACCCCTCCCCCTCCATAACCTCCCTGTCTCACTGGAACGTACCAATGCAGAACTCCACACAAATATGCCCTGAACCTGTAGCACTCCATAAACTCACTGTCTCACCTGATAGTACCACTGCAGAACTCCACACAAATATGCCCTGAACCTGTATCCCTCCATGACCTCCCTGTCTCACTGGAACGAACCAATGCAGAACTCCACACAAATATGCCCTGAAACTGTACCCTCCATAACCTCCCTGTCTCACTTGAAAGTACCAATGCAGAACTCCACACAAATATGCCCTGAACCTGTACACTCCATAAAGTCATTGTCTCACTGGAAAGTACCAATGCAGAGATCCCCACAAATATGCCCTGAACCTGTACCCCTCCATAACCTTCCTGTCTCACTGGAACGTACCATTGCAGAACACCAGACAAATATGCCCTGAACCTGTACCCCTCCATAACCTCCCTGTCTCACTGGAACGTACCAATGCAGAACTCCACACAAATTTGCCCTGAACCTGTACCCCTCCCCCTCCATAACCTCCCTGTCTCACTGGAACGTACCAATGCAGAACTCCACACAAATATGCCCTGAACCTGTAGCACTCCATAACCGCACTGTCTCACCTGATAGTACCACTGCAGAACTCCACACAAATATGCCCTGAACCTGTATCCCTCCATGACCTCCCTGTCTCACTGGAACGAACCAATGCAGAACTCCACACAAATATGCCCTGAAACTGTACCCTCCATAACCTCCCTGTCTCACTGGAATGTACCAATGCAGAACACCACACAAATATGCCCTGAACCTGTACACTCCATATCCTCCCTGTCTCACTGGAAAGTTCCATTGCAGAACACCACACAAATATGCCCTGAACCTGTACCCGTCCATAAACTCCCTGTCTCACTGGAACGTCCCACTGCAGAACTCCACACAAATATGCCATGAACATGTACCCTCCATAACCTCCCTGTCTCACTTGAAAGTACCAATGCAGAACTCCACACAAATATGCCCTGAACCTGTACACTCCATAAAGTCATTGTCGCACTGGAAAGTACCAATGCAGAGCTCCCCACAAATATGCCCTGAACCTGTACCCCTCCATAACATTCCTGTCTCACTGGAACGTACCATTGCAGAACACCAGACAAATATGCCCTGAACCTGTACCCCTCCATAACCTCACTGTCTCACTGGAACGTACCAATGCAGAACTCCACACAAATATGCCCTGAACCTTTACCCGTCCATAACCTCCCTGTCTCACTGGAACGACCCACTGCAGAACTCCACACAAATTTGCCCTGAACCTGTACCCCTCCCCCTCCATAACCTCCCTGTCTCACTGGAACGAACCAATGCAGAACTCCACACAAATATGCCCTGAACCTGTAGCACTCCATAACCTCACTGTCTCACTGGAACGTACCAATGCAGAACTCCACACAAATATGCCCTGAACCTGTACCGCTGCATAACCTCCCTGTTTCACTGGAACGCACCAATGCCAAACTCCACTCAAATATGCCCTGAACCTGTACCCTGCAAAACCTCCCTGTCTCACTGGAACGTACCATTGCAGAACACCAGACAAATATGCCCTGAACCTGTACTCTTCCATAAACTCCCTGTCTCACTGGAACGTACCAATGCAGAACTCCACACAAATATGACATGAACCTGTACCCTCTATAACCTCCCTGTCTCACTGGAAAGCACCAATGCAGAACACCACACAAATATGCCCTGAACCTGTACCCGTCCATAACCTCCCTGTCCCACTGGAAAGTACCACTGCAGAACTCCACACAAATATGCCCTGAAGCTGTACCCCTCCATAACCTCCCTGTCTCACTGGAACGTACCAATGCAGAACTCCACACAAATATGCCCTGAACCAGTACCCTCCATAACCTCCCAGTCTCACTGGGAAGTACCAATGCAGAACTCCACACAAATTTGCCCTGAACCTGTACCCCTCCATAACCTCCCTGTCTCTCTGGAACGTACCAATGCAGAACTCCGCACAAATATGCCATGAACATGTACCCTCCATAACCTCCCTGTCTCACTTGAAAGTACCAATGCAGAACTCCAAACAAATATGGCCTGAACCTGTACCCCTCCATAACCTCCCAGTCACACTGGAACGTACCAACGCAGAACTCCACAAAAATATACCCTGAACATGTTCCCTCCATAACCTCCTTGTCGCACTGGAACGTACCAATGCAGAACTCCACACAAATATGCCCTGAACCTGTATCCCTCCATAACGTCCCTGTCTCACTGGAACGTACCAATAAAGAACTCCATACAAATATGCCCTGAACCGGTACCCTCCATTACCTCCCTGACTCACTGGAACGTACCAATACAGAATTCCACACAAATATGCACTGAACCTGTACCCGCCCATAACCTCCTTGTCTCACTGGAACGTACCAATGCAGAACTCCACACAAATTTCCCCTTAACCTGTACCACTCCATAAACTGCCTGTCTCACTGGAACGTCCCACTGCAGAACTCCACACAAATATGCCATGAACCTGCACCATCTATAACCACCCTGACTCACTGGAACGTCCCACTGCAGAACTCCACACAAATATGCCATGAACCTGTACCATCCATAACCACCGTGTCTCAATGGAACGTACCAATGCAGAACTTCACACAAATATGCCCTGATCCTGTACCCTCCATAACCTCCCTGTCTCACTGGAACGTACCAATGCAGAACTTCACACAAATATGCCCTGATCCTGTACCCTCCATAACCACCCTGTCTCACTGGAACGTACCACTGCAGAACTCCACACAAATATGCCCTGAACCTGTACCATCCATAACCACCGTGTCTCAATGGAACGTACCAATGCAGAACTTCACACAAATATGCCCTGATCCTGTACCCTCCATAACCTCCCTGTCTCACTGGAACGTACCATTGCAGAACACCACACAAATATGCCCTGAACTTGTACCCCTCCATAACCTCCCTGTCTCACTGGAACGTACCAATGCAGAACTCCACACAAATATGCCCTGAACCTTTACCCGTCCATAACCTCCCTGTCTCACTGGAACGTCCCACTGCAGAACTCCACACAAATATGCCATGAACCTGTACCCTCCATAAGCTCCCTGTCTCACTTGAAAGTACCAATGCAGTACTCCACACAAATATGCCCTGAACCTGTACACTCCATAACGTCATTGTCTCACTGGAACGTACCAATGGAGAACTCCCCACAAATATGCCCGGAACCTGCACCCCTCCATAACCTCCCTGTCTGACTGGAATGTACCAATGCAGAACTCCAAACAAATATGCCCTGAAGCTGTACTCCTCCATAAACTCCCAGTGACACAGGAACGTACCAACGCAGAACTCCACACAAATATACCCTGAACATTTACCCTCCATAACCTTCCTGTCTCACTGGAACGTACCAATGCAGAACTCCACACAAATATGACCTGAATCTGTACCCCTCCATAACCTCCCTGTCTCACAGGAATGTACCAATGCAGAACTCCACACAAATATGCCCTGAACCTATACACTCCATATCCTCCCTGTCTCACTGGAAAGTTCCATTGCAGAACACCACACAAATATGCCCTGAACCTGTACCCGTCCATAAACTCCCTGTCTCACTGGAACGTCCCACTGCAGAACTCCACACAAATATGCCATGAACATGTACCCTCCATAACCTCCCTGTCTCACTTGAAAGTACCAATGCAGAACTCCACACAAATATGCCCTGAACCTGTACACTCCATAAAGTCATTGTCTCACTGGAAAGTACCAATGCAGAGCTCCCCACAAATATGCCCTGAACCTGTACCCCTCCATAACCTTCCTGTCTCACTGGAACGTACCATTGCAGAACACCAGACAAATATGCCCTGAACCTGTACCACTCCATAACCTCCCTGTCTCACTGGAACGTACCAATGCAGAACTCCACACAAATATGCCCTAAACACTTAACCGTCCATAATCTCCCTGTCTCACTGGAACGTCCCACTGCAGAACTGCACACAAATATGCCATGACCCTGTACCCTCTATAACCACCCTGTCTCACTGGAACGTACCACTGCAGAACTCCACACAAATATGCCCTGAACCTGTACCATCCATAACCACCGTGTCTCACTGGAACGTACCAATGCAGAACTTCACACAAATATGCCCTGATCCTGTACCCTCCATAACCTCCCTGTCTCACTGGAACGTACCATTGCAGAACACCACACAAATATGCCCTGAACCTGTACCCCTCCATAACCTCCCTGTCTCACTGGAACGTACCAATGCAGAACTCCACACAAATATGCCCTGAACCTTTACCCGTCCATAACCTCCCTGTCTCACCGGAACGTGCCACTGCAGAACTCCACACAAATATGCCATGAACCTGTACCCTCCATAAGCTCCCTGTCTCACTTGAAAGTACCAATGCAGTACTCCACACAAATATGCCATGAACCTGTACCATCTATAACCACCCTGACTCACTGGAACGTCCCACTGCAGAACTGCACACAAATATGCCATGAACCTGTACCCTCTATAACCACCCTGTCTCACTGGACGTACCAATGCAGAACTTCACACAAATATGCCCTGATCCTGTACCCTCCATAACCTCCCTGTCTCACTGGAACGTACCATTGCAGAACACCACACAAATATGCCCTGAACCTGTACCCCTCCATAACCTCCCTGTCTCACTGGAACGTACCAATGCAGAACTCCACACAAATATGCCCTGAACCTTTACCCGTCCATAACCTCCCTGTCTCACTGGAACGTGCCACTGCAGAACTCCACACAAATATGCCATGAACCTGTACCCTCCATAAGCTCCCTGTCTCACTTGAAAGTACCAATGCAGTACTCCACACAAATATGCCCTGAACCTGTACACTCCATAACCTCCCTGTCTCACTGGAACGTACCAATGCAGAACTCCACACAAATATGACCTGAACCTGTACCCTCCATAACCTCCCTGTCTCACTGGAACGTACCAATGCAGAACACCACACAAATTTGCCCTGAACCTGTACCCCTCCCCCTCCATAACCTCCCTGTCTCACTGGAACGTACCAATGCAGAACTCCACACAAATATGCCCTGAACCTGTAGCACTCCATAACCTCACTGTCTCACTGGAACGTACCAATGCAGAACTCAACACAAATATGCCCTGAACCTGTACCCCTGCATAACCTCCCTGTTTCACTGGAACGCACCAATGCCAAACTCCACTCAAATATGCCCTGAACCTGTACCCTGCAAAACCTCCCTGTCTCACTGGAACGTACCATTGCAGAACACCAGACAAATATGCCCTGAACCTGTACCCTTCCATAAACTCCCTGTCTCACTGGAACGTACCAATGCAGAACTCCACACAAATATGACATGAACCTGTACCCTCTATAACCTCCCTGTCTCACTGGAAAGCACCAATGCAGAACACCACACAAATATGCCCTGAACCTGTACCCGTCCATAACCTCCCTGTCCCACTGGAAAGTACCACTGCAGAACTCCACACAAATATGCCCTGAAGCTGTACCCCTCCATAACCTCCCTGTCTCACTGGAACGTACCAATGCAGAACTCCACACAAATATGCCCTGAACCAGTACCCTCCATAACCTCCCAGTCTCACTGGGAAGTACCAATGCAGAACTCCACACAAATTTGCCCTGAACCTGTACCCCTCCATAACCTCCCTGTGTCACTGGAAAGTACCAATGCAGAACTCCGCACAAATATGCCATGAACATGTACCCTCCATAACCTCCCTGTCTCACTTGAAAGTACCAATGCAGAACTCCACACAAATATGCCCTGAACCTGTACACTCCATATCGTCATTATCTCACTGGAAAGTACCAATGCAGAACTCCCCACAAAAATGCCCTGAACCTGTACCCCTCCATAACCTTCCTGTCTCACTGGAACGTACCAATGCAGAACTCCAAACAAATATGGCCTGAACCTGTACCCCTCCATAACCTCCCAGTCACACTGGAACGTACCAACGCAGAACTCCACAAAAATATACCCTGAACATGTTCCCTCCATAACCTCCTTGTCGCACTGGAACGTACCAATGCAGAACTCCACACAAATATGCCCTGAACCTGTATCCCTCCATAACGTCCCTGTCTCACTGGAACGTACCAATAAAGAACTCCATACAAATATGCCCTGAACCGGTACCCTCCATTAACTCCCTGACTCACTGGAACGTACCAATACAGAATTCCACACAAATATGCACTGAACCTGTACCCGCCCATAACCTCCTTGTCTCACTGGAACGTACCAATGCAGAACTCCACACAAATTTCCCCTTATCCTGTACACTCCATAAACTGCCTGTCTCACTGGAACGTCCCACTGCAGAACTCCACACAAATATGCCATGAACCTGTACACTCCATAACCTCCCTGTCTCACTGGAACGTACCATTGCAGAACTTCACACAAATATGCCCTGAACCTGTACCATCCATAACCACCGTGTCTCACTGGAACGTCCCACTGCAGAACTCCACACAAATATGCCCTGAACCTGTACACTCAATAAAGTCATTGTCTCACTGGAAAGTACCAATGCAGAGCTCCCCACAAATATGCCCTGAACCTGTACCCCTCCATAACCTTCCTGTCTCACTGGAACGTACCATTGCAGAACACCAGACAAATATGCCCTGAACCTTTACCCGTCCATAACCTCCCTGTCTCACTGGAACGTCCCACTGCAGAACTCCACACAAATATGCCATGAACCTGTACCCTCCATAATCTCCCTGTCTCACTTGAAAGTACCAATGCAGTACTCCACACAAATATGCCATGAACCTGTACCATCTATAACCACCCTGACTCACTGGAACGTCCCACTGCAGAACTGCACACAAATATGCCATGAACCTGTACCCTCTTTAACCACCCTGTCTCACTGGAACGTACCACTGCAGAACTCCACACAAATATGCCCTGAACCTGTACCATCCATAACCACCGTGTCTCACTGGAACGTACCAATGCAGAACTTCACACAAATATGCCCTGATCCTGTACCCTCCATAACCTCCCTGTCTCACTGGAACGTACCATTGCAGAACACCACACAAATATGCCCTGAACCTGTACCCCTCCATAACCTCCCTGTCTCACTGGAACGTACCAATGCAGAACTCCACACAAATATGCCCTGAACCTTTACCCGTCCATAACCTCCCTGTCTCACTGGAACGTGCCACTGCAGAACTCCACACAAATATGCCATGAACCTGTACCCTCCATAAGCTCCCTGTCTCACTTGAAAGTACCAATGCAGTACTCCACACAAATATGCCCTGAACCTGTACACTCCATAACCTCCCTGTCTCACTGGAACGTACCAATGCAGAACTCCACACAAATATGACCTGAACCTGTACCCTCCATAACCTCCCTGTCTCACTGGAACGTACCAATGCAGAACTCCACACAAATTTGCCCTGAACCTGTACCCCTCCCCCTCCATAACCTCCCTGTCTCACTGGAACGTACCAATGCAGAACTCCACACAAATATGCCCTGAACCTGTAGCACTCCATAACCTCACTGTCTCACTGGAACGTACCAATGCAGAACTCAACACAAATATGCCCTGAACCTGTACCCCTGCATAACCTCCCTGTTTCACTGGAACGCACCAATGCCAAACTCCACTCAAATATGCCCTGAACCTGTACCCTGCAAAACCACCCTGTCTCACTGGAACGTACCATTGCAGAACACCAGACAAATATGCCCTGAACCTGTACCCTTCCATAAACTCCCTGTCTCACTGGAACGTCCCACTGCAGAACTGCACACAAATATGCCATGAACCTGTACCATCTATAACCACCCTGTCTCACTGGAACGTACCACTGCAGAACTCCACACAAATATGCCCTGATCCTGTACCCTCCATAACCTCCCTGTCTCACTGGAACGTACCATTGCAGAACACCACACAAATATGCCCTGAACTTGTACCCCTCCATAACCTCCCTGTCTCACTGGAACGTACCAATGCAGAACTCCACTCAAATATGCCCTGAACCTTTACCCGTCCATAACCTCCCTGTCTCACTGGAACGTCCCACTGCAGAACTCCACACAAATATGCCATGAACCTGTACCCTCCATAAGCTCCCTGTCTCACTTGAAAGTACCAATGCAGTACTCCACACAAATATGCCCTGAACTTGTACCCCTCCATAACCTCCCTGTCTGACTGGAATGTACCAATGCAGAACTCCAAACAAATATGCCCTGAAGCTGTACTCCTCCATAAACTCCCAGTGACACAGGAACGTACCAACGCAGAACTCCACACAAATATACCCTGAACATTTACCCTCCATAACCTTCCTGTCTCACTGGAACGTACCAATGCAGAACTCCACACAAATATGACCTGAATCTGTACCCCTCCATAACCTCCCTGTCTCACAGGAATGTACCAATGCAGAACTCCACACAAATATGCCCTGAACCTGTACACTCCATATCCTCCCTGTCTCACTGGAAAGTTCCATTGCAGAACACCACACAAATATGCCCTGAACCTGTACCCGTCCATAAACTCCCTGTCTCACTGGAACGTCCCACTGCAGAACTCCACACAAATATGCCATGAACATGTACCCTCAAATAACCTCCCTGTCTCACTTGAAAGTACCAATGCAGAACTCCACACAAATATGCCCTGAACCTGTACACTCCATAAAGTCATTGTCTCACTGGAAAGTACCAATGCAGAGCTCCCCACAAATATGCCCTGAACCTGTACCCCTCCATAACCTTCCTGTCTCACTGGAACGTACCATTGCAGAACACCAGACAAATATGCCCTGAACCTGTACCACTCCATAACCTCCCTGTCTCACTGGAACGTACCAATGCAGAACTCCACACAAATATGCCCTAAACACTTAACCGTCCATAAACTCCCTGTCTCACTGGAACGTCCCACTGCAGAACTCCACACAAATATGCCATGAACCTGTACCATCTATAACCACCCTGACTCACTGGAACGTC
Organism: Hemitrygon akajei; assembly: GCF_048418815.1. Classification (NCBI taxonomy): domain Eukaryota; kingdom Metazoa; phylum Chordata; class Chondrichthyes; order Myliobatiformes; family Dasyatidae; genus Hemitrygon; species Hemitrygon akajei. The sequence goes on from NW_027331948.1 coordinate 2,130,676, forward strand.
CCACTGCAGAACTGCACACAAATATGCCATGAACCTGTACCCTCTATAACCACCCTGTCTCACTGGAACGTACCACTGCAGAACTCCACACAAATATGCCCTGAACCTGTACCATCCATAACCACCGTGTCTCACTGGAACGTACCAATGCAGAACTTCACACAAATATGCCCTGATCCTGTACCCTCCATAACCTCCCAGTCTCACTGGAACGTACCATTGCAGAACACCACACAAATATGCCCTGAACCTGTACCCCTCCATAACCTCCCTGTCTCACTGGAACGTACCAATGCAGAACTCCACACAAATATGCCCTGAACCTTTACCCGTCCATAACCTCCCTGTCTCACTGGAACATCCCACTGCAGAACTCCACACAAATATGCCATGAACCTGTACCCTCCATAAGCTCCCTGTCTCACTTGAAAGTACCAAAGCAGTACTCCACACAAATATGCCCTGAACCTGTACACTCCATAACCTCCCTGTCTCACTGGAACGTACCAATGCAGAACTCCACACAAATATGACCTGAACCTGTACCCCTCCATAACCTCCCTGTCTCACTGGAACGTACCAATGCAGAACTCCACACAAATATGCCCTGAACCTCTACCCTCCATATCGTCCCTGTCTCACAGGAACGTACCAATACAGAATTCCACACAAATATGCCCTGAACCTGTACCCGCCCATAACCTCCTTGTCTCACTGGAACGTACCAATGCAGAACTCAACACAAATATGCCCTGAACCTGTACCTCTGCATAACCTCCATGTTTCACTGGAACGCACCAATGCCAAACTCCACTCAAATATGCACTGAACCTGTACCCTGCAAGACCTCCCGGTCTCTCTGGAACGTACCATTGCAGAACACCATACAAATATGCCCTAAACCTGTACCACTCCATAACCTCCCTGTCTCACTGGAACGTACCAATGCAGAACTCCACACAAATATGCCCTGAACCTGTACCATCCATAACAACCGTGTCTCAATGGAACGTACCAATGCAGAACTTCACACAAATATGCCCTGATCCTGTACCCTCCATAACCTCCCTGTCTCACTGGAACGTACCATTGCAGAACACCACACAAATATGCCCTGTACTTGTACCCCTCCATAACCTCCCTGTCTCACTGGAACGTACCAATGCAGAACTCCACACAAATATGCCATGAACCTGTACCCTCCATAAGCTCCCTGTCTCACTTGAAAGTACCAATGCAGTACTCCACACAAATATGCCCTGAACCTGTACACTCCATAACGTCATTGTCTCACTGGAACGTACCAATGGAGAACTCCCCACAAATATGCCCGGAACCTGCACCCCTCCATAACCTCCCTGTCTGACTGGAATGTACCAATGCAGAACTCCAAACAAATATGCCCTGAAGCTGTACTCCTCCATAAACTCCCAGTGACACAGGAACGTACCAACGCAGAACTCCACACAAATATACCCTGAACATTTACCCTCCATAACCTTCCTGTCTCACTGGAACGTACCAATGCAGAACTCCACACAAATATGACCTGAATCTGTACACTCCATAAAGTCATTGTCTCACTGGAATGTACCAATGCAGAGCTCCCCACAAATATGCCCTGAACCTGTACCCCTCCATAACCTTCCTGTCTCACTGGAACGTACCATTGCAGAACACCAGACAAATATGCCCTGAACCTGTACCACTCCATACCCTCCCTGTCTCACTGGAACGTACCAATGCAGAACTCCACACAAATATGCCCTAAACACTTAACCGTCCATAAACTCCCTGTCTCACTGGAACGTCCCACTGCAGAACTCCACACAAATATGCCATGAACCTGTACCATCTATAACCACCCTGACTCACTGGAACGTCCCACTGCAGAACTGCACACAAATATGCCATGAACCTGTACCCTCTATAACCACCCTGTCTCACTGGAACGTACCACTGCAGAACTCCACACAAATATGCCCTGAACCTGTACCATCCATAACCACCGTGTCTCACTGGAACGTACCAATGCAGAACTTCACACAAATATGCCCTGATCCTGTACCCTCCATAACCTCCCTGTCTCACTGGAACGTACCATTGCAGAACTCCACACAAATATGCCCTGAACCTTTACCCGTCCATAACCTCCCTGTCTCACTGGAACGTCCCACTGCAGAACTCCACACAAATATGCCATGAACCTGTACCCTCCATAAGCTCCCTGTCTCACTTGAAAGTACCAAAGCAGTACTCCACACAAATATGCCCTGAACCTGTACACTCCATAACCTCCCTGTCTCACTGGAACGTACCAATGCAGAACTCCACACAAATATGACCTGAACCTGTACCCCTCCATAACCTCCCTGTCTCACTGGAACGTACCAATGCAGAACTCCACACAAATATGCCCTGAACCTCTACCCTCCATATCGTCCCTGTCTCACAGGAACGTACCAATACAGAATTCCACACAAATATGCCCTGAACCTGTACCCGCCCATAACCTCCTTGTCTCACTGGAACGTACCAATGCAGAACTCAACACAAATATGCCCTGAACCTGTACCTCTGCATAACCTCCATGTTTCACTGGAACGCACCAATGCCAAACTCCACTCAAATATGCACTGAACCTGTACCCTGCAAAACCTCCCTGTCTCACTGGAACGTACCATTGCAGAACACCAGACAAATATGCCCTAAACCTGTACCACTCCATAACCTCCCTGTCTCACTGCAACGTACCAATGCAGAACTCCACACAAATATGCCCTGAACCTGTAACCGTCCGTAAACTCCCTGTCTCACTGGAACGTCCCACTGCAGAACTCCACACAAATATGACATGAACCTGTACCCTCTATAACCTCCCTGTCTCACTGGAAAGTAGCAATGCAGAACTCCACACAAATATGCCCTGAACCTGTACCCATCCATAACCACCCTGTCTCACTGGAACGTACCATTGCAGAACGCCACACAAATATGCCCTGAACCTGTACCCTCCATAACCTTCCTGTCTCACTGGAATGTACCAATGCAGAACTCCACACAAATATGCCCTGAACCTGTACACTCCATATCCTCCCTGTCTCACTGGAAAGTTCCATTGCAGAACACCACACAAATATGCCCTGAACCTGTACCCGTCCATAAACTCCCTGTCTCACTGGAACGTCCCACTGCAGAACTCCACACAAATATGCCATGAACATGTACCCTCCATAACCTCCCTGTCTCACTTGAAAGTACCAATGCAGAACACCACACAAATATGCCCTGAACCTGTACACTCCATAAAGTCATTGTCTCACTGGAAAGTACCAATGCAGAGCTCCCCACAAATATGCCCTGAACCTGTACCCCTCCATAACCTTCCTGTCTCACTGGAACGTACCATTGCAGAACATCAGACAAATATGCCCTGAACCTGTACCACTCCATAACCTCCCTGTCTCACTGGAACGTACCACTGCAGAACTCCACACAAATATGCCCTGAACCTGTACCATCCATAACCACCGTGTCTCACTGGAACGTACCAATGCAGAACTCCACACAAATATGACATGAACCTGTACCCTCTATAACCTCCCTGTCTCACTGGAAAGCACCAATGCAGAACACCACACAAATATGCCCTGAACCTGTACCCGTCCATAACCTCCCTGTCCCACTGGAAAGTACCACTGCAGAACTCCACACAAATATGCCCTGAAGCTGTACCCCTCCATAACCTCCCTGTCTCACTGGAACGTACCAATGCAGAACTCCTCACAAATATGCCCTGAACCAGTACCCTCCATAACCTCCCAGTCTCACTGGGAAGTACCAATGCAGAACTCCACACAAATTTGCCCTGAACCTGTACCCCTCCATAACCTCCCTGTCTCACTGGAACGTACCAATGCAGAACTCCGCACAAATATGCCATGAACATGTACCCTCCATAACCTCCCTGTCTCACTTGAAAGTACCAATGCAGAACTCCACACAAATATGCCCTGAACCTGTACACTCCATATCGTCATTATCTCACTGGAAAGTACCAATGCAGAACTCCCCACAAATATGCCCTGAACCTGTACCCCTCCATAACCTTCCTGTCTCACTGGAACGTACCAATGCAGAACTCCAAACAAATATGGCCTGAACCTGTACCCCTCCATAACCTCCCAGTCACACTGGAACGTACCAATGAAGAACTCCACAAAAATATACCCTGAACATGTTCCCTCCATAACCTCCTTGTCGCACTGGAACGTACCAATGCAGAACTCCACACAAATATGCCCTGAACCTGTATCCCTCCATAACGTCCCTGTCTCACTGGAACGTACCAATAAAGAACTCCATACAAATATGCCCTGAACCGGTACCCCTCCATAACCTCCCTGACTCACTGGAACGTACCAATACAGAATTCCACACAAATATGAACTGAACCTGTACCCGCCCATAACCTCCTTGTCTCACTGGAACGTACCAATGCAGAACTCCACACAAATTTCCCCTTAACCTGTACCACTCCATAACAACCGTGTCTCAATGGAACGTACCAATGCAGAACTTCACACAAATATGCCCTGATCCTGTACCCTCCATAACCTCCCTGTCTCACTGGAACGTACCATTGCAGAACACCACACAAATATGCCCTGAACTTGTACCCCTCCATAACCTCCCTGTCTCACTGGAACGTACCAATGCAGAACTCCACACAAATATGCCCTGAACCTTTACCCGTCCATAACCTCCCTGTCTCACTGGAACGTCCCACTGCAGAACTCCACACAAATATGCCATGAACCTGTACCCTCCATAAGCTCCCTGTCTCACTTGAAAGTACCAATGCAGTACTCCACACAAATATGCCCTGAACCTGTACACTCCATAACGTCATTGTCTCACTGGAACGTACCAATGGAGAACTCCCCACAAATATGCCCGGAACCTGCACCCCTCCATAACCTCCCTGTCTGACTGGAATGTACCAATGCAGAACTCCAAACAAATATGCCCTGAAGCTGTACTCCTCCATAAACTCCCAGTGACACAGGAACGTACCAACGCAGAACTCCACACAAATATACCCTGAACATTTACCCTCCATAACCTTCCTGTCTCACTGGAACGTACCAATGCAGAACTCCACACAAATATGACCTGAATCTGTACCCCTCCATAACCTCCCTGTCTCACAGGAATGTACCAATGCAGAACTCCACACAAATATGCCCTGAACCTGTACACTCCATATCCTCCCTGTCTCACTGGAAAGTTCCATTGCAGAACACCACACAAATATGCCCTGAACCTGTACCCGTCCATAAACTCCCTGTCTCACTGGAACGTCCCACTGCAGAACTCCACACAAATATGCCATGAACATGTACCCTCCATAACCTCCCTGTCTCACTTGAAAGTACCAATGCAGAACTCCACACAAATATGCCCTGAACCTGTACACTCCATAAAGTCATTGTCTCACTGGAAAGTACCAATGCAGAGCTCCCCACAAATATGCCCTGAACCTGTACCCCTCCATAACCTTCCTGTCTCACTGGAACGTACCATTGCAGAACACCAGACAAATATGCCCTGAACCGGTACCACTCCATAACCTCCCTGTCTCACTGGAACGTACCAATGCAGAACTCCACACAAATATGCCCTAAACACTTAACCGTCCATAAACTCCCTGTCTCACTGGAACGTCCCACTGCAGAACTCCACACAAATATGCCATGAACCTGTACCATCTATAACCACCCTGACTCACTGGAACGTCCCACTGCAGAACTGCACACAAATATGCCATGAACCTGTAACCTCTATAACCACCCTGTCTCACTGGAACGTACCACTGCAGAACTCCACACAAATATGCCCTGAACCTGTACCATCCATAACCACCGTGTCTCACTGGAACGTACCAATGCAGAACTTCACACAAATATGCCCTGATCCTGTACCCTCCATAACCTCCCTGTCTCACTGGAACGTACCATTGCAGAACACCACACAAATATGCCCTGAACCTGTACCCCTCCATAACCTCCCTGTCTCACTGGAACGTACCAATGCAGAACTTCACACAAATATGCCCTGATCCTGTACCCTCCATAACCTCCCTGTCTCACTGGAACGTACCATTGCAGAACACCACACAAATATGCCCTGAACTTGTACCCCTCCATAACCTCCCTGTCTCACTGGAACGTACCAATGCAGAACTCCACACAAATATGCCCTGAACCTTTACCCGTCCATAACCTCCCTGTCTCACTGGAACGTCCCACTGCAGAACTCCACACAAATATGCCATGAACCTGTACCCTCCATAAGCTCCCTGTCTCACTTGAAAGTACCAATGCAGTACTACACACAAATATGCCCTGAACCTGTACACTCCATAACGTCATTGTCTCACTGGAACGTACCAATGGAGAACTCCCCACAAATATGCCCGGAACCTGCACCCCTCCATAACCTCCCTGTCTGACTGCAATGTACCAATGCAGAACTCCAAACAAATATGCCCTGAAGCTGTACTCCTCCATAAACTCCCAGTGACACAGGAACGTACCAACGCAGAACTCCACACAAATATACCCTGAACATTTACCCTCCATAACCTTCCTGTCTCACTGGAACGTACCAATGCAGAAATCCACACAAATATGACCTGAATCTGTACCCCTCCATAACCTCCCTGTCTCACAGGAATGTACCAATGCAGAACTCCACACAAATATGCCCTGAACCTGTACACTCCATATCCTCCCTGTCTCACTGGAAAGTTCCATTGCAGAACACCACACAAATATGCCCTGAACCTGTACCCGTCCATAAACTCCCTGTCTCACTGGAACGTCCCACTGCAGAACTCCACACAAATATGCCATGAACATGTACCCTCCATAACCTCCCTGTCTCACTTGAAAGTACCAATGCAGAACTCCACACAAATATGCCCTGAACCTGTACACTCCATAAAGTCATTGTCTCACTGGAAAGTACCAATGCAGAGCTCCCCACAAATATGCCCTGAACCTGTACCCCTCCATAACCTTCCTGTCTCACTGGAACGTACCATTGCAGAACACCAGACAAATATGCCCTGAACCTGTACCACTCCATAACCTCCCTGTCTCACTGGAACGTACCAATGCAGAACTCCACACAAATATGCCCTAAACACTTAACCGTCCATAAACTCCCTGTCTCACTGGAACGTCCCACTGCAGAACTCCACACAAATATGCCATGAACCTGTACCATCTATAACCACCCTGACTCACTGGAACGTCCCACTGCAGAACTGCACACAAATATGCCATGAACCTGTACCCTCTATAACCACCCTGTCTCACTGGAACGTACCACTGCAGAACTCCACACAAATATGCCCTGAACCTGTACCATCCATAACCACCGTGTCTCACTGGAACGTACCAATGCAGAACTTCACACAAATATGCCCTGATCCTGTACCCTCCATAACCTCCCTGTCTCACTGGAACGTACCATTGCAGAACACCACACAAATATGCCCTGAACCTGTACCCCTCCATAACCTCCCTGTCTCACTGGAACGTACCAATGCATAACTCCACACAAATATGCCCTGAACCTTTACCCGTCCATAACCACCCTGTCTCACTGGAACGTCCCACTGCAGAACTCCACACAAATATGCCATGAACCTGTACCCTCCATAAGCTCCCTGTCTCACTTGAAAGTACCAATGCAGTACTCCACACAAATATGCCCTGAACCTGTACACTCCATAACCTCCCTGTCTCACTGGAACGTACCAATGCAGAACTCCACACAAATATGACCTGAACCTGTACCCCTCCATAACCTCCCTGTCTCACTGGAACGTACCAATGCAGAACACCAGACAAATATGCCCTAAACCTGTACCACTCCATAACCTCCCTGTCTCACTGGAACGTACCAATGCAGAACTCCACACAAATATGCCCTGAACCTGTAACCGTCCGTAAACTCCCTGTCTCACTGGAACGTCCCACTGCAGAACTCCACACAAATATGACATGAACCTGTACCCTCTATAACCTCCTTGTCTCACTGGAACGTACCAATGCAGAACTCAACACAAATATGCCCTGAACCTGTACCTCTGCATAACCTCCATGTTTCACTGGAACGCACCAATGCCAAACTCCACTCAAATATGCACTGAACCTGTACCCTGCAAAACCTCCCTGTCTCACTGGAACGTACCATTGCAGAACACCAGACAAATATGCCCTAAACCTGTACCACTCCATAACCTCCCTGTCTCACTGGAACGTACCAATGCAGAACTCCACACAAATATGCCCTGAACCTGTAACCGTCCGTAAACTCACTGTCTCACTGGAACGTCCCACTGCAGAACTCCACACAAATATGACATGAACCTGTACCCTCTATAACCTCCCTGTCTCACTGGAAAGTAGCAATGCAGAACTCCACACAAATATGCCCTGAACCTGTACCCATCCATAACCACCCTGTCTCACTGGAACGTACCATTGCAGAACGCCACACAAATATGCCCTGAACCTGTACCCTCCATAACCTTCCTGTCTCACTGGAATGTACCAATGCAGAACTCCACACAAATATGCCCTGAACCTGTACACTCCATATCCTCCCTGTCTCACTGGAAAGTTCCATTGCAGAACACCACACAAATATGCCCTGAACCTGTACCCGTCCATAAACTCCCTGTCTCACTGGAACGTCCCACTGCAGAACTCCACACAAATATGCCATGAACATGTACCCTCCATAACCTCCCTGTCTCACTTGAAAGTACCAATGCAGAACACCACACAAATATGCCCTGAACCTGTACACTCCATAAAGTCATTGTCTCACTGGAAAGTACCAATGCAGAGCTCCCCACAAATATGCCCTGAACCTGTACCCCTCCATAACCTTCCTGTCTCACTGGAACGTACCATTGCAGAACATCAGACAAATATGCCCTGAACCTGTACCACTCCATAACCTCCCTGTCTCACTGGAACGTACCACTGCAGAACTCCACACAAATATGCCCTGAACCTGTACCATCCATAACCACCGTGTCTCACTGGAACGTACCAATGCAGAACTTCACACAAATATGCCCTGATCCTGTACCCTCCATAACCTCCCTGTCTCACTGGAACGTACCATTGCAGAACACCACACAAATATGCCCTGAACCTGTACCCCTCCATAACCTCCCTGTCTCACTGGAACGTACCAATGCAGAACTCCACACAAATATGCCCGGAACCTTTACCCGTCCATAACCTCCCTGTCTCACTGGAACGTCCCACTGCAGAACTCCACACAAATATGCCATGAACCTGTACCCTCCATAAGCACCCTGTCTCACTTGAAAGTACCAATGCAGTACTCCACACAAATATGCCCTGAACCTGTACACTCCATAACCTCCCTGTCTCACTGGAACGTACCAATGCAGAACTCCACACAAATATGTCCTGAACCTGTACCCCTCCATAACCTCCCTGTCTCACTGGAACGTACCAATGCAGAACTCCACACAAATATGCCCTGAACCTCTACCCTCCATATCGTCCCTGTCTCACAGGAACGTACCAATACAGAATTCCACACAAATATGCCCTGAACCTGTACCCGCCCATAACCTCCTTGTCTCACTGTAACGTACCAATGCAGAACTCAACACAAATATGCCCTGAACCTGTACCTCTGCATAACCTCCATGTTTCACTGGAACGCACCAATGCCAAACTCCACTCAAATATGCACTGAACCTGTACCCTGCAAAACCTCCCTGTCTCACTGGAACGTACCATTGCAGAACACCAGACAAATATGCCCTTCACCTGTACCACTCCATAACCTCCCTGTCTCACTGGAACGTCGCACTGCCGAACTCAACACAAATATGCCATGAACCTGTACCATCTATAACCACCCTGACTCACTGGAACGTCCCACTGCAGAACTCCACACAAATATGTCCTGAACCTGTAACATCCATAACCACCGTGTCTCACTGGAACGTACCAATGCAGAACTTCACACAAATATGCCCTGATCCTGTACCCTCCATAACCTTCCTGTCTCACTGGAACGTACCATTGCAGAACACCACACAAATATACCCTGAACATTTACCCTCCATAACCTCCCTGTCTCACTGGAAAGTACCAATGCAGAACTCCACACAAATATGACCTGAACCTGTACCCCTCCATAACCTCCCTGTCTCACAGGAACGTACCAATGCAGAACTCCACACAAATATGCCCTGAACATCTCCCCTCCATATCCTCCCTGTCTCACAGGAACGTCCCACTGCAGAACTCCACACAAATATGTCCTGAACCTGTAACATCCATAACCACCGTGTCTCACTGGAACGTACCAATGCAGAACTTCACACAAATATGCCCTGAACCTGTACCCATGCATAAACTCCCTGTTTCACTGGAACGTACCATTGCAGAACACCACACAAATATGCCCTAAACACTTAACCGTCCATAAACTCCCTGTCTCACTGGAACGTCCCACTGCAGAACTCCACACAAATATGCCATGAACCTGTACCATCTATAACCACCCTGACTCACTGGAACGTCCCACTGCAGAACTGCACACAAATATGCCATGAACCTGTACCCTCTATAACCACCCTGTCTCACTGGAACGTACCACTGCAGAACTCCACACAAATATGCCCTGAACCTGTACCATCCATAACCACCGTGTCTCACTGGAACGTACCAATGCAGAACTTCACACAAATATGCCCTGATCCTGTACCCTCCATAACCTCCCTGTCTCACTGGAACGTACCATTGCAGAACACCACACAAATATGCCCTGAACCTGTACCCCTCCATAACCTCCCTGTCTCACTGGAACGTACCAATGCAGAACTTCACACAAATATGCCCTGATCCTGTACCCTCCATAACCTCCCTGTCTCACTGGAACGTACCATTGCAGAACACCACACAAATATGCCCTGAACTTGTACCCCTCCATAACCTCCCTGTCTCACTGGAACGTACCAATGCAGAACTCCACACAAATATGCCCTGAACCTTTACCCGTCCATAACCTCCCTGTCTCACTGGAACGTCCCACTGCAGAACTCCACACAAATATGCCATGAACCTGTACCCTCCATAAGCTCCCTGTCTCACTTGAAAGTACCAATGCAGTACTACACACAAATATGCCCTGAACCTGTACACTCCATAACGTCATTGTCTCACTGGAACGTACCAATGGAGAACTCCCCACAAATATGCCCGGAACCTGCACCCCTCCATAACCTCCCTGTCTGACTGCAATGTACCAATGCAGAACTCCAAACAAATATGCCCTGAAGCTGTACTCCTCCATAAACTCCCAGTGACACAGGAACGTACCAACGCAGAACTCCACACAAATATACCCTGAACATTTACCCTCCATAACCTTCCTGTCTCACTGGAACGTACCAATGCAGAAATCCACACAAATATGACCTGAATCTGTACCCCTCCATAACCTCCCTGTCTCACAGGAATGTACCAATGCAGAACTCCACACAAATATGCCCTGAACCTGTACACTCCATATCCTCCCTGTCTCACTGGAAAGTTCCATTGCAGAACACCACACAAATATGCCCTGAACCTGTACCCGTCCATAAACTCCCTGTCTCACTGGAACGTCCCACTGCAGAACTCCACACAAATATGCCATGAACATGTACCCTCCATAACCTCCCTGTCTCACTTGAAAGTACCAATGCAGAACTCCACACAAATATGCCCTGAACCTGTACACTCCATAAAGTCATTGTCTCACTGGAAAGTACCAATGCAGAGCTCCCCACAAATATGCCCTGAACCTGTACCCCTCCATAACCTTCCTGTCTCACTGGAACGTACCATTGCAGAACACCAGACAAATATGCCCTGAACCTGTACCACTCCATAACCTCCCTGTCTCACTGGAACGTACCAATGCAGAACTCCACACAAATATGCCCTAAACACTTAACCGTCCATAAACTCCCTGTCTCACTGGAACGTCCCACTGCAGAACTCCACACAAATATGCCATGAACCTGTACCATCTATAACCACCCTGACTCACTGGAACGTCCCACTGCAGAACTGCACACAAATATGCCATGAACCTGTACCCTCTATAACCACCCTGTCTCACTGAAACGTACCACTGCAGAACTCCACACAAATATGCCCTGAACCTGTACCATCCATAACCACCGTGTCTCACTGGAACGTACCAATGCAGAACTTCACACAAATATGCCCTGATCCTGTACCCTCCATAACCTCCCTGTCTCACTGGAACGTACCATTGCAGAACACCACACAAATATGCCCTGAACCTGTACCCCTCCATAACCTCCCTGTCTCACTGGAACGTACCAATGCATAACTCCACACAAATATGCCCTGAACCTTTACCCGTCCATAACCTCCCTGTCTCACTGGAACGTCCCACTGCAGAACTCCACACAAATATGCCATGAACCTGTACCCTCCATAAGCTCCCTGTCTCACTTGAAAGTACCAATGCAGTACTCCACACAAATATGCCCTGAACCTGTACACTCCATAACCTCCCTGTCTCACTGGAACGTACCAATGCAGAACTCCACACAAATATGACCTGAACCTGTACCCCTCCATAACCTCCCTGTCTCACTGGAACGTACCAATGCAGAACACCAGACAAATATGCCCTAAACCTGTACCACTCCATAACCTCCCTGTCTCACTGGAACGTACCAATGCAGAACTCCACACAAATATGCCCTGAACCTGTAACCGTCCGTAAACTCCCTGTCTCACTGGAACGTCCCACTGCAGAACTCCACACAAATATGACATGAACCTGTACCCTCTATAACCTCCTTGTCTCACTGGAACGTACCAATGCAGAACTCAACACAAATATGCCCTGAACCTGTACCTCTGCATAACCTCCATGTTTCACTGGAACGCACCAATGCCAAACTCCACTCAAATATGCACTGAACCTGTACCCTGCAAAACCTCCCTGTCTCACTGGAACGTACCATTGCAGAACACCAGACAAATATGCCCTAAACCTGTACCACTCCATAACCTCCCTGTCTCACTGGAACGTACCAATGCAGAACTCCACACAAATATGCCCTGAACCTGTAACCGTCCGTAAACTCACTGTCTCACTGGAACGTCCCACTGCAGAACTCCACACAAATATGACATGAACCTGTACCCTCTATAACCTCCCTGTCTCACTGGAAAGTAGCAATGCAGAACTCCACACAAATATGCCCTGAACCAGTACCCATCCATAACCACCCTGTCTCACTGGAACGTACCATTGCAGAACGCCACACAAATATGCCCTGAACCTGTACCCTCCATAACCTTCCTGTCTCACTGGAATGTACCAATGCAGAACTCCACACAAATATGCCCTGAACCTGTACACTCCATATCCTCCCTGTCTCACTGGAAAGTTCCATTGCAGAACACCACACAAATATGCCCTGAACCTGTACCCGTCCATAAACTCCCTGTCTCACTGGAACGTCCCACTGCAGAACTCCACACAAATATGCCATGAACATGTACCCTCCATAACCTCCCTGTCTCACTTGAAAGTACCAATGCAGAACACCACACAAATATGCCCTGAACCTGTACACTCCATAAAGTCATTGACTCACTGGAAAGTACCAATGCAGAGCTCCCCACAAATATGCCCTGAACCTGTACCCCTCCATAACCTTCCTGTCTCACTGGAACGTACCATTGCAGAACATCAGACAAATATGCCCTGAACCTGTACCACTCCATAACCTCCCTGTCTCACTGGAACGTACCACTGCAGAACTCCACACAAATATGCCTTGAACCTGTACCATCCATAACCACCGTGTCTCACTGGAACGTACCAATGCAGAACTTCACACAAATATGCCCTGATCCTGTACCCTCCATAACCTCCCTGTCTCACTGGAACGTACCATTGCAGAACACCACACAAATATGCCCTGAACCTGTACCCCTCCATAACCTCCCTGTCTCACTGGAACGTACCAATGCAGAACTCCACACAAATATGCCCGGAACCTTTACCCGTCCATAACCTCCCTGTCTCACTGGAACGTCCCACTGCAGAACTCCACACAAATATGCCATGAACCTGTACCCTCCATAAGCACCCTGTCTCACTTGAAAGTACCAATGCAGTACTCCACACAAATATGCCCTGAACCTGTACACTCCATAACCTCCCTGTCTCACTGGAACGTACCAATGCAGAACTCCACACAAATATGTCCTGAACCTGTACCCCTCCATAACCTCCCTGTCTCACTGGAACGTACCAATGCAGAACTCCACACAAATATGCCCTGAACCTCTACCCTCCATATCGTCCCTGTCTCACAGGAACGTACCAATACAGAATTCCACACAAATATGCCCTGAACCTGTACCCGCCCATAACCTCCTTGTCTCACTGTAACGTACCAATGCAGAACTCAACACAAATATGCCCTGAACATGTACCTCTGCATAACCTCCATGTTTCACTGGAACGCAACAATGCCAAACTCCACTCAAATATGCACTGAACCTGTACCCTGCAAAACCTCCCTGTCTCACTGGAACGTCCCACTGCAGAACTCCACACAAATATGTCCTGAACCTGTAACATCCATAACCACCGTGTCTCACTGGAACGTACCAATGCAGAACTTCACACAAATATGCCCTGAACCTGTACCCATGCATAAACTCCCTGTTTCACTGGAACGTACCATTGCAGAACACAACACAAATATGCCCTGAACCTGTACCCCTCCATAACCTCCCTGTCTCACTGGAACGTACCAATGCAGAACTCCACACAAATATGCCCTGAACCTTTACCCGTCCATAACCTCCCTGTCTCACTGGTACGTCCCACTGCAGAACTCCACACAAATATGCCATGAACCTGTACCCTCCATAAGCTCCCTGTCTCACTTGAAAGTACCAATGCAGTACTCCACACAAATATGCCCTGAACCTGTACACTCCATAACGTCATTGTCTCACTGGAACGTACCAATGGAGAACTCCCCACAAATATGCCCTGAACCTGCACCCCTCCATAACCTCCCTGTCTCACTGGAACGTACCAATGCAGAACTCCAAACAAATATGCCCTGAACCTGTACCCGTCCATAAACTCCCAGTGACACAGGAACGTACCAACGCAGAACTCCACACAAATATACCCTGAACATTTACCCTCCATAACCTCCCTGTCTCACTGGAACGTACCAATGCAGAACTCCACACAAATATGACCTGAACCTGTACCCCTCCATAACCTCCCTGTCTCACAGGAACGTACCAATGCAGAACTCCACACAAATATGCCCTGAACCTCTCCCCTCCATATCCTCCCTGTCTCACAGGAACGTACCAATACAGAATTCCACACAAATATGCCCTGAACCTGTACCCGCCCATAACCTCCTTGTCTCACTGGAACGTACCAATGCAGAACTCAACACAAATATGCCCTGAACCTGTACCTCTGCATAAACTCCCTGTTTCACTGGAACGCACCAATGCCAAACTCCACTCAAATATGCACTGAACCTGTACCCTGCAAAACCTCCCTGTCTCACTGGAACGTACCATTGCAGAACACCAGACAAATATGCCCTAAACCTGTACCACTCCATAACCTCCCTGTCTCACTGGAACGTACCAATGCAGAACTCCACACAAATATGCCCTGAACCTGTAACCGTCCGTAAACTCCCTGTCTCAATGGAACGTCCCACTGCAGAACTCCACACAAATATGCCCTGAACCTGTACCGATCCATAACCACCCTGTCTCACTGGAACGTACCATTGCAGAACGCCACACAAATATGCCCTGACACTGTACCCTCCATAACCTCCCTGTCTCACTGGAATGTACCAATGCAGAACTCCACACAAATATGCCCTGAACCTGTACACTCCATATCCTCCCTGTCTCACTGGAAAGTTCCACTGCAGAACACCACACAAATATGCCCTGAACCTGTACCCGTCCATAAACTCCCTGTCTCACTGGAACGTCCCACTGCAGAACTCCACACAAATATGCCATGAACCTGTACACTCCATAAAGTCATTGTCTCACTGGAAAGTACCAATGCAGAGCTCCCCACAAATATGCCCTGAACCTGTACCCCTCCATAACCTTCTTGTCTCACTGGAACGTACCATTGCAGAACACCAGACAAATATGCCCTGAACCTGTACCACTCCATAACCTCCCTGTCTCACTGGAACGTACCAATGCAGAACTCCACACAAATATGCCCTAAACACTTAACCGTCCATAAACTCCCCGTCTCACTGGAACGTCCAACTGCAGAACTCCACACAAATATGCCATGAACCTGTACCATCTATAACCACCCTGACTCACTGGAACGTCCCACTGCAGAACTGCACACAAATATGCCATGAACCTGTACGCTCTATAACCACCCTGTCTCACTGGAACGTACCACTGCAGAACTCCACACAAATATGCCCTGAACCTGTACCATCCATAACCACCGTGTCTCACTGGAACGTACCAATGCAGAACTTCACACAAATATGCCCTGATCCTGTAACCTCCATAACCTCCCTGTCTCACTGGAACGTACCATTGCAGAACACCACACAAATATGCCCTGAACCTGTACCCCTCCATAACCTCCCTGTCTCACTTGAAAGTACCAATGCAGAACTCCACACAAATATGCCCTGAACCTGTACACTCCATAAAGTCATTGTCTCACTGGAAAGTACCAATGCAGAGCTGCCCACAAATATGCCCTGAACCTGTACCCCTCCATAACCTTCCTGTCTCACTGGAACGTACCATTGCAGAACACCAGACCAATATGCCCTGAACCTGTACCACTCCAAAACCTCCCTGTCTCACTGGAACGTACCATTGCAGAACACCAGACAAATATGCCCTAAACCTGTACCACTCCATAACCTCCCTGTCTCACTGGAACGTACCAATGCAGAACTCCACACAAATATGCCCTGAACCTGTAACCGTCCGTAAACTCCCTGTCTCAATGGAACGTCCCACTGCAGAACTCCACACAAATATGCCCTGAACCTGTACCGATCCATAACCACCCTGTCTCACTGGAACGTACCATTGCAGAACGCCACACAAATATGCCCTGACACTGTACCCTCCATAACCTCCCTGTCTCACTGGAATGTACCAATGCAGAACTCCACACAAATATGCCCTGAACCTGTACACTCCATATCCTCCCTGTCTCACTGGAAAGTTCCACTGCAGAACACCACACAAATATGCCCTGAACCTGTACCCGTCCATAAACTCCCTGTCTCACTGGAACGTCCCACTGCAGAACTCCACACAAATATGCCATGAACCTGTACACTCCATAAAGTCATTGTCTCACTGGAAAGTACCAATGCAGAGCTCCCCACAAATATGCCCTGAACCTGTACCCCTCCATAACCTTCTTGTCTCACTGGAACGTACCATTGCAGAACACCAGACAAATATGCCCTGAACCTGTACCACTCCATAACCTCCCTGTCTCACTGGAACGTACCAATGCAGAACTCCACACAAATATGCCCTAAACACTTAACCGTCCATAAACTCCCCGTCTCACTGGAGCGTCCAACTGCAGAACTCCACACAAATATGCCATGAACCTGTACCATCTATAACCACCCTGACTCACTGGAACGTCCCACTGCAGAACTGCACACAAATATGCCATGAACCTGTACGCTCTATAACCACCCTGTCTCACTGGAACGTACCACTGCAGAACTCCACACAAATATGCCCTGAACCTGTACCATCCATAACCACCGTGTCTCACTGGAACGTACCAATGCAGAACTTCACACAAATATGCCCTGATCCTGTAACCTCCATAACCTCCCTGTCTCACTGGAACGTACCATTGCAGAACACCACACAAATATGCCCTGAACCTGTACCCCTCCATAACCTCCCTGTCTCACTTGAAAGTACCAATGCAGAACTCCACACAAATATGCCCTGAACCTGTACACTCCATAAAGTCATTGTCTCACTGGAAAGTACCAATGCAGAGCTGCCCACAAATATGCCCTGAACCTGTACCCCTCCATAACCTTCCTGTCTCACTGGAACGTACCATTGCAGAACACCAGACCAATATGCCCTGAACCTGTACCCGCCCATAACCTCCTTGTCTCACTGGAACGTACCAATGCAGAACTCAACACAAATATGCCCTGAACCTGTACCCCTGCATAAACTCCCTGTTTCACTGGAACGCACCAATGCCAAACTCCACTCAAATATGCACTGAACCTGTACCCTGCAAAACCTCCCTGTCTCACTGGAACGTACCATTGCAGAACACCAGACAAATATGCCGTAAACCTGTACCACTCCATAACCTCCCTGTCTCACTGGAACGTACCAATGCAGAACTCCACACAAATATGCCCTGAACCTATAACCGTCCGTAAACTCCCTGTCTCACTGGAACGTCCCACTGCAGAACTCCACACAAATATGACATGAACCTGTACCCTCTATAACCTCCCTGTCTCACTGGAAAGTACCAATGCAGAACTCCACACAAATATGACCTGAACCTGTACCCATCCATAACAACCCTGTCTCACTGGAACGTACCATTGCAGAACGCCACACAAATATGCCCTGAACCTGTACCCTCCATAACCTCCCTGTCTCACTGGAATGTACCAATGCAGAACTCCACACAAATATGCCCTGAACCTGTACACTCCATATCCTCCCTGTCTCACTGGAAAGTTCCATTGCAGAACACCACACAAATATGCCCTGAACCTGTACCCGTCCATAAACTCCCTGTCTCACTGGAACGTCCCACTGCAGAACTCCACACAAATATGCCATGAACATGGACCCTCCATAACCTCCCTGTCTCAATTGAAAGTACCAATGCAGAACTCCACACAAATATGCCCTGAACCTGTACACTCCATAACCTTCCTGTCTCACTGGAACGTACCAATGCAGAACTCCAGACAAATATGCCCTGAACCTGTACACCTCCATGACCTCCCAGTCACTCTGGAACGTACCAACGCAGAACTCCACAAAAATATACCCTGAACATGTACCCTCCATAACCTCCCTGTCTCACTGGAAAGTTCCATTGCAGAACACCACACAAATATGCCCTGAACCTGTACCCGTCCATAAACTCCCTGTCTCACTGGAACGTCCCACTGCAAAACTCCACACAAATATGCCATGAACCTGTACCCTCCATAACCTCCCTGTCTCACTTGAAAGTACCACTGCAGAACTCCACACAAATATGCCCTGAACCTGTACCATCCATTACCACCGTGTCTCACTGGAACGTACCAATGCAGAACTTCACACAAATATGCCCTGAACCTGTACACTCCATAACGTCATTGTCTCACTGGAACGTACCAATGGAGAACACCCCACAAATATGCCTGGAACCTGCACCCCTCCATAACCTCCCTGTCTCACTGGAACGTACCAATGCAGAACTCCAAACAAATATGCCCTGAACCTCTACCCCTCCATAAACTCCCAGTGACACAGGAACGTACCAACGCAGAACTCCACACAAATATACCCTGAACATTTACCCTCCATAACCTCCCTGTCTCACAGGAACGTACCAATGCAGAACTCCACACAAATATGCCCTGAACCTCTACCCTCCATATCCTCCCTGTCTCACAGGAACGTACCAATACCGAATTCCACACATATATGCCCTGAACCTGTACCCGCCCATAACCTCCTTGTCTCACTGGAACGTACCAATGCAGAACTCAACACAAATATGCCCTGAACCTGTACCCCTGCATAACCTCCCTGTTTCACTGGAACGCACCAATGCCAAACTCCACTCAAATATGCACTGAACCTGTACCCTGCAAAACCTCCCTGTCTCACTGGAACGTACCATTGCAGAACACCAGACAAATATGCCCTAAACCTGTACCACTCCATAACCTCCCTGTCTCACTGGAACGTACCAATGCAGAACTCCACACAAATATGCCCTGAACCTGTAACCGTCCGTAAACTCCCTGTCTCACTGGAACGTCCCACTGCAGAACTCCACACAAATATGCCCTGAACCTGTACCCATCCATAACCACCCTGTCTCACTGGAACGTACCATTGCAGAACGCCACACAAATATGCCCTGAAACTGTACCCTCCATAACCTCCCTGTCTCACAGGAACGTACCAATGCAGAACTCCACACAAATATGCCCTGAACCTCTACCCTCCATATCCTCCCAGTCTCACAGGAACGTACCAATACAGAATTCCACACATATATGCCCTGAACCTGTACCCGCCCATAACCTCCTTGTCTCACTGGAACGTACCAATGCAGAACTCAACACAAATATGCCCTGAACCTGTACCCCTGCATAACCTCCCTGTTTCACTGGAACGCACCAATGCCATACTCCACTCAAATATGCACTGAACCTGTACCCTGCAAAACCTCCCTGTCTCACTGGAACGTACCATTGCAGAACACCAGACAAATATGCCCTAAACCTGTACCACTCCATAACCTCCCTGTCTCACTGGAACGTACCAATGCAGAACTCGACACAAATATGCCCTGAACCTGTAACCGTCCGTAAACTCCCTGTCTCACTGGAACGTCCCACTGCAGAACTCAACACAAATATGCCCTGAACCTGTACCCATCCATAACCACCCTGTCTCACTGGAACGTACCATTGCAGAACGCCACACAAATATGCCCTGAAACTGTACCCTCCATAACCTCCCTGTCTCACTGGAATGTAACAATGCAGAACTCCACACAAATATGCCCTGAACCTGTACACTCCATATCCTCCCTGTCTCACTGGAAAGTTCCATTGCAGAACACCACACAAATATGCCCTGAACCTGTACCCGTCCATAAACTCCCTGTCTCACAGGAACGTCCCACTGCAGAACTCCACACAAATATGCCATGAACATGTACCCTCCATAACCTCCCTTTCTCACTTGAAAGTACCAATGCAGTACTCCACACAAATATGCCCTGAACCTGTACACTCCATAACGTCATTGTCTCACTGGAACGTACCAATGGAGAACACCCCACAAATATGCCTGGAACCTGCACCCCTCCATAACCTCCCTGTCTCACTGGAACGTACCAATGCAGAACTCCAAACAAATATGCCCTGAACCTCTACCCCTCCATAAACTCCCAGTGACACAGGAACGTACCAACGCAGAACTCCACACAAATATACCCTGAACATTTACCCTCCATAACCTCCCTGTCTCACAGGAACGTACCAATGCAGAACTCCACACAAATATGCCCTGAACCTCTACCCTCCATATCCTCCCTGTCTCACAGGAACGTACAAATACCGAATTCCACACATATATGCCCTGAACCTGTACCCGCCCATAACCTCCTTGTCTCACTGGAACGTACCAATGCAGAACTCAACACAAATATGCCCTGAACCTGTACCCCTGCATAACCTCCCTGTTTCACTGGAACGCACCAATGCCAAACTCCACTCAAATATGCACTGAACCTGTACCCTGCAAAACCTCCCTGTCTCACTGGAACGTACCATTGCAGAACACCAGACAAATATGCCCTAAACCTGTACCACTCCATAACCTCCCTGTCTCACTGGAACGTACCAATGCAGAACTCCACACAAATATGCCCTGAACCTGTAACCGTCCGTAAACTCCCTGTCTCACTGGAACGTCCCACTGCAGAACTCCACACAAATATGCCCTGAACCTGTACCCATCCATAACCACCCTGTCTCACTGGAACGTACCATTGCAGAACGCCACACAAATATGCCCTGAAACTGTACCCTCCATAACCTCCCTGTCTCACAGGAACGTACCAATGCAGAACTCCACACAAATATGCCCTGAACCTCTACCCTCCATATCCTCCCAGTCTCACAGGAACGTACCAATACAGAATTCCACACATATATGCCCTGAACCTGTACCCGCCCATAACCTCCTTGTCTCACTGGAACGTACCAATGCAGAACTCAACACAAATATGCCCTGAACCTGTACCCCTGCATAACCTCCCTGTTTCACTGGAACGCACCAATGCCATACTCCACTCAAATATGCACTGAACCTGTACCCTGCAAAACCTCCCTGTCTCACTGGAACGTACCATTGCAGAACACCAGACAAATATGCCCTAAACCTGTACCACTCCATAACCTCCCTGTCTCACTGGAACGTACCAATGCAGAACTCGACACAAATATGCCCTGAACCTGTAACCGTCCGTAAACTCCCTGTCTCACTGGAACGTCCCACTGCAGAACTCAACACAAATATGCCCTGAACCTGTACCCATCCATAACCACCCTGTCTCACTGGAACGTACCATTGCAGAACGCCACACAAATATGCCCTGAAACTGTACCCTCCATAACCTCCCTGTCTCACTGGAATGTAACAATGCAGAACTCCACACAAATATGCCCTGAACCTGTACACTCCATATCCTCCCTGTCTCACTGGAAAGTTCCATTGCAGAACACCACACAAATATGCCCTGAACCTGTACCCGTCCATAAACTCCCTGTCTCACAGGAACGTCCCACTGCAGAACTCCACACAAATATGCCATGAACATGTACCCTCCATAACCTCCCTTTCTCACTTGAAAGTACCAATGCAGTACTCCACACAAATATGCCCTGAACCTGTACACTCCATAACGTCATTGTCTCACTGGAACGTACCAATGGAGAACTCCCCACAAATATGCCCTGAACCTGCACCCCTCCATAACCTCCCTGTCTCACTGGAATGTACCAATGCAGAACTCCAAACAAATATGCCCTGAACCTGTACCCGTCCATAAACTCCCAGTGACACAGGAACGTACCAACGCAGAACTCAACACAAATATACCCTGAACATTTACCCTCCATAACCTCCCTGTCTCACTGGAACGTACCAATGCAGAACTCCACACAAATATGACCTGAACCTGTACCCCTCCATAACCTCCCTGTCTCACAGGAACGTACCAATGCAGAACTCCACACAAATATGCCCTGAACCTCTCCCCTCCATATCCTCCCTGTCTCACAGGAACGTACCAATACAGAATTCCACACAAATATGCCCTGAACCTGTACCCGCCCATAACCTCCTTGTCTCACTCGAACGTACCAATGCAGAACTCAACACAAATATGCCCTGAACCTGTACCCCTGCATAAACTCCCTTTTTCACTGGAACGCACCAATGCCAAACTCCACTCAAATATGCACTGAACCTGTACCCTGCAAAACCTCCCTGTCTCACTGGAACGTACCATTGCAGAACACCAGACAAATATGCCGTAAACCTGTACCACTCCATAACCTCCCTGTCTCACTGGAACGTAACAATGCAGAACTCCACACAAATATGCCCTGAACCTGTAACCGTCCGTAAACTCCCTGTCTCACTGGAACGTCCCACTGCAGAACTCCACACAAATATGACATGAACCTGTACCCTCTATAACCTCCCTGTCTCACTGGAAAGTACCAATGCAGAACTCCACACAAATATGCCCTGAACCTGTACCCATCCATAACCACCCTGTCTCACTGGAACGTACCATTGCAGAACGCCACACAAATATGCCCTGAACCTGTACCCTCCATAACCTCCCTGTCTCACTGGAATGTACCAATGCAGAACTCCACACAAATATGCCCTGAACCTGTACACTCCATATCCTCCCTGTCTCACTGGAAAGTTCCATTGCAAAACACCACACAAATATGCCCTGAACCTGTACACTCCATAATGTCATTGTCTCACTGGAAAGTACCAATGCACATCTCCCCACAAATATGCCCTGAACCTGTACCCCTCCATAACCTTCCTGTCTCACTGGAACGTACCAATGCAGAACTCCAGACAAATATGCCCTGAACCTGTACACCTCCATGATCTCCCAGTCACTCTGGAACGTACCAACGCAGAACTCCACAAAAATATACCCTGAACATGTACCCTCCATAACCTCCCTGTCTCACTGGAAAGTTCCATTGCAGAACACCACACAAATATGCCCTGAACCTGTACCCGTCCATAAACTCCCTGTCTCACTGGAACGTCCCACTGCAGAACTCCACACAAATATGCCATGAACCTGTACCCTCCATAACCTCCCTGTCTCACTTGAAAGTACCACTGCAGAACTCCACACAAATATGCCATGAACCTGTACCATCCATAACCACCGTGTCTCACTTGAAAGTACCACTGCAGAACTCCACACAAATATGCCCTGAACCTGTACACTCCATAACGTCATTGTCTCACTGGAACGTACCAATGGAGAACTCCCCACAAATATGCCCGGAACCTGCACCCCTCCATAACCTCCCTGTCTCACTGGAACGTACCAATGCAGAACTCCACACAAATATGACCTGAACCTGTACCCCTCCATAACCTCCCTGTCTCACAGGAACGTACCAATGCAGAACTCCACACAAATATGCCCTGAACCTCTCCCCTCCATATCCTCCCTGTCTCACAGGAACGTACCAATACAGAATTCCACACAAATATGCCCTGAACCTGTACCCGCCCATAACCTCCTTGTCTCACTGGAACGTACCAATGCAGAACTCAACACAAATATGCCCTGAACCTGTACCCCTGCATTTACTCCCTTTTTCACTGGAACGCACCAATGCCAAATTCCACTCAAATATGCACTGAACCTGTACCCTGCAAAACCTCCCTGTCTCACTGGAAGGTACCATTGCAGAACACCAGACAAATATGCCGTAAACCTGTACCACTCCATAACCTCCCTGTCTCACTGGAACGTAACAATGCAGAACTCCACACAAATATGCCCTGAACCTGTAACCGTCCGTAAACTCCCTGTCTCACTGGAACGTACCACTGCAGAACTCCACACAAATATGCCCTGAACCTGTACCCATCCATAACCACCCTGTCTCACTGGAACGTACCATTGCAGAACTCCACACAAATATGCCCTGAACCTGTACC